>NC_044343.1:7500000-8125000 GCF_007399415.2 Gopherus evgoodei
ATAATTGCAGGCAGTATTTGTACCCAAAAGCAGCGTCTCAGGACAGAGGTTAGGGATCTACACTGGCATAATTCCTTATGCCAGGAGAAGGGTTATTAAATATACTGGCTTTATGGGGGGTCTTTGTGGCAAGACCTTATTAAAGGCAAACTAGCCAGACAAGAAAAAGCAGGAGAATGGGGATGTGACCGGGGTGGAAACCAAAACCTCTCCAGCCGAACAGGCTAAGCTGCAAATTTATTTCTCGAAGAAGCTGTAACACATTTCAGTCCCTAACCCTGAAGGATTCACCCCACATCACTCCAGTTAATATGAGCAGAACCTCCAAATCACCCCTCTGAAAGACGTTGCTACATGAAACCCCAGGTCTCTCTATATATCAAGGGCATTGGCATGGAAATCACACTTCTCACCTCTGAGAAGCTACAATTATTCCAACAGCTACTGATCAGGGTATGGCTACATTTGGAATTTCAAAGCGCTGGCGTGGCAGCGCTTTGAAGTGTGAGTGTAGTCAGAGCGGCAGCGCTGGGAGAGAGCTCTCCCAGCACTGCATGTAAACCACATCCCTTACGGGTGTAACGTGCCGCGCTCCCAGCGCTGCTGCCCTGATTACACTGACGCTTTACAGCGCTGTATCTTGCAGCGCTCAGGGGTGTTTTTTCACACCCCAGTTGCAGCGCTGTAAAGTGTGAGTGTAGCCAAGCCCTGACTTGTTTTCCCAACCACACCTGGTCTTGTTCTGCTCAGAGCCAGTGGACTTTTAAGACATTTTCCTGCAGCAACTATTATGCAATCATTTATATGCAAATCCTGAAGAGAGTCTCTCCCTAGTTTAACAAATGTCTCTCTAAACCATCTCTATTGCCTGTCTCTTCTCCTTTTAAACATAATGGTCTATTTATGTTGCTTCCAAAGGTCAGTTCCGAATTCTTCTTCCTCAACTCGAATGTAGCTGGTGAAGCATCACCAGCGCTCGAGCACAGCTCATAGACACTGCCACCTGGAGATCTAAGTTTAACATTACAGCATTCCCTCACCTGCTGACTGAATGCACCCTCATGCACCGACTTCCCGCCAACAGCCATCTCTAAGTAGCACACCCAAAAGATGCTGCCAGCCAGTTACGGGGTCACCCATTGGAGAGAGACTCTTACTCCCAATTAAAATCCCTTGACATCTATGATCCACCTTCTTTTTTGGCTTGAGCAAACATCAGTTAATCCACTGGGAAGAGTATGCCAAGTAGATGGTGTCACAAGCATTGACCTACCCTAGTCTCCAGTCCTCGTTCAGATGCTGATAATGGGAATATCTGCTCAGACTACACCACTGGGTCAGTTAATGAGATGCACCTGAATGCACTCAGCTGACCTGCTGCAGCTGTGTGAACTTCTGCATCCTCCTAAAATGAAGCAATAGCTGGTAGGCTAGTTTGGAAGATGGGGAAGACACCCTGAGAGAGGAGATGTTTTCTTAGGATGCACAGGAGGCTTGTAGGGGGACAGAACAAAACAATGGACAGAACTCACAAGGGACCTGATTCTCATATACACAAAGACCCCTTTACACACCATGGCAGTACAAAGGGACCTTAGTGTATCCCTAGAAGAACAACCTCTCAGTTTACTGAGCTACAACATGTGGCAAGCCAGTTTCCAGGCCAGGGGAAGCACTTTGCCATTAGAAACCCTGTGTGTTAGTGTTCTTTAATTATAGTAAGAAAAGTACGCAGAGTAAGGGAAATAAATAGCTTTTTCCTAAACAAATTCAGTAATGGCTGCTATCCCCAAATCAGTAATCAAATAGGTCTACAACTGAAACAGAAAAAGTAAATACATTTGAGTCAGTGAAGTTTGTTTTCTTAACTCATCTAGCCCATGCCCTGGGGAGAGGATCAGGCGAGACTGTTCTACATTCACTAATGAGGTCGCCAGAACTAGCTGCAGACTCTTCCTGGAGAGTCATAAAATACAACCTGAACAGTGTTTCTAACTGTAGCCCTAGAATTTCTGCAGTTCTACATCTGCAGGTGCGCTAGGGACTCTGTGTCACGTCTCCCTCCCCCGGAGCACAACCAAACGTAGGAGCATGATGACACAATCCGAGCACTGCTAAACGCTGAGAACCACCGTCACTGGTATGACCTCACAGCCCAGCTGCAGGAAAAGTGTGAAAAGGAGGCCACTAGTGATATGTGGCTGTCAGTAGCACAGCTGGGGAATAAGAACCCACAAGTCCAGATTAGAGCAGGGCAGGAACCAGTTTCCCCATCCCGCAAATCTTTTGAGAGATCATTTTTTCCTGTCCTGAATGAGGACAAAAAATAAAAGTCAAAAATCTCAAATTTTCACAAAACAAAAATTCAAAACAAATTTCAGTTTGGGTCAATCCAAATGTTTTATTTTGACTTCAACCATTTTTTATTTTTTTTACACTCTAATCTGCTTAAATTTCTTAAAAAAAAAAAAGTCATTTCAAACCAGAAAATTTTCATTTCAAGAGATGCCACAACTAAATGTTTCGACAACTTTTTCTTCAACTTTTTTTCAAGTCGAGAAAATCCTCTAAACTGACCCTTTCCCACAAAGAGATTTAGTTTCAACAAACTGGCATTTTTTTCAATGAAAAATGGTCTAATAAAAAACCCAACCAGCTCTAGTTTAGATTTGCCAGTCCCATGATCCAACCACTCGCTCTTCCTTACACAGTACAGGACAGCGGTTCTCAGATTTCATTGTACCATAACCCTTTTCTGACAACAAAAATTACTACATGACCCCAGGAGGGGGACCAAAGCCCAAGCCCGCCCGAGCCCTGCTGCCCTGGGCAGAGGGAGCCAAAGCTGAAGCCCAAAGGCTTCTGCCCTGGGAAGGGGGGCATGTAACCTTAGCCCCTTTGCCCAGGGCTGAAGCCCTTGGGCCCCAACAAATCCAGTGCCAGCCTTGGCGACCCCTTTAAAATAGGGTTGGGACCCCAAAGTGGGTCCCGACCCACACTTTGAGAACCCCTAGTATAGGACCTTCAACTGCTCCAAGGCAAACTTAGAAGCCAGAACTCTAGCTGCCTTCAGGATCCTTGCCATTACTTGTCACTAATCCGATAAAGCACAGAGCAACCCAGAAGACCTGTGCGTCTGCCCTAGCAGAAGCTTCGATGCCTTTTCTAGCTGCTTCACTGCTATCAAAGTTAATAGTCGATACCAACTGTTGACTTCACTGGAAAAGCTATTAGAATCTCAGCTGCTGAGCCGACGTGGGCAAACTGACCAGCCTCTTGGAACCATCTCATAGACTCCAGGACTGGAAGGGACCTCGAGAGGTCATCAAGTCCAGTCCCCTGCCCTCATGGCAGGACCAAATATTGTCTAGACCATCCCTAATAGACATTTATCTAACCTACTCTTAAATGTCTCCAGAGATGGAGATTCCACAACTTCCCTAGGCAATCTATTCCAGTGTTTAACTACCCTGACAGTTAGGAACTTTTTCCTAATGTCCAACCTAAATCTCCCTTGCTGCAGTTTAAGCCCGTTGCTTCTTGTTCTATCATTGGAGGCTAAGGTGAACAAGTTTTCTCCCTCCTCCTGATGACACCCTTTTAAATACCTGAAAACTACTATCATGTCCCCTCTCAGTCTTCTCTTTTCCAAACTAAACAAACCCAATTCCTTCAGCCTTCCTTCATAGGTCATGTTCTCAAGACCTTTAATCATTCTTGTTGCTCTTCTCTGGACCCTCTCCAATTTCTCCACATCTTTCTTGAAATGCGGTGCCCAGAACTGGACACAATACTCCAGCTGAGGCCTGACCAGCGCAGAGTAAAGCGGAAGAATGACTTCTCGTGTCTTGTTTACAACACACCTGTTAATGCATCCCAGAATCATGTTTGCTTTTTTTGCAACAGTATCACACTGTTGACTCATATTAAGCTTGTGGTCTACTATGACCCCTAGATCTCTTTCTGCCATACTCCTTCCTAGACAGTCTCTTCCCATTCTGTATGTGTGAAACTGATTGTTCCTTCCTAAGTGGAGCACTTTGCATTTATCTTTATTGAACTTCATCCTGTTTACCTCAGACCATTTCTCCAATTTGTCCAGATCATTTTGAATTTTGACCCTGTCCTCCAAAGCAGTTGCAATCCCTCCCAGTTTGGTATCGTCCGCAAACTTAATAAGCGTACTTTCTATGCCAACATCTAAATCGTTGATGAAGATATTGAACAGGACCGGTCCCAAAACAGACCCCTGCGGAACCCAACTTGTTATACCTTTCCGGCAGGATTGGGAGCCATTAACAACTACTCTCTGAGTACGGTTATCCAGCCAGTTATGCATCCACCTTGCATCTGGCAGCACCTGCACTTGGCCCAGGAAACTGTTAGCACATTTCTAATAGGGATGGGCCTGAAGCAGAATCTCAATTCCAGGTCTGAACCTAGCTCTACAACGGGTTGAATCCAGACCCTGAATTTGCATACACCAAACCCTGTGGGAATGTAGCTGAGCGGACTCACCCCTGCGGCGCCTCCTGCTGGTGACTCCTGGGAATTAGCTCAGTTCCAGCTCCGGAGCGCCCTCTGCAGGCCGATGATCCACCTGTCCTCTGGCCCCCGTCTCCCTCCCTGGACCCAGTGCCTTTTACCTGAGGTACTGCCTCCTGGCAGTAACTCCTTTCTCTCAGGGTCTCCCCTCCCCAGGGAACCCCCACTCTCTATCCCCACCTCACTTCAGTATACGGCTACTGCCCGGCATCGTCCAGCCCCACACCCTGGGGCAGACTGCAGTATCAGCCTACTCATCACTGGCAGGGAGGGTTTGGACCTGCTGCCTTGGCCTGCCCCTGGGGCTTTCCAGGCTGAAGCTCCCCAGCTCCTCTGCCTTTCCCCAGCCATGCTTCACTCAGGTACGCTGTGTCTAGCTCCCTGCAGGCAGAGGGAGACTTTTTGGGCTTCTGGCTCACAGCCTCTTATAGGGGCCAGCTGGGCCTGACTGAGGCATGGCCTCAGCTGAGCCTACTTTCCCCCAATAAGCCCAGGCATTTAGAGCTGCAGCCCTCTGCAGGGCTGCTTTTAAACCCCTCAGGGCAGGAACAGGTGTCCACTCCGCTACAGGGAAATTTAGATACTGACCCACATTTCACATACCCCTGGCTTGGCACTGAGATCCAGGGGACTAGACATAGCAGACATCGTAAATCCAAGCCCCAGTTTGAGCCCCGAATTCTGGTTTGAGCCCACCTTTAATTTCTAGTAAAAACTAGTGCTGTAGAAGAGATTATGTAAATATGGCGCTAGGAAAGGTGCTACTTATGTATCCAGATGGAGGACAGGCGGGACAACGGACCTATGACAGGGCATGTCAGGTCTGTCTTTGCTGTTCTTCAGCGCCACTTTATGGTGGGAAATAAAACGACAATAGGCCCTATTTGGATGGACAGGGTCCCAAAGACACAGAATAAAGAGACAGACACAAGCATTAGCCCAAGCAGTGGCAGGGGCTAATGGAGAGAGGCTTTTGCTGCTCATGCACACACAGATGTGTTTACATGTCCTAAGCGTGAAACCCCAAGCACCTTATAAACTGGATCCAAACAACAAGCTGCATCTACTTCTAGGAACGGAGTGAATGTTTTGAATATCACTCAAATACACACACTGGTCTTGATCTTTAGCTTATGCGAACCGTCCACAGTAATAGTAAATCATTAGATCCTTTCAAAGCTAGCAAAGGGCTGGAGGCTTGACCAACAGCTATATATCTCCATTTATTAATAGCGCTCTCTCTCTAGCCATCTATCTAATCTGTTCATTCCAGTCCATTTTTAATCTGCCTATTTTTCTAATCTATGTATCCAGCCAGCCATACCATAGATCTCTTTACAGTTTGTACAGAGATTAAATCCTTATGTTGCTATCTAATCACTATCTCTGGAAAGACAAACACTCAGAATTTCTTCGCAGTTATTAAAGACACAGATATTTGAGTAGAAAACTAATATCCATCCATCTGTGTATGCGGAGTGTATACATACCGTACATGAACATACACTCCTATATCTGTAGATGGCCATCTTAGATTAATAGGCTACACAAGGGCTGTATCTATCCTGGGTTTACTCCGAACAATATATCCTCTTTCAGGAAAACTACAACATACCCAAATGATCAAAAATCCCTTTTATGTAATTAATTTCTGAACATTTTCACACACAAACAGCTGCCTGGCTGCATGTGAAGAAGATGTCATTCCTACTAAGGCCAACACAACAAACTTGGTAAAACATTTCACACCCAGGGCAGGCTTCATCCCATCCTCCTGGTGGGGAAAGCTAGGCAGTGTACCAATAGGGTAACTGATAGCCTAACCCTAAACTGAGGACACAATCCCCCACTTTTGCTTTCACTAGGAGCAGGAGCGTTCACTGTAGTGACACTGCCTTTTCAAGGGCCACAGTCACATGCAAAGTATGAGCCTTGAAAGAGGGGGGGACAGTGGGAAAGCCTCTCCTCCCGCTCCAGTGGGGGTAACAGACTGCAGAAGGTGCGGCTGCTCCCTCACAACATAGAACTGATAAATGAAATTGTTTTTAAATTGTTCACTTTATTAATGTAAGGTCTGTTCACCATTCACTACACTTGTCTATATTGTAACTTCTGTTCACTATTTACCATATTGTAATTCAAACCCCATTTTAAAACGCTCACTCCATTTTGTAAAAGCTCCTCCAACCTTCATTTTTGCAAACCCTGCTGTAATCTTATTAGTTTAGTTTAGATGTGTGACTGAGGTATGTATGGATGGATGATGGAATCAACCTCCAGCCCCAGCCTGTCCTGATGAAATAGAGTTCAAACCCCACCGGCTGAAGATACAGACAAGAGCCCTAACAAAGTAAGAACAGTCCACCCAAAAAGAAAATGCACAATAGAAGGAAGATCAAAGCCAGGTCCCAGGCTGAAAGTCACGCCTGCAATTGACGGGTGATCAATCACCAAACCCAGAGGCAGTGTGACACAGCATGACCTATAGACTCTGGATTCAAACTAAAGCCTACAAAAAGGATGGGTAAGATGGAAGACTTTGAAGGGTAACATTCTGTTGCCAACATGGAAGGGAATCGGTGCAGGCCCAACAAAGACCCAGCTCGTCCTTGTGCCCGGCTTTCCTGGCCAGTTAGTCACCAAAAGCTACAAACCCAAGCTGCAAAATCAAGCCACGAACTTAAGCTATGTCCAGGACTGGTAACTATGCAGCAGCTGCAGAACATCTGATGGATGTGAGTGTGTGTGAATGTGTGTGTGTGTATATAAGGATTAAAATATTAGTTATTGGTCACAAATCAGATTGTTGTTATAATAAATGTGGCATCTTTGTCTTGCTCCCTGAAAAGATCCTGTGTAGTTTTGTCTGTACAACAGTAATCAGTAGCATTGGCCAGGAAGATGTCGGGGGCAAACGAGGAGAAATACATCAAGAGATGTTCAGTGGTTTGGGACAGTCCTAGGCACAGAGGGAAGGAGAGACTAACTCCAAGCAATTATCATTATCTATATGAAAACACACATTTTCTTATTTAGGGACAAAATCACCATAAGGTCCTCAGGCGACCTCTGAACTTCCATTCAGAGCTTTTTGGACTAACGCCCCTCACAAGAGGTCTCAGGCGGTCTTCAGCCCATTGTGAGACCCAAATAACCCATGTATCAGTGTCACTGAAGACAAAACAGCCACCTCCACATTCCTGGCAGAAAATGCTTTTTTGAATTATTTTTTTTTTGGGGTGGGGGGGGAGGAACAAAAGCACCACCGCACAGTTTTCTGCCCTAGAAGACTGACCCACCTGCAGCTAGCTTAGGGAAACAAAAAAAACATGATTCTGTAAAGTGAAAACCATCTACCAAAGTGGACAAGATCGTAATGTACAACTTGAAGGAACAGGTCATCAGCTGAGTGGGCACAAACCAAGACCCCTATCCCCTGGGGGCCTGGGGGGAGGGGTGAGAGAAAGAGTGACTCCTGTCCCTGTGGGGGGCAGTAACTTCCGACCCCCTCACCAGTGGGGAACATGGTGCTTTTCTCCTTCTCCCAACCCGTTGCTTGCACTCTCCCCTTCTGCCCCATCTCCTGAGCTGGTGCTGCTGCCAGCTGGTTGAGTCAAGCCACGCTCCTCCCATTTGTGGTGGTGCCAGGGCTGTCAAGAGAGCCGGCTGGGCCCCGCTTCTGCCAGCCTGGAAAAAGCAGGACATTTGCGCTCATGTAGAGGGGCTGGTAAAGGAAGTTTAATGAATGCTGCAGTAATATGAACTGGATTGATTTCATATTGGTCTGTTTATAATTTCATTACAAAGCTCTCTGTTTGGATTCAGCTGTTCCGCTTATTCATAGTGGCTTCAAAAACAAGAAACCAAAGCAGAACTATTTCGTTTTCACTGGCGAAGTCCTGAGACACAAGAGACCGGCACAGAGTACATGGTGAAAAGTATGTGTGCTGTTTGGAGTTTTTTTTAATTCAGCCATTTTTAACAGTTGAAATGGTTTTGAGCAAGAAAATTTGTCTTTAATAGAACTGGCCTCAATTCTCAAAAGCAACTCCTGGTTTTTGGAAGCTTCCATTTTGTGTTCCTTTCCCATTTTGTTATGAGAGGGGAAATGTACAGATCCCTACACTGCGTTCTGTCACGTTTGGTAAATGAAGCAGTGGAAAATGGTACATTTAAAATGATTTCATGGCCCATTTGGTTTGTTAATCCATAAAATCATTTTAAAAGTACCATTTCCCACTGCTACATTTACCTAACATAACAGAACACAGTGTAGGGATCTATACACGTCTTCTCCTAAAACAAAGTGGGAAAGGAACAGACTGTGAAAAATCAGTCTACTACACAATCTGCTAACGTCTGTTTCTCGAACCGCACTTAACTATTAAAAAAAAAAAAGGCACATTGAAATAAGATAAAATTAGCAAAGCATTTACATAAGAACGGCCATACTGGGTCAGACCAATGGTCCATCTAGCCCAGTATCCTGTCTACCGACTGTGGCCAATGCCAGGTGCCCCAGAGGGAGTGAACTGAACAGGTAGCGATCAAGTGATCTCTCTCCTGCCATCCATCCCTACCCTCTGACAAACAGAGGCTAGGGACACCAATCCTTCCCCAAATGAGTAAAGCATCTTTGCTTCAGGGAAACAAACCATTCATATAGATTGGTCTGTAGACGACAGTCAAGGTGTAAAGCATCTCGCTGAATCAGGAAAGTTACAAATACAATTGCAAAAAAAAAATGCTCAGCACCGTGGGTCCCTGTAAAAATTCAGGGGCAGTGGGGAGACTAGGGGGGCCAGGCAGCAGGGTAGGAGGTTGAAATTGAAGAAAGATCTTAGAGACAGAGGAACTCTGCAAACATCAACTACGAAACCAAAACACCAACCAGTGATTTTGCAATAATTTTGAAAAGCCCATTACAATTTCCATGAGCCGTCTTGCATTCTGGGGTTCAAACCTATAGAAAGATGGGCGGGGGGAGGGATAGCTCAGTGGTTTGAGCATTGGCCTGCTAAACCCAGTGTTGTGTTCAGTCCTTGAGGGGGCCATTTAGGGATCTGGGGCAAAAATCTGTCTGGGGACTGGTCCTGCTTTGAGCAGGGGGTTGGATTAGATACCTCCTGAGGTCCCTTCCAACCCGGAGATTCTGTGATACCTAGGAAGGAAAGGGGGTTAATTACCATTGGCATCAGGATGACAGTACAAACAGCAGCAGCCAAAAGCTATGGAAGGAAAAATTTAGGCCAGACAAACAGGAAAGGACCTGGACCCTGGACTGTACTGCCAAGGGATGAAGTGGATACAATGTCCGATTAAAAGCAACAGCATTGCCACCATGCTTCATGACATACATTAGGCTAATCTACTCCATGCAGGTTTATTCTGGCCTAGGCAGAGCCACTGAGTGAGAATAAGGTGCCCCAACCTTTTCCATGGGGTTGCATCAATTGACTCTGTCTCTCGGGGGAGCACTTTCTGGTGAAAGTATTGAAGAGCAGACCAACTAAAACAGCTGTGGGAATGACGCAGGGAAGAGAGTCCTGCAAAATGGAGATGGGGGAGGAGAGAGAAAGAGCAAGAAATCAAGCAGTGTAATAGAGTTAAAATCTACTCAATGCAGCCGTCCTGTTACTTCCACGCAACAATAACGTGTCACTGACTCATTTCCGCTTAGTGAACCTGGCCTAACTCTGTGGGGTGACGTTAAGGCCTCAGAAGAGAATTTTTGCACATTTTCTGTACAGTACTGTACCTGTCTTTGAACACTCCGCACCTGTGAATAGCAGCAGACGCTATTCTCGGCTCCCCACTGCCCAGGACACACAGAGCGAGGGCAGAGGGCTAAAGTGAGCTGCTACCAGGGACTTTCAAAGGCAGCAGCGCACTCTGCAATACGCACTAAAAGACTTCCCACCTGGGGGTGACAAATCTACATGGCTAACAAGACGTGGTCCCCCTTATGTTCTCTCTGCAAATCGAGCACAAAGTCCAAGGAGTTGCAAGGTAACCAAACAGCAGCAGGGAGCTGACAAACCACAGGAGCAGGTTCTGCACATGGCTTAGGCATTTCCTCCGCTTTTCAACTGCTCCAAGCCTCTAGCCCAGTTCCTGATCATCAGTCTGAACCACCCTAAAGCTGCTTCTCCTGCAAAAACAAACCTTCCCAGAGAGAACAAACTGCTGCTGCAGGCATTACCCCAGGAAGAAGAGTTAATGTGAACCACCACTCCCATAATGATTCTTGCTGCCTTAGGACCACAGCTCCCAACATGCAACTGTCAAATCTGGCTGTTAACCCTTTCCTCGCCTTCTGATTTGGAGAGAAATAATCCACAAAAGACAACACTGAGATGAGAGCGACGAACAATAGCTACAGAAATAGGTGTCTGTGCAGTGGGGGTTTTCTTGAGCTGCTCCTGACTGGCAGCGGAGAGAAGCTCATTGTCAGGAAAGTTGTCCCAGGAGCCGAGCAAATGAAATACAGGAGGGAATGAAAGGATGACATGTCTAATAAAAGGTTGGCAGGAAGGAGGAATGACCTAAATTTCCTGTTCTGCCCCTGCTCTCTGTGAAGAGGACGAAGACCATCTAGTTCTGCTAAAGTAGTTTTTTATCAGTAGATTTCACTCAGTGTTAAAAACAAGTCACTAGATTTGCCCATTAGTTGAAAGCTACATTTGTAGCCCAGCTAAGAAAAGGGCTGATGACCAAATCCATGCCTCAGGGTGATTGTAAATCAGATATCTATTATGAGTACGCAAGGCAGGAATCCTCCCTGATCGCATGATATGATTAGCCAAGTACATTATGAGGGAGGTGATACTGGCCACTGCCCACATGGAAACAGGGGATGCTGGACCATGTGGACTAGTGAGTTGATCCACTATGGCAAATTCCACATTTGGATATACAAAATAAAACTCAAACCAGCTGGACTAACAAAAATCTCCTTTCATTCAAAGCACGCAGACAGAATATGTCTGCTCCTCTTATGATTTTTAAAGTATTGCTCCATTCTGTGCAGAAGCCATGCAGAATATCTACATAACACCTGCAAAGATTTGTTCTTATTTTTTCACTTCAGCAAGGGCAGTTTAACATTTCTACTGGGAGGCAGCAAGGTCTGGAAACATCTGATATTTTTCCATTTATTCTACAGGTCAGATTTCATCCATTTCCCACTGTTTTCCATACAGATTGTTCCTGCAGGGACCAATCTGATCTTAAAATAAGATAAACTTTTTTTTTCCCCTCTACAAGTGAAGCAGAAAACATGTCTTTTGTTGGTATATACGGACTATTCTCCAGTGAAATGGGATCAGCTGAACTGAGGACCAAAAGGACTAGAGTTACTGAACAATGATTTTAAAGCTCCATTCTCTTGCTAGACAAACAGACACAAACAAAGGAGCTATGAACAACACATTGGCATGCTTTTAGGAACGGCAGAATGCAGCTTAATATTCACTGTTATGTATATATTTTTAATAACTACAATTAAGGTAAACAGGCAGCATATCCTGGATGATTAATTGCAAACAGGGATGGACTTTTCCGTTTCTTCAAAATGATTAGACAAATAGACACAAATTTTAAACGATCTATTAATAATATTGTTATTATTAATTTGTATTATGGTAACTCTGAAAGGCCCCAGCTAAGAACAGGGCATCTTTGGGCTGGGGTAGGGACTGATCAAAAATTCTGAATTTCTGTCCAGCAGGACACTCAAAGATTTTTAAATTTGGTTTTGTCCTGAATCAGGATGAAAAGTTGAAATTGCAGAATTTTTTGAATTATTCAGAAAATGGTTTTGTTTTAATAAGCTGAGAACTTTTACTAATACATCCATATATTATCTATAAAAATGACAAAGTCAAATAAAATTCTTCTACCTTATCAAAATGGGCCATTTCAGTCATTTCTCATGAAAATTTAGATAAAGTCTGTACATTCTCCTCAACTGTTCGCATTTCCTAGAACCAGCATTTTCCAACAGAAAACTGCTGCACAAAAACACACAGCAAGAGAAAATCCCTTCCCCAAACAGCTGACAATCAGAATAACTAAGACAGGCGTGGGATGAGAGAAAGGAAGCATCATTATCCCCATTGTACAGATGGGAAACTGAGGCACATTTGGATTCAGTGACTTGCTCAAGATCACGCAGGAAGTCTGTGGCAGAGCCAGGAATTGAACTGGAATCTTTTGAGGGCTAGCCCAGTGCCTGGGCAGTTCTTTGGCAGAAGGGACTATCATTTATTATATGTTTGGACAATGCTATTGCAATGGAGCTCCAGCCTACCTGATCTCTTGTAGCAACTGCAATACAAATATTAAATAATAATAAACCAGTCAGCCCTCTCTCAAACAAATCAATTGCTGGTTATTCACTGATTATTCTCATTCACTCGTTGGACCAATATAAAAATCTCTCCAAATTCTGTGCTCTTCTCTACATTAACTTTATTAAGCTTTGACTCTGAGTTAATATGCAGCGTTCTTGTAGCCAGATCAGCCCAGGATTTTGGGGAGAGAAGGTAGGTGAGGTAATATCTTTTATTGAGCCAACTTCTGTTGGTGAGACAAGCTTTCAAGTGATATGGACCTGAAGAAGAGCTGTGTCGCTGGAAAGCTGGTCTCTCACCAACGGAAGTTGGTCCAATCAAAGATATTGCCTCATCCACCTTGTCACTGACTCAATATGTGAAGAACATCCCAGCAATTTTAATTTGGAAGGGGGCTGGCAGAAAAGCACAGGAAGGGAGTAGTAATGGGATATGGATCTTGGGTCACCAGTCTGAATCCAGTAATAGTGACTGAAAGTTGTTACCATTTGGTAGACGTTCAAGAGGTTGTGAGAAATCAGCTCCAGTTCTTAGCAGAGGAAGGTCTGTTCCACAAGAACCATGTCCCCTATTGGCTTCCTTGTTAGATGTCTCAGCAGAGACATCAAGGACTAAATAGGTCTTGGAGACCTATCTGGCTCCAGAACTGGATAAATCCAATCAGGATTAAAGCACAATGGAGCTTTGCATCACCTCTGTTGTATCTGCTCTGTGACCTTCGTCTCTGGGGCAGTCAATCCAGCACCTTTAACTAATATTAAATTAATCACAATTTTTAAAAGAAAAGAAAGTCTCATTTTTTAAAAAGCAGCAGGGAGAAATCCTGTCAGGCACTTAGTTCGCTGTCTGAGTGACCATGACAGTACTTTTTGTGGTCACAGCCATCTGATAATGGGCAGGATGGTCATATATATTTCCAGTAAACGGGCTTGATAAAGAGACCGAGAGTTTTCGGTGCTGATGTGGTTACAAAGAGGTAATCTCAACACACGAGAACAATAATTAGAGAGACAAAGGATAAGCCAGTGTCTAGGAAACTAGTTTAGTGGCTGGATCCCTCAGTTCAATCCCTTCCTCGGCCACAGACTGCCTGGTGGCTTTGGGCAAGTCACTTACTCTCTCTGTGCCTCGGTTCCCATCTGTACAATAGAGAGAAGGCGCTCACAGGGGTGCCGCGAGGATAAAGCGCTTTGAGAGTTACTGATGAAAAGCACTGCTAAGAGCTAGGTAGTGTTGTTATACTTCCTGCTGAACGCCCCTCACTGCCTCCCATACCACACTCCGCTCCCTGTGCTCTTTGCAATCCCACTTCTCTTTGTCTCCGGGTCTCACTCTTGAAGGCTGCTCCAATTGACACCGGTTTTGAGTGCACGACGTTTAGATGCCTTTGGCCTGATTTTTGCCCATAAATCTGACTGAAGTCCAACAGCAGCTCTGGCTGCCCAGCAGCTTCAAAAATAAGCCCGGCGAATCTGAAATTAGGCATCTCCAAAAACTAGAGGCTTCCAGAAAAAGTGGCTGAATATTTCAGCCTTACTGAAGATACTGAGACAGCAAAAGGCAAGTCCAAAACCTGCTTCTCTTTACAGCGTTAGATAACTATTTATTGAGCCACATACGGTATCATAGCAAATTAAGGGGGCATTGCATCATTCCACGGGTCTCACTTCAGAGTGTTAAAACTCCATCTTCTTAACAGATACAATATTCTGTCAATTCCTCGGTGCTAAAGATCTCACCCCTCCTCCCCCGTTCTCTCGCACACACACAAACTGTCTCTTTCAGTTCTTATCACCCACAGTTTATGCACCTCTGACTCTCTTTACCCATCTACAGACCTTAGTTATCTCTGTGTCTGCCTGCTGCACTCTCTCCATATGGAGTTCCACTCGCCTTATAATCAGGGCTGCCTAGTGTGCTCCACAGATCTGTCCTCGGTCAGTTACCCTGGGTGTAGTGTGCCTGATAAACATTTTGGAATATCAGCTCTCGACCACATGGCTGTTGTGTTGTCTTAAAAAAAGTAGAAAAAAATAAATTACTGTTCCACCTGGAAAAACAGACTTAAAATTGCTGCACTATTTTGTATCTAAATAATGTTTCAATTTAAAAAAAGAGGGGAGAGGGAACTAATTACATCCTTGTGTGGAAGATCATAAATCACATAATTACAATGGGAACCTCTGCATCTCCCCGACAGACTAAAAGCAGACTACACAAGTTCTTATCTCATTACAGTTTAATTAAGAATTATGTTTGAGCATCTTCTTTTTAATTATCGCAGTGCCCCGATGACTTCTAATCTTTTTTACCCGGAGTGACAGAGGGTGTGGTTCAAGATGGGCACTAATGAATTTACAATTTGCTCTTTTGGGAAGTTTAATAAAATTAGTCCAAATAGAAGATTAACACTGATAAAGTGAACTTCCAAAGAGAACATTTGGTTCCTATCAATTAGTGTCCTACAAGCACCAGGAGCATGTGGAGGGGCAGCTGAAGCATAGTAACATAGTAATGTCTTGGGGCGAGGATAGGAGTTTCAAGGTGGGAGAGAAGATGGTAAATACGCTCTTCCCTAGTCTCACCTGCCAGCACACAACCACCAGCTGCCTCACATGCTGCAGTGCTAAGACCCAGAGGAAGATGTGTGTTAATTGTTTTACTCAGAGCTAGACTAGCAGTACCAGGGTCTTTTTTTCGCAACACTCCCACTGCCCACCGGAGGAGCTCTTTGCAAAGAATGGATACAGTATCAGGCTACAGCTGTCAATTTACCTAGTCAGGGGTCGGCCACCTTTCCAGAAGCGGTGTGCCGAGTCTTCATTTATTCACTCTAATTTAAGGTTTCGCGTGTCGGTAATACATTTTAACGTTTTTTAGAAGGTCTCGCTCTATAAGTCTATATATTATATAACTAAACTAGTGTTGTATTGTAAAATAAACAGGGTTTTCAAAATGTTTAAGAAGCTTCATTTAAAATGAAATTAAAATGTTGATCTTACCCTGCCGGCCCGCTCAGCCCGCTGCTGGTCTGGGGTTCTATTCACCTAGGCTTGCAGCGGGCTGAGCGGGGCCTGCGGCCGGGACCCCGGCTGGCAAGGGTCCGTCGGCCGGGACCCCAGACCAGCAGTGGGCTGTGCAGGGCTGGCGGCCAGGACCCAGATGGCTAGGGGCAGAGGGCTGGAGTCAGGGCTGGGTATGTGAGGGGTGTAGGTGTCAGGGCAGAGAGGGCACTGGGTATGGGTGGGAGTGCCAGAGTCAGGGATAGGGTTGTGGGTGGGTGAGGGGGATGAAGGAGTCAAGTAGAGGGCTGGGTATGTATGAGGGAGGTACAGGGCTCAGGGCAGGGGCCTGGGAGGGTGCAGGGCTCAGGGCAGAGGGCGTGGTGTGTGTGTGGGGGGTGGGTCATGGCTCAGGGGAGAGTGCTGGGTGACTGCCCCCCTAAAAACTCTCAACCCCATTGCTCCTTGTCCCCTGACTACCCCCTCCTGGGACCTCTGCCCCCAACTGCCCCCCAGGACCCCACCCACTAAGCCTCCCTGTTCCTTGTCCCCAGACTGGACTCTACCTGTTCCCTGACTGCCCCGACTCTCATCCACACCTCCATCCCGATCCCTGGGATTCCCATGCCTATCCAACCACTCCCTGTCTCCTGACAGGGCCCCCAGAACTCCCAACCCATCCAACCCCCCCACTCCCTGCCTGCCCCAACCCCTCTCCACACCTATGACAGCCCCCCCACTCCCTGCCTGCTCCAACCCCTCTGCACACCCCTGCCTCCTGACAGCCCCCCCAGAACTCCCAACTCATACAACCCCCCCAGCTCCCTGCCTGCCCCAACCCGTCTCCACACCCCTGCCTCCTGACAGGGCCTCCAGAACTCCCAACCCATCCAACACCCCCTACTCCCTGCCTGCCCCAACCCCTCTCCACACCCCTACCTCCTGACAGCCCCCCCCACTCCCTGCCTGCTCCAACCCCTCTCCACACCCCTGCCTCCTGACAGCCCCCCACAACTCCCAACTCATACACCCCCCCACTCCCTGCCTGCCCCAACCCCTCTCCACACCCCTGCCTCCTGACAGCCCCCCCCACTCCCTGCCTGCCCCAACCCCTCTCCACACCCCTACCTCCTGACAGCCCCCCCCACTCCCTGCCTGCTCCAACCCCTCTCCACACCCCTGCCTCCTGACAGCCCCCCACAACTCCCAACTCATACACCCCCCCACTCCCTGCCTGCCCCAACCCCTCTCCACACCCCTGCCTCTGACAGGACCCCCAGAACTCCCAACTCATACACCTCCCCAGCTCATTGTCCTGACCACCCCTTCCAGAGACCCCCCAACCCTCTTTGCTCCCGGTCCCCTGACTGCCCTGACCCCTATTCACCCCCTGCCCCCTCACAAACCCCAGAACTCCCATGCCCCATCCAACCCCCCCACCTCTAACACCCCCATTCAACCCCCCCTGCTCCCTGTCCCCTAACTGCCCCCACCCTTTATCCAACCCCTCCAGCTCTGGGCCCCTTACCAGGAGGCTCCACACAGAGCTAGATGGGCTGCTCCGTGGGAGCGCCCCACCCCGCCCCTCTGGTTGAGTGGGGAGCGTGTCTGCCTCCCCCCGGGGCCAAACTCTGCCCTCGGGAGTGCGCAGCCCCGACCCCCAGAGCACTGCACACGGCGGCAGGGCTCCGGGGGGGGGGGGCGGGGGAGAAGGTGGGGGAGGGGCAAGCAGCTTGCTGTGCTCGGCCCAGGAGCGCGGACCCCACGGCTTGCTGTGCCAGGAAAGTGGGGCCATTTGCCCACCCCGTGCGCACGGCTATGCTTCTGCTCCCTGCAGCCACGGGGGAAGTGGAGGGCAGAGGAGAGCGTGCCGGGGTGGGCAGGATTTTCAGTGGCATGCTGGAGTCCCGGCAGGCTCCAGCGTGCCATTAAAAATTGGCTCCCTTACCGTCTTTGGCACCCGTGCCATAGGTTGCCGACCCCTGGCCTAGATTCATCTAAATCAGGATTTCCCATTCCAGCATGGGCCAGCCTCTGCAGGCACTCAATTTCCTTTAATACCAAGAACTATAAGGTCCCTTTATCATAAGATTCTCAAATGTAGGGCCCTGCCAGCTTTGAGCTTGTGCTGACAACCCCCTGGCTATCTGACATGTGTTCTGTGTGGGCAGAGCATGTGTCTGAGGTTCAGAAAGGCTGTCCTGTAAACGCCAGGCCAACTTTAGAAATAAGCAACATAGGCTTTTTCTTGCACTACGAAGCCTGTGCCAACGCAGCGCCCACAGGAGCTTTGCCGGAAGAGGAACTCCCTGAATGTTAACCAAGCTGCGTCTACACGGGGGGCGGGTTGCCGATGACACTCTGCTACTAGAGACTGTGGGTTTTTTCACACCCCTGCGTGACACAGCCATGCTGGTGTACGTTTTAAGGATAGATGGGGCCACAGGCTGCCTCAGACTGGTCAGCTGGTGTTGCTATGTACCCTGTTGGGCACCTTAGCTGCAGGCTCTTCTGAGCACAATGAAGGAAGGGAAGAGGAGCCAGGAGAGGAGGAGAAGATGCTCTAGAGATACTTTGCCTGAGGGTCTGATTACATGTAGGATCATTCTTGAAACAGATTTGGACAGTGAGAAGGGGCACTCCGTGGCTGTCTGGCCTCTTATCCTCTGATCAATCCAGTACCCCGCTATTCCATATCCCGTGTGCAGAGAGTTACAGCAAGAGGGAAAGATGAAATGCTGAGGCTGCAAGGCCCCCAGCTGCTAACTGTTTGCCATAGTACAGAAACTGGTGGCAAAGCCAGATAGTGAAGGGGGGAAAAGAGATAAATGCAGGAGGGGAAAGCATAATGCTGTAATGAGCCCTGGCAGGTGGCAGCACTGATGCACACTGCCCTTTGCTTGGCCAGTAACTGCGGTGCTGAAGATGTCAGTCATTTGTTAGCATCCACATATGCTGTGAATATCTTCACAAGAAACACCCCCCTCCACCTCCCACGCACCTAATTAATTTTAGGGTGAGCATAACCTTTATTCCTCCATTACTGGCTAGTCTTATTCCTTTAGTACCTTCTGGAGATTATGAACTCTGATGGACATACAGAGTGGCAGTACAAGAGTTAGCTTTTTGGTACCCGGAGTTCACATTTCCCCATGGTGAAACACACATGCCTTTTGCATTAATGCTTAGCAAAAAGAAGATCAGCAGTAAAAATAATAATTTAGTATGTGTACACACACACACACACACCAAGCTTGGCCACCACGTTTCACTTAAAATAAGTTACTCACAAGTCCACACCTAAGACAATGGGGTATGCGGGACCACCCAGAAACTAGCACCACACAGGGCGGAGGGTTCCATTCGGTATTGTTTGATCAGAGATGTGTCCGTGACAGACGGGCTGAAGGAGATGACACTGAGAACAAGCAGCTGGCACCTCAACCTGGAAAAAGCTTAGAGCACGTGAGCTTTTGGGCTTCTGGTTGAGAAGTGTGGTGGGTGCTGTGAACAAGGACACGGTCCTTTGGTTCCTTCTGTCTCCAAGGAAACAGGACTTGGCCTATTTCTTATAAATAAGCACTCCTGTATCAAAGTAAACACCAAACTCCATAGTCAATTTCTACTCCCAAATTAATCACCCACAGGGTCCAAACTTTAACTAGCCACTCAGGTCAAAAGGGGCAACAATACACACACACACGCACTGAATCCAACCTCAGCAAGCTGGGGAGGACTAGATGATCTCTGGAGTTCCCTTGCAGCCCCACACATCACATGTCGCGTGCGTGTTTGTGTGTGTATTTCAACCTCATTGCTGCTCCAAGTTAGCTTCACACAGAAGGTGGGGCAGGTTTCATACTGGAGTCTCTGGGTAGCACTATGCTATAAACAACAACAGGAGTCCAGAGGCTTAAATACCAGTACGTGTCTGTTGTTACTGGCTTCACAATGCCACACAATAGCCAGAATGCCATAGCTGTGATTGCATTATCTCCCTTTCATCCCAGCTTCTGACCCAAGGCCCAGAACCTGAATGGCAGGGGGCTCATAACTGCTTGAGTTCTGCAATACAGCATCCAGATTGTGTGGAGCATGTTTTTACCACATGAAACACTTAGAACATGGATGTCACGACCAGGACATCTACAGATTCAATAGGCTGCATTGTTACACCACATTGCTTGTGAAACTCAGCACTCTGACTTTGTTTAAGCTTCTCTCCAGCGATCTGCAGAAGCCTGACGAGGTGGCAGATGTCAATTAGTTTGCAGCTAGCAAATGGACATGATCAGCTTTCTGAGCCTTGGCCTGTCACATCCAGGATTTGTTAATTTCCATCTCTCACACCAAGATGGTTTCAGGTTTCTCCGTTGGAAGCACCACAAACCTATCAAGAAAATCTCTAAATGCAAATGGATTTTGTGAGACAGAAGACAGCAGGACAGATCAGCTGCCACTCACCAGGGCACAAACACTCACCAGGGCTGCCATTGCTTAGGAGGCTCCAGAAAATGTTCTATTAACAGCCAATTTAGATGCTCTCAAAAGCCCAGCAAAGCCCAATGCCAACTGGCAGAATGGAGGTTAGAGTTCTCCTGCATTTGCGTCTAATGCTGCTCCTGAGGGCCTACAGCAGACATCAATTCCCAACCTAATTTCTCCTAGAAAGAATTGTCTTGTCACAGCTGATACCCCTGCAATCCTGATTCAAAGGGACTTGCAAACTACACACAGCATTTCGTTTGTGCCTTTTCTCCTCCATTCTTATAATGTAACGGTGAGAAATCTTACACCCGGGGGGCAGGGGAGAAGAGAAAGAAAGGTTGTGGGGAAATTAGAAATATCAGGCCTTGCCTTTCCTGTATCCGAAGGAGGACTCGATGGATGACTAGAGAATAAAGGGTACTGTGACATCAGAAATTAAAAGGGATGAAACATGACCAATTGAGAGGGGAAGGGATTTGAGATCAAACTATTTTAAAAAATCCCTTTCTTTTTTGTTTTTGCCAAGAGCTTTTTAACTCAAACATTGTTACAAAAGCTTTTCTGGTGGTTCCAGACCCCAGCCGTCCAGCAAAAACAAGGAAGACCAGGCTCTTTGTGGGAACATTTCAGAAGCACTGCAGACCCACAACTGGGAAAAGATCTTCAGAAGTGCTCAGCTCCCATCAAAGCATCTAAATGAAGTGGCTGGATTTCTCGAAAGCGCTCCGTACTCAGCAGCTTCTACTGAGCACAAGACCTGCTGGGTCTTGAGCCATTTATGTAGGTGCCTCACTGGGAAATGCTGGGTGCAGATGCTCTTTGGAAAGATCTTGAAAGACACTTTCCTGGATACTTCTCAGTGAAATTCAACAAACCTTCCCAGGTCCTTCTTTATACCCCACAAACCAGCAAAGAGAAGGAATAAACATTATTTCTCCTTTCCAGATCACTTTTAAGACACTGAAAAGACTGACAGTTCAAAACCTTCTTTCCTTTCATTACAGAAATTCAGGCTACATCTACACTACAGGATAAATTTGAATTAGCTTAAACCGATTTTATAAAACAGATATTATAAAGTCGATTGTGCGCGTCCACACTAGGCACATTAATTTGGTGGTGTACATCCATGGTCGGAGGCTAGCGTCGATTTCTGGAGCGGTGCATTGTGGGTAGCTACTGTAAAATAATGTGGCTAATAACGTCGATTTGCGTCCACATTAACCCTAATCCGATATAGTAATATTGATTTTAGCGTTACTCCTCTCGTTTTGTAGGAGTACAGAAATCGATTTAAAGAGCCCTTTAAATCGATATAAAGAGCAGTGTAGTGTGGACGGGTGCAGCGTTAAATCGATTTAATGCTGTTAAAATCGGCTTAACAGCGTAGTGTAGACCAGGCCTCAGAATCAGAGGCAGAGCCTGGGGCGAAGGGTATAGACACAGTGAAAGCCCAGGCTGGCTATGAGAGAACCTACAAGTTATCCGCAAGTGGCTTTTTGGAGCATTTTGCAAGCATTCCTTAAGGGAAAAAGCAAGACAGGGAGAGAGATGTGACGATAACCCCCCCAAGACTGAACTTTTCAGACAGAGCTGGGAACCAGGGGGCAGCGTCTCTCACTTCCGCCTGCCATCCCCTAGCTGGAGGGACTGGGAAAAACGTAACCACCGCAGGCTGCTTGGATGCAATCTCAGCTCCGTTCAAGCTGCGGACTTGTGAGCGGCTTGCTGTCAGCAGGATAAAATATTCAGCAACTGTAGATTCTAGACAATGTTTCATGCCTCATTGACTGCAAAAGTTTTTAGATTTAGTCAACATCTGAAGAGGAAATCCCAGGGTAACCATATCTTTTTTCTCCTCCCATGGATAGAGACCAAATTTGTATAGGTTTTTTGGCAGTTTATTTAAAGTTTGTGGGTATTTTATTTCAAATAAAACAAGGGGCATTATTTACAGCCCTTAACTGAGGGAACAATAAAAAACAGTTGCTATTGTTGAGTCCTATTAATACTGTTAGTTTCCAAGGGTAACGTCTCTAAAGAGATATAAGCAATCTAAAAAGACTGTGCAAGGCATTTCAAACACATCCATCTTCCAGGGGACTCCCCTTCATTCAGCTGTGCTGACTGAATGAAGCTCATCTGCAATCACCTAAATCTGTTATTGTTCTTTAACATCTATATTGCAGTAACACCTAAAGGCCATTGTGGCAGATCTAGTACTCACCCCTGCAGCGCCTTCTGCTGGTCATCTTGGGAATTAGCTCTTCACCAGCTTCAGAGCGCCCTCTGCTGGCCGGTGTCTCACCTGCCTCAGGCCTCTGTCCCTTCGGGACCCCGGTGCTCCTTTACCCTGGGGTTCTGCCCACTGCAGTATCCCCACACGCTAGATCTCCCCTCCCCAGGGAACCCCCAACCCTCTATTCCCATCTTGCCTCAGTGGCTACTGCCAGTCCCTATCTAGCCCCCGCTCACTGGGGCAGAAGGCAGTCTGCAATGGCCCCTCATCATTGGCAAGGAGGTTGGACCAACTGCCTCTGTCTATCTCTGGGCTGCACCTCCCCGGTCCAGTACCCGCTTTGGGCCTTATCCAGCCTGGAACTCCCCAGCTCCTCCTGCCTTTCTCCAGCACTGCTCTGTTTCTGGTACCTTGCTCCCAAGGCAGCTAAGGTCCTTCCCTCTCCAAGCTAGAGAGAGACTGACCCAGCTCTGACCTCAGCCCTTATAACAGGGCCAGGTGTAGCCTGATTGGGGCGTGGCCCCAGCTGTGGCTGCCTCCCCAATCAGCCCAGCCTTCCTCCACCCAAGTAGGGGAACCACCCCACTACAGCCAAACATTGTGCTGGGCACTGCACAAAAGTATAGTCAACCAGTCTCTGCCCCAAAGAGCTCACAGTCTGAAAGACAAGATGTAACGGATGGATGAGCCACAAAAGTGGGTTGGCACAGGGGAGGCAAGGTAACAATAAATATAATAGGACATGCCGATTCCTAGCCACTCAGCAGCAGTAGAATTAATATCATTGTAAAAGGCGTTACTAAGATCTCACTTGGAATACGGAGCACTGTTCTGGTCACCCATGTTCAAAAAAGATGAATTCAGACTGGAACAGGTGCAGAGAAGGGCTATTAGGATGATCAGGGGAATGGTGAGCCTGTCTTGCGAGAGGAGACTAAAAGGTTTTAAACAGCTGGCTGAAATGTTAATGTTGATTTTCAATAACTCTTGGAACACAGGGGGGACATTCCAGAAGAATGGAAGACAGCTAATGTTTTGCCCATATTTAAAAAGGATAAACAGGATGACCTGGGTAATTATAGGCCTGTCTTAGTCTGAAAACAATCCAAGGTGCTTTACAAGCCTTTTTAATGGGTTCCTCCCCCTACCTGGTGGAAAAAGTGAAATCCCAAATATTTCAATTCCGAAGAACCTCTACAGTGCCTTATGGGTGTTATAGGTTAGGTGCTACATGCTCCTAGTTCCCTCTGTTCAGAAGTACAGGTGGAAGGACCAGTGCTCCTCCAGTTGGGCTATCAAGCTGTCTAGTGATATTTGTAATGACCTCCTGTTGAGAGGGGAGAGAAATGCTTTTCACTGACAGGTTGTTTATTTTCCACCCCTCTGGATCATCACCTGGGGTAAGAAGTTGCACAGAACACAGATTAAAAAAAAAAAGAAATACAAACCTCACACACCAAACACCTTTTAATTCAACTGGCTGAATCGACACAGGGAGATTATTAGTTTTCTGTACGATTTGATTCCATTAATTAGTTTGAGAATATCAGCACAGCCAGGCAAGCAAAGAAAAACAGAGATAAATCCTTGCCATAGCACAGCTTCATCTTTTAAAGGCAATTAACTCTTAGTTATTAGCTTTTAATTAGGGAATAATAATGACACCATTAATACAGTTTATTATACTTGTCAGCAGACAGCTGTTTCAAGCAGATATTATCATCAGATCTTGGCAGCTTTTGTCTGCTGTGATCCTATATTTCTAAGCATATTGGTGTGACTCCCCCATGCCCCTACACAGGGGGTACAGCAGTTAAGCCTCAGCTCCCAAATGTGCAACTCTCGTCACACAGAAAGCGCAAGGGCCTCCAGTCTAAGGTGGATCTGTATCATCTCCCCGATGCGGAAGGAGCTGGCTCCAAATCGAAACTCTTGGCTGAATTCCAAAGAAGAAGAAGAAGAGGGAGGAATGAGAATGAACGTCTCTTCAGTTCCCTCCAAAACGTCAAAGAATTTAAGCCTCACGTAATACGTGTGCATTTGTGTGTGTGTATTTTAAATAATCTAAGCTGGTTTCTCTGCCCCGAAGAATTCCAGCAGCAATGGGATCCAGTCTTGACTGCACATTTGATGTCTCTCTCATGGGTAATTTACATTCCTTTCTTCGCTCATTTCCTGGGGGGGATGTTTGATGTCTGAGTCTTACACCTCAGCTCATAACATCTGAGCTTGTGCCATGATAAGATGCCAGCAATCTCACTGGTTTTCTTGAGAGCAAGCTGTGCGGCTTTTCTAGCTCCCGAAGAGTTCCGGGTACTTTTACAGCACTGGAGAAATGTTTGGGGGGAGTCTAGGTTTTTTTTTAAAATCAAGAATCTCAAATAAATTTATCCAATTGAAATGGTCATTTCTGCCAACCCACCTGGTGCCCACTGTATTACTGACCACATGCATCTGACAAAGTGGGTATTCACCCACGAAAGCTCCATGCTCCAATACGTCTGTTAGTCTATAAGGTGCCACAGGACTCTTTGTCGTGTATTACTAGAAATATTTGACAATGGTAAAGTCTATGGAAATGTAATAAATTCCCCTTGACTGTCGCCTTTTTCAGGTTCATATTAAAATACGAAACAATGACAAGATCCTCCTGGATGAGCGGTTTACAGTAATACAGCGGGTCCCCCCCAGTAAGATTTTCTAGAGAACATCTCCGTTTGGGCCACAATTAAAGATGCCAGACTTCAGGGATGCAGCAGTTCATGTTGGCGCAGAGATCACATGTGTGAGATACTTATGCTAAACAATATGATCCACCCTCGTATTTAGCTGTGCTGCTCTGAGTACATTTTACAGACCTGAAGAAGAGCTCTGTGTAGCTCGAAAGCTTGTGTCTCTTACCAACAGAAGTTGGTCCAATAAAAACAGATATTATCTCACCCACCTTGTGTCTCTAATATCCTGGGATCGAGGCAGCTATAACACTGCATACAGAAATTTGTCCATGGCAGGCATTCTTCTTGCACCATGCACAGTGCAGGAAAAGCCCTTTGAAATAAATCAGCCTGACACGAGGAGTAAGCCAGTTGCAAGAACCCACTTGCGGTTATTCAAAGAAAACATACAATTGTTGCACTGAAAGCAAGATCGTTAAAGGCAGATACTAAATGGAAAAACTTTCCTGCATTGGTAAATCAAAATAAAAAATAGACTAGACAAAGAAGGGGAGAAAGAAAGGATTGTTATCTCCATTTTACAGATAGGGAAACTGAGGCGTCGGGAGGCAAAATGACATCCAAATTCCAGGTCAGTGGCAGAAACTGGAACAGAACTCAGGACTTCTGACTCCTAATCTAGCACCTTATTCAGCCAACCCACTGCCTCTCACTGGAGCTGGACTTATTGTAGCACTCTGTTGGCCCTTAATGGCCTAATTCTGTACTTACTTTCATCCTGTGCACTGCTACAGATTTCGACACAACAGCAGATAGTGTAGCATCATCCCAGAATTTGGCCTTAAGAATTTATTTCCCTGTGCAATGCCGCAGGTGTTTTGCACACTGTAGCAGTGCAATACACAAGACTTCAAAGGTCATTGTTTGTTTGCAGCCCTGACGAAAGCTGGGGATAGTCTCAGGTCGTTAAGCGAAGCAGGTTTGGAATTCTCAGTGCAATTAAAACCTCTTCACCAGTGAGGTGCGTTCTTTTTGTGTGTTTGGCTGTATCACAGAAAATCCCCCCCAAGTGATCAAACTAAGTTTCACCAAACGTTGTCCCCAAACACATTCTGAGGCCGAGATCATACATGAGACACTTCAGCCCTGATGATAACTTACCTTTTTATTTTCAAATGTAGCGATAAACTGCATTCAGCAGAGGCTTACAAAGAAAGTGCCTTCTCAGCCATAATGAGCACCACTTACAGCTAATGGCAACTCTCCTTTAGCTCTAGTGCTACCATTTGAGATCACATGCTCATGCAGGAAGTGAGGCCCCTCAGTTTAAGTCCCAGCAGGGGGACTGATTCCTCGTGTTTCTTAATAAGGCATGTCGATGCAAAACAATCGAATGCCAAAGCAGGGATCCCACGCAGGCGATTACCAGGGTTCTGTGGCAGGCGACAGAATTAACTTACCTGCACACTGGAGTTCTGCAAGTAGATCCAAACTCCCCTACCCCTCATTCCCCGCATGGTTCCATGGTTAGCCAGCAGCCTGGAAGTGACAACAAAAGGAGGGTGGGTTCACACACAATGGTGAGCACTGCCTGTGTGCTGGAGTGTACAGCTCCTCTGGGTTTCCCCCAGGTGCGGGTGGCAGAGAGCAGTTGCTTGCAAGAGAGGATATCTGCAGAGGGGCGTGAATGATAGAGTGGTCAGTGCTTTGCATCTCTTCATTCAAGCAGGGACAAAATAAAGCTGGCTGCAAGCTGGGCAGGTGAAGAGTGGCTTGCCCTCCGCTGGAGAGTCCTTTAGCGTAGTGAGAAGGGGGTTCGGCAGGTGCCCTGACTGAGTTGTTAGTGCCAGTCCAGTGATCACCCTGTCATTCTCTTGCCAGGGGATTAATTTCTGATTCTACTGCTGCTCTTTATCACAGAGACAGCTTTGAAAGGCACAAATTTTCCAACCCACAATGGACCTGTCACAATGACAATTATGTTTAACAGCGGCAGTTCAGTCTCGCCTTTGAACGGCTCTGATTAGTGCAGTAAATAGAAGCATATTAGAGAGGTGTTGGAAGTGACAAGGCACTGACAGGCCGTAGTCCTATCACATCAAAGCACTGCAAGGGGCCAGGAGCACACTGGGGCCTTGACAAAGTAGACCCAGCAGGGCAATTCTTTTCACTGGGCTTTGGGTGCAGAGGAGAGGCAGAAGAGTGACTATAGAGAGATTAAAACACACACTCCTGTAACATTACTGCAATGAAGAGAATACATGGTGAAAAAGTTATTTCAGAAAAACAGCACCAAGGGAGGTTTTCTCCCCTCTTTCCAAGTCACCCACTCTGCTGAGAGAAAAATACTGCAGCCCTGCAAGCAGAGGAGTTTAGTAGATGTACAAAGTTTGGACTTTGAGAACAGTGATGGCACTGGGCAACTGCTTTGGGTACCAAGCAGCTCAAGGGGGTCCCCAATTTAATATTACCCCCAAAGGGTCGTTCATCTTATTTAACGTGGACTTATTTAATGTGGACTTTTAAACAAGTATATTCATATGTTTGTGTTGGTATATTGTTTGGTTCATGAAAATAATGCAATTAGTATTTTAGGGAGCGGGTGAGGGGTCACAGGTCCTCACCCCCAAAAAATATTCCTGCTTAGGAAGCCCACTGGGCTAGCACCACCTCCGTCTGAGATGCAGTATTTTAAAGATATAGAGGGGTAACTGAATAGGTAAGGAGGAATCTATTGTTCAAAGCAGAGGCCAGGAGTCAGGATTTCTAAGTTCTTTTCCAGGTGACATTGGGAAAGTCACTTGTCAACTTCCAAATTTGGGTGGCTAAACGTAGACACCTTAATAAGCAATGGCCTGATTTTCAGAGGGGCTGAAGTCAATGGGATCTGCAGATGTTCAGCCCCTCTGAAAATGTTTGATGATTTAGGCCTTAACCCACAGTGATAAGATAGATACCTCCTCTCCCCCTCCCAGGTTGGATTATGAGAGCCTATTAACATGTACAGAGTGGTTTGGGGTCCTTAGTTTTACCTATAGAAGGTAAAAGTATTAGGATTCATCATTAAATAGGGAGAATTCCGTGCAGAAAAGTCCAATCAGCGGAGCTGAACAAAGACGGTACAAGCCTATAAAATGGTTTCATCCCCAGAATAAGGACAAAGCTTTGGATTGCCATCCTTTTCAGATGTGTATTTGAACATCTGAAGTCAAGCCTGTCCCTAGTTTTCACTCCTGGGGGAATTCTGTGCAAAAAAATTAAAAATTCTCTGCACAATATTTTAAAATTCCGCATATTTTCTTTGTCAAAATAACATAATATAATCATACCAGTTTCAATTACTTTTGGTCATTTATTTTAAAATACCTGCTAACACGTATGTCTGTAACAATACAGACAACAAAAAAGATTCAGGAAATTTCTTTTGTCAGACAGATTCCTTACTAGGCATATTAATACAAATGCTCAGTAATAAATCATTTAAACTACAATACAGAAATGTATTTCCCGCATCCCTCAGAAGCAGTGCAAAGGCTTGTAGGAGTGAGGGGCAACGGAGAAGCTGAGGGAGAGGAAGTAAATTGCCTGGGTGTGAACTTGGAGGGCTGTTGGGTATGGGTGGGAAAAGTATGGAACAAGTTTTTGGGGGTCAAGGAGGAATTGTTAGGGAGCTTCCCCCATGCAGATCCTGGCTGACCCCTAGCCTCTCCTGTTCAGTCAAGCACATCTGCCCCATCTCCATGTGTCCCTCCACCCCCACTCAGATACCCACTCCCCTCATCCCCATATGGCCCTGCACCCCCTCCGTCTCTGCACCCCCGCCCAGCCACTCCCTTGTCTGTGTGTCCCTGTACCCCCACTCAGCAACACCCTGTCCCCATGTAGTTCTGCACAGATTCCCCCATCACCATGTGGTCCTGCACTTCCCTCCCCCGTGACCCTGTGCCTCCACTCCCATTCAGCTTCTGCCCCAGTCTGTCCTCCCCGACTAGCCCTTATGAACCTGACTCCTGACCTGGCCTGCAGGCACTGCGAAGAAGGCAGGCTCTCCCTTCTCTAGCTGGCCAGGAGCTGCTGTTGTGTTCTATCACCAGAGTGCCCTCTGGTGGGAAAAAGGCAGAACTGTAGTAACATTTTGGCAGGTTTTTTCTGTGCAAAAAATTAAAAATAGGCATAGCTCATTAATTATGCATGCAGAAGCACAGAATTCCCCCAAGAGAAAACAGTTTTGGTTCCAAGTGGGATCCAAACCCAGAAGCAGCCTATTTTCCAGTCCCAGGTCAGAAGCAGCTACACTAAAGGATTCTAATCTAGCAAAAAGAAGGCATAACAAGAACCAGAGGCTGGTGGCGGAAGCCAGACAATTCAAATTAGAAATTAGGCCCAAATTTATAACAGTGAGGGTGAATAATCATTGGAACAAACTACCAAAGTGCTGGATTCTCCATCTGTGGCTGTCTTCTGATCAGGACCGTATGCCTTCCTGGAAGATAACTTGTTTAGATAAAGTGTATTGGGCTTAATGGAGGAGTAATGGTAAAATTCAGTGCCCCGTGTTGTACTGTTCAGACTAGATTATATAGGGTCTTTGTGGACTTAAAAATCTATGACCAATCTCTCAAACGCTGTTCTTATCAAACTTCAACCAAAATGGTGGGAAATGCATGGGAACAGCTGCACTCACGAGATTTCCACCACTTGTGGTCAGAAATCTTATGTGAATGGTTTATGCCAAGTCACAGCACCTCTAAATCCCAGCCTCAAGTTGAGTCTAATGCCTGAACCTGACTACACTGGACCCAGACGCACTAGTTCCTTCCTTGGCCTAGGTACGCTCCAAAAGCTCCAAACTGATGAAAGGTAAGAGCAGCCCAAGGAAGAAGAGAGACAGTCCTTATCCACAGGCAGGAAGTGAGGAGGTCTTAGGCTGTTTGGAGAATTTAAGCACAGCTTTCTTACCACCATCACCTCTTTAAAATATCCGTGAATCCTCCTGTATCTAGGATCAAGTCAGGTTCTTTCTTTGCTGGCAGTTGTCTAGTGGGTGAATCTGTGCCCCTCTGTTGTGCTGAGAGAGAAAAAAAACTATTGAAGCACCCTGGCTTGTATCAAAAGTAACCGACCATTCTCCTCCAACCCATGAAGAACTGCTGTGCAGTCTAGAGCCAGCTTGGCAACATGAAGAGGGCATATGTCCATTCATTTTCAAGCCACGAGGACGAGGTTACTTCTGCTTTAGAAACAGCCTGTCCAGGAGCCTGTTTGCTGGAGAGAGGCTGCAGCTCTGATATTCTAATATTAGCAGCAGGCATCTGAAATGACAAGCCTAGGGCTGAAAGGTAAGACAAAGTCAGCAGCACATTGCCATGCCCTGCCGCTGCTCAGCCAGATTCCTGTTCAGCCCATGGAAGAATGGGCTAACTATGGGTAGAATTACACAATGACCTGTAGATTGGAGAATAAATTGCCATTTTTTCTGCTTCTCTAATCTTTAATATATAAAATACTCCCACCCACTTTCTATTGGCACATGACCAAAATAAACTCAGCGGACAGTTAACTTTTCTTCCATCAGTGATGCGGAGTAATTTTGGCTCAAAATTCCATTTGGGGCTAACACCCTAATATCAGTTTACAGCTGGGGTGAGGGTACAGTAATCTGTGTACAAGGGTCTGAGCAAGGCATAATCTGAACACAGGGCTGGGAGACAGAAACTTCAAGCTCTCATACGGTCTTCTACTGTGACCTAGGGCAATTCGCTTGCCCCTTCTGCCTCTGTTTGTGCAGCAGGCATGAAATCGCTCATAGAGGTGTTGGGAGGAGTCATTTTTCTGCAGTGCTTTGAGGTAGAAAGTGTTAATCTCAGTGATAGGCCCAACTGGTATGAAGCACAGGTCCTCTGCTTCGGCTCTTGGCACTCTGCCCCATGTGCTATGCAGACAGAACTGTCAATTTATTCCAAGCATCACCTTAAATGAGAACAATGGCATCTACAAAAAGTGCCTGGTAGGTAGGTATCAGCCACCTGGGTCCTCCAGGCATTCTACAGAGGAACATGACCTTTGCAGGCCCGAAAGTGTGAAAACAACAGACTTCCCAGGAGGTGGCGGTCAATAATGGGTGGTGAGATTGGAGACTGTACTTGTCCCCAAACCCTGACTACAGCAGGTGCACCTCACTGGGCCTTGTTGAGAGTCTGTGAAACCAGTGTTCACCACCTTCCTTTTGGAACAAACATGGAGAGTCTCCCTGATCCACTGGCATCTTAGCTGCAGGAAGACTACAGTAGCTTCTCCTTTGACCCCAATACATTGCCAATACTAACTTAGTCACACATCTGTGCCTCCTCTCTTCTCCCGCCCAAATAGTCCTTCAGACACTTTATTACAGAGCGGTCTTGAGTCTGCATTTGCCCTGCACCTTGCCCATCATTTAAACCATTGCAAAGACCAGGCCATTTTCCCTTGGTATAAATGACTGCAAGAGGTGCAGAGCAATGGGATTAGGGATTTTATCGTAGGAGTAGAGTGGAAAGACTCAGCTGCCCTCAGCTCCAGTAAAAGAATCTGCTGGAGAAAGTCTTCATTTTTGCTTCCTCTCCCCCAAAAATTACCAAGCCAGAGAGGAGGAGATGTCTAAAGCAACACCCTGATGTGACACCATCACTTTTAATCCTCAATGGAATTACCCCAGCATCAAGCAAACAGAAATACTTTATATTCCTTTGCCCCAAAATGAGCCACTGTATCACTCTTTTAAAAAACAGAATCTTGTTATAAGCAGAGCTACAGATTCCACATTCAGGAAAGGAGGAAGGAGAGGAAGTCTCTGGATACCTGAATACACGGAAAAGTTGCACCAGTTTAACTTAAATCACTTATTAAAACCTGTGCGAATGCTATTTCAGTTTAAGACTGGCTTCCTGAGGTTTAGCTTACCTGATCAATTTAAGCTAAATTGAAACAAGTCACTCAAACTGAAATAAGTGCATCCCCATGCGGGGGACGTACTGGTTAAAGAGTAAATCACACCTTTATACACCAGTACAACTTCCTCAGGTAGACAAGCCCCGAGATTCAATCTGCAGGAGGATGGTTCTGTATTTCCTTTTATTCGTTCATGTATTTAGTGCTGGTGAAAGGTGCAGGATTGACAGCCCCGGAGACTGAAATCCTATTAACTCAAGAGAAGTAGTAAAAACCCAGGCAAGAGCAGGGCAGCTTTGCTACAGATAAGCCTCAACCCTGCTATGGAGGGGACCAAATGCAAGAGTGGAGTTAGTGACAATCTCTCAATCAGTCTTTAGCCTCTCTGTTGAGATCAGCAGCAGGAGGGAGAACCTCGTAGCAATAGATTGAGTTGTGGACTTTTGTCCTTGGGCAGCTAAAGTCCATCTCATTTCTCACAGGCTGTGGAATATCAGTGAGCTTTTGATCCCTACAGATCTGGGTGGGATTTGAACTAGTGGGTTAGACAGTTTTTCAGAGCTATCTTTCATTCTGTAACCATGAAGCCTTCCAGTCCCCTTTCTTAGGCAACCCTCAGATAAGAGAGCACTTCATTTTTTTCTTTCCTGATTTTCATTTTTAATTGGCTCCACTGTATCATCTTCTCCAAATACCTGGAGGGATGAATGGGTAAACAGAGATACTAAAGGCAGCTAGGAAGAGAGTGGATTGCAATTTTTTCAAGAAAGTGCATTTTTTAGTGAAATTGTCTATTTGGATGAAAAATTCACAAATTTGTGTCTGTTTCACAGCACAACGGGTGAATCCTGATCTAGAAATAAGATAAGAGTTTCAATCTGTGCTAGTAGCAGCTCCATTTAACTTTTTACAACACTCAATTATATCATGGTTACTATATAGCATAATATGAAATGGCCTTGGACATACAACGTGTTTAAACACATTTAAGAGTGATTAAGTTAAACTGGTAGTGCCAACATTCCAGTGAGCAGCTGGATCTCTAGCACAATCTGTTAGCATGTTTGTCTGTTAACGAAAGGCTGATGGTCCAAGCTCACTCAGGGACATGACTACATCTTTACAAGAGTAGTTAAGTGCTGGACCAGGCTTCCAAGGGAGGTTGTGGAATCCCCATCACCGGAGGTTGAAGAACAGATTGAACAAACATCTGTCCCGGTTGTTCTAAGTTTACTTGGTCGTGCCTCAGCACAGGAGACCAGAATTGACTTCTCCAGGTCCCTTCCAGCCCTACATTTCTAGGATTCAATCTCATGTCAGATTATGCACTACTACTACTGGCATGTCATGAAATGTAAAAATAATAAAAATGAAAAAAATCAAAACAAATAATTTCGTTCTGAAACAAAATTTTAAAATTTTCCTCATACGAAGTTTTCAAAATGGATATTTTTTGAATTTCCATTTTGCTGCAAATTTCAAAAACTTGTTTTGCTGTAATCTGAAATGAAAACAAAATTTAAAAAATGTCGACTTCCACAAACAGAAACGCCAAGTTCCGACTTGCTCCTAGTTCAATGCATCCTTTGAAGCATCAGCATTGATGCAAAACTCATACCAATGGTGCAAACGAGAAATGTAAAAACAAACAACCCCAACTGATACACGTGCTATAAGAAACAGCTGACCCACGATTCTACGAGCATCTGAGGGGCCCTTTATAGATTCAGAGATTCCAAGCCAGACTGGCCCATTTTGATCATATTGTCTGACCCCTTGTATAACAAGCCATAAAACTTCCCCAAAATAATGCCTAAAGCAGATCTTTTAGATAAAATCCAATCTTGATTTTTAAATGTCAGTGATAGAGAATCCACCATGACCCTTGGTAAATTGTTCCAGTCTGAATTTGTCTAGCTTCAACTTCCACACCATTGGACCTTGCTTATACCTTTCTTTGCTAGATTCAAGAGCCATTATAAATATTTGTGCCCATGTAGTACTTATAGATCGTAATCAAATCCACCCCCACCCTCTCTTTGTTTTCATATCCTCATCTCTTCAAAGGAGTGTGATCATGGAATACAGCCAAGTGAACGGAAAGCACAAAAGGGCACTGGAGAGAGCGCATGGAAGCTGTACTGAAAATTCCTGGCCTCCGTGTTCAAAGATCCCAGGCTGGGAGGCTGCAGGAAGATGGGAGAACTGATGGGCAAGCTTCAAAATGGTGCCGATTAGCACCCAGACCTATATGCTGGAGACCTGTGAGAACACTCATGAGAGTCACTGTTTCAATGGGATCCGAAATACGACGCGAACACTCGTCTCATGGCACTTCCATGTCTGGATCAGGTGAATCAAAAATGTGACGAGCTGACCAATGTGGCTAGAAGTTTGGACCATTTATCATCTTGATCGGAGAAACAGTCCATATGTTCCTAATAAAGGCCATAGCATTTTGACCTTGAGCATCAAGAGGCAATGCATGTAAAGTATGTAGCCACGGATACTCCCAATGGCATTGCTATTTTAATACGACATTCCAAATTACTCACCTGCAAGGAAAGAATCCTCCTTTCATCCCTCACTGAGCTGTTGTGTCTTCCATCAGACAGAGAAACTGAAGAGTTAAACATCTCTCTTCCTCCACAATTCCACCCTCCGGGCTTAGGGCTAAACTCCGTCTGGCAGCGTTGCGGCAGGAAAAAGCAGCCTGTTCATTCCTATCTTTTCAATGCTGCCAGAAATTATCACAGAACAGCTTTATTGTGCGTGACTATTTGTGACACAGACTCACAAAGGGAACTCCACCAGCTTTTACACTACAGGATTTAAGATGTTTGCTCGTGAATACATCCCGCTAATCACAAGCGCCAAAACAGGAGCTGTACTTCTCTGAAACAACAATAGCAAAAGAGGTCTTCTTCAGGGCTTCAGAGCTGGGAGGGAGCATAACAGATGGTTATCTGGCCAAAGACCCATGTAATCTGGGCCCAGCACTGACTGAATCTATGACAAGCACTCCACAGGGCAGGCCAGGGAAGGGCTTTGCAGTTTGTTCATCACACTGGTCCAGGCTGCCCGCCAACAGGAACCTGCGGAATACGTAGCAACTCCTGCAAACAGATTGTACCTGAAGTGAGATGAGAAGGGAAGGAGTGGGAATTCCAGAGATTAGAGGAAACGGGACCGAGGAAAATCAAGGAGATTGAGAGGTGTGTGTCCAGGAGGGGGCGGGGGAGAGACATGGGGACGACACATGGGACAAAAAAGGACAGAGTAACATCTCCAGCTACCACTGCAATTCAGGTGCATAGGTAAGAAACATCCCAAATCCTCAGGAATATGACAGAGAGAGACTGGAAGAAGAGATTAATGAGGGGCATTCAACAGAAGACTCTCCACCCCACCCCAAATGGTGCTCAGAGTAAGGAATAATGAATGAGACGCTTAGCTAGCTAAGCAGTATTCACACCTTATCCCCATGGTGCTCACACTGTGAGATGACATGGGATAGCACAGTTTTCTATTCAGCCCCGCAGAATCTACCTCAGTGGGAGATTGAATAGGGAAAGGGCCTAGAATAGTTCCTAGACCAATAGAGTGTCAAGACTTGGGAAGGCCAGAGTGAGAGTATCTGCTCCATCCCAGCTCTATGATGCTCTGATAGGAAATGTTGATCTTCATCTTTCTGATATTGGTCCAATGCTTGGAAATATTTTACTGGTCCTTAAAGTGGCTTTATTGGCCCTTCACAAAGGGTTGTTGGTTATGGCAGGTCACAAGACAGTGGACCTTAAAATCACAGGACAAATTTCTGCTAGTGACTGCAATAGAATTACACCAGCAGAGACTTTGGCTCTCACATCCTTCTCATGCCTCTGGATCAAATAATATGTTTTTTATCAGACTACCTTGAGTAAAGCGAGGAAACAGGTATTGGTGAGCTGAAATCTAAGGGATATTGTTTTCACCTGATCTGAAGCATTAGTCACTAACTGTAGCAGTTTGTGAGATGTTGCTACAAAACAATGTCAGAATTCAAGTGGGGGGGAAAAAGGGCTGTTAACAATTGAAAAGATGCGATTTTAAAAGGTTCATTATCTGTGTGACCTGCAAGGGCTACATAGGCATGCTGAAACACTACTGAGATGGCTAAAAGACAGATTCCCTGTAATACGTAGCCACTGGTGGTTTATAAAGATCACAGAAATGTAGGATTGGAAGGGACCTTGATAGGTCAACTTATCCAGTCCCCTGCTCGAAGGCAGGGCTAAATATTATCTAGACCATCCCTGTCAGGTGTTTGTTTAACCTCTTCTTAAAAACCTCTGACAGATTCCACAGCCTCCCTATTTTGGGCCTTAAAACTCTCACTGATCAGTAACTAACCAGTGCTTCTATGGCACTGATCTAGCTATACCAAGTCCTGGACCTTGGATCACTGCAGTTTCAATTCTGAACTGAGACGGGGCTGCAAGGGCTTTACGCAAGGTAGTCTGATGAAAAACTTATTATTTGATCCAGAGGCATGAGAAGGATGTGAGAGCCAAAGTCTCTCCTGGTGCAATTCACCAACCTCAGCTTCTCATGACCGAGTTACTGGTCAGCTTTCAAGAACCACTCTGACTTGGGAGATTTCTTCCCCTTAGCAAAGTAACTTTTATTTAGAAATGAAGAAACTTCAACCTTCTAAAAATTGTAATTCTGAAGTGCTCAACAGCCTTTAATTCATTATGAACCTAGAGGCAGAGAAAAAAAATGCAAAAAAAATACATCACATCCTTAATCTAAAAGGGAAAAAAAATCAATTTTATAGCACATAATCAGACACTTACAAATATATTTCACTGGGGGATGGGGAAGAAGTGTGCATTTCGTATTTCCTTTTCCATAGTCTGATGCACAGAAACCTTCAAAATGGTCATTATAGATAAACTGCACAAGTCATTCCTGAACCAAAAGAAGGCTTTAAGAACAAACAAAACAGGAAAAATCCAGCAACAAAGAAGGGCATTCTACAGTTCCAGATTCACGTTTAAACATAACTCACCATCTGAATATGGGGGTCAGGGAAACACACTTTTTTTTTTGTTGTTTTTACAATATAAATAGTATTTAAAAAGGTACTACATATGAATACAGCAATGGTGCTACTTCAGTCAGGACTTTAACATGCAGAGGAAATCCGTCCGCTGCTCACAATCCATCCCACTCTACCTCCCTTCCCCTCCCCATTTCCAAAAAAAAAAATAAAAAAAAATCCTCTGCTGTTTAAATTCTCTTTCAATTGTTTTAAATATTTCTGTGGCCTGGCAACCATTCTTTTTTTCTTTTATACAAGCAAATTATCCTTTAAATCATGTTCTAGCCAACAGGAGACAGCTATGCAGGAGTAATCGCTATACAGGTGCAGCAGCAAATAAAGAAAAAAGAGACTTCAGCTAGGTTCTAATTCTTTTTCTATCCAAAATGACACAAACTGAGGCTTTTAAGAACCATTTCCTTTTTTCCTTTTTTTAAAAAATAAAAAAGTACATTCTTCTTTTAGAAATTCAGTCTAATGCTTTTTTGGAGACAGATTCATTTGGAGAAGTTGAAAGTTCAAAATAAAATAAAATAAAGAATAAAACTGCCTGAAAGGATTTCAAACTGTTTTACAAAACACACTTAAAAAAAAGAGAGAGCAAAGCACCTCACAGCAGAGGCAGAATTCCCTTCACTTCTTGCTAATTGCCCCAAGAAAGAACACTTCACTCCATTCCCACTCTCTGACTGGGACAGCTGAATATCCGTCCAGTCTCTTAAGATGCTAATTACCATGTTATTCCCCAAATGCTTCCCACTTACTCCCCTGAAGATATCTAAACACGGTCACTTTAAAAAAAATATTGACTGTATTACAAGGGGGCTTAAAAAGAGAACATTGTTCCTCCCTGCTCAGGAATTTCAGGGACTCAAGTGAATAAGACTGCTGAGGACGCGTTTCCTGGATAGCTTTGTCAACTCACAGGCAAAGACACAAAGGTGGATTTGAACAGGTGCTGTACATGTACCATGTCCTCGTCCCCCCACATGCACACTGCAGCAGTCTGTAGTTCTCCATGAAGTCTACTTATTTCTCTTCACTTCAAACCTGATTCAAAGCCCTCTTTCCACCAACTTTGATGGGCTTTGGATCAGGCCTTTTATGCAACATTGTTCCATAACAGCTCTACAGCAGGAGGTGCCTATACAGTGTTCAGGTGGGAGCTGCCCACTCAGTATTTCAAGATTTGTTTCTGACTTTAATACTCATTTTAATACTCAATGAACTGAGCCCAAACAAATGCAGACTTTCATCCCGTTTCACCAGGAGCATTTCAAAGGCTCACTCCTTACCTAGGTAAAGGATGTCACAACAATCGAAGGCATTTGGGGAATTTCTTCTTTAATGGAGGGGGGAAAAAAAAAAGAATATATACACACCTCCAAGGCTTCTGTCATGGAATGATTCGCACAACTGTAAGCTGCACAGCTCAAAGCCACGCCTAATAGAGAGCCAGAACAATCCCCTTGCACATCACTGTCTGACAGGAAGGGGAGGGTAGCAACAGAACAGTGCCTGTCAGGTCTGTGAGGGGGAGGAATCTGAAGCGAAAGGCATGCACGCTGGAGGTGGCAGAGTCTAAGTGATTGCAAAGATGGGCAAAGGAAAAGGCAAGGAAGAGGAGTAGAAGGAGCAAATACCAAAGTCCAGCCATTTCTCCACTGGTTGCTCTTTGCTGATGACAGGGCAGAAATGCACACACCCACCATCTAATTCATCGACTGCAACAACATTCGGGCTATGAGACATTTCTTTCCCCCCTTCCCCAGGTTACAAAGAAAACATTGCTTTAAAAAACAACCCACGATGTCTGCTCTTGTTCTCTCTCCCCACTGCAGTGTTAAATTACATTTCAGTGGTGGGAAGGAGGGGGAAATGATTTTTTTTTCTTTCCTGTTTTAAAGCAATGACCTAGAAAAAAATATTGGTGGAAACTGTTGCTTTCCTATTTTTGTTTGTGTTTTTTTTCTTAATAATGCTCATTTATAGAAAACATCACAAAGGTGATTTATATGTACAGAAATCATGATTCCAAAGGCTGCTTCAGTAGTCAGTGAAATAGCACCTTTTAAAGACAAAAAAGTTTGATGTGGTTTAAAAATCTGAGTCATTTCATTTTTCATTCATTTTAACCCTTTCCAAACCTTAAAAAAAAAAAAAAAAAAAAAAAAAAGGAGCCAGTCACAAAGCTCCATTAGTAGAAACTCTTCCAAAGTCTTCATGTGAAAAGCTGTCTGAAGGGGTTTTGAGCTCCCTATTCTATTGGTCAGCAATGCAGCTGACAGAGTAGAGGTAGCCTGTAGCCAGACAGGATTTTCCTGCAGTCCAAACCAAGAGCAGACGAAAGGAATTCACAGCAGGCTATTGCACGGGGCTGGCCTTTTGTTCCACAGTTTCCTGGTTACTTTTCCTCAGGGTTGAAAAGGGTTAATTTTTTTTATTATTATTAATCCTGGTTAAAACATGTTACTCTGTGGTCCTGGCTGGTACTGCGTCTGCAGCAGGGTCTCCATGAAGGCCAAATAATCTGGGTTCTGTCCATAATCCTCAGGATTCCTGGAATTCCCCACTCGGGGGCGCTTGGCCGCTTTCACTTCATCTCCCGAAAACACTCCTTCCTGAGGGGCCCCAGTGCTGAGGGACTACAGGAGACAGGAAAGTACAATCATTAGAGGGGAAGATGCACAAGAGAGAAGTGTACCTATTTAACAAAACTGCTTGGACAGGAGAAAGTGAACATTGTGTTACGTCCATGCTAGAGAACCACTGAAGGCCGGAAACTGCAGGGACTGGCTCAGAGGAACACACTTGGCTTGTAGGACCAAACTCAGAAACTTCAAGTCAGCTTCATTTCTGTAGCAGGTTCTCCTCCACTCTCTAACTCCTACTCACAAATCCTCTGCCACTGCAACCCTTCTCTGTCTGCTCAGGTTATTCATTCATCGTACAAAGCACCCTGGTAAAAGAAGCTTCTCCTACTTCCTTAGGCATAGAGGGGTCTGTCTGGGGAAGGGATTGTTGTAAGACGACACGACAGCTTATACACTGCCTCTCACTCTCAAAGTAGAGAGAAGGTTCTTGGTAAGCGTGGTTACTTCCTTCCTTCATCCAGCTGCTCTTTATTAGAGTATCTTGTAGGTCACTCACACAGAACTCTTCCTAAAAATCTCTGGGAACAGGAGGTATGCAGAAAGAACTAAGAGTTTCAAGTCAGATGCGAATTATTCACCTTTCATTGTGTGTGCGCGCGCGCATGAAGGAGAGAGACAGAACGAGTAAGAGAGTGTGCACGAAGGGGAGTGGATGTGTGTGTCAGTCACTCTGGAAATGTTACAAAGCCTGCAGGTCAGGATCCATCAAAAGTGACACCTCCACGCACCCTATCTCACCACTCAAATTCATCAGCTTTGCTGAAAGGCAGCGCTGCAGCCAGATACTATCAAAAATATTGTCTAAATAAAAGACTGACGATCTCTGTTCACCTGATAAAAGCAAACGCAAGCAGCTCCTCTGCTCCCAGAATCCACTTGAAAAAAGGACAAAAGTAAATTACACATAGCATAGTTAACCTGTGGAATCCATTGCCACAAGATGTCTGAGATCAAGGATTTAAAGAAGGATGAGATATCTGTATGGACAATGACAAAATCTAGAGTTACATTAGAGATGATAAAAGCATTTTATAAGGCACTAAAAATCCCTTCAATATTTCATGGCATAAACTAACTTATAACCAATTGATGAGGCTTCTTCCTAACCCCTGTAAGTCAGGGGTGGCCAACTTGTGGCTCCGGAGCCATGTGCCACTCTTCAGAAGTTAATATGCGGCTCCTTGTATAGGCACCGACTCCGGGGCTGGAGCTATAGGCATCAACTTTCCAATGTGCTGGGGGGTGCTCACTGCTCAAACCCTGGCTCTGCCACAGGCCCTGCCCCTATTCTACCCCTTCCCGCCCCATCCTCTGAGCCTGCCATGCCCTCGCTCCTCTCCCTCCCCCTCCCAGCCTCCCACATGCCATGATACAGCTGTTTGGGAGATTTGGGGAGGGAGGAGGAGGTGCTGATCAGTAGGGCTGCCAGTTCGAGGGAGAGCTCATGGGGGGCTGCTTACATATTACTGTGGCTCTTTGACAATGTACATTGGTAAATTCTGGCTCCTTCTCAGGCTGGCCACCCCTGTTCATGGGTAGTTTATTCCACATAAATGTCCATTACAGGGTTATTTTATTTTAACTTATTTTACGTGCAACATCAAGCCTCTGTTAATGGCCACAGACAGTGTTAGCGGTCAGACAGACCAGGGACTCTGGTGATCAGCACTGGAACGCAGTATGGCAGTGCCTATAATCCTTTTGTCCTTATCATGCAACAATTGACATCACAGGCATCTAGAACAAAGCAAGAAGCTGTATGTGCTTCATTGCTCTGGGCATCTGATCTCACACTCTTTAAAAGCAGCATCAGGTTGGGGGAAGAAGGGCGGGGGAACCCTTGAGCCACAGATTCCAATCTTAGTAATATCAATTCCTTTTTTCTAGGTCGACTAGATCAGCCACAGTTAACTGCATGGAACTATGCTTACACTATGGGGTGTGATTTCCCCACTTGTGCGCGCGCGCACACACACACTTACTCTCATCCAGACAGCATGAGTGTAAATAGTTGTGTAGCTGCAGTAGCACAGATAGCATGCTGTGTGAGTATATATACATAAGGAGGAAGAATCACACCGCTAGCTTATAATGTAGACATAGACTATATGTTGGTCTTTAAGAGGATGCTTAAAAAATTAGGGTCCTCTGTGTTCCATGGGATTTTTAATATCTTTTGGAAGTTTTTTATTCCAGTGTCCTTGGCCAAAATTTCCAAGACACCACTAGCCTGCAAGTCAGTTCACCTGACCATTATTCTCTCACCCCACAGGTGGCAACATTTCAGAGGCGGAGTTTGTAACTGGTATCCTACAAGATGCAAGGCACTTTACTGAACACAAGATCTCTTAACTAGGGAACACAGAAATCGAGTCTTGACAAGCAGGAATTGTTTAAAACCTTTTCAAATGTCTTCATTAGTCATTTTACAATCTTACACATATTCCGTGAGTGAATTAGGGTCTTATAATTCTAGAAGGGAGAGGGAGCTTTTTAGGTCACTTTGAACCAGCCTTTTAAAGAAAATCTAATGAGCATATGTGGGAAGCAGCTCCCTCTTCTTTTCCTGCGGATTTGATACTCACCAGGCGAGATTTCACTCTCTTAGGAAGCTCCTCGTCCAATGTGTAAATATCACCACGTTTTACCATCAGCTGGGAGCCATCTTCAAACTCCACCTGCAGAGAGCACAGTAGCAATCAGGTGACTGACTTCTCCATTTACAGCTACCAATTCTTTCTTCACTTCCTTTTATCAGCCTAAAAGGTGCCCAGGAGTCTCTGATGGACACAGAAAACACAGTGGGAACCATGAAGCAAACACTCCCTCCTCCCCCCTCCCGTTGTAACATGGGTATTACACTCACATGAATAAGCCCTTCTTCCTTCTTAAATTAAGATTTTTTTTTCACACAAGTCAAAATATATTTGTGTTTCAACAAGGAACAATAATCAGTCAGGTGTAAAAATGGTGGTGTTAATGCCTCATTCCAAACCTCTTTCACTGAGCACTGATTACATCATGAATTATGTAACAGGAGATGTTACTGGGAAGTTTGTTCATGAAAATGAGCCCATGAAATTTTAAACTATAAAATAAATGTTCTCAGAGCCTCTTCCTTGCTTTGCTGAAGACTTACAGTAGCCTCCTGGATAATGCAGAAAACATACACAATACGGTTTAAGAGAAAGGTAGGGTTTGATTTAAACTTGGAAAATTCAGAGGATCGAAAGAATCTATGGGCAGGTCTACAACTACTGCTTATGTTGCTGTAACTTATGTTGCTGAGGGGTGTGAAAAAGCCACACCCCCACCCCGAGCGATGCAAGTTACACCAACCTAAGCACCGGTCTGGACAGCCCTCAGTTGGCAGGAGATGCTCTCCCACAGACATAGCTGTAACAACCAGGCACAAGGGAATACGCTATGGGTAGTTTAAGTCTCCATTCTGAATACACACACAAATGAGGTTTAAAGACAAACCACTGGAGTTAAATTTTGAAGAAATATGCACCTAACCTGAATGTGCAAAACATGGAAAAAGTAACTGCATGAGTTGCAAAATGTACAAATGCATATGTGCCTGAATATTTTATTCTCATTGAGTGCTGGTAAATAGATGGTTTCAGAGTAGATGCTTAGTGGTTTCAGTAAATAGATGCTTTTTTACAATTTTTTTTTTTTGTTTAAAGTAGCACTAAAAACTATCAATATGTGAATTTCCTATATTGTGACTAAATCAGAAAGCAAACAAAGAACAGATTTTTCAGTGGAAGCATAAAAAAGTTAAAATTTATGTTAAAATCAGACTTCTCTGGAACATCATGCCAAAGGGATCTTTAGGATAAAAGTCTGTGGATTATGATGCTCTTCTGTTTGCATATCGAGACCTTAGGCAATTTTAGTGAAAGGACTAAACAGTATAATAAATGCCTCTTAGACAAGTGTCCTGGGAAATTTCTCCCACCACACTTTTCAAGATTACTCAGAAACAGGAATTTACACTGCACAAAATAGTTTTCTGTAAGTTTCATTGTGTGTGTTTGGTTAAATTGAGGTGTGCAGGGTGCACTTGAAACCTCCCAGAATCCTGGTAATTTTGAAACTTCTTGTGGACCTTTTAACCTAGATGTCATCAAATGACAGTGTTGAATTTTGGGGGACTTCATGTTGAAATGCTGACCATTTTTCAGATTTCTGATTGCTAACCTTCTGTAAACAGAAATCCTATATGCGGTACAAAACACAAGACAAAACTGCTTCGGCACTCAGTTTTGTGGGCTGCAGAATTGGCTGCTTCTGTTCTCTGCTAGAAAAGGTAGTTGGTGACATGAATGACAGAACTGGAGACTGAAGGCTTCTAATTAGTCACAGAATAGGTAAAGGAGATACAGCAGCGGGACATTGTTCCCACATACTGCTCTGCCACGTACCTTCCCATGAGTCTCCAGAGTGAGCGTAAAGTCTCCAAGCCATTCCATTTCTGATCTACACTTTTATTGCCAAGAGAATTTTAATTACCTAAATAGCTGTGTGTTAGGAAGCGGAGGTCATAAAGCTCATTTCACAAAGGCCATTGAACAGCCAACAGACAGTGGTGATATCAAGTCACTTTTGACCTGGGTCCCTTGATGTCCCTTTTCTCTACAGTTGCTTATATCCACTGCACAGCTACATATATGAATTCAAGCATCCTTTTTCATCACAGAGAAAGGGTGTGAATGAAAGGAACCCATTGTGAATTTCTAACAGCAGGAATGTGTGTGTACATGCATCCAAATCTGCCTCTGAGGACCCTTTTCCTGACTCTCTTCATTCGGAGCATTACAGTTCCTATAAGAATATAGGAAATATTAACTCTAGAGGTCACATTACGCCTTCATAAATATAACAAGCCTCCTGTATCTCTGAGGAATAAAACTTGTGCAACACACAGGTGCTGTGGTGGAGTTTTTAGACCCCTCCCTATTTACCTGATAAATCTGACTGATCTGGGCTGCAATGAACTTGGCCTTATAGATGATTCCATCAGTCCACTGCAGCTGAACCAACTCGCCTTCTGAAGGGGGTCCCATCTGAATGCAGTCTCTGCTCTGAAGACAGAAGAAAGTCAGGAAAACAAGAGACATGAATAAAACTTGGGAGCAAGTTGACCATCTTTGCCATAGTGACCACCCATGGAAGATACCACAATAACATGATGCTTTAACATAAGAACCCAGGAGGCTACCATATCATAAGCAAATCTGCATCTGTTCAAAAACCTCACTAAGCATAGGCGGGTTACAAGCTACTGCTCAAGTACTGAACTGAACCAACTGTTTGCACCAGTGGCTGGTGATAGTACTTTGCAATTCTCTGGAACTCATCCAAGGTGCTCAAAAAGCAGCTCAGACGCGCCCTGTGATGTATTACCCTCATTTTACAAGCACAGCAGAGGTGGTGTTAATTGACTTGCCCACAGTATTACATGGCAGGTCAGTGGCAGAACTGGGAATAGAACTCAAGAATCTAGACTTAGTACCCTGCTCCAATTCTTCAATACACTCTCCCCTACTCTAATCTATTTACTATATTAAAACAAACATACACACTGTCCAGTCTATTTACTCAAAACAGGACTTGGGAGGGAAAAATGAGACTTTAAAAATGCAATTAGTGTGCAAGACAGAACAAACTATGTTCTCTTATTTCAGCGACCAACACTGGCAGCAGCTGTTGGTCAAGGAACAAAAGATAGGAAACCAGGTAATAATCAGTAAAGCCATATATAAGGGGATGCATGAAGAACACTTTATCCATTGGCTATGCGGCCAGCAATACCTTTTTAACCTATTGTAAAAAGATTTCTCAGGGTATGCTCTGTTGTTCCTTCCCACAAAGTAAGCAAGTATGCAGCATCACATCCTATAGATCAAGGGTGGCCAAACTGCAGTTCGAGAGTCGCAAGTGGCTCTTTTACAGTTAAAATGCAGCTCGTGGAGCCCATCACTTCTCCCCTCATTCTCTGCCTACCAGACTGGAGGAGAGGGGAGCTCGAGGCTTCTGCCCTGCAATGGGGTGGTGGGGCTTCAGCCTCGGCAGGCGTCTCCTGAAGATTATCGTACGTGGCTCGGAGGGTCAGTAAGTTTGGCCACTCTGCTACAGATTCTACCTGCAGTTACAGAGGAATCTAAAGAGCTTCTTACAGTAATGCTTTCCGGGTAAACGTTATCGCTGTAAGAGCCATCGTCAAAGTTCACTTCATAGAAGGTTTGTGTTGTCATGCCGATTACTTTACACCTGTAGTAGAGTCCATTGCGGTTCTTCGTAATCACGGTTTGTCCCAGCGATACCTCCCTCCGAAACGGGATCTATGGAACAAAGGAAAGGGACCGACAGGGATCACAAGAGACGTGAGAGAAACAGTACATAGGAGGCATTTTAAACAGAAGACACTTACATTGTGGTTGGCTGCTTTATGTTTGAAGCAAGTGATGGACACCACATATGGCCAATCATCCGGCTCCATGGGTACCCCAGCAGCATGCGCACAGGTCACATGGAAGGAAGTGGAGCAGTGCTCGTAGGAGCATTGAATGCAGGCACCCGATACCTTCTTCATCCGATTCCGGCAGTACACACATTTCTGAAGGGAAGCAAACACAGGTTCACATTTTTCAAAGGAGACAAAGTCAGCAGCAGCTTTTAATCAACATATTTGAGGCTGGAGGCCAGAGTTAGACACGGTACAAAACTCCTTGTTATCAACAGGTACACTGAAATAGAGGTCCCAACTAGGATTGAGGATGTCTCACGCAGGGCATTACAGACACAAGGGTAGTCAAATTCCTTTCGATCTGCCCTGCTCAACCATATGCACTCATCTAGAACCATCCTGAGCCAAAACACACACATCCTAAATATAACAGACACATAGAACTATTGTTGCCCTAAATAGCAACAAGATGACATCATTTTAATCTCTCAAGCAAGCTATCAATGACACAATCCATCAGACACATATTAATCAAGTCCTCACAGAAACAATTTGGGACGACATTCTCTGGAGTGTAATGTATCAGCTATTACCTACAAGCCATTATGGTAAACTTCTACTTCCATCATACACCCATTCTCCAGAGATTTTTAGATGTATCCATTTTAATTCACATTGTAGCTGAACTTGGGAAACAAGCTGCTAGAATAGACAATTTTCATCTCTGGACACAACGCAACACAGAACAGTTGAACTTCTTATTTTTAAGTAGGCTCTTTTTATTGTTATATATACACATGGAATACATGATGACATGGTATAACAGTTTTGATTGGAATCTATATGGGATTATCTGAAGTATGTAACTCACTCACGCTTTGCCCTCTTGGGTAAATAAACCTTCACACTACACCATGCATTTTGAATACACCACAGATGTTACAAAAAAGGTTTTAAAATGCTTTAAAGTCTTGCTCGCCTCCCCCCATTTGGACTGTTTCTTATACTCCTCTCTGTAAAGCCAGCTGCCTTGGTTACTCTGTGCACGGATTAGAGAGAAAGGAAAGCAAATAATAAATGTAAAGTCTTGTCTACTTATGGAGTTAGTCCAAAATAGATATTCAGGAATAACTCTTGTGTGTGGACACACTCTTATTCCAGAATAAATGTGTCATGTTTGCTTAATCTTCTTTGAAAGAAGATTAAACTAAACTGGAACAAGGCACTCTTATTCTGGAATGAGATTATGATGAACTAGCTATGCAGCCAGCAAGTCTTTTTTAACCTACTATTCATTATTCTTATCATGCCAGAATACGGGTGTCCACAGATGAAATTATTCTAGAATAGCTACTGCATTTTAAATTCATACCTTACTTTAATGTAAACTAACTTTCAACTGTAGACAACCTTTAAGACACCTTTGAAATGGATCTGAAATACCCTTTCTAAACAAACATGGCCTTGTTTTAAAAGTCCAGTATCTCATGGTACTGTGGAATTGGCAGTGAGCACTGGGTGCCATGGGGAAGCTGAGTATCGCCCCTCACGCCAATGGTATCAAACTCCCATTTCCAGACCTGCAGGAATGTGGACTATTAAACTTTTAGACTGGGATTTCCAAAGGAGTCTCAGGGAGTTACGAATTCACTGACTTTCATGGGGAATTGGGCTCCTAATGCCTATTTGCTTGTTTGGAAATCCCAGCCTTAGTTCATAAAAGGTTTATGTCTAGAAAAGCTGTCACTGATGGTGGCCTGGGCCACAGATTGGGATAACTTGAGAAAGAGGAAATTCCACATTTTGTGGAAGGAAGGAGGTTGCCCTTTAAAAAGAATGCAACTGTTTCAAACTGATCATATGAATAGAATCCTGGGGAGATGGATTCAAGGACAAGTGATTAGGACACAGATACAGGATAAATATTTATCATATGGAAATCATCTCCCCATTTATTGTGGGTGGGAATGGGGATTGGTGGAAATTTTTTAGTCACCTGAAGATTGGTATTATGCTCCAGAAGAAAACGCTGTATTGGACCTCCACCTCTCGTCCCCATTCCCTCTGCTCATCTAAACATCAGTATCCCATCTTCACTGGGAGTGAGAACCTTCCTCCCTCTGCAGCCCCTGCCATCAGGTGTAGCTTCCTTCCCCTCCCTTCCCTGCCTCAACTGTACTAGTGCTCTAACAAATACTGTCCCTGCCCCAAAGAGGGACAGTTATTTCCCTCTCCCTGCCATAAACTGAGAAAGGAAGAGATGAAATCACTCTGCCTCATACGTTCCCATCATTCCCAATCATGCCCAGATATATCAGTAACACTCCTGTATGTGGATGCAATAGGCCAAGTTCATTTCTCTTGTAAGTATCAGAATCAGTGGAGAGAGAGATGATTTTGGCCCTGTGCTTTCACTCTGAATTTCCTAGCTTTTGTTAGTCAAAGTCAGGTCCTTCGCACTGCCTGACTGTAGTTTTTAGTATTTAATAAGCTCTGCCCTTATCGCTCTGTAAGCCATGTTCAAAAGATAGATAAGCACCACAGCAAAGTGCGCAGCAGGAATACAGCACTGAGAGCAAGTCAATAGCAATGAGATCTCATTATTAAACTGTCAATACCTAATTCTCTCCCTAGCAGGAACAAGCACTGATATACGAAGTGCTCAATACAGCCTCTCAAGGGAGTATTAACCCTTGAGTCCAGGGAGCTTGATTTTATTGCTGTAAAGCCTGCTTCCAAGCCTGAGGGATTAACATGCATCTAATGGTATCCCAGCAGCAGAGACACTCTGTTGTGCAGAAGAGCCACACCAAAAGAAGTGATTAGATTGTCCTCCAATCATATTTGACCTAAGGAAAATTTAAGTTACAGGGACCTTGAGATGTGGAGGATGGTGAAAGCAGAGCATGAGTGGAAGACCTGGAGGTGTGGGACATGGGACTGGGTATCGTGGGGAAGATGCTCCGACAGATATGAATTAATTTGGAAGGGGAGGTGAGAAGAGAAAGAATATCTAAGGTATGGGAGAAAAATACTCTGAACAAATGCACAGCAAAAAAAAAAAAAAAAAATCAGATCATAGCTGAGAGTAAGGAATGGGCTGTTTACAGCATGATGAACACTACAATTCATTTACTCCGGTGAGGGATGACAGCTAATTATTCTGAATTTCCACGTCATACATAATTTACACACACAAGCCTGTAATACACCATTAATCAGAAACCATGCAAACTGCATTCTTTATAACGATGCACCATGCTCAAATGAACTCAGAGGTCTATGCCTGCAAGGGGAGCCCAGGCCTTTGCACCTAATGCACATTTTCAGATGAACTGGAAACTGTTTTCAAACAAATCACCCCAAGTCCTCACCCTGCACCTACATCAGAGAGTGCTGCCCCACCACCCCCACATTGCTAAGGAAAAAAGAGATGTGAACAGTAACAAAATGCACTTGAATCCACTGGAGAAGCATCTCCTGCCACCTCCCTTCTTTACTCCAGTTCATTTGCTTCAGCTACCTATGACTTTCCTATCATTCTTTACCCTCCTTTCCAGTCCCTGTTCATCCCAGCTCCACACTCACCTTCATCTGCCTCAACTCAAACACTATTGAAATCTTCAGCTTTGTCTCCTCTTCTGCTCACCTTGATTTCAGCTCCCTTCTCCATGTTCACCACAAGCCTCACCACATACAGGATACCTCTCACACACAAAGAAAGGTGACCACAATCTGCCTGTCCCTCTCTCTCTCCAAACAACTCCACTAGCTCCCCCATTTGTATCAGGACGCACTTGCCAAAAACCTCAATGGACCTGCTCCATGGTATCTCACAAACCATGTTTCTCTGTACACTCCCCCACGCTCATTTAGCTCAAAATTCCTATGCAATTTTACCAGGGCTGCTAGTTCAAGAACTTTCTCCTTAACATCCTACTGTCAAGAACAAAGCCTCATATCTGACTCATTGACTTTACATCTCATTTCAAGTCTCAGCTCAAAATGTAATTTATCTTCCCTTAGTTATGACACCTACAAAAGTAATGCAGCATTATACATGGTAACACTGCGATACGTTGTTTCCTGCACTATGTGCATATCTATTATAGTAGCACCCACAAGTGAAAAACCAAAAAGGGATCTTAGCAAGCAGACAGTAAACAAACAATAGACATTCTGGTGGTGTGGGATAAAGGGGCTGAGATTCAGTTTACTTCCTACCTCCTAAAACTAGTCCTGACTGCAGGGGCAGCAGAAACTTTGTACAAGGGCCATGCTGGCATCTTGCCAGAAGCTTCAGTGCTGCATGTGTGTCCATGCAGGTATCTGAGCTCATCCATGTTGCCTGCTAGCAGAGTAATGTGTGATCTTGGCATAAACATGTAAGACGCCCGCAGACAATGGGAAAGGCTGCTCTGATTAAGATGAAGCAGCGCATAGTGGATCATACAGACTAACATTTTCAAAACCAGGTGCCTAATGCTAGGCTTTTCAGGGGGTGCTGAGCACTTGCAGCTCTTACTTCCAACGGGAGCAATGGGTGCTTAGAACAATAGACAGTTAACTAAGTGTCCTGATTTCCAACCTGAGGCATCAAATGTGAAAATTCTGTAACTCCCATGAAACATGAAGAAAACCATAAGAGACAATTTTGGCCCCATGCCGAAGTAGATGTTCATCCACAGAATAAAAGCAACTGTACAATTCAGCAAGACTGTCCGTCTATTCAGGACTGAAACAGCAGGAGTTGTTTTAACAGATCTGAGCGGGGGCCCAGGTTGAAAATAGTAGGGAGTGCTTCAGGTTGGGTATGACTAGTCTGAGGTATACTGGTCGAGCTGTATATGAGAAGCTCACAGCTGCTGCCCATACTCTGCTTAGCTTTAGACCATGCTATCAGTCGCTCGCTCTTACTCCCACATTGTCTTTCACTCACCCTGCTGTGCCCAAGTAATTTAGCAAATTTGGCAAGCCGTAGCAATCTCAAATCCTGTAATGCCTTAGGCATGAAACTCAACCCCCTCATTACTTGCACATATATGTCAAGCGTGTGCATGAACCTCTCTATAGGCACTTCTGAAAATCTAGTCCTTCTCATTTCTTAACATTGCAGTGTGTGAGAAAAAGACACGGTTGATATGGGTATGTTTGGACTGACCTGTCTACAAAGCAGAGCTGGCTGGGATGCCACACGAAGGAAGGATGTTATTTTAGTATTCTGTCATCTCCAATATTACTTCCTGTGCGCTACACAGCAAAACCCACCATCATATCCAACAAATCCCCACACGCTCTGCCTGGTAAGAGCTAAGCTCGTTTCACACCTAGAAAAGTAGTGTTTCTCTTCCTCCCAAAAGCTTAGGCAGCTGAGTCCAGCTGTTCTCAGTGAGACCCCCAACACAGGTAAGCTACTACAAAGAATGGTTTTCTTAAAATGCCCACTGCAGCTAAAGAAGGAACATGGGATTTACCAGGATACTGGATTGGACTGTTGGTCCATAAAGGATACCATGTATCATGAATGAGGTACAGCTCAAAGTCTCTAATCAGGATCACGGGCCAATTGGGTCTGGTTTTGTACAAATAAATGCTTCAGATGAAGGCAGATTAAATCCATGATGCCCTTGGACACCTGTAAAATGCTGCACAGTGGACAGAAATCCATGGAAACGTGTTACTGAATCAAGTAGCATCACATCAAAGGCTTCCCAATGCTCACCTTCACTTTCCTGCCCCCACAACTTGTGGTTCTCTCCCCCACACCCCCAATACACATGCCATACTCCCCTAATCATCTTCTGCCTGTAAAGTCTTCTCCTTTAATCAGAGTCCTCCCACACAGACCCATGCCAAGCAGTCTGGAGTTCATGATGACAAAGTGATGCTGCACAGACTCAATGATGAATGCAGCACAGTTGCAAGGCAGCCATGCAGGAGTTAACAGGTTTTCTTGTGAGGCCCCATTAAGCAATACAAGCGACTTTTGTGTAAAAGGATTTTTAATTCATCGTTACAAGTGGTGGTAATGAAGAGGATGCATGCTGGAAATGTCAGACAATCCATAAAGAGCTGGTGCTTCAAGATTTATCACTGTCGCATCACATTGCTCCATCACGCAACCTGAATAATGAATGCTTTTTACATTCACATTTGTGTACAAAACCCATTTGCACAACAGAGGAATAACTCTAGAAGCATACATAGATTCTTCCTAACCTCTCATCCAGGAAGGGCTGGGCTGCCTACATTGAAAAGCTGCGCAGTTAATGAATACATCAGCAGTAACTACCGAATACATCAATGCTAATGACGTCTCCCCCCACCATATCCCCCTCTTGATGTCCAGAACTGACTCCCACGCAAAAGAAACGCAAAAAGCACAATTTATCTTACTAAATGCACTCATAACAGAGGGGTATTCAGAACCAGCTGGGAGAACATAGGCAAAGCCAAGACTCATTGATTCCATCTAATCATTAAGCCCCCGGGATGAAGCTATTGCAACCTCCACAGAAAGGAATTAAAAATCCATCTACTGGCATGTAACCTATTGATATATCTTCTCCTGATTCCCTCCTTATCGAGATGACCACAAGGGGGCATTTGTTAATTTCTGCACAGAGGATGGAGATGGGAAAGATTTTGTGGCAGAGAAAGTGAAACTTTTTAAAGGAAAGCAGACCCTCTTGGACATATGTAAATGGTTCTGCTTCCTGAGGAGAACATCCTCCAGCCCTTGCAGCCTGAGGCTCCTACACAACATTTAATGTTTTTCTCACTAGCTAAGCCAAGCCCTGCTATTACTCAAGCAATCCTCAGGAAGCACCTACCAGTTTCCACCGCTGCTCTGGAATAGCACTGATGTCCACAGGATGGCGCTCTATTACGTTGAGGAAACGGGCCTCTGGGACAGTGATAGCACAGATTATATGGATCCACCTGGAAATCAGAGAAATCAGAATCTGCCATATTTAAAAAAAAAAATGTTGGCACATTTATGGGATGAATAAACTCTAGAGGGCTGTTAAAATTTCTCCCGGTTTCCCTTCTATAGTATCTGGACACATTTATGATAGTTGGCAGCACTGGTAATATTAGCATCTGGTTATTAATCATGCACTGCACTAGATAAAGGTCTCTGGAACAACTGGGATCAACTTTCTTCATAGGGAAGCATTCCTGCATGGTGCTGAGCACTATCTGAAAGGTGCTGCCTTTGAAATCAATGACATTAAAGGTGTTCAGTGCCCCACAGAATCAAACCCTTAAGAGTAGAGGAAGAGGGACAACACAGACATCCCAGTTCATCCATCCACTCTAACGAGCAGCAATTATGCATGTGAGGCAAAATTTTGCTCCCCCACTGGAGCACCCTGACCAGTGTTCACAACATAAACAAAATTACTTGCACTAGTGCTTGGGTGAGAGAGCTAGTATACAGTGCAATGCATTGTAGTGGTAGCTGTGCTGGTCCAGGATATTAGAGACACAAGGTGAGTGAGGTAATATATTTTATTGGACCAATAAATCTTATTTATTCTGTTGGTGAGAGAGCTTTCCATAGAAGTTGGTCCAATAAAAGATACTATCTCACTCACCTTGTCTCTCTAGGATACAGGCAAGACATTTTCAATGCTACCTACCTTCCATCAGTGGTCATTTGAAGAGCCCCTCCCCTGAGATTACACAGGCAGCAGTCCTACAGTAAAAAACCATCATGAAGATTAATTGAAAAGACAACCAAGGCGATCCCAAACCAAACCTCCGCAGAGATTTATTAAGCTGGGGCAACAGCATGCCGGGAAATACTTTGTCTCCCCACCTCCCCTCGGTGTTGACGCATCCAGTTAATTCTCCCCAGAAACTTTCCTTTCCAGTCTCCACTACAGTGGATACTTACCGCTGCCCATGCATTAGCTGAGCACCGGGAACAAGACCAGCCTTCATTCACCAGATCAGGGCGTATTCCATAGCAACCTGAAAGAAAAAGACGGTTACTCACCTTTGTAACTGTTGTTCTTCGAGATGTGTTGCTCATATCCATTCCGGTAGGTGTGCGCGCGCTGCGTGCACATTCGTCGGAGACTTTTACCCTAGCAACACTCGGTGGGCCGGCAGGGCGCCCCCTGGAGTGGCGCCGCTATGGCGCCGGTTATATACCCCTGCCGGCCCCCCGCTCCTCAGTTCCTTCTTGCCGGCTACTCCGACAGTGGGGAAGGAGGGCGGGTGTGGAATGGATATGAGCAACACATCTCGAAGAACAACAGTTACAAAGGTGAGTAACCGTCTTTTCTTCTTCGAGTGCTTGCTCATATCCATTCCAGTAGGTGATTCCCAAGCCATAGCTAGGCGGTGGGGTCGGAGTGAGACGTTGAGGAGTGCAGAACCGCTGAGCCAAAGGCGGCATCCTCTCTAGATTGGGCCACGAGCGCATAGTGAGCGGTGAACGTATGCACTGACGACCAGGTAGCTGTGAGGCATATCTCCTGGATGGGGATGTGTGCCAGGAAGGCGGTCGACGAGGCTTGAGCCTGAGTAGAGTGGGCAGTAAGATGGCCAATCGGGACGTTGGCCAAGTCGTATCACGTTCGGATACAGGACGTTACCCATGATGAGAGCCTCTGAGCCGATACAGGCATACCTTTCATACGCTCCGCCACTGCTATAAATAACTGGGGCGAGCGCCTGAAGGGCTTTGTCCTCTGTATGTAAAAGGCGAGGGCTCGATGGACATCCAGGGTGTGAAGCTGTTGGTCCCTGCTTGATGTGTGTGGCTTCAGGAAGAAGACCGGGAGGAAAATGTCCTGATTAATGTGGAAGGCCGAGACCACCTTGGGGAGAAAAGCCGGATGCGGGCGTAGCTGCACCTTTTCTTTGTGGAAGATTGTATACGGGGGGTCCACCATCAAAGCACGGAGCTCCGAAACCCGCCTGGCTGAAATGATAGCCACCAGGAAGGCCGTCTTCCAGGACAGGTACAGCAATGAGCAAGTGGCCAAGGGCTCAAAGGGTGGGGCTGTGAGCCGAGCCAGAACAAGGTTGAGATCCCAGGTAGGGGAAGGAGGCTTAACCGGTGGGTATAGGCGCTCCAAACCCTTAAGGAATCTTGAAACCAGAAGGTGGAACTGTTCGCCTCCCTTTGATGGAAGGTAGAGATGGCGGCTAAATGCACCCTTATTGACGAGAGTGCCAAACCTTGTTCCTTGAGATACCACAAGTATTCCAGGACAAGAGGGATCGAAATGGCCTCTGGAACTAGGGAACATTGTGCACACCAAAGAGAAAACCGCTTCCACTTGGCGAGGTATGTCGTCCTCGTGGAGGGTTTCCTGCTTCCCAAAAGGACCTGTTGGACCTGGGCAGAGCAGCGGAGCTCGGATTGGTTCAGCCAGACAGTAGCCACGCTGTCAGGTGCAGGGACTGCAGGTCTGGATGGTGAAGCCTGCCGAAGTCCTGCGTTATAAGATCCAGGCAGAGTGGCAGTGGTATCGGAGTCGTTAGGGATAGATCGAGCAACATGGGGTACCAGTGTTGCCTCGGCCATGTGGGGGCTATCAGTATCAGTCTGGCCTTGTCCCTGCGGAGCTTGAGCAGGACTCTGTGCACTAGGGGAAAGGGTGGAAAGGCATAGAGAAGATGTCCCTTCCAGGGGATCAGGAACACGTCCGAGAGAGAGCCCCGGGAGCGGCCTTGAAGGAGCAGAACCTGGAGGCAAATAGGTCTATCTGGGGAAAGCCCCACTTCCGGAATACAGAAAAGGAGGATGTCCGGAGGGATGGACCATTCGTGGGACAGGAAGGATCTACTCAGGCAATCTGCGAGAGAGTTCTGGACTCCCGGAAGGAAGGAGGCTACAAGGTCTATCGAGCGGGCTATACAGAAGTCCCACAGTCGCATCGCCTCTTGGCAAAGGGGAGAAGACCGTGTGCCCCTGTTTGTTTATGTAATACATGGTCGTTGTGTTGTCCGTGAAAATCGCAACACAACGGCCCTGTAGATGGTATTGGAAGGCTTGACATGCCAAGCGGACCGCTCTCAGTTCGCAAACATTGATATGCAGTGCCAGCTCTTGCGAGGACCAAAGGCCCTAGGTGTGAAGGTGCCCTAAGTGTGCACCCCAGCCCAGGGATGAAGCGTCCGTCGTTAACGACACCGAAGCTGGGTGGGTGGAATGGGCGACCGGCACACACCAGGGAAGGTGTCAGCCACCAGTTGAGGGAGTCCAGGGTTTTTGCTGGGCCTGTGATTACCATGTCCAGGGCATCCCTGCGCGGACGATAAACCGAGGCAAGTCAAGTCTGGAGAGGGCGTATGCGTAGTTTGCGTGCTTGTCACGAAAGTGCACGCTGCCATGTGGCCGAGTAGGATGAGGGGTGGCACAGACGAGGTTGTTGGGAAGGCTTGTAGCCTCTGGATGAGAGAGACTATAGCCTGGAACCTCTGTGGAGGTAGACTGGCGTTGCCGATTGGAGTCCAGCATGGCCCCGATGAATTCTATCCTTCGTAGGAAGCAGAATGGATTGGTCTAGGTTGAGGATCACACCTAGATGGGAAAATAGGTCTTGATGACGCTTACGTGTGCGGCAACCTGAGCCTCGGAGGTCCCTCGAATAAGCCAGTGTCGAGATACGGGAAAAACGTGAACTCGAGGCGGCGGAGGTAGGCGGCGATACTGCCATCACTTTTGTAAATACTCAAGGGGCCGAGGAGAGGCCAGAGGGAAGGACCCAAATGGTAGTGGTGGCAGTTTATCACGAAGCGAAGGAACTTCTGTTGTGGGGGGTAAATCGCATATGAAATATGCGTCCCCATGCGAGAGCAGTGTACCAATCTCCAGGATCCAGGAGGGTATCTGTTTCCCAGGGATACCATGCGGAACTTGAACTTCGTGATGAACTTGTTCAGAGCCCGCAGATCCAGGATGGGCCGGAGGCCCCCTTTCGCCTTGGGAATTAGGAAGTACCTGGAATAGAACCCTCTTCCCCTTAGGTGCTCCGGAACCTCCTCTATAGCTCCCAACGCAAGGAGCTTCGAAACCTCCTGCAGAAGGAGTTGCTCGTGAGAGGTGTCCCTGAAGAGGGACGGGGAGGAAGGGGACGAAATAAACTGAAGGCAGTAACCACACTCGACCGTGCTGAGAACCCATCGGTCCGATGTTATCTGGGACCATGCAGGGAAGAATGCGGCAAGGCGGTTGGTGAACTGAAAAGGATCCTGGGAGGTAATTGGTACAGTGCTCCCGAGCGCACCCTCAAAAGTTTGGCTTCAGTCCCGCCGGTGGTTTGGCGGGTCCGGAATTGTTACCCCCTTGCGGGCCCGATTGGCGTCTGCGGGAATTACGGTCTCTCCTTCTGGAGAAGTCCTGTCTTGGCCGAGGCGGGGGATAGTGATGCTGAGGTTGAGGGCGGAAAGGTCGCCTCTGGGTCTGTGGCGTATGCATGCCGAGGGACCGCATGATCACGCGGTTATCCTTCAAACTTTGGAGGTGCAGATCTGTCTTTTGGGAGAACAGGCCCTGACCATCAAACGGTAGGTCCTGAATAGTGTATTGCAGCTCTGGTGGCAGACCGGACACCTGCAAACACGATATGCGCCTCATGGCGATCCCTGAGGCGATTGTTCTAGCTGCCGAATCAGCGACATCTAGCGAGGCCTGGAGGGAGGTTCGAGCCACTTTTTTCCCCTCCTCCAGGAGAGCCGAGAACTCCTGGCGGGAATCCTGCGGGACTAGTTCGATAAACTTCCCAACCGACTCCCATGTGTTATAATTGCATCTACTCAGGAGGGCTTGCTGATTCGCCACTCTGAGCTGGAGGCCCCCCGCAGAGTAGATCTTCCTTCCCAACAAGTCCATGCGCCTGGCTTCCCTCGATTTAGGCGCAGGGGCTTGTTGACCATGGCGCTCTCGCTTGTTAACGGATTCAACCACCAACGAACAAGGGGGAAGGTGTACATACAGGTACTCGTACCCCTTGGAAGGGACCATATATTTGCGCTCGACACCTTTGGCTGTAGGTGGAACGGAAGCCGGGGTTTGCCAGATTGTATCCGCTCGAGCTTGTATGGTGTGAATAAAGGGGACGGCAACCCTTGTCGGTGCCTCCGCTGACAGAATGGTGACCACTGGGTCTTCCACCTCAGGAACTTCCTCCAAGGGCAGGTTTATATTAAGAGCGACCCGGCGAAGAAGGTCCTGGTGCGAGCGGAGATCAATTGGTGGCGGTCCCCGCTACTGCCTCGTCTGGTGATGAAGAGGAGAAGACCCCAGGGATCACTGGGTCCTGAAGTGAGTCGTGGTCCTGTGGGACGTCCTGGGGTGGGTCTTGCACATCCGAGCCCAGCGCTGGGAGATGTTCTGCATCCTCTGGAGGGGCTCTACTCACCATGGCCTCTGGCGCCCTATGTTCAGAGGGCCTCGAGCGCGGCGGTGGATGTGGGGCACCTTGGCTTTGATGGTAAGCCCAAGGAGTCCAAAAGGACCACTGCTGAGGGTCCTGCTGGTTGTCCGAATCCCCATACAACGCCGATCCGGAATGAGAGGAGACTGATGGTGGACGAGATGGCCATGGTGGTGCGGAGACCGCGAAGTAATGCTGCCTGCGTCCGCTGGAACCGTTTCCACACGGTGCCGGGGAGCAGCGCAGGGACCCTCTACGGTGCCGAGATTGCGACCGGGACCTGCAACCAGCTCAGTGCCGGGAGCCGTAGTGTCGAGAGCGGCTGCGAGAATCCCGGTGCCGTGAGTGATGACGGGACCTGGAACGGTGCCGGTAGTGTCCGGACGGCGACCAGGACCTCGAGTGGTACCGCGAGTATGACCGGTACCGTGACGGGGAGCGGTACCGGGACTGTGAGCGGCCACGTGATTGAGAACGATGGCGGGACCGTGAGCGTCTCCGGGACCTGGATCAGGACTGAGAGTGACGAAGTCTCATGGTGCCGGGCGAGGAAGGTCTGACAAGGGCCGGCTTGCCTGTGGATTGGACGACCCGCACCGGCGGTGCCAGGGGTCGAGGCAGCTCAGGCTCTGTTAGCGTGATCAGGTCCCGTGCCGCGGAGAACGCCTCCGGAGTGAATGGCACGAAAAGCTCAACCGCGGCCCTAGCCGGGGAGCTGGTATACACCAGACTCGACGGCTCTTCTGGGGCCGGAGTCAATGGTGCAGCGGAAGTTGATGTCGCGGCAGATAGCAGTGCCGGGCGGTCCGGCCTGGCTAAGCGCTCTGACTGCGGTGCGGGCACGGCCGCCGCAGGAGGCTTGCGCTTCTTGCTCGCAGGTGACTTCGAGTGGTGCTGGGTAGAAGCCGGTGCCGGAGAAGGCCGGTGACTCGGAGTCTTCCCTGAGGTCTGCTCCGATGCCGATGAAGCGGCTGATCTCGGTGCCGGTGCCGAGGAGTGGGGAGTCAGCGCTGCCTCCATCAGCAGCTGCCTGAGGCGAACGTCCCACTCTCTTTTGGTTCGGGGCTTAAAGGCCTTACAAATCCGGCACTTGTCTGTCAGATGGGCCTCGCCCAAGCACTTAAGGCAGGCTTCGTGCGGGTCACCAGTGGGCATCGGCCGACGGCAGACTGCACACGGCTTGAAGCCCGGTGAGGCGGGCATGGGCCCAACACCGGGGTGGGGGAAGGGGCTAATCCCCAATCCCGTCAAACTATCTACACTACACAAATTGAACTACTAAATACACTAACTAATTACAATTAAACGAACTATATACAATAAGAAAGATGAGTGAATCGCTAGGGAGGTGGAGGACAGCACGCTGCGCTCCACAGTTCCAACATCCGACACAGGCGGTAAGAAGGAACTGAGGAGCGGCGGGTCGGCAGGGGTATATAACCGGCGCCATAGCGGCGCCACTCCAGGGGGCACTCTGCCGGCCCACCGAGTGTTGCTAGGGTAAAAGTCTCCGACGAACGTGCACGCAGCGTGCGCACACCTACTGGAATGGATATGAGCAAGCACTCGAAGAAGAACCGAAGTATTCTTCTCACACTCTTGGTAACACATACATGAAGCCCATCGCTGAGAGTTCAGGTTAGATACACCTTGGAAATTAGACACAGTATTTGGAATAGCCAATTCAAAACCCAAGAGACCACAACACACAAATGACAAGGACAAGGAGTCACGTAGGGGTGGGCAGCTAGGATTGATGTCACATACTAATGAAACAGAATGTGAAATCCCAACTCCTTCCCAGGGCCAGAGGTTAGGAGGAGATGTCTGGCACTACAGTCTAGAGATTGGTCTCAGAAGATATGCCCCTATTGCTACACTAAATGGACACATCAAAGGGGGTAAGAAAGATGATCTGATTTAAACCCAGCTGGTGCAGCCATCTTTGCAGAAAGACTGAGAAGGACCTTATTTGAAGGGGAGGAAAGGGGGAGAATAAAGTAAACTAGCAATGGGGAATTAAACACTCCATATGCTTACGGCTGCACATCACACAGGAAGTCTGTTGTGGAGCAGGGAATTGAACCTGAGGAAATCCCAGGCTAACCAGTAGGCCATCCTTCTTCCCAAACACCTCATGAGAAATTTTCAGCTAAACACAGTAAAAGCTGGAAATCAAGGTACTACCATCTCAGCTGAACAGGAAAAAAAGGTCTCTAGTATACAAAGCACTTCAATACTTAGTGTTAATAACTTGGGTAAACTAAAGGTAAATATTTAGCTATCAAGTGAGGTCAACACAGTACCCACTTCCGTAACAAGCAGCTACCTAACCCAAACAACCAACCTCAGAAAACAGTCAATAATATACACCCATGGTTGCCTCCTGCATATGAAGTTCCTTTCCATCATGTGACAGGTCATGAAAGCAGATCCAATCCAGACTTGGCAAAAGAGGCGGGGTGATGAAGTTTGGAGAACTGATTAGGAAGTTGACATGAGTTTCTATTTTAAGCCCTTAAGTGAAATATCTGTGGAGCCCAAACCTGTGTGGAACAGACTGTGAAATTTCAGCATTGATTTCTTGTTTCAAGACCACAGGTCGGGGGACGTCTGGACTTGAGGGGGGAAATCTTCTGAAGGAACACAGCTCTCAGATGAGAGAGGGAGAGACACAAACTAAAGAATGAAAGAAAAGAGGAGCCTAAAGGAGAAACTACGATGAGAAACATATTTAATATTCTTTTTTTTCCAGAAAATAAAAATTAAATCCTGCTTATTAGGAGCAAACCAGCCAGACTAGAGTTGCTTGGACTAAATATTAACCTTTCAGTGTGGCTGTCTGTTCCTCAGGAACCAGGGTGTTTCTGAATGTAGCTAAGAGGCAAAATCTCATTCTTTTGAATAGGAGGCTTTCAGCTCCCAGAAATAGCTATGCAAGAGAGAGGGGAAGAAGTGTGTGCTGAGGGGAACGAGAGTGATTGAAGCCCAGAATCGATAGTCAATGCAACGAGGCTAGCAAACAAGTGAAGTAACTACTCTCTCCCCTCAATAGGTTGTGTCAGCACCTCAAGGGCCTAGAAATCTTGGCCAAGGTTTCCTGGCATCCCTCCCATTGTCACAGCCTATCACAGCCAGGTGAGACTCCTCCAAATCGGACTGTAATAAGTGGCCTGCTGAGCAGTTTTACAGCACCCAGCCAGCCCAGCTTCAATAAGCCCCAATGCTGTAGCTCCATTCTACAGAGTGAACAAACTGGTCTCACCACACCAAAGGCAAATGGATACTGCAATCTACAAGTGCAAACAGACAGTGACGCACCTGCAACCTTAAACTAGAGCCAAGCCTCATGGGTCCAGCACAGCTAAACCTGATTAGTAGAATGCACCAGGCTCTGTCTACGACTGCAGATTAACTTTACTTTATTCATATACACATCTCTCTCTCTCTCTCCAAATCAAAATTTGGCTCGCTAATATTGCTCTTGCATGCCTTTCTGTTGGAGATGTATGCATGTACTGGATAAAGAGACTCAACTCTCCAGTGACAACTATCTCCAAGATGAGAAAGCCATCTCTATCATGTGTGCACTCACCCTATGTCAGCATACTACACACCATGATCCGGAAGTGACCACCTCGTGGATGCAAGAAAAGTTCATCCTTTATTCTAATTCGCCACAAGAGACATTTGTGCTCAACTGCTCGTCTATAAAGCTGAGACCATAAAAGCAAATTTTGCAGATACAGGTCAAATAATTCTTTCCATCTGCCAAGGTCAAACAGCAGAACAGTAATACACCACACCTCCTAATACTAGTGCAAATCTTAACTAGATGCTGTAGAATCTACAGTACTCCTGACACAGAGCAGTACCTTCAATCAGCTGCCATCAGAAATCCTCGCTTGGGCATAATAATCAAAGAAACATGTAGTGGTTTGTAGTGTTGTTGTAGCTGTGTTGGTCGCAGGATGTTAAAGAGAACATGGGTGAGGCAATATCTTTTATTGAACCAACTTCTGTTGATGAAAGAGAGAAGCTTGCAAGCTACACTGGGCTCTTCTTCAGGTCTAGGACCTTTCCAATAAAAGATATTGCCTCACCCACCTTAGCTCTCTAAAGAACCAGACGTATGTGTCTCCTGTTATAAACCAACATTGTCACAAACAGCAACACAGACACTATGAAGATGTATCTCAGAAACTACTCCATAAGCCCAGGTGCTCCCAACAACAACAGAGGCTCACAGAAATCACAGTATTAACTACCCTCTCTCAGGAAACCTTGATAACTGGTTCACTTAGTAGGCCAACATTTGAACAAGTGAGAGGATTGTAAGTGGCTTACTTTGCAATTTCTGGTTTCCAAGGTATGACATACATAAATGGTAATTTACATAGCAATAGGGTCAGACTCCTTGCACTGACAAAGACCAGAACATGTAAAACAGCAGGCAGAAACAAACAGAAACAGGATCTGCTCAAAGCTGTCTGCTCTGGAGTTTCCTCATTTCTAACAGGGCATTATCACAGATAACCACATGTAAGTGCAAAACTAGTTAGAAGTAATTCCAACCTGAATCCCCATGAATATGATGGACAACTGGGATATTCATGCTGCACTCTCTCTGTAGTAATAGCATGGGAGATAGAATTCTTAATGAACTTTTTCTTCCCTTTTCTTCCATTCTACTCCCCATGTAACTCACCTGGAACTGCTGGCATCTGTACTCTTTTTAACCCTAGCGAAAGGCTCATTGTCTGCCCCAACTGTGCAATCATTCGACAAGAAGAGGGCCATTTCTCTCAGGGGATTCTCTTATGGAAGCGCAAGTGTCAAACCAGCCAGGAGTCATTATATTACATGGTCCAAGTGAGCAAGGAGGAGGTATGTAATGAAGTTGTTTCAATGAGATGGTTTTATACTTTTCATTTCAAAAGATCTCCCAGAATGATGCTCTGTCATCTTAATTGCTGAAAGGAGATTTCAGGATTTTATGTCCCACCACAGCAAAAGGATGCAATATCCCGTTTCGTTAGTGCAGATTGGGGGGGGGGGGGGGGGGAGAAGGACTTTAGACACAGGTTGTCCTTTAAAAGCTCCAGTCGGTTCCCCATAGTGGCCTGGATGAGACTAGGTCAATGGCACAAGTTTTGGGAGAGAAATTTAAGGATTTATTTGTCCTCATGAGATCCTCCATTCTGTTCATGCAGGCTTTGAGAAGTCCAGTCTGTAACAGATGTGTCAGAAGGAGAAAAGAGTCCGATAAAATAATGGACTTTCCTCTAAAAGATAGTATCTCAATGGGAGCCCAATCTACAGCTGAAAACATTTTAGGGGCTGATCTGCTGCAGTTTCAGCCACTACTGAATACCGCCCTTGGGAATGTCCCCTGTTACAACCCCAATCAACTTTAGAAATGGAGGCTGACACACTGAGGTGAATGTACCTGTTTTCTCTTCCTCAGGTGTTTCCTCATGAGCAGCTTTTAATCAGTACCGTGGTTGATCACACCAGCTAAGGATTTCTACTCAGTGTCTCCCACCTGACTTACATGTCTAAGGTGGCACTGCTGTATTCGCCTGGCTTCCATATCCCCTAGACTCACCAGCGTGGCTTAGGGAGAGAGCCGGCATATTAGGAGTTTACACGGAAGATGCCTGTATAAAAGGGAGCTTCCATCAGGCAGGATCTGATCTTTTCCTTATTCACCGCCGCGGCCCCGTCCCCACACACACCAGAGAAAATAATTCCAGAAGGAGCAGGAGAGGAATAGAAAGCAGATGTGCAGAAATATGCAAGGATGGTCATAGCCACGGCGGGCCTGAGAACACAATGAAGAGGAAATGTATATGCACATTAGTACAGGAACTGGCGAAAGGGAGTGTGGCAGGAACCGCAAACACGCCCAGAAAGTGTCCAAATGCAGAAAGCACAGGTGTAAAGAAACTTACAAGTGACTGAATGCCCAGAGCCCTTAGTGGGGAAGGAGGAACACTCACTAGCATGAACCTGCAGGCAGCACTTGGCGCAGGATATCAGGAGACTGGTTCCATCTTCTCCAATGTACGAGTTTGAAGGAAGGGGCTCTGTGTTTTCACCACCTGAGGTAAAGCACATCTCAGGGATCAGAGGCTTTGTCTTCTGTCCACAATTTGAAAGCTGGAGCAAGGAGGAGCTCTCCCCTGTGGAGACCTGGACAGCCTCTTTATCCATCTGTAAGGACTTAAGGAGGAAAAGGAAACAGTGGTACACATAGTCTCCACTTTGCCCATCCACCAGCTGTTCTATAATTCAAAGAATACTGCCCTTGTGAAAAATCAATCCTCACTAGCTCATGCTGTTTACAACCACAACAAGTGCTCTTATCCCATCTCCTACCTCACATGACAAGAATCTTGTCATTCCCTCCGTTCCAACAGGGTGTGCCCGGTGATTTGTCATTTGGTTTGAAAGTTCAGGGAAGCATTAGAACAGTGGCTCTCAAACTCTTTTACTGGTGACCCCTTTCACATAGCAAGTCTCTGAGTGTGACCCCCCCTCATAAATTAAAAACACTTTTTTGTATATTTAACACCATTATAAATGCTGGCGGCAAAGCAGGGTTTGGGGTGGAGGTTGACAGCTCGTGACCCCCCATGTAATAACCCCCAGTTTGAGAACCCCTGCATTAGAATAATGAGCAGAATTCACTATTTTTACATTTATACTTTTACAAAATAAGATCAAATCAGCAAATGCTGCAGAAGAAGACCAAGATCTACCCCTCTCCTTCGGCACCCTCTCCTGTTCTTTCTTCAGAAGGACATTTAAAGGTTTCTGGTAGTAAACCAGAGTTAAAAATAACAGATTAAACAGCCCAGCTGCACCCAAATCTCCTCACAATCCATTATACAGCAACATCATGCAATCCTGGAGATATACTTTATTTTCTGTCTGCAGAATAAATCAGGGATTTTTTTTTAAACACGCATGCCCCAAGTGAACACAGAGCTGTGTCTGGCTCCATGTGCCCTATTTATGCAGAGACAAACTGGGGCAGAGTTGAGCAAACAACATATCTAACAAATTTTGCCCTCCTGCTCATGAAATATCTGGAAGCAAATTGAAAATTCCTTAAAACTGATGTTCAAATTCAGTGGATGATTTTTTTTATTCTAATCTTACTTTTTGCTTGTGAATATTCAGAAGCTGGATACAATGCTTAGATGCAAGTGGTCAGACTAATAGCATTGTATGTTTCTGTTCCCTGACAGAGCGCGTGCTAGGATTTCTTGTGCAAAGATTTGCATGTGTGATTTTAAATACCAGTTTCCAAAACACTGCTTGAACACTCAGGGAAAGCAACGCACAAAGATGTGAACGGGGCTAAAGCACATTTGAACAAAAATACTGCACTAGTCATATATATTTAAAAAAAAAAAAAAAATCACCCAGACCTGCTGGGACAGCAAGAGACCCACTAGGATTTTTATTCCCAGTTTTTTTAAATAAAGGGGGAAGAGATTCAGTACATCTCTGAAAAGCAATACCTTAGTGCAGCAGTCCCCAACCTTTTAGTCTGGCGGGCGCCAGACGAAGGACCGTGGCGGCGGTCAAGCATCCGCCAAAATGCCGGCTGGAACACGAGCACATTTAGATGCCCCCGCAGGCGCCATGGCGCCTGTGGGCACCGCGTTGGGGACCGCTGCCTTAGTGGAACTGGATGCGAGAAAACAGAAGGCCATCAAACTAGTAACTGGGGGATACGATGTTGGAACAAGCATATTTAAATTGATAAAAAACCCTTCTCTTCTCCGTGTGATTCTGTCTCTACAGCTATAGGGGGTGTGAGGGCAATTACACATGCCTGCATACAAATATATTCATTGATATTTACACAAAACACACCCCTATTACTACAGGGCTACCTGTGCTACAATGCTACCTCATGCTGACTACCAATTCGATGCATATGCAAGTGTAGCAGCACTGTATGTATTAATGTCTGCTCCTGTAAATCACTACAGGACCCAAATGTGTCAGTGTGTTAAATCTTATTTTTTCCAATCCCCTTGAAATGTTCAGCTTTGGTGTTTAAACCAGGCACAGCTAAGTTACCAGCACTATGTACGCAATGCACAGAAGAATTTGCCATCCTGAGAGTTGAGGGGCTTTACAAATTTTGGATGTCTCCCGTCCTGTGTGGTCTGATTTATAATATACATTTGATAGGTGGGACAGGGTTAGATTTGGGTCCCAATGTTTTGCTTGGCAACGACTGCCAAGAAAATCTGCATCTTAAACTGAAGTTCCCAGAATTTTAAATCCCAGCAGCCTCTTACGGCAAGTGAGGAAAGCTGAACGTGCCCAGAAAATCTGTCTGGGTATTAGCTCTGATTTACTCAAATGATTAGAAAATTAAAACAAATTTCACACCACAAAGATTTACATACGCATATCTCCTTTCTGCTGCCTTCTACAGTGCCCCCCGCATTACACTAAGCCCAGGCTCCAATGCATTAATTTATAAAACCGAGACCAACACCACTGCACTTGCTTGCGTAACTGAAACGTTACAGCTGCCTGTATGAGCCTGGGAAAAGAGGGATGCTGTAGCATATGTTCGCAATTCAGTAGCACTGAGGTTGGCCTCTCCTAGGTAGGGACAAAACCACAGAAAGTCCTGACACTACTCTGTCAGCATTTTGTAAATCCGCCCTCAAATTTCAAACAACCTGGAGAGCGTAAACACAGATCCAGGTAGAATCCTCTTTCAATCAGGCAGAGTGTCTCAGGGTACGTCTACAGCAGTAGCAAGTCTCAGAGCCAGGGTCAACTGACCCAGGCTCATGCTATGGGGCTAAAAATAATAGTGTAGACATTCCCGCTTGGGCAGGAGCTTCGGCTCAGAAACCCAGCAAAGAGGGTTGTCTCAGAGGAATGTCTACACTGCTCTGCAAGTCCCTCAAGCCCAAGTCAGTTCACACAGGCTCTGAGTCTCACTGTTGTGGGTTGGGTTTTTTGTTTTGTTTTGGGTTTTATTGCAGTATAGATGTACCCACAAAGAGCAGAGGCTGCTTTCTCTGTACGGACCCCCGAGCTGCGCCTACTCAGCTTGAGAAGTTGTCAAGCTCTGAGTGTTGGTTAACAAAGAGGAGAAAAAGCATGCGGTCCACCAGTTTTTTAGGAGAAAGGCAAGTTTTGCACAGTCCTGATGGCCTTGTGTAGACAACATTAATAATAATAATAATTTGCACTTATCGTGTTCCCCATCAGAGGATCTCAAAGAGCTTTGCACATCAGTTCTCACACCATCCCTCTGAGGTGGGCAGTATTCCCATTTGCAGATAAGGTAACTGAGGCAGAGAGATTAAGTGAGGTACTGAAGGTCACACAAGAATTCTGTGGCAGAGCTCAACACAAGACAATCTGAGGTTAACGGCATACTCCCTTGCCATGGAATTTCTGTTTTACTTAAGTAAAATTAAAAATTAATGCAAGGAAAGATGAAAAGCCAGTAGGCTTTTCCCACCGTCTCTGCTATACATCTCTATGGCACACAAACCTGGGGCTCTGACTTACCAATTTACAATAAAAGCTTAGATCATCACACCGACACACCATGAAAACAAACCCACACTAATCTGACTAAAATACCCACTATGCAATACCCTCCACTGACCCACCTATCTGCAGCAGTATCAGAAATTACCTGGTTATAAGGGTAGAAGAGGGTACAGACAGCACAGTAGGGCTCGCTCAGGGCAGCAGCTGCATTGAATTTTCGCTCAGCTGGGAAGTTATGTGCTTTATTCTTCCACTGCAGGGAAAGTAAAGACTTCAAAGCCTCTGGGTCACTCACATCCTCCTCCCCGGAAAATGGAAACGTTTCTAGAGCAAAATGAGCAATGGGAAGTGTCTTCAGTACGGACGCAATGCAGCAAGAGGGTGTAAAATAAACACTCCAGTGACACTTAGGAGAAGTTAAAGAACAAACACCATCAGTTTGTTCTTCTATAGCACTTTTCATCCATAGGTGCCAAAGCATTTTACAAAACCAGCTATCATTATCTCCATTTTCCAGATGGGGAAACTGAAGCACAGAGGGAGAGTGACTGGGCCACGCTCATATGACAGGTCAGTGGGAGAAAAGAGAGGCCAGGTTTCCTGACTTCCTGACTCTCAGTCCCAATGTCCATGCATTAGATCATGCAGCTTCCACTAATTAAGCCAAGTTCAAGGTGTGCAATACAGATCTATAGTAATATAGACAGTAGTTTCATCTTTCAGGAAACTATATGATGATTCACTTGGACAGGCCAGCTCCCAAGAGGGGTCTGAGCATCACCCAGTCTCCATCTGCGAGTGGCAACTCTATTCTCAACTACCACCACAGGGTGCACTCCTTACTCCCCTAGAGATTTAAACTGTGCCCAAGAGGCAAGCTCAGTCCGAGTTCTTACTCTACACTTTTCTGCAACTATTCCCCCAGCCCCCTTTCAGCAACGCAATCTAATGAGCAACCTTCATCTACTTCTGGCACAGGTCTGACAGGCAGCCGTTTGTGCTGATTAGTTTCTATCAATTCTTTGCTTTCACAAACTTCTGACTGGAGCCCCAGGCATTGTGATGGCTTTAGCAGAAACATCCAGCTAATTTGCTTCTCCCACAACTCTAAAACTTCCTCCCCATTCTTTTCTGGGTGACAAAATCCCCATTTTTCCCCTACCTAGCTGCCAAAGCCTCCCCATGACAACTTCTACACATTCAAGTACATGGGGCATGCGGAAAAACCATCAGAGGCAGAGTAAAATATTAAACATTACAATTAATACAAGATATAGTATACCGATTGTATTATTCATTTTCTGATTTCATTCAGTGGAGACCATCCTTCTAAAAAAAAACAAAAAACTTCTGAATCTGCTGCAAGATTTCCAGACTGCTGCACTGCAGGAGCATGGAACCAAGGGACCTTGCAGTAAAGTCTAGGTCCCAGTTTGTTAAAGAGGACCTCAGCCTTTAACTGTCTCCCCAACTAATTCCATTCATTCTATCTGAGGATGAAGGAAAACACAAGTTCATGCCAGGAGCACTACACTCATATGCAGTATTTTCCCTGGCTACAGGTATGTCTACACTATGAGCGAGGGGGGTGATTTCCCTGCTTGCGTACACATACATGCACTAGCTCTCATCAACCTAGCATGAAGTATAAATACCAGTGTAGCTGCAGCACAGGCAAGGCTTAGTTGTGCCAAATACATACCCATGAGCCAGTGCCAGTATGCGTCCATGTGTCATGTTACTGATTTGAACTGGGACCATATAGAACACGGTTGCAACCGAAGTCCTGTAGGGGCACCAAATCTTGTATAAAGGGGGTCAAATGAGGTGTCTAAGACCAGGTTATGGGTTGCTGGTTATGATTATGCTGCCTGTATCCATGTGCCATTTTTGCAGCTGAAGTTATGAATATTGGATCTATACTGTCTGTATTTCAAACGTATGCTATGCTTCTGGGTGACACCCCAGACAAGCTGATGGTGTTAGCTTTGCCTAGCCTGCTTGATGGCCCATTAAGGACCATCAGCTATACAACTGACCCATTGACAGAATGGCAGATATGACCTGAGACTCAGCAAAGTATGCAGGAACTTGCCCATGTGACTCCAGACTCCATTTTGCTGTAATTTTCCACAGTAAGAACAAAGAGGTGTCCTTACACCTGGAAAAAACTATAAAAGGCTGATGCCTCATCTCCATCTGGTCTTCAATCCTGTTTCTTACCTCTGGAGGGACTTTGCTACAAACTGAAGCTCTGAACAAAGGACTGAATGACCCATCCCCGTGGGGGATGTACTCCAGAGACTTGATTTAAACCTGCAGTTTATTTCATCTCTGCTACAAGTATGAACCAAGAACTTTGCAATTACTGTATGTAATTGATTCCATTTAACCAATTCTAGGTCTCACCTCCTTTTCCTTTTATGAATAAACCTTTAGATTCTAAAGGATTGGTAACAGCATGATTTGTGGGTAAGATCTGATCTGTATATTGACCTGGGTCTGGGGCTTGGTTCTTTGGGATCAAGGGAACCTTTTTTCTTTTACTCGGGTGTTGGTTTTCAAAACCATTCATCCCCATGATGAGTGGCACTGGTGGTGATACTGGGAAACTGGAGTGTCTAAGGGAATTGCTTGTGTGACTTGTGGTTAGCCAGTGGGGCGAGACCAAAGTCCTCTTTGTCTGGCTGGTTTGGTTTGCCTTAGAGGTGGAAAAACCCCAGCCTTGGGCTGTAACTGCCTTGTTTTAAGCAATTTGTCCTGAATTGGCACTCTCAGTTGGGTCCCACCAGAACCAGCTTTGTTACAACATAGGTAAGGGAATTACACCCTAGCTTGTAGTGTCGACATAGCTTAAGACTCCAAACTGCATTACTTCCGCTTAGCAGTGCGGCAAGAACAGCTGTGAACAGAAAGCTCTTCCAGGGAGCACAGAAACCTCCTTTGGACAGAAGTGTCAAGTACAGCTTGACCATCTGAAAGTGATTTTGTAGGCAGGTGTTTTGAAGTCCTGACCTATCAACCGATGTAGCCTTTTGAGTAAGATCAAAGAACTTGCCCTTCCTCCCTCTCCACTGCACCCACAGCCTGTCTCCAAACAGGAATTTAAACACTCATTGCCCAGATCATTCTCCCAAATTTTCCCATGATGTTCCCCCCCCCCATCTCCTGTAGCTAACAGGTCTCACCCAGAAAGTCAGAAAAACAAACTAGAGCTGGGTTTAGCGTTCACCAACACTTCCTTCTGAGTGCATAGAGGCCGTCACCAATTAAGCAAAATGCAGAAGAATCTCATGCTATGGTGTCCCATTTATGACCACCCCAACGATTTGTCTGGGCTTGTCAAGCGACTGGCTGGTTAAGCAAGTAACCCCGGCATATCAGTATTCTCGACAGCCATTTGCACTCACCCTCATCACTTGAGGCCTCCTGCTTAACCACAGACAATGGGGAACGGGTTGGTGGTTTCCCCAGTGGGTGACGGCGACTTTTCTTTATCTCCATCTTCATTTTTGAAAAAGCAGACGTGGCCTGAAACAAACCAGAGCATGTTATGTGGGAATCCCAGAACTCAGGGGAGCAACAGAGGCCAACTCAAGTTAATTCCCCAGGATGGGAACTTTAACTTCCACACAAAAATCATCATAGCCTTTGGGCAGAATCACCAAGGACCTCCCTAGAGGTAATTTTGGTAGATAAGGCCAACACCCTCCCATAAAATCATGCCAGGTAAAGGTAAATGACAACATTTTCCTCTACCCAGAATAGTCTCAAAGTCAAATGGAGTTCACCAGTTTCACTAGCCTCTGAAAGGTGTGATTAGTCATATAACATGGTGCCTGCATTTCAGCTGGAAACCTCAGGGTAAAAATTCTTCCCTTGAGTGAAATTCTTATCTAACTCAGGGAGTTTTTATAGTGCCCTTTACCACAATATCTAAGGCAAATGAAGTCTGAAGGTATAGATCAGGGGTAGGCAACCTGTGGCACGAGTGCCGAAGGTGGCACACAAGCTGATTTTCAGTGGCACTCACACTGCCCGGGTCCTGGCCACGAGTCGGGGGGATCTTCATTTTAATTTAATTTTTAATGAAGCTTATTAAACATTTTAAAAATTTTATTTACTTTACATACAACAGTTTAGTTATATGTTATAGATACATAGAAAGAGGCCTTCTAAGAATGTTAAAATGTATTACTGGCACGTGAAACCTTAAATTAGAGTGAATAAATGAAGACTCGGCACACTACTTCTGAAAGGTTGCCAACCCCTGGTATAGATCCTTGAAATCTACAAAGGAATTTTCTGCTCTTCTCCTCTCCCTGGACAAGGTAGCTTTGCAAACACACGCACCATCATCATCATGCTGGATGTAATGAAAGTGCTTTGTCAAAGAGTGAGGTCTTGCAGTGAGCCTTTGAAGCGGTTACACTCCAGATGGGCCTGTTGTGACCCACTCCATTGAGGAGCTAAGGAGCTGCATTCTGCACAGACTGAGACATCTGCATTTTACCCACATTCAGTCCAAGATATACTGAGTTTCAGTCACCTATCCTGGAGGTGACCAAGGCCTTGTCTACACTAGAGAAAAATGATAGATTGCAATGCCTTTTAACTGGTGGAAAGTACCCCTGCATCCACACAATGCTTTAATTGATTGTTTGCCGGGCATCAATGATAGTTACCCTAAAAAAAATTTGTAGTACATTTCAATCAATGCTAATTCAACTGAGCACCCAAGTAGACCCATTCCACTACAGCATGTTTCTCACTGCTGTCCCCTAGTGCATCAGCCACCGCAAAACTGGCCTCTCTGATCATCTTTCTGCATGCCACAGTTCAAGGATCAGCTCCACAAGAAACCACCTACCCACACGCGTAGCACTGCCTGGAGTTTGATAAGTCATTTTCAGCGCAAGCGACTTCTGGAACACTATTTCAACTCTAACTGATTGCAACTGTTGTTGTTGTCGTCGTCATCGTCTTGTCCCATGGTAACAACAACAGGCCATGAAGTTCAAGAATGAATTCAACAATTTGCACAGGGTCATTTGGTTAGGGCTTGAGTCAAGGTGTCCAATCCAAAACGTATTTCACTTTTCTTACACTACTATACTCAAAATTGTTAACAGGTGTTAAAGCCGACATCTGGTCCCATCTCCACTGATTTCCACTCATGCAGTGTTGTAAAGATCCTCCAGTAAAGACCATCCCATCATGATCATGGTACTGGAGTGTTCCCAGAGAAAATCCCTGGCTAACAGGGCTCTGACAACCATATTCCCGCTATAAAGTTGAGAAAGAGAGTTCAGAAATACGATGCTTTGGTGTTCTACTGCCCAGTCCCAGGAAAACCTTTACACTATCCCCTCACAGTGAGGCAATCAGCATGCCCTTTCCCAGCTGGGAACATATCACAGGAATGCCACGGTCTGTAGGAGCTTGTCTGAGCAGCTAGCCACACCGGCATCAAGTGTTCAAATAAGGAATGGCAGGAGAAAGGCAAGGATTTGAGACAAAAGGACTGGAAAACTAAGAATAATAGAAGTCACTCTGATGTTTCCCACACACAGTGTTAAAAAAAAAAAAGGAAACAGGATCTGTACCAGATCTCCAGCCAAAGACTCACCACCACAACTTTGCTGCAGACAGCAGTGGAACTCTGGGGGATGGATCAGCTAGGATGAAAACGACAGGCAGGAAAACCCAAACGTAGGGAGGGAATAGATGAGTTAGACCTCATCAGCCAGGACCCGTTGGCAGTGAAGGTCATACAGAGTAATGCTGGCATTGCCAGATTATAACTCTAGCTGCTAAGCAGCTTAAAAATCAAAGAACATGTTTGGGGAACATGCTTGGGGTTCACATGGCTGCTACCATTAGCATTTGTGGCAGGGTAGACATAGCTACATAAGAATGTGATCATCAACTGCTCCATCATCTCCACCTCATTATATGTTCCTTTTTTCCCCTACGCTCCCACATCTAATGAACCAACTCCCCCTATCATCTCCCACCTCCTGCCAGATGCACCAGGCCAGGAGGAAATGGCAGGTTAAGCGGCAGAGTGATACCACGCAGCCACGCCCAAAACAGAGGACAAGCAGCAAAAAATAAAACCAAATTAAAAAAAGGTACAAAGAGACCACAACGTAAGCAGCATAAAAACAGAAGCATTTTATTTCTCCAGCACAAACCACACAGGCTGTGGCCAAAGCATTTACATTCTATTGTATCTGCCAGCCCACTTGCCACCCAGCAGCATGCACTGGTAATCACAGTATCGACGGCTCTCTTTGGTGTAAGGCACATACATTAGAGCACAAGTTGGTCTGCTTTGAAATTTACAGCACAGGGGGTTAGTGATTCAAAGGCAGCATCACTGTCCTCAGTATGGCATTAAGAATAAAAGTGAAGTGCATTCCATGCTACATAGTAGTCAGAGGTGCAGGCACCACGTGCAGCCAATCACAGCTCCAGCAGCTTGTCGATTTTAGCCCTGATCTTCCTCCAGTCTGCAGACACTATATCTGAGAAACGCTTATACAAAAGATGTTTTAATCGGGCCACCGTATTGCATGGCAAAGCACATTTCCCTCTGCCCCCATGATAGCTAACAGTGCCTCGCCATTCCCTCAGCTTATCAGGGGGAACCATACGGGAAAATAAAGCTGCAGCGTATCTCTCCGGCTTGCCGCTAACTCTCTTGAATATTTCCCTTCGCTGCCTTTTGGGAATCCTCCTCAAGGTGATATCATCCAGGGGTAGGGCAGCCTGTAATAGGTTAAGGTTGTTACTGTATTTGTCATTGAAAAGTTACCCCCGTCTCCCCATCCGCCTCCCAAAACCACATCACAAAAACGCTCCTGGGTTACACAGCAGCCCAATACTGGGGGGCAACAGGCAATCTGCTCACCATCTGGGACAGACTGTACAATTGATCGTACTTAATAACTGGAAACAAGGGCAAGACAGACATCACAGAAGCCTTGCAATGCAACAGAATGTTGAAGGGTTATTATGGTTACTGGCTTTCTCACCATTTTACCCTTTGACAGTAGTTGACTATTGGCAGCCAAGACTAATAGACAAGCAAAACAGTCCGCCAACCTGGACGATGACACCAAACTAACACCAACCCAGCCTAAGACAGAAAGCCAAAGACCAAGTACAACATATCTGCTGAACTGATGGGAGTAGCAGAAATTTTACCAGCTGCAAGGGGAAAAGTTGTGAGTCATGAGCCTTGCTCTGTTTCTCCAGCATATGATGATCCACACATGGACAGGTATATGAGGCTGGAATTTCTCTCCTGTAATTCCCGAGAATTTATCGAGGGGCATTCCAGGCTTATGGAAGGGATGTGCCCTCCAGGACTTCTTGCTATAGGACTCCCTGTTCTTGCCCAATATCCTGCATTTTAAAACACTGAAAATATCCCTTATCAGGAGCTTCTTCCCACATCATGATCCCAGCTGTATCAGAAACTTTTCACTCAAGACAAGGAGAACGTTTGCGAACAGTATTACATCCAACTATGAAAAAAACTTGTCAGATTTACCTCACAAAGCATTCTAAGTTTGGATGTTTGTATGTGTGTCTTGGGGCATCAGATCTGATCTAGTTAATACACTATTACATTTCAGAATATACATTAAGGCCATTTTAGAATGTATTTGTCTATGCAGCAATGCAATGGAAAGGCAATGTATATCACTAGCATAACAGATTTCACTTGACTTAAGGACTTCAGTAACTCAGCCAGAGGTTACAGGTCTATTACAGGAATGGATGGGTGAGGTTCTGTGGTCTGTGATGTGCAGGAGGTTAGACTAAATGATCATGATGGTCCCTTCTGGCCTTAAAATATATAAGGCTATAAAAATAACATCCCCCCTGGGCGCACACACATTCCCTTATTATCTTCGTACAGCAAATGAATACAGAGGTCACAACATACTGACAATGAAATATAGACTGCCCTGTTTTCAGAATAGGTGCACAGAGCACCCCTGATCCAAGTAGCCCTCCTATTGGTGACTCTGCTAACAGTAACTCTTGCCTCCACATGTGCATGGCCTGATGCAAGTGTCTAGGACTGTATACTCCAGTCATCTTTAAGTCTCTTTCAGGTATATTGTGCAAAACACAACAAGCAGGAGGGATAATAAGGAAGTTTGTCCAGACAGTTCTTGCAAGGTGGCCTTCAATCTGTCACTGACTCCACTGATATCCTTCATTTCCTCAGGGTATAGCTGAGTCTTCCATTCCCTTGTGGATTTGTTTTCATAAACCAGGGAAGCACATATGCAGAATAGCATTAGAGACAGTGATTTAACTAATTTCAATTCAACTGGGGGGCAGGAACAGAGGTCTAATTTTGTGGAAAATGGATGGGTCTGAGAATCACTTGCACCTTCTCAGGCCAGCCAACACAGATACATATATGAACTGACTACAATGATATACAGTGACCTGCATCAAAAGGAGTGCTACCTCTTTCTGTTAAAGCACTCTAAGGCTTTGCTGAGATAGCAGCTGTGTTTCATCAATGCACTGGTACAACTGAGGAAATAATGGTTCAAAGCTTGCCATAATGTCCTGCACACTGACCACATGCTCCTTGCAGTACATGGTCATGGGCACCTCTGTCACAACAGTGCCTACAGTGGACTTATAGACCCTAAACTGATCCTAACTGACTGGTAGCTGACCAGGATAGCTAGCTCGCACACTGCTGTCACTGAGATCCTCCATCAGCCTGGAGAAATGAGCATTCTGGTGTTGTAATGCCCGGGTGAGCTCAGCACAGAGGTCCAGGAAAGTCTCTCTTCTTCCTGAAATTCTGAAGTCACTGCTGGACATCCCAGATCACAAGCACATTCAGGTCCCACCACTTTGTGCTCGTGCGCATGGCCCAAAGCATCTCTCCCCACCATTGGAAACTCATTCAGGAATAAAATCAGAGAAATGTACTCTGAAAGTCCAAGTTGACAGGTGACTCCAGGTACTATTCTTTTGGTCTCCAACACTCAGCACGAGGTCTTGAAAAACAATCCACTGCATCTCAACAGCTACCTCTACTGCCTCGCGGTAGTTTTTCCTAAACTCTAGCATAAACCTTTCTTCATAGGTGCGGGACACACTTGAGAGTGTTTGAGCTAGCCTACACGTTCCAAAAACAGTTTGGAACTAATACCGGCTACAAGGTAAATATTGGAATACCCCACAGCCAGTTACTGGAGTGTCCCAAAGACTATAGGAGTTTAACCTCTCCCTCCCACAACCCTCCTAGGTCCTCAGTGGCATGGCAAATGTTTCCCAATATAGCACGATGACAGACAGCAGTGCTGGGAACTCAGATACATTCCCAGTGGGTATGGCACCACAGCCAGCACAGCAGCAAAATTGTAGGGGCTTTTAACTTGGTGCCGCATTGCCAATGTGGAAATACTCAAATGGGCAGCTGAACAACTGGTGATAAAACCAAGTGTTGAAATACCACTGATTGATTTCTCTAGTGTAGACAAGGCCTGTGGCATTGTTCATTGTGGCAAGCGCCTCATCCGGGGGGCTAGGCGGGGAGAGGCAGAGTTTCCTAGCAAGCTGAAGGTGAAAGGTGGCGGCTTTTGTGCCACTGATAGTTCCTGTTCAGACTATATTCAGTATTGAGTCAAACAGGATCCCAGGGCTTGGCATCTCTTTGAAAAATGGGGAGTGGGGGGCAGAGGACAGAGTCAGTAAATTCTTAAAAACATTTCCCTCTTCCAACTAGCATCATTATGGCCTTTTCCTAGATTTAGGTTCAACGTACCACTTTCCACCACACAACATGCCATTGCAAGCTGAATCAAAAGCTTGCTGGGGTAAAGTTCTATAGAACCAATTAATTTTCCAGAGGACCTAGATACATCAATTCTTGCAGCTATCCCACATGCAAAGGAAGTCCCAATAAGTGTATGAGGTTCTGCACAAGATGCAAGTCCCTCAAAGAAAAGCTTACACTCTAAAGGCATAAGTGGGGCACAGTACATTGCATTGCTATACAAGAGAACAAGATAAAATGCTGCACAACAGAACACTGTGTTTTGTTCCATTGTATAATGTGGGGAATGGTCCTTAAGAGCTCAAAGACACAGCAGAGTCAGATTTGGGGAGGAAAAGAGGGAGAACCCACATGGCTAGAAGTAAGTCCTCTCAGCCTTTCCAAACTATTGTAGTACCGTTTCAGGAGTCTGATTTGTCCTATGTACCCCCAAGTTCCACCTCACTTAAGAGCTAGTTGCTTACAAAATCAGACTTTAAAATATAAAAAAGTGTCACAGCTCATTATTACTGAAAAATTGCTGACTCTCTCATTTTTACCATATAATTATAAAATGAATCAATTGGAATATAAGTTAGCCTGCCGTAAAAGTAGGCAAATAGCTAGATGAGGTGATGTACACCTCCTGGAAGATCGCTGTGTAACCCTAAGAGTACATGTTGAAAACCACTGCTCCAAAGCATTACAGAATTTTAGCTCAGATCCCATGAGGCATACTGCTGTCCCATCAGTACTTTCCCTGGAAGCAATATTTATTGATCTCCTGATAATCAATGGTTACTTACATCAGCAGCAGGTGCTACCCAACCCTCCTTCTGGAACATACCTGTAAGTCACTGACCTCAGGGGCAACATCTGCATTTTCCACTTCTCTGCTCTCCTCCTCCTTCACAGTGAGCTCCAAAGGGACCACCTGCTCCCGCCAAACCTGGCCTTTTTGTGTGGCAAACTGCTCAAAGGCCTGCTGGCAGGATATACGCTCCTTTTCAAAGACCACCTTTTTGGTCCGTGGAACCACATAAAGCATGGGAATGATGGGTCGGGGCTTAAAATCATCCTCCTCGCTTGGTACCTCTGAGGGCAGGACGATGTTGAGGGGAGCAGAGGGTAAGCTCTTCTCTGGAGTGGCAGATGCTGGTGCTGCTACAGGAATCAGTGGCTGTGCTGCTGATGCCTCTTCCTTTGCTGGTTGCTGCTGTGCCGGTGGAGGTGGAGGTGGCAGCAGCTGCTGCCGCAAAGGAGGCTGAGGTGGCTGTAGGTGATGACTGTGATGGTGGTGGTGGTGCTGATGGTGAGGGTGCTTCTTCTTTCTCTCACCTTTTACTTTTGGGGGACGGCCCTTTACCTTACTGTCTCCTGTTAAAGAAACGGGCAAGAATCAACTTGACATGCTGAAATGTCAGGACTTTCTTTTATTTCACCTTCCCCCGTGTACAAATGAGTTTAATGTTGGTCAAAAAGCACTGGATTAACAGGACAGGCAATAGAAACTCCATCATCTTTGAAAGAGATGCAGCATAGGCACTGGCCACGCAAGATACACAATGCTGCCCCTCAGCTCTGACACCAAAGGACTGGCTCTAGAAATCAGAAGCTCATTTTCTGCCTGTGTCCTATTCAGTCTTTGACCTGCCTGCTGAGACTGCCAATGTGAATGTCAATGGGGACAGAAGACACCTGTCCACCAGAGACTGGACTGAGAGCTTCAAGGTTCACATGTATGTTGTATTAATATAAGTGAGTTACCCAATACCAGTCATCAGCCTAGGCAGAGAGTGACATCAAGCTAACTGGAATTCTGATCCTAGAACCCAACTTGACTGGGTTACAGCACTGGAATAGAAGATTAAGCGAAGGCAAGTTCTACGTACTTCCCTCATTAGCTATTTCACATGGTTTCTCATTTGCCTTACTATTCACTGGGGGAAGTGATAGTTAGCAGAAACCAATGTAACAATGTCAGAAAATTCTTTCCACTTAAGGAAGTGTATGAATCAAGTATCAGAGGGGTAGCCGTGTTAGTCTGGATCTGTAAAAGCAGCAAAGAATCCTGTGGCACCTTATAGACTAACAGACGTTTTGAAGCACGAGCTTTCGTGGGCGAATACCCACTTCATCAGACGAAGTGGGTATTCACCCACGCAAGCTCATGCTCCAAAAAGTCTGTTAGTCTATAAGGTGCCACAGGATTCTTTGCTGCTTGTATGAATCAAGACACTAAACACTGAAGCATCTCACTCACTTCCTGGCACCCTGACAAAACCTGAGCTGGAAAATATGCCCATTTGGCCCCAAAATCCCCACAATTAAGTCACATGTAAGTAGGCCTCTTTATTTTAGGATTCCGGTTTGATAGGGTCATAGTCCAGAGGTGGAAGGACAGTGTTGTTGCCTTTGACAAACTCTGAGCAGAACAACATGTATTTGGGGGATTTCCATATCCCATTTCATGCCTCATCTCAAAATCATCCCCAATTACTGTTCCCTCCATGTAAAAGCATTGCTGGTATGTGAGTATTACTGTATATCCATTGCAGTCAACAACCCTGGGAAATGAAGCATCGAACCAAGCCACCTAAATCTCTTTACTGAAAGACTTCTAGCACAAGGTCCTTAGAAAGATGGCTTTAAACCATGAATCAAACAGCACTGAACAAGGTCTATTACCAACACCATCTCAGTAGTGGCTCCTGTTCTGCGCATTTTCAACGCTTGCTTTCATCTCTCCCTCCCGAGACCTCGCCATTCATTTTATCTGCATATTGTCACGTCTCTCTTACAAAGCGGTGACAGCACACAAATTTCTTGGGCAGACAGATCCCCCAATATTTTTCTACAGAGACGGGGACCACCCATAAAACAGACACCTTCTCTCCTCTCTCCCCACCTTCACTCCTAATATAACCCTGCAAAATGATTGAGCCAATTTGATTTCAGAGCATTCCAGAACAGCCATGATTAAAATGCCTCCTGGGCCTTGGTGAGCATCTCTGGGTCAGGATGGAAGATGTCTTGACTGTTTCCCTTATTGCATCTGCAGTGAATTATGCTCCCCATGCTCACCCCTCCCCACATTTCATGAATAAAGTTATCAGTCCACTCAAAGGAAAGTAAATAATAGATGTTCCACAGACAATGCCAGCCCACAATTTGTTTAATAAAAGATTGTTTTTCAACTACAGCTGCTAGGGCTGGATGACTCTGTTGCAAAAGGCCACTCTCCCTACTAATAGGATGGGGAGGGGAGGGAGAAAACCAGAACCCAGAAGTGGGAGCAGAGACAGAGAGAACGTTACCCTAATAACGAAGGTTACCGACCAACTCCCAAGCTCAGAATCTGCCATTAAAAAGAGTAGCAAAACCCACTGGCCAGGCTTAGCTCACTGCAGAAAATCAGATAAGCTGCCACTGAATAATGTGATACTCTAAAAATGATTAAACCCAGAGTAAGATGAAGCTGTAAGAATCCCTGCTGAAGTCTTTTAGGTGGACATCTAAATCTGGACATTTCCCAGGAGTGTGTGTTCTGAGGGTTTTATTTATACTAATTTATAAAACTGGTTACAAGGCCAGCCCAAATAGTTATTGTTGTATTTGTGTAAGTAGCACTTCAGATAAACTAGTTTGTAGTATCACACAGAAAGCAATACTGAATTTCCTTAGAGAGAAAAACATATTGAATGAAAGTCAAATTGGATTTCTCCTCAGTCACGCAAGAACAGATCATATGTACTCTCTATACGCTCAGAGAGTTCTCTACCCAAGCAACAAAATGAAAGTCATTCACTGGCTTTGTTGACTTCTAAACAGGCTAATTTGATAGCAGCTGGTATCCAGGCCTATGTTCAAAAGTTTAAATGTTAAGACGACAAAAGATGTAATTTACAGGTATATCTGAAAGATACACCAGAATCCAGGAATAACAGTGAGATTTGAAGGGCAAATCTGTTAATCAGGAGCACTTACAGATGTAGAAGAGGTCTTTATTTTTAAATCACTACCTTTTCACTACAATGGATTAGTGTAGGGACCCTGGGTAGCTATTCATTCACTGAAGATGGATCTAAATAGCACAGCAAGTAGACACAAAAACTTTAAAAATGCAATCATAGTTTCATTTTTGGAGGGGGAGCTGGCTGGGCAGAGGCAGGTAGAAAATGTAGGCCAATTTCAATGGAAATTGCAGATGCTCAATACTTCCGAAAAATCAGGCTACTTATGTAGGAGTCTAACTTTAGGCATCCACATTTGAAAACTCTGAAGAGTAATAACTTCATCAACTACAAAGAAACAACTATAAGCCCAAATATCTGCACTGGCACAGAAGACTGGAGACAGACATTAGCAGCAGCAATTCAGGACCAGCTGTAGTTGAATGTTTTTTAAGTTGTCGACAATACAATTTAAGGAACTATAAGATGGACAGGTCAATCTAGCAGCACAGCAATCATAGAACTACAACAGGAATTAGAGATGTGAGAAACCTAGCAAGTCTTTCTCCACTGCATCCCTCTAATAATGCTGCATTGCTCCATGAAGTGATTTGTAGTGTTTTGTCCAAATCATTTTAAGTGTTCCAAATGACAGGGCTTTCACCTGTCCACTTTGGAGACTATCCCACAGTGTGAGACTCTCTCTAGGAGTCATGGAGACTATTTCATTGTCTCCTTCCAGTAATAGTTTCATTTTCACTTTCTTATCTTCATTTAATTACTTCTTGGTGTGGACTCCACACCCTAAAACAGTCCTCTCCATCCTTTATGTTTACACCCCTCAAATTATATGTGAGGGAACCCAACTGGGTCTCAAACTTGCAAGCTAACAGAAGCTAGAAGTGATACAACAGTGGCACACTGAACCCTAGGGGAAGGAAGAACCTTCCAGCAGCCATGTGTGGTCAAATGAAGCAGCAGTACTGACTCTCTATGGAGCAGGTGGTAGCTAGCATGACATTTGACTTTAATAATAATAATAATAAAGAACAGTTTTCATTCTGACAGGGGTGCCTGTCCGAAAGGATGCTAGAAAGTGATCTGAAATACCTTGCTGGTCAACACTACCTTAACACATTTTGATGTGGTGTCGAGACATGATTTTGTATCACATTATGACAGGACTACTGTGTCCCAGGAACTTTATTTATCCCACCCCAAACAATGCTGGAAGTAAACAGAGTGACACTCAGTGATGTCCTACCTGGCAATAAAAGAATTCAAGATGACATGACTACTGTACTCTTGACTGAACTGTAGTGTTTAGGTATTGCAGGGCTGTCTAATCCGTTATTTTATAAACATATAAAAAGGTATTATTACAGGCACCAGAGGACATGGCAATACAAATCGTGGGCATTCTAACCAAAGCATTACTTCATGTGAGAGAGAGAGAGTGCGCAATTGTAAAATGCAATAGGATTAATGTGGTTGTGTCATCTTTAAATGCAAAGTGGTGCACAATAAAATACATATATAACTACTTCACAGTTAGCTGCCTCATTGCTTCTTTTCATAACAAAAGACAGGGTTCTCCTGTGAAGCACAGGAGTCTACATCCCAGCCTTGCAGCACTGATAACATGCACAGCATGGCAGACAGCACCTGTTGGTACATGCATTACCTTCTTTCTAACTCATTGAGAGAGAGGAGCAGAGCTGGAAGGCATTCTCCTTAACTTCTAGTCATAAGGAAATGTGCTAGGAAATTCTGAAAGCATTGATACTGAAATGATAAATTACTAACAAAGCTTAGTCATAAAAGGCAAAGAGAAAACACTGTCAAGTTTCTGGGTGAGAAACCCTTAAAACCACAACTATTAATATTCAAGACATCCAAAACAACATGAAACAGACTTATTTCTTGAAAGCTGCCAGTGATCTCTGAAGAATCCCACTCTTCCTCCTCCCTCTCCCAACCTGCTTTCCTTCTCTTTTCTGGTATAAGTGGAAAATCCCTTTACACCCAGACTAAAAATTAAAGCAAAATGAGGAAGCTGGGGTGGGAAGGAGATAAGGAAAAAGGGGGAGGAAAACATGCAACTACTTGCTCAGGTCAGCCAGGTGCTCTCTTCTGCACTCTGTACAGACTTCAAAAGTAAACAAAGGAAAATCAAATCATTTAGCTGAAATCTGTATGAAGCTTTAGGATGAGAATGCAGAGTATGGCATGCAAGAAGATGGGCAAAATCAGGTGTATTTAACTTTTTCAAAAGCCCTAAGAAACTGCACTAAGCCTGGTCTACACTGGGTGGGAGGATCGATCTAAGTTACGTACTTAGATCGACTTACCGTGGTGTCTTCACCACAATGAGTCGACTGCTGCCGCTCCCGTCAACTCTGCCTGCGCCTCTCGCGGCGCTGGAGTACAGGAGTCGACGGGAGAGCACTCGGGGGTCGATTTATCCCGTCTAGACTACATGCGATAAATCTGTCCCCGCTGTATTGATCACTGCCCACTGATCTGGCAGGTAGTGCAGTCATACCCTAAGACACTGACTCATTGCTGACAATGGTTATCAGCAGAGTGTCCCCCTGAAATTGCACTGAAAACAGACTAGCTGCTTGTCAAATTTTCTGCAATGGTGCTGAAAATGCCATTTGTCCCTTCTAAGCTAGCAGTTTTCAACACCAGAGCTAAGTGTGTGATTTAAAAATCTGCTCATCTAGAACACAGCCATTCTTCTCTCCTCTCTTCCAGTCTAAGGATCTCAGATCGGTCCCTGCCACTTATATCTAGTCTCCCATGAGACATCAGCTTTTTCAGCCCATTTATTACAAGCAGTATGAGTTTAACAGTTACATAAGCCAAGTGTATAGTTTAATGCACTACTGGCATTTTCAGGATGGAGTGACAGGTAGTACCTCCTCATGCTGTGCTGTGCTGTGCTTTCTCCATATGCCAATATTCCACATCATCTTATCTTCCTTGGAGCTGGAGGGAGCACTGTCTAGTTGACAGATCATGGGACGACATCAGGAAGCTGGGATCTAGTCCCAGGTCTTCCACAGACTTCCTGTGTGACATTGTCACCACGACATTTAAACCTCTGCTGCCTCAGTCTTCCCCCAAATTTAATTGGGAATAATAAGGGGGTATACACTATATGAAGATGAATCCATTAATGTTTGTTAAGTGCTTTAGAGTTCCTCCAAAAAGTCAGGTGAAGGAAAAGCTTACCAGCAGGATGAACTGCCACAATCAATACAGCACTGAGACACACTGCTTTAGTGGCAACAGAAAGGGCCCCTTGTGGGAAGAGCTACAGATTTCTAAGAAAAGACTTGGTTCTTCAACAGTGAGCATCAACACATATCATGTGACCTAGAGAGAAACAGATCACTCAGCAGCCGCAAGCCAGGCCACACACTGTGCCAAACCTTCAATATACTTTCTCCTTGACATGGTGCCTCTAAACCAAGGCTTTTAAAGCACTTTACAAAAACATTTCTCACAACAATCCTGCAAGGTTAATAAATATCACAACCACCAAATGGATTTGTAAAAAGCAGCCAGAGTGAGGCCAAGTGACTTGCCAAAACACTTTTGGAGGTTCAGTGGCAAAGCTGGGGAAAGCAGCCCTTGTCTTCACTCCCAGTTCCCTGATCAGACTAGACAACACTTCCTCTCCTGATGCAAAGTTTGGAACTTGTGCTGATTCTGTGGGGATCCCAGAGACTTCTGCTAGCTCAGCCACTCAGAGATAAATCTAATCTCTCCCCTCCACCAGATGGTTTGGAGGAAAAAAGAAGCTCAGTCAAATTTCTGCCCTCACTCCTATCGCACCTGGGGATCTCACGCATCTAAAGATCAGCTTTATTTGCAGCCTCCTTGGGGGGGGAGAAGGGGGAATCTAATGCCCACAAGAATGCACAAAACATTCCTTCTCACAGGAAGGGACCAAAAGTGTACTGAGTCATTCCTTTATGCAATATTTAAAAAAATACTACTCTTGTAATTATATTTTTACAAAACTAATAGCTTTGGCAAAACTACCAAGCCCTGCCAAGAAAGCTATTTGGACTGCATTCTTAGAGGGAAAAATCAATTGCTACTGTCAATGATGGTGTATCTCAGAAAGTACAGACTTAATACAGGGAAAGACTCCACTGATTTTTCAGGAGGAATAAACAACGCTAGATAACTTATTTAAAAATGCATTCTGGAGAACCAGTTTGCTCCATTTCTGTTTAAGAACAATGTGCCCATCAGTGAACTGACTCGTACCTTCTCACCCCCCTCAGTCACTTTACTCTTTCTTCTTCATCTAGGTCCTGGTCCTCGTTTCACCTCTCCTTCATTTGACTTCTTCCAGGGCAGTCTCCTAGCTATGACTTCCCCAAGAGACTTCTGATCCTCTGTTTATGCCTTCTGGTTGACTTCTTTTCTGTGAGACCTGGAAGAGCAGAAATAATGTTTCACATAAAGAAACAGTCTTCAGCTCATAAATGATAGTACTGTCTTGCAAGGGCTCATTATAGAAATCATTCTTCCCGGGAAGAGAGAACACAGGCTGGCTAACACATGGCCTATGCCAGCCGCAGGACCGAGCAGACGTCTAAAATTGAACAGGCAAGCCCCTGAACACAGCACAATATCTAAGATCCATTCACAGGAGCCATGAAAGACTATTAATTCGAGGAGTCCCTAAATTCTCCAAGAAAGTTTTCACCATTAATGTAAACTGATGCTATGTGGTTACAGTAATTTTAAACACATATTTTTAATCTAAGCTTCTTTTTGCCCACTTTCTGCAAACTTCTATAGAAGTAGGGGGGAAAGTGTCATATATTTTGTTCTCTGCCTGCACTCCGCCTTTTCGTCTCTTTCTAGATGTCTATTTGCCTCCCTACAGGAATCTGAAGGTACTCTGCAAAGGAAGACAATCCAGCTAGCAGACACTACCAAGTGCTGCCAATTTTTAAAAAGCAAGGCATGGACTGCTTAGGGTACTACACTAAGTCAATATAGACAGTCTATGGCTTTTTGAGAAACTTGACACAGTAGCAGTACAATTCACAAGGCTCAAGGGTGATGGGGAAGGCTAACTAAAGAAGCACATTAGATATCAAGCATCAATTTGACACTAAAGGCCTAATGGAGGCAACACCCTTACTGAGAGCAACATGGCTTGCTGATGAAGTCCAAGAGGGGGAAGATTGCAGATAGTGACCCTGAGCACCTAGGGGACAGGAAACCAGGGCATCTCTCCAGTTTAGGAGCCACATTTCATTTAGTTTTTAAAATAATATCTCAAATAGATCTCTGAGCCTAACAAAACCCTTTATCGGCAAAAACTGATTCAGAGAGCTGAGACTTTCATCATCATTTTAGCATGCAGAGATTTTCGAAAGTACCAGCTTCCATATGGCATCCCCATTCCATGCCACTGAATCTGCCACCACATTACAAAGGAACGCAATGCCATCTATGACAACTCATCTGCCCAAGACTCTACAGGAGCTGGAATCCAGCTTCACATCCACAGATCCTGTCCATAAACTCAGCTGCTAATTAGACTGGGAGTAGAATGAAGTTAACAGAGCTCTTAATGAGGCAACAAATCATAAAAGAAAAAAAAACAACCTGAGAAATAATGAATAATACAGAAGAAAGTTGATCAACGTGCACAGTAATTTATAATTGCTAGACTCTAACCATATGGTCGCCCTCTAAGTATAGATGTAAACTTCACACCTGCAAGACTTTCATTAGCCAGAGCATTCAGCTGAACCCAGAAGGATCACAGCTCTTCTCTTCACTAAGATCCTGAAAACACACCACCTCCTCAGATGGGAGAGAAATGAACAAAATTCTGTTAGACGTTAAGTCTTCTGTAGTTGGTAAAGTAGAATCAAGTTTTGGAGGCTATTTGTGGTAAAGGATGTCTTTTACCCCTATTATTCACAAGCATGGCACAAAGGCTGCAACAGGTTGTAAAGCTTTAACTTCATATTGGATGCAATAAAGGTTTTGCAGTGCTCTTCTCCCTCCTGAAGCTGCAGGGATATAAGCAGGGGAGAAAAAAAAAGACAGCACTCCCCATCTGATGAAATTGTATTTCTGGAGTTACAAGTAGAGGGGTTGACATTACTAGAAGAAAGAGACTATGTTACCTACCTGGACACATTTCCAATATCAGAAACGGTCAGACTGTAAAATGAGCTAAAAGGAAGCCATGGGCAGATAATCTACATGACCACATGAAATTAAGGTGATCTTTCCATTAGAACATTACCGCTTTGGAAAGCTCGCAGTGTGGAGCACTTAGCTGATTATAGGGTTTGAAAACTATCTGGAAAGGATGAAAAAGCCAGAAAGGCGGCATTTGCCTCTTTTCAAAAGAGATCTGTTTCAATGTGATTTAAGGAGTAGTTTAAACTGAAGAGTTTGAACAAACTCACAGAACAAGATACACTTCACCCTCGTGAGGGAAGCAGGGGTGTTCAGGTAGAATTATTTCAATCCAGGAGTTGTAAACATATAGAGAATATGGCGAAGTGAGGTCATTGGACCAAGTGTTCAACAGCTTGAAAAATGCATCACAGAGATTTTGGAATCATCTGGGAAGCAACGTGCAGAGTGGACACAGGTAGGTGGACATTTTACAGCAGCCCAGGTTCACTGAGGGGCTTCACTGCTAAGTAGTAGGCTCACACAGAGAAAGAAGGGTGTGGGGAGCAAACAGAAAGAGAGAAAAGAATACCACTTAGCATTCATAAAGTGCTGTACACCGATATTAACATTCGCAACACACCTGGGAAGCAAGTATCATTTCCAATGTACACACAAAGGTTAAATGACCCTGCAGAAGGTCAGTAACTCAGTCACAGTCCAGAGAAAAGAACCCAGGTGTTCTGACAACCAGACCATGCTGAAGCTTATGTGGGAGAAGGAAGAGACTGAAATCATTTTAGGAAGATCGGCTCTGAGATGGAGCAATATTTAAGAAGCCAACTACCTGTAAAATTATCCTAATTGAAGTATTTTAAGACCATCATATAAAATGGGCATTCACAGAATTTCCCCACACCACTCAGTTTTCTCTAAAGTAACAGGACAATTATTGTATGCAGGAAAGTTGGGGGCAGGAATGACACAAAGCAACAAAAGGGAATGGCAGAGTCCTGGAGGACAACACAGGGCTACCCTAAAGCAGGGATAAGCTCCAATTAATACAAGCAACCTCTTTCTTGCCTAGGTGCTAGTAATGCCTGGATTTAAGATAACAGACACATTAGGTCTGCAAGTTTTTAAACAGTCACTCACTCATCAGGCTTCCTAGTGAAGACTGTCTCAGACACTGTTTTTTAAAATGAACCTAACTCTTTGTTCAAGGATTTTAAAAAAAGTTATAGGTCTGTTGCAGTGTTTCTCAAACTGGATCGCTGCTTGGGTAGGGAAAGCCCCTGGCGGGCCTGGCCAGTTTGGTTACCTGCCCTGTCTGCAGGTCCAACCGATCACGGCTCCCACTGGCCAGGCCCGCCAGGGGCTTTCCCTACCCAAGCGGTGACCCCAGTTTGAGAAACATTCGTCTATTGTGATTAATATTCTGCTGGTGTTATCAATTTAAATAAATTTCAGATGAAGTGGAGCCATCTCCGGAAATGCTCTAACATTGCACAATACTAGATGAGGGGAGAGAACTAGCCTGCATATTGCAGAGCAAGCATCGTGGGGAAAAGAAAAAAGAATAGGAGAGGGAAAGCAGGAGAGCATGCGGAAGAGAACACACACACTGGCTCTTTTGGCTTCTATCTGGGCACATGAAATCTCTATCGTAATTCAATTTCCTCTTTACAAAGACTTTTCCTCTTAAAAAAGCATGACCAAGGGAGAAACCATTCTCCTTCCAGTTCCCATTTGCTTCTCCTATTGGCAGCTCATTTATAAAACCTTCTAATCCAATTAAACTTTTTGGAATGCAGCCGCTGTTTATTGGCAACCCACTCTGTTGACCAATTAGCTTTAGCCACAATCAACCATTATGCAAATACCATGTCAGGGCAGCATCTTCACTAGCCTAGGTTTATTCAGTGTATCAGCTGCACATTCAGAAGGACGAACCAGAACTAGAATGGGACAAACAGAGCTTCTGGAAAGCCTCTCTCCTGACAGAAGGAGCTGCACACTATTCGGAAATCAAGCAAAGGTAAAACAAAGGAGGCCTCAGAGACAGTACCTGAATATACTCCATGCCACTGCGATCTTACATGACTCAACTGCTGATTTTACAGCTACAGGTGTTCAAGATTAAGACTGGTATTACTGAAACAACAAAGACCTCGCCAACCCAGGAAAACATCTTCAGATTAAATAAAAACAGGAGACTGTTTACCAAAGAGGGAAAATAAAACAGGGTTACTTGTGAGGGCAGATTGATGGCAATTAGTTTGCAGACAGAAATGACGTAAACATGGGCAATGCAGCAGAGGTAGTTTGACAAAAGGACAGAGAAAGTCATTCAAGGGATTCTGGGATGTGGCTCTATGCTACAGCTACAGGGCAGAGTCAGAAAATAGAACAGGAAAAGCTTCTTCCGATAAAGCATCCTTAATTACAGCATTCCAATTACTCATCTATTCAAGTGAAAAGCAAAGCAGGCAAAACCAAAAGAAAGGTAATCAAGGTCTTAGAGGGTAGTGTAGGAATGTTTTCTTGCACAGGTTGTTGAAAAACTTTCACAGTTGTAAACTATTTTAAACTGAATCCTGACTATAAATCCAGTGTGGCAAATACAGTTGACATTGACAACCATCTAAAATCCAGCATCACAATGAGCTCAGTTCAGTCAGACATGTCAGCATTAAATCACCTGACAGGGATATTCAAAATTATGAAGGGATTTGATAGAGTGAAATGAGAAGCTATTCCCACACTAGGAAAAAGGATTTAAAAACCCAGAGATACTCCTAACTTCCTGCTGTTGAATGTATGTCTGGAATTCAGGCCATGCTATTTCTCTTCCAGAGAAGCTAGAATTGGATTATATGAGCATAGCATAAATGCCTATCACCAGGGTTAGCGAATGGAGCAGTGGAACAAATGGCTAATCATCAGATAATCTCCTCCCACCAAAGAAAGTATGGGGGAGAACAAGAAGGTGTGGTTCAAACATCCCTAAAGCAGTCAGACGATTCTCTCACTAAGTATTTATGCTGTGGCTCACATCCATACTATCAGAGCCTTGGGATTGGGTTCTGTTTTGTCCAGCAGTCCGTTATTGAAGAGTTCAGTATCCCTTCTATCACTGCTATAAAGTAATGTTCTTCCTTTTTCATAATGGGGACCTCAGGCAAACAGGGAAGGAAAAAGGGAAATTACATACCGGTAATTTTGTTTGTTGTCCTCCTCTTCATCTCCCATCCTACAAAACAAGATTCCAGTAGAGCGAAACATTAGCGCGCCACCTGCTAGGAAGCTAAGTCAAAAAGACCGTAAAGCACAGGAGATTTATACAGCCACGTTCCACTCCTTTTCCCTCAAAACATTTAAAAAGCACCCCAAAAACAAACGGAATTAAGAGACATATACATGTGTGTAAAAGAGCAACGGAGTATAAGTGGTGGGAGGAAGTGAAGATGGGAGAAAAGGGGGGACTACAAACAACAATTACTGGTATGTAATCTTTCCCTTGTAGCATGCCCACTCTTCTCCCATCCTACAAAACAAGATTCCATACAGCAAGCAGAAGTGATAAGCAGGGAGAACAAAATGTAGGTTTTATGTGACAACCAAAATCAGCCTTATAAAGTAAGGAAAGATCTAACCACTGAGGAGTGATGGTGGTCACAGCACCGTAGGGTGACTCTACCTAAAACAACGGCCCCGTATACTATAGTTTCAGGCTGTCTGTAGATGCCTGCAGACATCACCACATTGGTTTGCATTCAGCTCACATATTTAAGGTTATTTTTACAGCCATGCGAGAGAGAAACTCTTTTTTAAATGAAATCTTAGATTCTGGAGTACAGTACTCTGCCAAAGGGTGAATTACACAGCTGCAGAATCACGGCCTTCCATAAATCAAGTCAACCACATCAGATGCCTCCACCCAAGTGGTAGCAGTGACTCTAGAAATATGTTCATGAACAGACAAAAGGGAGGCCGTATTAAGTCTTGTAATCAAGTAATGATTCTTTTAGAAGCTATTAAACTCTTGTTTTGCCAACAGAAGCAGACAAGATTAAGGCAGCTTTTAGGCCACAGTGTTACAATATACTTCATCCCAACTACAATATGAAGCTCCATATGCAGGAGTTGCTGAGGCAAGGAACTAAATCTATATAAAAGATCTGGAAACTAGGGATAATTTATATTTTAGGTGCTTAGATGCAAATACCTAGCAGAATTTTTTTTAAAAGGCCTAAGCAGATTAGGCACCTAGCTCCCATTGAAAGTCAAAGCTAGAGCAATTTGAAAGCCTTAACTGGCCAAGTGAACCAAGGTCTTATGCTCAACTTGATGGCACTTCGAATATTGGCTTTTGCCCCTGTGGAACCTTACATTGCAGAGTTTCACTAGAAGCACACCTCATGCTTTATTTCTGACGACAGACTTGCACCATACTGTTTATTGCTATGAACTGAACTTCTTCATTCATAGAAAGTGTAAGCTGGGGAAAAACCCAACTCCTCAAAGCTCATGGGCAGAAAATGCCTTGATGAGGAAGCGATCCATGTAAGGGTAAATTAATCCCTTTCTGGAAAAGGAGCACTACCTGGACCCCAACAAAAAACCTGGGGGATAAAGCCAGCCAACAAGGACTAGAGTCAGCACTGAGTGAAGCAGGAGCTGAGAGCATCTCCCATCGACGCAGAGCATTGAAGACACCGGGGTAAGTCGAAATAAGCTACGTCAACTCCAGCTACATTATTCACGTAGCTGGAGTAGCATAACTTAGGTCGCCTTATCCCGGTAACGACGACAAGCCCTTAAAGGTAGTTAGCAAGAAGTGAAAGGGCAGTAGGAAAGGAATCAAGGACCCCTGGGAGGTCTCCAGGGTGCTGCAATAAAGGCAATCACACAAACATGGCAGCTAAAAGAGAAGCACAGTAGCAAGCAGACCCCTTGAGAGCTCACCAGCAAGCCCACAGATATATGTGACCGAGGAGCAGAAAGCAGGAAAGTAGAGAGGGAAAAGTGAAAGCAAGGACTGAGGGGTAGCACAGAGATATGGAACTCAGTTGCCTGAAAGAATATGGCTGATGCCTCCACTCAATAAAGAGGTCTTGGATTCCCTGAACATAGAACTTTCCCACTGAATAAATAAAAGGGAAGCCTGAAGGTCACACCCTTGTCTGAGTAAAAAAAATTAGAATTACCCAAAGAAAATGAGAGGAGTCATGGCTCCTCAGGGCCCTCAGTCCCTGGGAGGGACAGCTAAGGACTTGTCTACATATGGACATTAACTCCATGTGTAGACATGCCCTGAGAAATCAGGATCCAAGATCCAGTAATGGCTTGCTTGGAGGAGAGGTTTGAGTCCAGAACTGCACCCTGAGGATCTGGAGGCATCTAAGCCTTCCAGAGTTGGCTGCTCAGGCTGGATCAGAGGTTCAGCAACTCGTTCATTTTAACCATATCCCACAGAAGAGACCAGACTGTGCCCTGGGGGAGGGGGAGAGCAGGACAGGGAGGGGGGAAAAGAGTGGGAGTCATCCACCTGTGGACTGGGAGACTGCAACATTCATAGGGAATGCAATCTCAAAACAATTCTTCATAAATCCTTTAAAGGTCATTTTCCTCTCTCCACTTCCTCTACTACTTTCTTTTGATAAACGCAGAAACGAAACTAGACATAAACACAGCAAAAGACAGAGGACTCCATGCTTCCAGAAGAGAGGGGGGAAAAAAGACTGAGGAAAATGTGAAGGAGCCTAGCTAAATATACTTTGTGTTGCTGATAGTCTTTTTCCCTCCTGCTCCCTGGTAGATGGAGCTATCGTACTTACTGTATGGAATCCTGTTTTTCAGAATGAGGGCCACACAAGTTTATATTTACAAAGAATATATGTTGCCATAATATTTAAAAACTGCAAAGGAGTTATACAACCAAAAGACATAGAATAGTTCTGACTTACTCTTTTCAAGTGACTTTAGATCAGTATTTACAAGGTTTAAATTCTGGGTACTAATTTTAAAATGACAATTTTATATGGTCAGTTTCATCAACAGGGAGAGTGAAATCCAGGACAATATTTCTGTGTCACCAGAACTGTCTCAGATGGCAAAGACAGTCTCTTATTGCTAAAAATTACTCCATATGCTAGGGAAGACATTTTTGCACTGCATTAATTTAGTTTTAGTTAAAAAGTGTCAGATTGACTGAAATCCTCCATCCGCAAAGTAGATACTCCATGGACTGATAACAGCACATATTTCATCACATAACCCTGCCAGAGAGCTTCAACCCTTACAGAGAGGGTTGGACTCTTGGACTAAGAGCAGCTCTGTTTCCACGACCAATTCAACCCTTGACCTTTCTGATGAAACTATAAGAGGGCCAGTGGAGATGTGGGCATCTGTCCAAAGGGAAAAGATTAAGCAAAACTAAGAATCAGGGATGTATTGGGGAAAGGATTTTTAGATACACATCCGGCAGAATTTTTTAAAAAGTAATTTTGACAGATAATATCAATTTTCATTTTTAAGCATTTTTTCTATTTTATCAATTTAAATGTTCATTTGTGAGAAATATTGGTAGGTTCAGGAAACGATTTCATGATCGTAAACACTGAAGTTCAAAAAGTTAAAGTTTTATAACCATTAACACACAAATTGCCAACATAATATGTCAAAATATATAAAGTAAATATCCTTAAATCAAACTTAAGGCAAAGACAGAAGAACGTGGCTATCTGTCGATTTTGATAATCCTCAGTGGAAATATTTTTTGTTGGTTTGTGTGTGCACAGTGCAATCGAGGGTTACCAACATCCATCAATAAAATCCTTCCAAGTCTATCTATATGTGCCAGTACTAATACTAAGAGTTCTCTGAATTTCTCTAGTGTCCTTCAACTAAGGTCTTTCACAAACATTAAGCCTAACCCTGGGAAGCAAAGTAGTATTACACCATTTCACATGCGTAAAACCAAGCACAGAGGTTAAGTAACTTGCCCAAAATGTCACAGTGAGCTAGAAACAGAACCCAGGAGTCCTGACTCCTGAGCCCCAGGTGTACACACTAGAATACAGTTTCTCTCAGGTTTAGAGAAGCCAAAATAAGGTAATCAAATCTCATGCTTCAGTTGCCTGCAAAAGTCAGGAAGCAATTTCTCCCCATGTCTGTCTATGTTCGCATTCATACTGTACCAATCACTGAGATGGGCTATATGCACCACTGCAGAGTGGACCAGGTGAATTATGGGTTTGTCTAAGAGATGCCAGTACTGGCTACCACTGGAGGACAAGACACTGGACTTTGGGCTGTTAGAGAAATGTAAACCCTTCTTCTCACTTGCCCGTAAATACCTCCCTGGAAATATCAATTCACTGAGCCACCACATGTCCCAAGCAGGACCTTTTTGACAACACTTGCCCTACACCCAAGCCAGCTGCTTTAGGGCTCTTATATCACAGTGATTAATGCAGTACAAATGCCTAGATAAATGGGAACCCGTGAGCCCTAGGAATTTTGAGCCCCATATGAACTTTTCTTGTTAGAAATGGGCAACTGAAATTTTAACCCCAGCACCAGAGCCTGTACCACCAAGACTGCACAGCAGCTCCTCAGGCACTCGTCAGCAGGGGTTGGCAGCTATCCCTCAGACAGACAGAGACGCCTCAAATACTCTAGCCACTACAACTATGAGCATCTAGTGGATGCCATCCCCTCCTTACCTGCGGAGCAGCTTAGCTTTCAGTTCAGGCTTTGTCTCATTCCAGGCATCCAGCTCTGGGCTGGTCAGAGCTGTGGGTTTCATGTGGTCCAGGACAGCACCATCTTTCCCTTGTTTCCATAAGTCATAACGTTCTGGCTGTAGAACCCTCACAAAAACATCCATGGAAATCTTCACCATGTCTTTGCGGCAAGTGCACTGCAAGAGAATTCGAGACACCGTGATCAGTCCAGTGCCTCCATCAGTGTGCCCAGCTCTGAGGAATTTCCCCCTCTCAACCCCTCCAGATTTTCCCCCTCCCAAAGCAGGTTAAAACTTTGCATATCTACATTGTAACTCCCACAGCTGATATCAGGGGTGTATAGATGTGAGATTAGTTGGTGAAAACCTTGGAGAATGAATTACTCCATCACCCTTAGAACAGATAAGGCAAAGGCAGAGACTGTGCCAGCTCCCCACGCAGCCCTGCCAGTATCCCTCATCCTTGATTTGGTGAAACTCGAAGAGGGCATTTGAGACCTCAGCCCCCAATTAATCCTTTTCCTGTCCTCTGACGCTGCTGACAAATTTGCCAATTACTGGCAACTAAGGTAATGGGATGCTGGTCTACTGAAATTGATTGAGGCCATCAGTCAGAGAGTAAGAAACTTTGGTTACTACAGACCCAGGCAGAGTTTGACCTGAAAGCTTGAAGGTGAAAGATTCTAGATCTGCATTATCCAATTGCTTGTGAGCATGTAACTAATACAAATAACCCCTCAGGACAACATTTCCTAATTGAAAAAAAGGCCTTAAAGGAACAAAAGCCCAACCTGGTGCCACACCATACCTGTTAAATCTTACATTCCTAAATCAAGATGTCTGGTTTGGAAAGGATTGTGCACAGCAAGTGGTAGCATCCAGAATCAAGGCCTGTTCACTGCTGGCACAGGAGCACAGCTTGGATGTGAGGAGGAGCATTGTCCAGCTGTCCCCATCTACCAAAAGTTAACTGACCAGTTGGCAGGAGTTGGTGGGGGGTAGGGATGGGGCATGCGCTGACCCCTCTGGATGCAGCTAGTAACCAAGAGGCCTGCTTGGCATTGAAGCAGCTGTGCCCACACAAAACAGAGTAGAATAAAAATACAGATGTGTATCAAGTAGAGTGGTCAACCAACAGCCTGCAGGGAAAACCTGACTGCTATTAATTTTGCCTGAGTCTGATTGCAGTTCAACCAAGAGAACACATTTATCCACATGTTAAGGAAATGATTTTCAAAAGATGCTTAAAAAGTGATTTATTACTCCTAAACAGTTGTCACAATAATTATTTGATTCCCAGGAGTGGGATGGTAACAGTTAAATTAAACTGTTAGAACTGAACATCAGAGACAGAGGCTTGGCTGTGTCCACACACAGCCTCTGGTGACTAAAGACTGGCTACAGCATTGAAAAATGATCTGTACTGCAGCTTCAGAAGAGAGTGGTACACGTAATTGCAGAGGATGCAGAGGGGAAAAGAGCTGAGCAGATGGGAGGTAAGGAAAAGGCTAACCAGCAATAACTGTTTGACATTTAGAGGAAGCATCTCTAGACCAGGGAACAATTTATACCATTTTAGGGGCTACCAAAACAGCATTAAAATTGACCTGTGGAACTATAAATACACATTTATTAATGTATGCAGCTGTGCAAGAGACTAGATACAAATGTATTTTAGGTGGACAGATTTTCACCATGCCAAACTATATGAGTCATGTACGAGACTATCCATACCCTTGACAGAGCATTTTCTGCCCCCAGCACTGAAGCACCAGAGTATATATGCCTCTCTGTTAATTGCTAGCAAATCTGGGGAAAAACCAACTGATCACCCAAGTGAGTTGTGCTTACTCCTTTTCTAGTGCTCAGAAGCAGACAGCACCCTACTAGCTGTGCTCTCAGATAACCACAAACTCTTGTCTTGTTTTGCACTCACACTGGATTTCTATTCTGCTTTGTAGTCAGAGGATGATGTAATTAGAGTCATTTTCCAGGACTATATTTTTAAAGCCGTTTCACACCCACACATACCCTTTCCAAGCCATCCGCTTACACTTCTATCACTTTCTCAGCAGAAATGCACTAAATTAGACAGTGTATGGCTGTGCTCCTCCCCTCTCTTCTCTCATTTGTTACTAACAGCATTAAAATATTTATGGCCCTGAATGTGAAGCAGTAGAGAATAGAAAGGTTCTCTGCAGAGCTCCCTGCTGCCCCAGTTCCTCAGCCGGAGGATTTTTTTTCCCATTCTTGTTTTTCATTTCATAAGGAGTGCTGGCCACCTTCTGCTCTGCAACGAAGCACTGACTTGGGGAGCAGTAATAACCTGACTGTACTGAGCGGGAGGGAATATTTATGGCCAGACAATTTCCAGCAAACTCAATTCATTTAATGAAAAACAGTGCAGGAAAGAAAGGCTTGGAATGTAATTTGGCCAAGGACCTGCCAGAACACAGATGGTGCCCCATGCTTCAAATTCTGGGCTGGGCAGAAGCTTTCCCCAGTGTCTCCATCAATGGTGGCTTAAGGGATTTGTATCGAGCTGCCTTTCAACTGCTTTCCTGTAAATAATTAAAAAAGGCACCTGTGTGCTCCTATGAGATGGAACTTGAAGCTGCACCCTGCAGAGCAGATCACCAGTTGGTCCTAGAGACTGGCCCTTTTCCCCTTTGCAAAAGGCTAATCCAGACACCAAGCTGTAGAGACAAGGAACATCCTCTTTCCTGCTTCTGCCTTGGTACCAGCACGTGTTCAGCATACTAAGGTCATCTCCCTTCAGGGAATACAGGGCAAATATCCAGCCAGATGGGGCTGAGTATCCTGAATGCAACCATGGAAGCCAAAACAGGTAACATTAACTCCCACAAGGCAGGGGCTGCAAGCCCCAAACGCTCAATGCACAAAAATTGCCAGGAATTCACACACTGGGCTATTTCAGGTCCAATTGTTATTCTGGGAAGTGACACTCCAGGCTGCAGTCTCTATGGCTTAACCTCCGCAATCCCCTACAATGCCACAAGTCTGCAGCAGCCAAGCTCCCCGCCTTCTGCACAAATGTAACATGATGTATGTTTATATTTCAATTTTAATTTTATTTTATTGCTTTCACACTAGCGAGTATGAATAATTTACACACAGTCTCTCTCCACTGGGACCTCTTCCAGCCTGTACAATATTTCCTCAGCCACCACAATTGTGTCATATTCATGGTCCCACAATGGCCAAACAATTCTTCCCCTCACTCCCTTCCCTCTCCCACAGCAGCATAATCCTGCTTCAAGCAGCAAGTACTCTCAATGCAACTGCAAATCGGGGGTTGTAGAGGCTGGCTTTAAAGAGAAGGTTGGCTTTAAATGCATCAGCTGTTTTTGCAGTTGAAACAGGACAAAGAAAGCACATATTCTTCAGTTTTCCTGTTCAGATAACTCACCCAATCCTAAATATGTTGCCCCATCTCCACATCTTCTTACCCATCACTCCATTTTTGCAAATATTGCTAAGTATCTGAATGTGGCTACAAACGCTAGAATTTTTGAAGGTGAGTGACTGACACACACACACACACACACACACACACACACACACACTCTTTCCCTCCCCACTCCCATTTAGCCGCCTTCTGCCAATTTGCAAACAGGGACAGAAAGCTCTCTGAAAGGGAGTTTAGCTGTGCTGTTAGTTTCTAATGGAAAAATTAGGAACAAATGGGGGTGGGGGAGGGCAATTAAAAGAGGTTTGAAAGGTTCTCTCAAGCACTGAGAACTCTGGGGACCTATTGTGTTCCAACCATCCTACAAAATGGTAACAGACCAGGACAAAGGAGTAATTGGTGCCCCCTGAATGACTTGCACTGCAGGAACTCTGATTCTGCTCTGTAGATATTCCCCTTTATGATGCATTCAAGTATAAAAATGGTGACTACATTAAGGAGCCAGGCCTCTTCTGCTTATAATCTAGCTATGAATAAATGAGGCCAATTCTTTTTGCAGGATATTCAGAAAAGGGGGTGCAGAAGATGAGGACACATTCAGAATGGAGAGGAAATAACACTTGTGTCAGATCTCAGGTAAGCATGAACCCAGATGAAGGATGCTGATCAGTCTCCTCACAACTTCAAGAACAGAAGAGCCACCATTTGGATACAAGGAGCTGACACTACATCTTAAGACATTAAACCTTCCTCACAATCAGTCCAGGCCACACATCATGCACTGAAGCCATGTGGCTGCTCTCCTCTCTCCTGCCCCTTATTTACTGTTATACACTCTGGTGACAGTGACATTCCCTTCAGCTGTGCCTCGCATGTGGAGATACTGGACATCTTGATGAGCCGTGCTTCAAGAAACCCCCCTCCGTACAGATGTTTGTGACAATTTAATCAATTCCTGGGATGTCTGTAATGGATTTTTGTGACTGCTGCAGAAAACACAGATCAACAGGCATGCGCAAATCAACAACCCTGCCCATGTCTACTCTGCCTCTCCCCATTCTCCTTGCTGGAGGGTTAGGATGGGATAAGTAGCACTGCCTAATAAGCTATGTCACTAAAGCTGGAACACTGATAGTTCACTAGAGGTTGTAGAGAGTGCATGCAACACCTGTATGCAACATAGGTAGTAGCTCTCAATATTTATGATGTACCTTCAAATTATGAAGTATAAATAGGATAGAAAATAAAATTAGTCTGTACATAAATAAAGTGTGGTAAAATAGTCCAAAAATAATCAATCACATTTAAATTAAAGCTACACAGAATCCTGAGATTTAGTACCTCATTACAGAGTTGAATTTGCTTTCCAAAAATCTGTGCTTTCAAAGTAAAATATGTCTAGGCCTTTTAGTTGCAATGCTATAAAATGAGCGTGTCTATACCCAAACAATAGCATTAAGGAGAGGTATGAAATCTTGTTCCCTTTATGTAAGCCCCTAAATGCTAATACCTTTAGACAAGATGGCACGCCTTGGGCCATGGTGTTCTGGACTGGATTTTAAAAGATCTGCACAAGGAAAAAAAAATCTGCTCAGAAAACGCTGCCCCAGTTCCTCTCAGTGGCAGAAAAGTTTAACCACTGCTACCCTTTTGCCTGGATTTAATAGGTACAGGATTTGATTTGCTGTGCAGCTTAGCCAGCATACATTAGATTAATCACTTTTATAAAAAATAAATGTCTTCTTCAAAAAATGGAGCTGGATGGACATATTTGGTGCTGGCTGGACTACAGAAACCCTGATGTGAAGTCCCAATCTTCACAGCACAACAGTTCCAACTCCCCTTTACATTCCCTACCCACCGATACATGCTACAAGTGAAATGCTGCAAAAAACCCCATTCAAGCAGCCCAAGGAATCTTTCTAACAGGATTCCTTCTCTGCTCTCTCAGTGGAACTCATCCCTGCTTTAGGCCCACAGAAGGCGTTAGAGTGACAAGGTCCCCAAAAGCATGGACCATGACTAAATGGCAACATGAAGGCCGTACACTTGTCAAGTTGAAATGACAGATGAAAAAACTTACAGCTATGGAGTTAAGGGACTCTGGGATCTAATCATGCATCTTTGAGTCTCTCCTCCTCCTCATTTGGTACTCAGATTGCCATACCAAACTGCTGGGAAACAGCGTAGCTGTCACCATGCATGCCGAGAAAGTGACAGATCAAAACAGCAGAATATTCATAACCAGGGTCTCCTAGGACCTGCTGGCAAGTTCAGAGGAAAATGAAAGAATGTTGTAGGGTTTGCTGTTTTCCTTCAGTTACAGGGAATCAGAGACCCAAAGCGGCAACAAATTGACTTCAGAAAAACAAAATAATGACAGCTCAGTAAAAAAAGCTTCACCCGGTGAACCCCTCACTGGCCTGTTAATAAAATCCTGCACCCCAGGGTGAATGCCTACCATTTTTAACATAACAAGCTCTCTCTCATCCTGCCTGCACTCTAGACAGAACACAGGACTGGTGCCTACATGAAGCATGAGAGGGCAGAAGCCTGGTGTCCACGTGATTCATGATTCTCAGACAGACTCCAAGGGCCCATTTAGTGAAATAATTGAAATATATATATTCAGTTTTAGTGTTGCCCTTGACCTAAGTATTTAACAAAAAGTCCACCTTCCTCATAGCCCAGAAGGGCTTTTTAGGAATTCACCAAATCCAGGGAAATTCATCACATGCAGGGGAACTCTCCATATATTTTCTATCGAGGCTTCCTCTGCCCCCATCTTCTCTCTCATTTCAGAAGCCAGCGACTTCACTGACCACCTCCCCAAGGAGAAATAGGGATCTGGTTATCCAAGCATGGCAAAGCAAATGTAAAAGAACCATAAATAAATCTGTTTAGATAAGCTGAAGATCCCAGCTTGAGGACAGTCAATATTGAACAGATTTCCCTCTTTTCACACTATCACAGAAAGCAGAGTTCAGGTTAGTCTACTGTAGTATTAAGACAGAGCTTATTAAAATACAAAAAAAAGACAAAGTAGTAAATAAAATCCCCATCTCAAGTCCTACACTTATCCCATCCCAGCAGATCTGATCAATTCAGAACTGGTACAGCAGGCCCCTTTGAGAGCCTGAGACTGCATGAACACAATAAAAAATTTTTCCCGAAAGAGGCAAACAGTGTCCTAGCCCTACAAAGGCTAAAACGTCATTTCATTGCCATGTTACCACAGTCTAAATGGGAGAAGTGATTATTTAGTCAAGCCAAGGACTTCCTTCCCGCTCTTTCTTACCATTCTTTTACCATTCCCACTAGGTGGGAGGAGTGAAACTGCTAAGTCTCACCGATGTCTTTCAGATATGTCAAATTGTCTTTTATGACCACTAATAATAATTTGTGTCCTTTAACAGAGGATTATGTCAAATTGCTCATTTGATAAACAGTAATGAAAAATAAAATAGAAATATACAGAAAGCTGAATTTCATTTTATCGCTTTTATGGAAGGTGGATTCTCTCCCCAACAACTGACTTCCCAGCTACTAAAAGGAAACAGAATCCAACCTGCTCAGTAGCATATGGAAAGTTAATGCGAACAAACATTTCTCCCCATACAGAAATAGAAGCTTAGATGAAATAAATCAGTTTTAAAAAATGGCAGTTCTGGGCTTCCTGCTGAACTCAGGCCTGTTCTGAATGTTTTGCTGAATTCAGACCTGGCAAAATGCAAGATCTGCCACGACTGAACTAAATTCCATTTTGCTTTAATGCTGGTTTAAACACAAGAAAAAATGTACACATTCAAAGATGGAGTTCTTCTCCTTGTTAAAGCAGTTTTAAAAGCAGGACAGAAGCTTTGACTTAATGCCTCTAACTCTGGATTGCCCACGATACTAGGGTCGCAGAGAAGGTTGCTTTGCAAGCAAAATGGCTGCTTCCAGGAGGAAGCTAAAATTCTTATCCACTAATTCACTTACATTGGGGAAAAACAATATATTGCTAATACTTTTCACACTGCCTCTTTCCACATAAAATTCCAGAACGCTAACTGAGCAGGACGGTTACAGGTTTCTGTTACCTGCATCTCTCAGAGTAGTCTCCAAAAGGCTCCCTTCCCAGTATAATACCCTAACCTGCAGATTTATGTCTTTGACCTAATTCAGACAGACTTAGGGTTCAGCTAATTACTACTCACCCACATATGGCAATGGAAACATGGTCATGTGCCCCCCACCCCCTAAATTTTCCTTCCACTAAACTCTACATTCTGTGGTTTCAAGCGGGCACCCATCTAGATGCCCAAGTTTTGTAAACTGGCCAAGGCACCATAAGTTTCAGGAAGATGCCTATGCAAGATGGGAAAGGCAAATTAGGACTACCTGTCCTTAGGTTAATGAAGAGTTAAACTTGAGGGGGGGGAATAGGAAGAGCTAAAAAAATGTGCATGTGCGTGTTTACTCGCTGGTAGTTGAGAGCTTGTGGGAAGGAATGAGCCTTGACCCCCTGTTTCTGGTGTAATTACTAGCATTGCTGTAAGTCTAAAAAAACAAACCAGTTCATTAGGAAATCCACTGGAAACACACTGTAGAGTTTCATAAACAAAACAATTAGGCAAAAACTTCTAAGGACTCCCCCTGGTCCTCGGCTGCAGGGCATGCTTCCTCTCTGCTTGCTTCTGTAATGCTCTGTGCAGGTTTCTGCGGGTAGAATGATGGTGGATAGGTGACAAATGGTGTCAGATAAGGGCAAGATTTCCTCCACTCTGTCCATAAACAAGATCAAAACAGAGAATTCTGGTTCAGGAAATAGAATGGTAGACAGTGTTGAGAAGTCTCTCTCATGTTGGGAAAAATTTAATAGATTCATAAAAAGCTTCTTCTGATATCTTAAACTAAAAAAACAATTCCCCAAAACTACTGTGCGCCTTCCCTCGGAGCCTTCACCACGTAGACTGAAAACCAGACGAATGTTTCTAACCATCCGGGGAATGAGACTCTGGAACAGCCTTCCAGTAGGAGTAGTGGGGGCAAGCAACCTAGCTAGTTTTAAGATGCAGCTTGATAAGTTAATGAACAGTATTATATGACTGAGTTACCAGCGATAGCAAAGAATGGGACTCAAGGACCCCAGCGGTCCCTTTCAGTCCTATGTTCCTGTCTCTGCAGATCTCCGTCAGGTGGTTACTCTCCAACTCTCTCAAGGCATTAGTCTAGGATCCATCCTAAACACATGCAGGCAATTCCTCTATACAGCAAACAGAATTACAGTACAAAACAATTCAAAAATCAGTGAGGCCCAGAGCTTGAGCCCAACAGGACTGTCAGAATCCTCTCAGAAGCATTACAAAAGGGGATTCAATAAAATATTAACTCCTTTATTTCTTGACAGCCTCATTCCAGTTTGTGGGCTAAATAAAATGATGATTGCCTATGTAGTAAGCATTTTATAAATGTGTATCGAACAACACCTGCTGAGTGTCTTGAGACGTTAGTAGGAAAAAGTTCAATTCTCTCCACTGTTGTACAAGATTTACAGCTTCGTGAAACAAGGCTACTCACTTGTACTTGTTCTGAAAGATGTAATTACAATAGCCCACTGATAGTTGTGATGCTGTGGAAACACAGAATATTCAAACACTATTGCATCAACTTTAGAAATGTTTATGTAACTTTATGGGCTGGCTAGTGACTGTATACCTGGCTCAACGGGCGAGCTAAAAGATGTTTGCTGTAGGAACGAAGAAACAATGTTGAAACAAAGCAGGTAACAGGTCTGCAGTGGACGTGAAGTACTTTAAATCCTACCAGACTCCCCCTGTGGAAGAGGGGTGACCATCTGGTAAGCCCAGGGCTGGCTCTACAGTTTTCGCCGCCCAAGCAGCGCACCGAATTGCCGCCGCGAACGGCGGGAGCAGTCCGTGTGCCCTTAGGGCGGCAGGCGCTTTTCCGCGGTGGCGGAAATTCGGCTGCCGCCCTAAGGGCACAAGGACTGCCCCCGCTGTCCGCGGCGGCAATTCGGCGCACTGCTTGGGGGCAAAACAACAGGGACTGCCAACCCGTGCAAATTGCTGCCCCAAGCACCAGCTTGGAATGCTGGTACCTGGAACCACCCCCGGGTAAGCCAGATCTTTATTTAAGCTGTTTGCCATTACGATTTGTTTTCTCTAATATTTTTGTTCTGAATAAATAGTACTTTGTGCTATGAAAACTGCTTGGTCACTGATTAACCCTTTAATTGCCCCTGAGAAAACAGGCCTGCAGGAGCTGCGCTAAAGCTACGTCTGCTGAAAAAAAATCACAGTGAATTGCAGGAATCTACAGCCTAAGGCCCAGGTCTAGAGGGAGAAAAGTCATGGGACTCTGCCCCAAGAAAGATGACAGCTAGAGGCTGAGACTTCAGTGAGATGGCCTTGAGAAGGCCACAAGGAGGTCAGAGGTGCAGTTAACTCAGGAACTACAACAGTCACCATTCCTGGGTTATGCTTTAAGTGAGCAGATAGCAGCACCCACACAACTTCAAAATTCCCAAGCTGCTAAGCCATAGCTATCCTAGACTACCCCGCTGAGGAGGTAAAGCAGTCTCTATGCATACTCTGCTTTCCATGTGTTTTTTTACCTTTTGTGCTCAAAAAAAGGAACCAGGAATCTGTCATTATACTCCAGATGCAACCAAGTTATGGAGAGAAGATCTTCATCACTGTCATAGTTTTGCAGAAACGTAACTCTGCTCAGTGGAACGTAAAACATCCATGTCCAAAGTGTCACATTTAAGATTGAAGAACTGTTCATGAAGGTGTATTATCAATTGGCGAAGCTGGTCTGTAATCACTTTCTCCTTTTGTCCCAGGTGACCAAGAAATCACAGTCCAGTCCCACATCCTGTAGCACACTGGCTTACGTGCAGCACAGGGCCCTGACACTTTGAAATGAAGCCATCTTTTTGGTGACCAGGTCCAAAAGAAAGAACACACAAAGGATCACAGATATTTCCAAAATATTCATATAAAGTTTGGATTCCTGGAGACATTGAAGGGCCCTGCCTATCGAACACCTCTTTGTGGGTTTCCCATCACAGGATGATACTTCCATCATTACTATAATTTAGGGAAAGAATTTGGAAGTACTTTCCTAATTGCAAATCAGGCCTTTTCATAGGCTAGCATAAATCAGTATATCCCAGAGGAACACAACCACATTGTTATGGGGTTTGACCTATGACCACAGGGACCTCATGGAACAGATTGCCTCACGTGCAGTTGTGTATCATTGGTATCACAAATACAACTGCAGCCAATCGGGACAATCGTTTATAGAGGTGGTCCAACTTTTCCAGTGATGTAGGCCTCATGAGTAGCACCTCCATGCGTCACATACTGAAACAAAATGGCATCCTCTATGTGGCATGACTTCACATGTCCAGTGCATGCAAAGTCATGCTGCGCAGAGGACACCATTTTGTACAGCAGGTCTGCTGCATGGGCAGATGCGTTCAGGGGCCAGAAGGAATTGTCCTGTGAGCCATCAGTTGGACCAGCCTCAAATCTATCAGTGGGTAACATGTAATCAAAGTATGTGACAAACAACCAGCATGTGGAAAACCTGTGTTTTGTTGGGTATCATGCCAAAAACTATTATATCAGTCAATTATAACTATAAAACTTTCATTATGTGAATTAAATCAACCAGAAAGAACACTGGAAAAAACTAATTCCATCATGAGCAACCATGAGAACCTTCCAACTCTGGCTGTCAACAGGGCTTGAACCTTGGACCTTCACGATCCCAGGGCAGGCTTCTAACTCCTTAAGTTAAAAGAGCACTTTTTCTTCTATAATCATCAAATTGTCCAGATGAGGGAAAACTCACTCCTGTTCTGAGCAGGTATGCAGCTGCTCCATATGGTGAAACCAGCTCAGGACCACCTTGCCTCACTGCTCCCCCTCCACACACTGGCACACACATACTTTTCTAGAAACAAACAGTCTTGGAAGCAAACTCTACCAGACCTGACACGCTTTTCAGTCTAGGATGAATACTGGCACCTCTTCCAATAAAAAAAACACCTCTCTTATGGTGTACAGAGAATGCTCATTTACCATACAATGAATTGGCCACAGCATGTTCTGGTATTACTAGCATCTCGTATGTACTTTGGATTAACCTCTTTTCAGAAGTTAAGAAGCTAAAATTCACTTGGTGTATCTTCAACTGCAAGAATCTGGCATAGAGAGCAAGTTTGTGCATAAATAAAGCAGGCAGGAAACTATGTATATATCTGAAAAAGGCAAAAGACAGCACAGGCAACCATAGCTCTTCTGAAAACCATGCAATAAATGAAGCATTCCTAACCCTTTCAGTCAGAATCTACATCCACCTGCAGATACTTTCAAAGCAGCATGAGGAACTGGTGAGTTACTGAAAACACACAAGATCTAAATTCTTATTCATAATTCTCCTCTCTGAGTCACCCAGTGAAAACCTTGCACCTGTCACCACGGAACCAAGTTGGAAGAAAATTAGGAGCACTTCTGTCAGGAAAGACGAATGATTAAACAAACTGGAGCCAAAAATCAGGACAGGCAGTTTGGAAGGAGTCTGCTCCAACTGTCACAAAAGGCAGCCTTCACTTTAAAGTGTTCTTCATACACATGGCTAAGGATTGGGGCTGGGGGAGTAATGAATGCTAGTGTTTAGAAGGTATTTAAAAAGGCATGGGGGGGCAGTCAAAGGAAAGGGCATTGAGAGGGGAAAAAAGCCATTCCTCTCCCAGCACTGCCAAGGGAATTTGCTCCTTGAATAGATGGTATTAATATATTAACCATGCATCAATACTATCCAACAGGTAGCACTCCTCTCAGAGTTCTCCGACTATGAGGCCATCTACAATACAGAGCGAGACAAAACAGCAGACTAGCTGAAGATGATTCATCTCCAACTAGACTACTGGAAAAGCAGCAGCAGCGAAAAAACAAAAAGAAGAAGTTGTTTTATTTCTAAGGGCCTTGGGGAGGGGAGCAGAGTGGGCAAGAAAATTGGAGCCCTGCTCAGCAAGCAAATGATTTAAGCAGGGTAGATAGGAGTGCTGAAAGTAGAACGAACAAGCACCTCAGATGTAGCGACATCGGTTTAACGTGAACATTCAGCATTTCCAAAGAGCCATGAGCACAAGGTTGTTCAATATGGACTCTGTCACCCTGAAGGCAAGGAAAAAAAAACTCCCAGCCTGTGCTTACCCACCCATCCCTCTTACTTGCCTGACCACCACACCACCCTTTTCCCACACACACCCCTCAAGCACATCCAAGGCATGCACACTCCTAAGGAACATGAACAGGACAGAGATATGAGATGACTCATTTCCCTCAAAGCATGTTTACTGTGAAAGAATAAAGATGCATTTAAATTACACTTGTAATCGTTTTCTAGGATACCCACAGAGTTTGAGTTAGATTCCGGTCACCAGCAGGAAAAAGCCACAGGAATAGAGATGTTTGGAAGCATGAATTTATTTTACAACAGCAGCCAAGCACTCCCATTCTTTGAATGGTTAAAGCTGCTCTCACTTGTTAGAAGAAGGGGGAACAGGGAACCACAAAGACAGTGTTAGTTTTAAATCAACCCACTCAATATTCATTCAGAGTTCCATGACAGATGCACTGGCCCAGATTCCAGCACAAAGAGCATCTGTAGCCAGCCCCGCCAATCAGGAGTATGAAAATGCTTTTCAATCTCAAAGCACATCTGATCTCAGTAACTTAGGTAAGTTACCATCTAGAAGGCAACTCGTTTCCCAAACCAGCTGCTCTGTTTTAACTGGCGTACTCACCAAGAATACTAGCTTTGCATTTGGGCTTTCAACAGGATCAAACAATGGGGACTTGAGTTCTGGGAATGTAGGAGGCCTATAAAAAGACAACTTACCTTCTCCCCCACAGCCAAGTGGAAGTTAAGAGACAAGCAGTATTAATAATAACCAGAATGTACCCAACATTCGGGGTATGACTACACTGCACACAGTCACCCCAGGCACTCAGTTAGCCTACCTCAAGTATGAGCATTCTCATAGCAGAACCACAGTCATGTTGTTCTTTCTGTACTTGCTCACGCGTGTCTGTGGGCATATCCCATGGTTCTCTGGGCTGAGGCATTGTAGGATTCTTTCCCAGTCAACCTTGTCAACTGCAGAAAAATTTGTAGGAAGGGCACTGAAAAACTATCAGCACCTGAGTGATCTTGCCTGCACCCTCACTGAAAAGTGAGTGGGTTCCAGCCCAAGTTAAAGCATGGCTCGGGCTTCAACCCACTCTGACGTACCAGAGTACAATCCAGACTAATGAGTAACTATGTCACTCCTGCCCTGTAACCTAGAGAGCCCTTTACAATGCCTTGCTTCTGAAGCCTCCAACCTGGACTGCTCAGGAACAGCCTCCAGCATGTAAGTCACTCCTTGCTATGTTTGTGCTGCAGCCAGCCAACCACATCCTGGATCACACCAGCCTTAACAATTACCACAAGGTGACCCCAACACACTCCCAGTCCCAGATTTTCCCCTAGAAATCTATGTCCTACACTGCCCAGCCCTCTCCTGGACAGTACAAATATAGTAAGTCTATTATTCCTTTAAGGGAATAATCTGCACACAGCTTGCTACCCAGACACTTCAATTTGAACACACTGGATTAGATAAAACAATAAAACAAGTTTATTAACTACCAAGAGAGAGATTTCGAGTGAGTACAAGTAATGATGAGACATAAAACTCAGAAATGATTACAAGAAAAATAAAGATAAAACACAGTTTGTTAGGCACCAGTATTAGATTAAAAATAAAGTTCTCTCACCACATGCCTTCAGCAATCTTACTGATAACTCTTTAGGTCAGGAACTAAGTCTTCTGCTGACGTTAAGGAGAGTTTTGACTGAGCAAGGATGTACATTTTTATTCCTAATTAACTATCATAGTTTCAGGGTAACTGCACCTGTATTCCCCCTCTGGGCCCCTTGAGGGTCACCCATCTAAGGTTTCCAGCTTCCAGCGGTAACCGCTCTTGGGCAGAGACCCTCATCTCTCCCCATCCTTACTGGGGTTTTAAGGCTGCAGAGAAGTTCTATAGTAACAATGGCAATCTCCATTTCTCATGAGTATTTTGCCACTGAAACGCCATGAACTTCACAGCTACATTGCTACATACTTCTCTAGCCAGAGAGGCAGACTTTACAGGAGGAAAAGTTCTGATCCATCCCAGACTTGCTTAAGACATATGCAATCCTTCCATGAATGGCTGGGAAACATGAATGATCGAGAACACTAGGGTTTTTCCTCCTAACTCTCATCAACTGGAACACAATATTTGTAAATAATGCTTCAAGAAAGATTTACTCCACTGAAGCTATCAGCAAGGAACCACCTATCCTGTTAAAGTGTCCACTATTTATGAGCTACTTGACCTGAGAGGACCAACGTTTTGTTTGGTGACAGGCATCTTAGGAACTGTTCTTTTTGCTTTATGCCCACACTCATTGGCTGACTCTCCAGTATCATCTTCTGAAGCTATTCCAATGGAACGACACCAGCTGACAACTGTAAGGTATATCTGCAAAAGGATTTTTGATAGCCTTGTAATGTGAACCTCCTTAAGCCTCCACTCTGCCACATGAATGACTGGAGCTGGTGGACTCCTGTGTGACAGAGAAGCTGAAAGAATAAGCTGCAGGGAGCCCATTCTTCATGTAGCTATTTACTGCAACCACAAAGCACCTTCAACACAATAAATCAGAGAGTTAGTGAGACAGAGAAAGACCAGGAGATCATGTCACCCAGATACCTCAGGAATCAACTGGTCAGGGGCAGCTTTCCGCTCCAAAAGGCCAGCCCATCTCCTCCGGACCCTTCAGTAATCACACAGAGCAGGCAAATTCCTTACCAAACAGAAGAACAAAAAGTCTTCAAAAGCACCAAAAACAATCTGGTTTACACTGTATGGTAATTAAGTTTGAAGTAAACCAGGCTAAGTATTAGAAAAGGCCTCTCCTTTTAAAAACTGTCCAAGTACTGAACTTGAGAAATCTCAGATGGGCTGCAATCTTCACTGATCCCCCTCAGAACCGAAGAAAGAAAGAGCCACCATCATTCTGCTTTAAAAAGGTAAATATTCTTCCTCTGATAACAGAGAGCTTGCAAAGTAATCTCAACAGCTCTGTAACAGGGTGCTTTGACCTTAAGGGCCAGAGGGCTGCAGCAAGTCTGCCTTGATTACTAAGGAGCCACACTTGGGAGAGATGAGGTCTCTTCTCTGTAAAGATCAGCAGGAAGCTGTAATGAAGGGGGGAAATGTTCAGGGATCAGAGATTGCCAGGCATGAGCATGCTCCAGCAGAGTCCTGGGAGTTAGGACTGAGACACCGGCCAGACAGGCCCTGCCATAGCTGGAAAGGCCCCAAGCAGGAAGGCCTGGGAGGAAGAAGAGACGCTTTTGTTGTGTGTGGACTTTCAGAATGACTTTGCTCTGGGATTCTGAGTTTTGTTTGGTGTTTATTTCATATTAATAAACTCAATCCCCAAGGAGGGAACAAGCCTGGGTGAAGTTTTATTTGAACAGTCCAAGAGCGAAACTGAGGCAGCCTGCCTGCAGTGTGACCCCAGGCCACGCTTTCAAATTATTCCTGCCAGCTCCTCGGGAATTACATTAACAGGAAACTAAACCCATCTTCTTCGATAAAACCCACTGACACCAGTGTGTCAAATAAGCAATGCTTCAGTTGATGCATCCCTAACCTGTTGCCCTGCTTATTTCACAGTGCCTTTGTTGCACTTTATAGACAAGATCACTAATATCCAGGCACTTAAAATCTAAATTAGACATATATCAGTGACAAATGGTACGCCATGGTGGAAAAGGTTCAGGCACAGTAAACTATGGGAAAGAAATACTGCTCCAAAAAGAGCACCTTTTCCAAAGAAAGGCAGGCTATATATATTATTCTATGTAGTCTTGACTATATTTAAAAAAAAAAAAAGAAAAACAGGCAAGCAGGAGAGCTGCAGTGGTGATCTGTGATGGAAAGCTAACCAGGAGGAGATGAAGGCTACTTGTACCAGCACATAAAAGTAGGACTCAGGCAGACAGAGCATCTTGACCCCATTTTGTATTGAGACAGATAATTCTAAGACAGTCTTTGGAGTCAATGGGAGATGAAATGAAGCTATGAAAATGCCAGCCTGCGGTAACATAGATGTTATCAGCCTCTAGTGTCTGCTATTAATATAATAAGGAACATAAGAAATTGCTCCCATCCACCTATATCCAGTCAGGTTTGCAAAAGAAATAGAAAAGCTGACCTGTGATATACACATGAATTTCTTGAGTAATTGCAGGTTCAGAAGTGCCTTCTTGAATAAGGGAAGGTTACAGGTACAGGCTGTTTAGGGGGTTCTGTAAATGCGGGCTATAAAAAGGGTTATTAGTAGTGTACCTGATTAAATGGTATCATCTTGTAAGCTTTACTGATTGATAGGGGCCTTGTACAGATGACAACCAAAAACAAAGCCAACTAAAGCAGAAATGCAGAATGTGACTGCAGTCTTATCAGCAAAATTACACATTATAGGAAGAGAAAACAATCAGTTGCTTTATTTCAGTCATAAGACTTCCTGGACAGCATTAAACAGAGAAACCAAACAAAACAATTAACTAGAGCCCACTACCAAAAGGGCCAGGGTTCATGAGAAGATGCTAGAGGGGGTAAAAACGTGTGAGGGTATGAAGCATTTTCTCTTATAATCTCCGCGTCTAGCAGTCTGCATGCAAACACTTACTAGTAGCGTACAAAGACCAAACATTCACACTCAAATAAAATGGCAATATCATTTGCATTAAGTTATGGATCTAAACAAGGGAATTCAGAGCGCAGGCTGATACCTGAAATGTTGTGCCCCCCTTTCAAACACAACCCTTCAATATTATCCCCTTAGCAATCTTTCCACTCAGTAAATACCAACTGACTAATACAGCCCATCTCCAAAAACATTAGAATCTTGAAAAGTAACACTTCCTGCAGGAGTTAGATCTCTCCACATGACAGACCAAAGAATCTAGAAGTGGCTGGGAAGGCCTGGTGATAATGCTCCATGAGGATATATGTGAGTCTAAAGATTGATATCAGATTTCTACCCCACCCCATAGGACAGTAGAGCCACTGGTTCCACAAAGACAGCCAGAAACAACGTGCAAGGCTCAACTTCTGCTCTTCGTTGAAATGGCATCAGCAGGCTCTGGCAGGTTCCATTCAAGCCCTCTTGACTGGAAGGATGATGGCTGCAACGCAATCTCTTGAGGACAGGTTGAGGCATTTACAGGGATAATATGATGTTTGGAGATTTATGTACAACGTATGGATTCTGACTAATTTTATGAACTCTGTCTAATTCCAAACCCCAATGTGTAATAAACGAGCCATGAGCTGATAAGGGCCAAATAACACAACACACTCCTTGCCCAAAAGAACAAAAGTAGTCATTAACAGTTTAATAACTGCTCTGGCAGGACAATGGGTATACTAAAGAGGGTGCTTAACCTCAGAGAATCTGTTTATTCTTGGTGGTCTATGGGAAAGGGGTTTGGAACAGGAATTTTGCCCAGAAGAAGAGGCAACAAAGAAACCTGGTGTTAATACTACTATTTAAAGACTAGACGAATTACACTTGGGACACTAGAGAGGAACAAAGAGGCATGCTTTCATAGCAGAGGGGACCTTTTTGGACTATGAGGCCACCCAGGAGCTAGAGGACACTGATTGCAGAGGTCAGACAGAGACTCTATATTCAAGAAGAGAAGTCATATGCAGGAATGGGATCCTGGACTCCTTAGACTCTGACCAAATCCCAAAGAACACTGCAGACTGGTGAAGAAACTGAGGCAGAGATTTGCATGCGGGTGATCTTTATTTTGTCTCGATCCATTTCTCACTTGTACTAAGTAAAGAGTAATTCTGTTAGAAACCTTTGCAAAAGATTGTGGTAGCTGAAGCGAACAGGCATGTCCCTGACGAGGTAAACCCTAAGCTAGAGTGCCCGCAAGATTGGAAAGGACGTTATTAAGCATCTGGGGAGTCTGGGGGTGCTGATACTAGTTTCATGACTAGGCAGTTGGACCCCAAGTATCATCTCCAAGAAGGGGGTGCTGGAAAGAGAATGAGGGTACATCTACTTTGCAGCTGGAGATGTAATTTCCAGCTTGGCTAGACATACACACACTAGCTTTGATTGAGCTACCACAGTAAAATAGCCTAGCCACAGCAGCACAATGGGTTAGCCCCCCAAGTACATACCTGGGTCCTCAAACAAGCCTGTACTCTGCATAACTACACTGCTATTTTTAGCACATTCGCTCAGTCAACACTAGCACATGTTCCCCTACCCAGCAGCAGTATAAACATACCTTGAGAGTGTACCAAGAATCCCGGAGCCAGAGGCAGGGACTGAACTCAGTTCAGACTCAGGAAAGCTTAAAAGCACAAAGTAATCACTCCCTAAACTGGGTTAACAGCTTGGAAACATCCTCTCATTAAGCTCTGCTGCAGGAGGCAATTGAGGTATGCATGATAGGGACAATTTCCCTACTTTGAGAGAAGTAGAATGTTTAAAATAGCATGTTAAGAGGTTTCAGATACTTCTTATACACCCCTTGAGGCAGAAAGGTGTTTGCCAGGTATTGGTTTATGATAAGTGAAAGAGGCAGAAAACAATTACTTGATAGATTACTTCGTTCAGTTGACCTGACCTGAAGACCTATTCTGATCAAAGAACTGGGAAGAAAAAAAAAAAAAATAGGCCAGGCCTGAGGCAGAAACCATAGAATTCAGCTGACCATCCAAGGTATCCTGTCTGCCAAGTACCCAGACCTGACTCGGACACAGTAAGTAGATACAGGAGAGAGACACAAAGCTGACTTGATAATCACACCATGCACTGACCCTTAGCTTAGTTAGGGCAAGGATTTCTTGGATAAAGATGCTAATAGGCTGTCTATTAGTAACTAGCTGACAGATAACAGTTCACATCTCTAACATTATATATTCCTATTCAGCTACAATTATACACCCCTCTAGTCATTTTGACTATTTCCCATGTTCACCTCAGAAACATTTAATTTCCACTGGGTTCTTTAAAAAATTCATGTTACAGCAGCAAACTAGCCAGTTAAATGCCCACCAGACCAGCTTCTAATTGAATCTTAACCTCCCCTCCTTCCCTCACTCCCCCCGCCCTCCAGTGTTTACTAGCCCTAACTACAAGTTTACATAGATGTAAGGTACACATCTATAATTAGTTGCCTATGCAACTTTACAGCCACTGCTGAAGTGTTGATTTTCTGCAAATATTGATGCTTGTACTACAATTACAGCAGAACTAGTTTCTAGTACACTGATCATTAAACTCTGCTCTGATTATAATGCATTTTTGCAGTCTAGACAAGTTCTCCTGTAGTTAGCAGTACTTTCTATCTACCTGGCAGGCACAGAGTGCTACTCTATGTAGATTTTTCTAAGGCCACCCATCACTGCAGTATATGAGCACCTTCTTATTGTATTTCATTAATATCTTTCCTTCCATTCACAGCTGTAAGCAGAGCAAAATCTATGCTCTGAGTCCCCAATGTCAGAGCATATGGAAAAAAGAGCACTGTCCATCTGGCTAGTTGCGAAAGGCCTGTTATTGATGTCCTCTGTTGTGGTAAGCACAGGAGTCAGCCCTGCTTGTTGCAACCTGGAGAGAGGAGAGATGGAACACCAAATAGACTGACTTTTTTATACTGAAATAAATATTCTGTACTTCCACAGTGTCATTTCTAAGCACTTTAAGAACTATGATAGTGACTTAGGGAAAAATCACTCTGGTATAAGCGAATATAATACAGCTATGTCTGACAGCAAAAAACCAAAATAAATGAACAAAATCAGAATAGCTGCTTTAGTCAACTCATTTAAAAAACCTGTGGTATTTAACCAGAAAAGCACAGTCCAGGATTTTTCTTTCATCATGAAAAGCACAGGCAATCTGAGTTCACACACAACACAACCATCTGATATTTCATTAAATCCTTGTTTAACTTAAAAAGGAGAGGTTAATGAACTTACTACCTATATACCATAACAGAGCTCAAACCTCATCTGGAATCCCCTACCCTGGCAACAAAGGGTTAACACGTACACATGCAACTCATGATTTTGGAAATATTAAATGGAAATCCTGTAATCAGAGAAGTGTCACCTGGTGCAATGGAAATAAATTGGGCATCTCCTTCCACTCTCCAACTTTCTTTCCCCAGATCTGCTCAGAGTTCTCTATGCTGTTTGTTCAGTAATTTCACGCTATGCCGCTTAACAATGTGAGCATGGAGGCTCAATCTAAAACAGCACTTCCCAAATGTCACTTGTTTGTGAACACATGGCTGAGCTCAAAATTGCTTTTAATATTAGAGCAGTGCCCGGTGGCGCTGCTGTAGTTAAGGGTTTGTCAAAATTTCAATGATTAAACCCCCATTTTCTGGGGTTTAGAATTCCAGGAACATTTGCTACAAACTGAAATTTATTATGCCAGGTTGCAGCAGACCTGAGCACTATTTTTAAAATTTCAGATCAAATTTACGTTTTTTGTTTTTGTTTTTTTTTTAAAGTCTGATGCATACAAAACTTATTTAAGACCTCTTGTGGGTTTTAGGCTTTTCTTATTGCTCCTTTAACTCCAAAACACAATCTCAGAATTATGGCTTCCGTTCCACCCTTCCTTATTCTGCAGAGTACAGATATAAATAGAATATGGCTCAGTCTACAATGTCAGTAAATAATCTGACATCTACCAGGGTGAAAACACCCTGGGGTAGGGTTCAGCTATTCAAGTGGGGAAAGAGGAGGTAACTACACAAGATCTCCATAATCCCATAGTAGCTGGATGTTTCTGCTGTAAAGATCTGCACTTGATTAAATGTCAGCATTGACCAAATTGTTATTGTTAAGCTTGGGAGTTTATATCCCAGGGAGATTTATCTATAAGAAGCTTTTTCTTTAAGTTTCATAGCATTACACTAGCACTGGTACAAGCTATGGTAAAAACATTGGCATTGGCAGGCAGCAGGCTTTTATTACTACTGTACATCTCCTAACTCTGCTCAAAGATGGCCTAGATAACACAATGATAAAAATGTAGTGGATGTTCTATACTAGCGCTCCCACCATTCCCAACTACAGCTGCAGTGGTGCTAATCTGAGAGTGGGAATTTTAAGAAAGCTCAGCATATGTAATATTTGAAATGAGATCACTCATTTCAGCTTGCTGATTCAGACAGAGCACTGCATTGGATCCTATGAAAAAGTCTTCTTCATAGCCATGAGGGGGGTAAATTTTTAATTTTTTTTAACTGATGCACACTCCTCCAGAGAAGAGTTTATGACATACTGGCCAATCCCTATTCCATCTGTGCCCAGACACAAAAGGAGCTATTTAAAGGTGGGACAGCCAATACTATTATGAATTTCATGGCTTTTGTAGCTTTAAGACAGCCCATTATCTTACTTTGCACTGGAAGAGGTTTGCTGGATATTATTTCAGTATAGATTTGGTTTAATTGCATATAAAAGATTAAAGAATGAAATTAAAGTATATTAAGTGGCTAGCTACAGTCCAGTCAATACTGCCAGAACCTCCTTTTAACATTCCTCCCAGAGCAATGGCCAACTGGCAACTGTACTAATAGTTTCAAGACCTGGTCCATCTGGTAACAAAACAGCAAGCTCTGCAACTCCTTGGCGTGTATTTTTGTGAATCTAGAATCATCACTCCTTGGAAAATTAATGGTAGTGTCTCAAAAAGTGAGTTTAGGATTCATGCTTCAGGTCATAAAACTAGTTGGAGGCTAGAAATAAATTTTGTCCCATGGTATATGATTGCTCGGTTAAGCAGAGTCTGAAGGTTTAAATCTCTTCCTGAAGAAGCTAGTATTGACCATGGCTAGAGACATGAGACCAAACTAGATGTAAAATTGATCTGTTCTGATGTGGCACTCATTCAGTGATAATTACCCCTTTCCCCTTGGCTAATAACTATATTTTCTAGTGTTTATTACATTGGTGTCTAATCCCAGCCTAATCTGAATGAGTGTGCCTACATCTATAGTTCTCATTCACCACCTTCCCACTATAAGACTAAAAGCAGAGTCAAACTGATAGAGGGAAACAAGCACTGATCACAATGTGACAAGACAGGACAGCACTGGCTGATGAATTCTCTTCATGCCCTGAGCTATATCAGCGCTCAGTGGAATTCCCACCAAGTGGCCTCACATCTCCTACAAACTGTCAATAAAAATAAACCCTGCTAAGATGTATGTTTGTGGAGTTAAGGGGAATTTATTTTAGAACAAGCATAGAGTTCAGATGTCAAATTTGTCAGCTAATAATAGATCCCCTGAGACCATGGGCTGAAAATTACTGGAAAAAATAAACAAGGCAGGCGTTTCACCTTTCAGTAGCCTAGAGGGATGGGCATACTTTCTGTAGGATGAGCTGCTCAGACACTGAAGATTATGGCATTTGATAGTCACAGCCAGTATGCCTGTGCCGGCTTAAGCAAATTTACAGAACACCGAACAAGGAGGGGAAGGAGATGTAGCAGAGAAAAGTGCTTCTTCAGGATGAAGTTAGTCACAAGCAGCTTTGCTTTCTATTTGGGTAGATGGTATGAATCCAATAAAGAATGACAATATGAAAGCAATAAGTAGAGAAGATAAACAGTAACATTTCTTAAAGATATCATGGTTTCTGTGATTCCACAAGTTCCTTGACAGCCTGGTATTGGAGTTATGGAGAGAGATCATATTCAGCCTCTAGAGAGAAAGCAATGCCTCCCATCACTCAAAAGACAGTCACTCATGGTGATAAATGAGCAGCATTGATTAGTTCTGAATAAAATCCTGTCTAGGATGTCCTGACTTGGTTGGGAGGATGACTTGGTTGGCAAGGAACTATGCCTTGAAGATGGGTATGTTAAAGTGAGAGAGCTGTCAAAAACGCTAATGTCCCAGGGGAGATGAAGAGAAGGTAAAAAACTTCTATTACTAACCATACACCACCTCTTACTCACAAAACACAAGTCATTTCTTAAGGAAAAGTGAACACTTACCTTTTCTGGATCAAACTGAACCTTCACTATAAATAAGCTATACACATTTCAAGGACCCAATCCATGGAACAAAATATTATTTTCATCATTATGAACATTAGTGTTCAAGATATCTCCTCCTGGGTCTGAACTATGCTTTTCCTGAAGGATATGCTTGTAGTAAGCTATTCCAGGGCAGAGATTGTGTTTTCCTCTTGTGTTTGGAAAGGAACATGGCACATTTGGCGCAATATCCCCAAACTAAAGCACCATCATCATTCATCCTTCTTCATAGCCTGTGAGAAGGGGATCCTTAAAAGGACTAGAAATAACACACTCCTATTCATACTTTGTACATGGCACCACCGCATCTGCGCACATCACATCACATGGTCTAAATACATTAAAAACACTACCCATTCAGGAAAAGACATTGAAACACTTCTGCCAGCCACTAGCTCTATTCATTAGCTTGGAAGGTATTTCCTTTCTGCCATTACTAAGCACTCAGATAAATGAGTATCAACACAAATGCTCCATATACTGCACCCTGAAGGCCACCAGCTCTAATTCTGGTGAGCTGTCAAAGGGAACAAGTTACACAGGAAAAGACCTTCCACTGAAGACACCCTGCAGTTTTCCCTACACAGTTTTGTCCCAGGAACCAACAGCTGCAACACTTCAGTTGATTCTAAATGAGATAAAGAGTGAGCAAAGGGTGTTTTCACGTATTCAGGAGCGAATTACAGAAATTGAGTCGTTTTCAGAAGGTCACTTGTCCATTTGTGTTCAGGGTTAAATGGCTACATAAAACTCTTTTTATTATTATGCGTTTGGGTACATAGTATTAAAATGCAGCAGTCACAGGCTATTCAGGGATAATTTGTTTCCTATGAAACTTAGCTGGGGTGCAGCACAAAGCTACCAAACCTATTAAAATGTCTCTTACCAGCCTCCCATAAAGACACGTGTACCAAAGCACCATTCTCCACAGAATGCAACGCACATCTCGCATTCAAGAACTAGGACTTAGGGATTAATTAAAATCCCCTCTCATCCTACCCTGGCCCCTATTTTGCAAGTCTTTTCTTCCCCTTCCTAGTTACTGAACTTCAATTACAGCGGAGGACAATCAAAGGCAACAACAAGAACAGAACACTTAACTGGTATGTGGAGAGTATATGTTCTCAGCTAGATGATATTTTCATTCTTGTGTGTATCTTAATGGGCACTTCCACATTCATTTGTATTTAAATCAGCTAAAAGGTAGTAAGAACACACTCATCCAAACAAAGACACTTACTTGCGTAGCCATTTTGCCATAGTCAATCCACCGCAATGTGGCAAAGTTGGTGGACTCAGCGCAGTTGAAGCCGTGGTTGAATCCCGCGTGGTAGCCGTAAGGAAATGTGATCATAAACTCTCCAGCCTCTTGGGTGATCTGAGAAAAAATAAAGGAGAAAGAGATAAAACTGTGATCCCTTGGGAGATATCTGGTGGCCTCGTGGTTTGAGAGCAGGGTTACAAACTTAAGGAACACTGTGAAAAGTCAACTTTGTCTCGATCCAGCATCTATGGAGTATTTGTTTGTGTGACAAACAAAAACTAAAACTTTTATTCCCAAGTAGCGAACAGAGAACTGAAAGGTCAATGGGTGTTCCGTCAGTCTACCAATGCCTATTTGTATCTTCAGCAGGAAGAAGAAAGGAAGTTGGCACAGAGCCTAGCCACACTAACTAGCTGCCTACACACAGTGTCATCATCCATGCTTATAAATAGTTAATCCTACAGGAGCAGACTCTTGGGTAAAAGGTAGAACTAACCTCATTGTATTGTTTTTACAGAGATTAAAATACTTCCATAGAAAAGGATGTTAAAATGGATAGTAGCTGTCAGGGAGCTCTGAATCCTTGTCACTTTAAACCATTCAGTTTAAACACCACCACCTGACTCTCAGGGTAGAGTTTAAGATTATAAAATTGGTCCCAGGGTCTAGCATCCTCAATGACAGTGAGTAGTTTGGCTAATCGTAGCACCAAGTGCATCATCTCCAGTTGTCTAGCCATGTTAGAAGGATTAGGCAAATCTGTATTTTCCTCCCAAACATGCCCATAATGTTACTGCTTCCACTTGGAAATGAACCTACCTTTCATGTAGCTTAGCTTTAAACTAATTCACATCATTCACTCCCCCCAACACATTAGCCTCATTCTTAGCTGTATATGCATAACAAGCCAAATAATAGAAAAAATGATACTCTATTATTTACTTACTTATTAATGTGTATTTTGTTTTTAATTTCATCTATGTACACTATTGACTTAAGGAACTGAAGGAAGCTTAAAAGTCACAGAACAAATAGCTTTAGAGATGATACCTGCAGTCAGAAAACACTCAAAATTACATGGTGCCCAAAAAAACTAGTGATTTAAAATTACTGGGGGGTAAGGAAGTGTTGAAAATCTGGCTGATCAGATTTATATTCTAAAGATACTTAGCACTAGATCAGTGCTTTTACATTAATACAACATCTCAGGAAGGTCGGTGGTAGCAACTCCATCTTAAAGATTGAGAAAGAGGCAAAATTTGATCTGACACTGTCTTTTTAATACAAAAAGTGTTGGCTGATCCTTTACTATACGAGTAGTTATATGGCTATCAGTTATACTCAAGATACTTCCTATCAAGAGGAATTCATTAGTTCACAGCCTAAAAAGGATTCTAGGAACTTTGAGCCATACTAAAATATGCCCAGATAGTAAAAGATTGCAAGTAAAAAAAAAATTCAACCTTTTGAGGCTTCATATGAGTTTCAACATAATCATGAAATATCAAACAGGAAAAAGAGGGGATGAGAGAGGGGGTGCTAAAGTCAGCCAGGTTCTACAAACACTTATGTTTGAAAAGCTGGACAAAGAAAATATTCCCTCTGTTGCAGATTCCCAATTCATTCCTTTCTTTAAGGCTTACTTAGCAAAGCCCTACTCAAAATGGTCTTTCTGGTTGTCTCAATGAACAAGGCAAACATCCTTTCAAACTAAGAGCTACTGCACCTCAAAACTTAATCCACCACACATTAAACAAATGAGGCACCAGCCAGAAAGGAGGTGTAGGAAAGAAGTTTAAAAAGACAATGTTCAAACTGCTTGCCTTCTTCAGATCACTGGGAGATCGAAGTGTCCAATCTGGACTAAACTGCACTCCAGCAGCATACAGCAGAACACTGGTACTTAAAGGCTGTCATCTGTATAGGACCCTCACCATCAAACAAGAGTTATATGCTGCACATTCATATTGCAAGCAGCATTGTATGTCTCTTCCTGCGTATTTTATGTAAGGGTTTTTATTCTTCTCAGCTCACTCGATGTAGGACACAGACAATGCCTATGAGGGAACTAAATTAGAGAAGTATCAGAGAGGGACAGACCTGGATCAATGTCTGTGGAAGGATTCAAAAAGGTAATTTTAAAGAAAGTTTCCCACTTCTGTGCAAACTCAGAATTGCCTCATTATTAGAACTGAAATACTAACCCCTTCTTGTCTTTTCAATACTTTTAATTGCATCAGAATAAAGAAAGACTATTACAGCAAAAGCTGTTCCAAGAGGATTCTGTGGGTTTTCTGGGTGAGAGAAACTCAAGTCCAGTCTCTACCCAGCTTCATGGAGCATCCTACCAACTAGCCCCTTCATAAATCAAGGCAAAGCTGCAGATTGCTAAATTAAGAAGGCGGAAAGATTATGTTCCTGTCAGAAAATCTACATCCTGGTGTCTTCATTTCAAGCCCACAGTGTATGTCCTCCATGTCACCGCTGTCAACATTATCCCAACAATAAATTAGAAAGCACTCAAGATGATGGATAGGCCATGTAGAAAAGTAATAACTATTGAGGGAAAGCCAGCACAAACTGTCACTCATGGAGAAAGCCCTGAATTTACTGACTTCTGCAAGAGCTTGCAGAATAAATGGAGAAATCAATAGGGGATTACAGAAATACACATTTTTAATTATTAAAAAGCTCTGGTATTGATCTGCTTTTTTTCCAGAAGTAAATACCATTACAGAGATTTATAAATGTGTGTGTATTCACTTGTTTGAAGTCTGCCAGGAATTTAGATGAAGGGATCCTGCCTGTATTTTTAGAAGAAGAGAAAAAATATTTGTCTGTCCCTGTAAAATACTGTATTTGAAGCTGCTACTTCTGGTTAGAATTCATCCAGAGGGGGGCTGCTCAGACTAAAAAGGTCCTCCCCCCCTCTTCACTCTTAGGGGCCTTTCAGTGAGTGCCTCAGTCATAGGAGGAGAAGGGAAGCTGTGCCAGACCTCTGAGATTTAGGTCATTCAAAATCCTCCCCTTCTTTAAAGGGAGAGTTCGGTCCTCAAAACGGTGCTGTTCTTTATGCTGGTCTCTCTTGGCTTTTAATAGAATTCAATGACAGACTGACTCTGCTAACACAGGCACAAGACAGACTGCCCTCGTATTTCACTGGTTTTTATATATACTCAGTAGAAAGCCTTGTCTGTCGGACACTTGCACATTTTCTTTTCTTCACAAATCAAATTATTTGGGGGAGGGGGACAGGGGATAACAGCTAGGAAGATGGAAAAGCCCTTTCACAAGCAGTGAATTAGAAATCACTTTCCATATTATCCCTAGGATCATGTTGTTCAATACATACTTCTTGGGATCAGTTTAGAGAGAGAGACCCCCTTCTTTTACAAACTGTCTTACAAGAACACCACTAGATATTTGCTTAGTTATTGATCAGAAACCATTCACTTAGGATATTCTTTAGCCATTAGTGTGACTTTTGCACCAACCAGTAAGTACAGAGAAAAGCAGGCATATTGCAACAGTTTTGCAACGCAGAAGACCCCATAACCTGGAAAATGCAACAAACTGAAATTTTGTGGGATGTTTTTTATATTTACTTTAAGTTTTGGACTTTGACAGAGGTAAAAACAATGCCCTAGCAGGCTGCCTGAATGAAATATCAGAAACTATTTCCCCATTTCCTGCTCCTTCTTTGCAGCAGGTCAGCATGACACTGGAAGGACACAGTGGTAAATTCCTCTTACTAGAAGATAGTCAAAAAGGTGTACGAGGTTCCTGATTTTTTACTTTCATCACCATTCTGAGATGCAGCAATGACCAATCTTTAGGCTCAATTCAGCTGATTATGTTTACTGGGATCTGAGCTTCTAAACTCAAAGATAACAGAATAATGTGAGAAGCAAGATCTAGAGTTCAACCAGTACAAGCGTGCAAAGGAATGCAAAGGAGAAATCCAGATTTTCAAAACTCAACTGCCATTTAGGCTCCAAAATAAGCAACTAGGTGCTCTTTTGAAGATCTCTGGACCCCACACTTCAAGGTAAGCAGTAGGGATAGTGAATTTCCAAAATCCTTTATCAAAAGGAATAAATAATTCCCCAAACAGTCACTTATGCATTATCCTTGGACACTTCCCATATTCTCCACGTATTGCTCCAGCCCATCCATCTATTTTCTCAAGACAGTGAATTTACACTGTGAGCATCTTAAGAGGATATTCAAATCCCAAGTTTGGGTGCTCCCACTGGAGTTTAGCTGTGTAAAGCAAGCATTTATGCACTTCCATTTGAAAGCTGAGCTCCACAAGTGAAAGTATGAAAACATATTAAGGATTCAAGTTAGCTGACCTCTTATGAACAGCAATGTAATATGGATCGGTGGGTGCAAACTGGGCCCCAGTCAAATGTCTGATGCTGAACCACAAGCGTCACACTGTATCTCACAAGCTTCCACTGCACTGACAGCAAGTTAATCTGAGAAGTCAGATGATTGCACTTCAAATGTCATTCATCACAGCCTTTCGCTAGGAAAAATGAAGCGGCTTCTGGAGCAGCAAATTGAATGAATTCATAGTCTTGACGCTGTACAAGTCAGGATCTTCTATTTCCAAATGGATATTAATTCCATCTCAAAGTATCATGGGGCCTTTCAACTCAGTTCTGTACTCTGTCTCAGACACTAACTCTAGTAAAATCCTTACTTTACTTAGAAGAACGCATGGTGGCAATATTCTCATTCAGAAATGGGGATGACAAAGGACAAAATTAATAAGACACACCCACACTCACACATACCACCACCTCCACCCTTATGTTTATGTTGGCAGAATGCTTTGGGAGGCTCAGATGAAAGATGGCACTCGAATACTACAAGTACTTTACAAAAAATTGGTTCAGCCAAGCCCTGAATGCTAATTTTTAAGCAGCCACCTGGTTTTAACTGATAGTATATATTTTACATAACAATGCATGAGAAATGAAGTATTCTATTCCCCAGATTGCCTGGCCTGAAACTGGTTCCTTTAAGCAGAGGAGAACAGCTCCAGGCTGTCAAAACACCTACAGACTTCTCTTAAAACAGCCTCTGTACATACCCGGTCAAATGGGATGCCATATTTCTTCAAGATGGAGGGTGAAATGAGGGTCATCTTGTGGCGAAGGAAGGCATCACATCCCTGAGAGCTTCCTGGGAAAAATCCTGCAGAGGGATTCAGAGGAAAACAAAACATCACCACAGGCAGATTTGCCCAGCAAGGTATACCCATTAACCAGCAAACAGACAGCAAAATGTTAATCTGCCCAAACATTTTGTAGACAGTTGAAACAACAGGTATACAATTGCAGTTTGTGGCAGGATAAGTAGCAATGCCCTCATTGCCTAAAAAAATAGTGACAGGGACAACAGTGGTCTTAAAATAGCAGTCTAACAAGTATTACCCTTTCACAAGAGAAGACCAGCCTCCTGAACACTATTGAAAACTAGAAAGAAAGAGGCCCAAGACACCTCATCTTGGGTCATACTGATGCTTTATCAGTGCTTCCCAGAAATACATGATCAGGGGTCTCAAAATTCTAGTGTCAGCCATCTTCCCTGCAAACTATGGTTTCCCTGGGCTGAGATCTTATGATATTCCAACCTGCTACATGTTATCCACAAAGCACTGCCAATAAGGTTTGCAGCTCAAATATTGTACACTGAGCCCTAGGAAAGTGATTAAAAACTAGGATCTCTTACAAATACTGTCTGGTCAGTGCCTACACATACTCCCATTTCCAATAATACAGTGTCTGAAATTTAAGAACAAAAGGTTCATCCTCGCTCTTAGAAGTTGTCTACTTTATATGGCCCCCCAATCACCGTAGTATCGGAGTGCCTCACAATCTTTAATGGGTTTAACTTCACAGCACCCCTGTGGGGGAGGAAAGTGCTATAATCTCTATTTTACAAATGGGGAACTGAGGCACAGAGGCAAAGTGACTTGCCCAAGGTCACAATAATTGCTGTACTTCAGAATGATGCCTAGGGCAGGGGTAAAAAGAGAAACAAAACCCCACAAATTTAAGAACTGTCCAGTGTATTTTATTAGTGTTACCCTCATCCTCCCTCTTAATGCTTGTCACACACATTCGTCTTAACTTGTCTTAAGCCCTTCAGGGCAGGGACCATATTACCTAATGTTTTTATAGCACCTAGCACGATGGGAGACCCCAATCCTCACTGAGGCCTTCAGGCACTAACAATATAAAAAATTACAAGCCTCAGTAAAGCTTGGTCTTCTACTGATGTGCCCGCCCTTTACCCTCCTGGACTTACAGCACTACTGCATTGTTCTCAAAAACTTATTTGTTCACACACACCCCTTCTTTGCACCTGTAGTACTTTACGCCTTCATCTCTCCTGCCACACAAGTACATATACCAATAAAAAACATGCAACTCTCACTAAATATTAAAAACAGTAAAGCATTGGTTCAAAGAGAACCAACAATCCATTGCAATAAGAGCAAAAACAAAAAACTGTGATTGTGGTCGGCGCTTACAATGAAATGCACACCATGTTGTAGCAAATGGATTAACACACACACACACACACACACACACAGCAATGACTTTGCATAATGCTAGGCAAACTTAACAGTCAAATGCACAGCACCATCTGAGGACCTGGTATGTCTGGAGGAATCAGCTTTGCTAGTTATTCACTGCTGTGGGTGAAATGTGCACAGCAGTAAGGTTTTTATTTTTCCCCCTAAAGCATCTCGCGTCCCCTTCAGAATACATTTCGTGCTTCCAGGGGAGCCCGCCCCCAAGTTTGAGAACCTCTGTTCTAGATAATGTTTCCTATTGCAGATGGCTGATTAAACCAATCCAAATTAGGGGTGGAAGGGAAAAAAAACACCGGGGGGCGGGGGGGGAGAAGGAATATAACCTGAGCCCTGGAAACAAAACTAAATTGATGGCATGTACTGGAGGAGGTTTTAGAAAGTGCAAAGGATTACTGGATTCTGACAACACTTTTTTTTTTAAATACTAAAAGCATTTCAATTAGAATTATGACTGCCTGCCACCCAGTTTGTCGTCCCTCTCTGCAGTTCCTCTTTTTAATGCACAGTTTAAGTGGCTCTCATTAAAGCTACTAATAAAGGAGCATATTTTAAGTGATTAGCACCAATAATGTGGCAACATATTAACGTTCTCTCCAAGGGCTCCACAACTCTCCCAGAGAGCCCATTTACAGCTCAGCTATTCATTTTCCATATTAATCGCAAACTCATTTCACTGTACCAAACATCTCCATAATACAGTCCATTGACACACCAGTGGGGGGAAAAAGTGACATTCTTTTCTGAACTAAAGGGATGGTGTGGGTGGGAAATGGGGGAGTCCAAAATGAAAGACCAGGTCATTAGCAATATATAATTGGTTTTTGTCTCACTGTCAGTAAAAAGTATATTACAAAAGAGAATTTGAAAATATCCCTTGACTTTTTTTAATCTGGTATAAAATTCTATTTCTATCTGATATCTGCATTTATGGGCTTTTTTTTTTTGTTTTGTTTTTTGATGGCTGAAATTGTAGTTTCTAGGAAACCTGACATATGATCACAGACAAAAAATTGTATGATCCATAATTGCTTTAAAGCCCTAATTTCTCAGGTAGTAGTTTTCAACATGTTATCTCTGTTTATATAGTGTCATTGGTGTACATGGCTCTTAAAAGCCAAGAGAACAAGACTCCCTTCCCCTGGGAAGCCCATACACATTTAAACTAGTCTTGACCCATGATTGGCTTTTTGTGGTAGGACATGATCAGTAAAAATGTTAGGACTATCAGTGAGAAATGTTAATATTAGAAGTGTATTCTGGTGGTTAGCACCAGATTAAAAACAGAATGGAAAAAATAGTTTTCCAGACTGTCTTTTTTCCCCACCCTCTTTTGCATAATGACTGAACAAGGGAGACACATCTATAGGATAATGACTGCTTGAAATCTGTAGCTGAAAGCTTGCCTCAATAAATGGGAGATTTGGTTTTTAGTTAGTAATTCCAGAGCAGGGACTTTGGTTGGTACTGACTCCCTACTTGGGTACAGAGTCATGTGTGCCTATAATATTTGTAAGTACAAAGAGATAGAACTCCATGGAAGGAAAAAAAAAGTATAAATATCCTTTCTGGAGCCAGTCACCAAAACAGAGGCTCTTCCCATGCTAGTCTTCTCCCATTTAAAATCCACACCATTATTACCTCTCAAAATGGCGATGCAATGATTTATCCACACCAGTGAGGTGCTGGTGCCATAATACACTGGAGGTGGCTAGCAGCACATGGGCCGACCTTGGTGGCGTGTCAGGCAGGTGTGTATACACAATAGTGTTTTAGCAGCTGAGGGCGAGAGGCTCTCTGGGAGGCCAGCAAAGTACAATAGGCTTGGTTGGAAATGGACCTTGGATATGCATATGCACCCAGGCAGCCTGTTGTCAATTTCACTGGCTCCGTTGGCAGGCAGCTCTTTAGATGTCTGAAGTCTGCAGGAGGTTATGGAATCTAACAAGACAAGACATCCATTCCTGTAAAACACAGAGATTCCAGGGCAAGCCCTGAAAATGGGGTAATTCCTGGTTTGGAGGGATACAGAGAAGATCTGGGTTAAACCTCTAAACCATTGTATCTGAATCAGTGGAGCTGAGAGAATAGGGAAGATGCTTTTGTGATCCAGTGGCAATGTGAGGGATGTCAGATTTGACCTGCTGATTAACAGGCTCTCATGATCACAGAAAAGGCACACAAAATTCTCTCACAGGAACTCTTCAAGGTTATATAAAAGGAGGTGGTAAAAGGAATATGGGATTGCATCAGCAAAGGCCTTTCAGATCTAAGTCATACAGAATAAATGTGATAGGATGCTATCCTTTAAGAATTCTGTGACCACGTTGCAGACATCACTGTTACATGTCCTCTTTTCTTTACATATTAAACTGTCCAACATTTCTCATCTGTTCTACCTTTCTCTTTTAAATGATTTTAAAAAGAGTGGAAAACTGAATGAACTGTTACTGGGAGGACTAGAGTACACATTTAAGAGCAGAACATGAAGGGAACTCTTTTCATGGTATTAGGCATAAGGTTACTATGTGGTACTTGGCTGGGAAAGACCTATTAAATTGAAAGGATACAGTGCTTAGTTAGTGGGACCCAGCTCTGTCGATGTATGAACTCTGACTCCACAATGCACTGGAGAAAACTTATACCTAAATATCACTTGGCTATATCAAACCCTATTCCTTGCTACCCTTCCCCGTTCTGTTCCCTTATTTTTGATCAGATGAAAATAACTGGCTCTAGACCATAGCCCGCTCAGGAAGAGCGCACCCCATTGTTGCAGTTAGCCATGGTTGTGTCCCCGTATCTTTTTATTTTTTAACATGAAGTTTATTATAAGGAGAGACACAATCTATCCAGTAAACAGCCCTCTAGTAACAGGAATGCCACCAAAGAGAGTATGCATGTCATTACATACATCATGAAGAGAGAACTCCAATAATTATAGCCCCTGTATCCACCATTACTGAGTTTGTAAGCACTTTTTTTAAATTAAAAATGCTCCGCAACAATCCATACAAATGCAGTTTGTATTTAACAGACTTATGAGGGCCGCTAAAAAAATGCTACAATACTCTCCTTCAGCAGTAGGGGAAGGCAAGCTGCCACAGATGCTCTAGTGATGGTCCTCCACATAAAGGGATCAGTAGAGCTCTCATCTCACCGAGGCAGGCTTTAACATGGTATCAATTGCACACGGAGATGCAAGATGGGTTTCTGACTGAAATTCATGCCCAGGACAACAGAGTGGTTTGGTCTCAAAAGCTCAAAATGAAAGTTTTTTTCATCAGTTTTAGTCTGGCCTTGGTAGGTCAGGAGAGTGTAGCCATGAAAAGCCAGCTGCACCAGTGTTTACTGTTTACAGAAATAGTGATGAGACAACAAGGTTTCAGCCCTCAACAGCCATGACTCTGGGTCTAGTACAGCCAATGCAAATTCATTGAGCAGCTCTAAATTATACTCAGTCTCAGCAACAGCAACATTAACAAAGCAGCAGCTAAAGCTTACCTTTTGCCAGGCGTTCCAATCGCTTGCCGTGTTCTGGTGGTATGGCATACCTAGGGAAAAAACAAAACACTTGTAAGGAAAATAAATGCCATATCTCAAATCAAGAATACAGCCTCAGAATGGAACCAGATGGGGCAAATGTCATCCCTACTACAGTTCAGCCCCAATCTGCAAACGAAAGGAGGACATACAAACAAAAAAATGTAGAAGTGTGAAAGGTATTGATAAAAACATGAATACAATTCTAGGAGGAAAGCTAGATTGTAACTGGAGGAGCTGAAGTTCTTGGCAACTTTATACGAGTTCTTTTTTTCTGCAGTATTATTATTATGTAGCATCATAACATGTCACAGAGAGTGATTCATAAACTAGAAGAGAAAGGTTTTAAATGAGATTTAATGAGGTAAAATGGTGATACAATGCAGCAAAGCTCAGGAGTAAACAAGTATGGAGAATGAATTAAATTGTCTTTGGTAGAAAAGTTGCATACAAGATAAAATTGAACTTAACTGATAAGAAGCTCCAGGCTAAATCTCTACTTTATGAATTTATATGGCCTTTATCGAAGTAGTATCTAGGCACTCAACATAGGCAAAAGCTCAGCAGAACATATGGGACAGAAGTCCAGTAATTTATATGCTTATTTTTGATCTGAGAGATTGTCCCAAGGGTTACAAAATCCTCTATTCAAACAGAAGAGAGGATGGTTCAGTTCTAAGTACCTGTTCCTTAGCCAAATATCATCAATGGCTACACAAAGCTAGAAATGGGCCTCTCCTCTCTTTGCAAAGATGCAGAATCTTATCTCATCTCTTGGGAAAGGGGCAGAGAGGGCCACAATAGATTCTTAATATCTGAACTACCACCAAAAACATTAAAAGAACATTAAGGTCACAGTCACAAAGTCAATCATTTAGAAATCAAAGTGCCACAATTTCAGTTGCCTATGCTGCTTAAAGCTTGGCAAAATTACAGGCAACTGAAAACTGCGTCCTATGATAGGAAGAGTTGGGCAATCCTACTAAGCAGTGTTACCAGTTCTACCTATTATGAGGACTCTCAATTACATTAGAAAGCCTACATTTCTTCTAGAGGCCAGTCCCCTTCATATTGTTCCTCAGTTCTAAGAGTCATATATCCAGACTGCAAAGAATAACAGGGGGAAAGTTATATTTCAAACTCTCTTTGTATGAAACCAAAGTGAATTTCCGCATATAGCAATCTGGAGGTGCATGATCTAATGGAGGGAGGATAACAGGCAGTGCTTCAAGATTTAGCCTCTAAGATGATTTAAACTGGCAGCTTTTAAAATAAATAAAATAAATACAACAAGAAAAACACCATGCAGCATTTAATGTTACAGAATAAGATATTAATGTGCTCCCAGTACCTTTTGACAGCACTTGAAATTGTTTGATAATTATACAATTTAATTTGTCTTGGATAAAGCTAGTAGCTTTTATTTTTAAATGGCCATTTATCACTTACATAAAAGTGATAAAAATAATCCTAATCCAAAACTCCTTTGTGGGATTAATGTCCCTTAAATATGGGAAATGAAACATTCCATTTCTTCTGGGAAAACAATGAAGGATTGGGAAAGAACTAATTTATGTCTACAAGGCTGCTGCTGATTAATGTAATATCCCCAGTCTACAATGCTACTTTCACTTAATTAGTGCCTGTAACTGGGAGTTGTAAAGATAAGATTAATTGAATCCAGAGGATGTTAAAAGTTTAATACATTGACACATGGTCGTTGTGTTATCTTAAACTGCAGACTGCAAGAAGCTGAGCTGAGTCCATGGAGAGCATGAATAAGGGTTGCTTAGATAGGAATACAGGAGAACTGAATTTCCAGTGTGCTCAAAAAACTAGTGTAAAAATCTATAGGTCAACATCCCACCGCCACCACCACAAAACTCACAGGAGCACACAGTGCAACAATTGGTTCAAAATTTATAAAACTTTTTATTCTGATCAGGGCCGGCGCTTGCATTTATGCGGCTTAGGCAATTGCCTAGGGCGCCAGCATTATTAGGGGGCGGCATTTTGCCGGAGGGGGCGGCAGGCGGATCCGGTGGAGCTGCCGCAGTGGTGCCTGCGGAGGGTCCGCTGGTCCGCGGCTCCAGTGGAGCTGCCGCAGTCGTGCCTGCAGACAGTCAGCTGCTCGCACGGCTGCAGTGGACCTCCCGCAGGCACGTGGGAGCAGCCGACCGTCCGCAGGCAGGACTGCGGAGCCGGGGGACCAGCACGCGGGGCGGCGAAATGGCCGTATGCCTAGGACGCTCACACCCCTAGCGCTGGTCCTGATCCTGATCAGACTACTGCAAAGAAGAGGTGCTGTGCCATCTTACAGATTTACTCTTGGCAAGCAACAAAATCAGTCACAGAGTGGAATTAAAAGTAGGCTAAATTTTGCCTTCAGTTACATCCAACACAATCCCAATGAATTCAGTAGGGTTGCACTGATGTGTTTGTAGCAGGAATCTGGCCAACTCTGTTTTAAGACCAAAAAGGAGGAAAACTTTTCCTTTCAACTGTAAGTACTGTGTAGATTTGAGCTAACAAAGCCTATTATCCTCCTGCATTCACGTAGCTAGCACTATGAAAAATGGAAATTGCTTTAGGGATAAAATCTTTGACAAAAGTAGCTGGAAAAAAAAACACTACCGTTCAATAGCAGCTGCTGTAACCTCTTTCAGGTACTGTACCCATAGCTTGGACTCTGCTCAACAACAAAACATTTTTAATTTCCAAGACAGATGCTTTACTATACACCATCTCTGCAGGTACAACAGGATTACTTTCTGTCCATGATCCTCTTCCTCATGGCTCATGCACCACTTTAACACTTGGAGATTTCTACTTAGTGCTAAACAGTAATGTAATTTCACATTTAAAGCACTCTAGTTCTCATGCTGAGAGACAGATAACTTTGATGTTTGTCCTCAGGTTAAAACATCAAAATGTCATGAAAATCAAAATACTAATTCATTAACTTCAGGATGAGGTGTCAAAACAAAGGGAGATGTCAACTGCCCAGAAACATAAGGCTGGTCTACACTGAAAAGTTACGTTGGCATGCTGGTCTCTCTCAGGGATGTGAAAAGTCCACCCCCTGAGAGACGAAGTTAAGCTAACGTAACCCCCGCTGTAGACAGAACTGGGTCAATGGAAGAATTTTTCCATCAACCTAGCTACAGCCTCTTGGGGAGGTAGATTACCTACCTTCCCATTGCTGTAATAAGGCTTTGTCTACAACATTTCAATAAGTCGACCTACGCTACGCAGCTGGAGTCGATATAACTTAGGTAGAATTACTGCAAAGTGTACACTGCGGGCGGTCGACAGAAGAAACCCTCCCGTCGACTTACCTCACTCTTGTTGGGGGTAGAGGACAGAGTTCGACTGGAGAGCAATCTGCTGTCGATTTGGCAGGTCTTCACTAGACCCGCTAAAACGACTGCCGGTGGATCCATCTCAGAGCCTCAATCCTGGCTGTAGTGCAGACACAGCCTAAGTGTCTATACTAAAGTGCTACAGCAATGCAGCTACAGTGCTGCTGCTGTACTGTTTTAAGTGTAGACATAGCCACAGCTTCTGCTTGCTGCTCCAAAACCCTTCAGCACTGCAGGATTTATTCATCCGACCAATAAGTGGTCGCAGCAAGTTTTGAGAGATAACACTATCATCTCTCTAGTTTTCTGCTTTGGCGGATCGTTGCCTCCACCCCTCTATAGAAACATCTTGTAGGGCACACAGGTTAACAGTAAGAGATGGCCATTTATTTCAGACCAAAAAGGGCCTGTTTTTTTATGTTGGCAACTTGTGGGTCCTAAAGCAACTCTCACTGAAGATATGAAAATAAGTAAGTGTACTTAGCATAATGTCTTTGTGTCTAGACCTTTCCCAGAACAGGGACAATTCCATTCCCTTAATGAAATGGAGGACAACCTATGTCTTCCTCTGCAAGCCACATATACCAATCATGAGTTGAAATTACATGCCTCTTCTGGCCACTGAACTAGCCAATTCTATTATGGGCAGATGCAGACAGCAAGAGAGCTTCTTAAAGACAGACAGGAAGGGTCTCTCAAAATCCTCTAATCAAAAGTAACACCAAATAAACTGTTGGAGCTCTGAATATGTGCTTCTTTCAGGAATAAGATTTGTCAACAGATAGAGTCCTGCACTGACAATTAAGGGAACTGGTTCCCTTAAAAGCAGTGTGCAATCTAACAGAATCATAGAAATGTAGGGCTGAAAGGGATCTTGAAAGATCATCTAGTCCAGCCCCATGCACAGGCAGGACCTAGACCATCCCTGACAGGTGTGTCTAACCTGTTCTTAAAAACCTCTTGATGACAGGGATTCCACAACCTCTCTTGGAAGCATATTCCATTGCTTCACTATCCATATAGTTAGAAAAATTTTGCTAATATCTAACTTAAATCTCCCCTGATGCAAAGTAATCCTATTATTTCTTGTCCTACCTTCAGTGGACATGATCACCATCATCTTTATAACAGCCCTTAACGTATATGAAGACTATTTTCAGGTCACACTTCACTCGTCTTTTCTCAAGACTAAACATGCAGTTTTTTAAATCTTTTACCATAGGGCACGTTTTCTAAACCTTTTATCATTTGTGTTGCTCTCCTGTGGACAAGCCGGACAAACTCCAGATCTTTCTTAAAGAATGGTACAACACTCCAAATGAGCCCTCAGCATTGCTGAGTACAGCAGGTCAATTACCCCCGTGGTCTTATATACACAACAATCCTATTAATACACCTGAGAATGATAATAGACTTCACAACTGCATCATATTGTTAGCTCATATTCTATTTGTGATCCACTATAACCTCCACACCCCCTTCAGCAGTACTACCGCCTAGACAGTTATCCCCAATTTTATAGTTGTTCATTTGATTTTTCCTTCCTAAACGTAGTATTTTGTTTTTTATTTGCATTTCATCTAGTTCATATCAAACCAATTTTCCAATTTGTGACGGTCATTTTGAATTCTAATCCTGTCCTGCAAAGTCCTAGCAGCCCTTCCTACTTTGGTGTTATCTGCATATTTTACGAGGACACTCTTGACTCCTTTATCCAAGTCATTAATCAAAACATAGAATAGTACTGGACAGATCCTGTGGGACCCCACTAGATGTATCCCCCAGTTTTGACAGCAAACCATTGATAACTCCTCTGACTACACTCTTTCAATAAGTTCTGCACCCGCCTTACAATAATTTCATCTAGGTCACATTTCACAAGTTTGTTATAAGAATGTTGTGAGACAATGTTTAAAGTCTTACTAAAAATAAAGATATAGTGTGTCTAGAGGTTCCCTCCCTCCCCATCCACTAGGCCAGTAACCCTGTCAAAGGTGGAAATTAGGTTGGTTTGGCATGATTTGTTCTTAACAAAATCAACACTGGCTATTACTTATAACCCTATTATTCTCAAAGCGCTTACAAATTGATTTTTTAAAAACTTGTTCCAGTATCTTTCCCGGTATCAAAGTCAGGCTGACTGGACTATAATTCTCTGGATCAGCGTTTCCTAAACTTGTTGTGCCACTTGTGTAGGGAAAGCCTCTGGCAGGCCAGACCAGTTTGTTTACCTGCCATGTCCACAGGTCCAGCCGATCGCGGCTCCCGGTGGCTGCGGTTCCCTGCTCCAGGCCAATGGGAGCTGCTGAAAGAGGTGGCCAGTACGTCCCTCGGCCCGCACCGGTTCCTGCAGCTCCCATTGGCCTGGAGCAGCATTTCACTGCTCACCCTGAGATACAAGATTCTACCCATTACCATTTCTCTGAACTGTCTAGTCTCTGAAGTTTTGAAACAAATTTTAGTAGTTTTCTTGTACATATCGGTTCCTTTTTTATGTAAATATCTCTGGAGTTGTAGTTATTCCCTATTCTTCCTTAGAGCTTACTATTTGTATTGTTATAATGCCTACAGGCCCCATCAGAGACCAGAACCCCATTGTACAAGGTCTTGAACACACAAGAGATATATTCCCTGCCCCAAGGGACTTAAGGACAGGGCTATGTCGACACAGTCTTGTCGCTAAAAGTCATAGTGTGTAAACGCTCGTCAGCACTTTGTCATCACTTTTGTGGACAAAATACTTCCTCCCCCGCAAGCGGCATTCAGTTTGTTGGCAGGAGAGCACTCCTGCCAACAAAGCGGCATTCACACAGCAAAAAACTTGTGTCTTTCCGGGGGTGGGGAGGCTTTTTTAAGCTCCCGTGAAAGACAAAAGTTGTGTCGACAACTTGGCAGTGTAGATAAAGCCTAAGTTTCACCTTACCCTCTTGACTTATTATGCTTCTCACAATCCCACATCTTTCCTCTAGCAACTGTAGCACCAAGTTACAGGGAAAATTAAAAATAGCGTACAGTCGTAAATAAACAAGACCAAAATAAACCTGCTTTAATGCAGTGGTTATAGCTGCTTGGTGAAAACTTCACTATTTTGTATCTGTACTGTTTATTTTCCTTCACTGATAAGTATTTACAGTTGTTAGTACTGACTCTTTCCTTGTTGTTTGCAGCTCTCACTGTTCTGATCTCTCCAGTTCACTATGCAGTGTAATTCTCTCCTCCTGAGTATTTTTTCTACCCCTCTAGTTATGAACATCGTTGAATTTATTTAAAAAAATCAGACAGATAGACAAAAAGCAGATTTACAAGGGGAAGACAAAAAGAACAAGGAGTACTTGTGGCACCTTACAGACTAACAAATTTATCTGAGCATAAGCTTTCATGGGCTAAAGCCCACTTCATCAGTCAGGTACTGAGATTTTTAGTTTATCTGACCAAAAGAATCCCTGGTATCCTGAAAGGATCCTGAGCTGAGCTATAATCAGCAGGAAGTATCATTCTTGACAATTATCTGATGCTTCACTATTGACAGAAGCAGCATTGTGAATAGCTCACACTGAGTACAACCAAAAGGTAAGGGAACAATCAGCCTAACGTTGATCTAACCTTGATATGATGCTACACTGAACCATTACAGATTAGGGAGCAAGGATTTTCCACTCTGCACTGAACAGCTTCAAAATTAAACAGAAGGGATGGTGGCAGATAAACTATTTTAATAACCCTCAATAAGAACAATCCCTTTTTACAGACTGATTCTGCTACTGAGAAGACATCTGAGGGGACTCAAAAGGGATCACTGAAATGGTCTCAGTTTTACCCGGTATAGCAAGATGAGAGAGATCTCCTCCCAACCATTGCTTCCGGATTCCAGAATTTTTTATTAAAGCTCTTTCTAACGTGGTCTTCAGAGTCATAGGGTCTCTCCAAAACTTGATTCTGGTCTCATTTATTGACAAAAAAATTCAGGATCTCAGGTTCAGAAGGTGCTCAATCAAATGCTGAAGTTGTGTTAGACAGTCATTTCCACAGAGAGGTGGATTTTTTCCCCCTTTAGAGAGAGAGTTTAACTGGACAATCCCCTTTCTATCCTTAAGATGAAAGCATGAAAAAGATCCTGCATATTTGCGATGGAGGATGCTATTAATAGTGTAATTTTCTTAGTGTTTTGTTTATTCCCCTGGAATGGCTTGATAGATGTGAATAATTATCATACTATAAAAGCCAGGAAATGTGCTGTTTTCTATCACTCTAAATCATCAAACAAATAAAGTGTGAAACAGCATTTTTGAATACAATTTTCCCCTCTAATGGCTTAGAATTATCATCAGGAACAAGGAAAATAAATAAGCAAATGCCTTGCAAATTAAAAATTAAATGCACGTGTCATGAAACAGGCATAGACCAACCATTTTGGGGTACAAGGACCAGTTCAGAAGCCATTAGAAGATAACAGCAGGGGATTCACTTTTACTTCTAGCATCAGGTGTTCCTAAAGGGACTTTCCAATCTAGCCTATATTCTACCCTCAAGGCTGCTGCTTTGGGGCAGGGGGAAAAGGAAGAAATTTTAATTTTTTCTTGTTCCCAGTCACTGCAAGCTATTAAAAACTTCTCCATATCAGAACAAAGCTGGCTCAGGCACTCAGCCTGTTCATGCCCTCTCCACTGGGGTCTCCTTCTTTAAACTTAACTGCTTCCACTTGAAGCAATTCCCTAGCTTCTACAGAGCAACAGGCCATCTCTTCCCTCCATCCAAGCTTCTTTTGAAGCTTCCAGACCTTTTCTTGATACAGTTGTACCTCTTATAGATGCAAAATATCAGCTAGATTAGATACCATACCTCATCTACCCCCACAGCATGTCAGATTTCCAGTCTCCCTTCAACATCGAGCAATTAAGCATCAATTACCTTACTAAATCTTCATGCCCCCTTTTACTTCAACAGAATGGGCACCACAGGCAGGACGTTCAACTGCAAGGCTTTTGAAAGTGTCACTTCAGTACAACTCATGTTGGAGGGTAAGAAAGTTAATTTCACAGTGTCTGCACAAGGTCTGGACAAATAGGCCCCACACAGTTTAACAAGATATAATTACTGAAATAAGGAATGGAAACAAAATAGAACACCACATTTAAAATGCCTAAGACCACGCATCAAGCTGAGGGTTAGTTATCTGTCTTCAAAGCAGATTTACTCATGCCAAAAATAATGACCCTTAGCAGATTCAAATGCCAGCCTATCCCTCCCAGGTGACAGGCAGAATGGAAAGCCATTATTTCAATCTCCACAAAACATAAAAGTGTGTCCACAAATGCATAATCTGAACCCTAACCTCCATGCCTATAGCCCTGATAGCAACAACAATGCCCTTAAGAAAATCCTTTGATCAATCAAGAACATTTATATACAGTAGTAGCCACAATGAAACACCACCACCTACTGGTAGTGTCCTACCAAATTCATGGCCATGAAAAACACATCACGGCCGGTGAAATCTGGGCTTGTGTGTGCTTTTACCCTATAATATACAGATTTCATGGAGGAGACCAGCGTTTCTCAAATTGGGGGTCCTGATCCAAAAGGGAGTTGCAGGGGCGTCATAAAGTTATTTTATCGGGGTGAGGTGGTGGCATTGCCACCCTTACTTCTGCACTGCCTTCAGAGCTGGACAGCTGGAAAGTGGCAGCTGTTGGCCAGGTGCCCAGCTCTGAAAGCAACACCACGCCAGCAACAGTGCAGAAGTAAGGGTGGCAATGCCATACCATGCCATCCTTAATTCTGTGCTGCTGCTGGCGGCAGCTCTGCCTTCAGCTGCCCAGCTCTGAATGCAGTGCTGTCACCAGCAGCAGCACAGAAGTAAGGGTAGCAGTACTGCAACCCCACCTATAATAACCTTGTGACCCCTATCCCCCAACTCCTTTTTGGGTCAGGACCCCTACAATTACAACACCGTGACATTTCAGATTTAAATAGCTGAAATCATGAAATTTACATTTTTTAAAATCCTATGACCATAAAATTGACCAAAATCAACCGCGAATTTGGCAGGGCCCTACAGATTACTGAGCTATTTACAAACCAGTTTCCCAGCTGCTCTCTACCCCCACAAATCTACATTCATGCTAGAGCTTGAAGGTTGAGTATCTTTTTTAAGTGAAGCATTTATTATACTGATAGAAGAGAACATATGTCAAGGCATCAGAGCAAGAACAGAAACCTCTTCTGTTCATTAAGGATACATTGGCCAAATCAGACAGTCTCTACGCAAAAGAATAAATGGACACAAATATGACATCAGGAATCATAACATTCAAAAACCAGTAGGAGAACACTTGGACCTCACTGGTCACTCAGTAACAGACTTAAAGGTGGCAATTTCGCAACAGAAAAGCTTCAAAAACAGACTCCAATGAGAAACTGCAGAACTTGAATTAATATGCCAACTAGATACCATTAACTTAGGCTTGAGTAGAGACTGGGAATGGCTGAGTCATTACACAGATTGAATCTATTTCCCCATGTTAAGTATCCTCACACCTCTTGTCAACTGTCTAAAATTGGACATCTTGATTATCACTACAAAAGTTTTTTTTCTCCTGCTGATAATAGCTCATCTTAATTAATTAGCCTCTTAGAGTTGATATAGCTACTTCCATCTTTTCATGTTCTGTATGTATATATATCTCCTTACTATATGTTCCATTCTATGCATCCGATGAAGTGGGCTGTAGCCCATGAAAGCTTATGCTCAGATTAATTTGTTAGTCTCTAAGGTGCCACAAGTACTTCTGTTCTTTTTACTCTAGGATAGTTTGCAACCATTGTCTAGTCATTTACATAAAACAAATTAATTGCTCCTTCATCTAAGGTATACAAGTTATCCCTTCGCCCTCCAAAATGGTTCAAGTCTCTAATTTCCTCCTACTCAAAACTATATGGTTAGTCCTATTTTTTCCAGTCCAGGAAAACAGATCCAAGTTAGCGTTCAAAATTAGTCAAGACCACCTCCTAATAAAACAGTGAAGGTGGTGAGATATTAGACATGCCCACCATCTTCCTCTCCATAAGCCAGACACTCCACCTGTATACACACTCAGTACTCCCAAACTCAGAAGGACAACCAGGGCAGGGGCGGAAACAGGCCTGTGCGCTTTTTGCTTCCTTATAATGAAAAAGGTTGCCTGTCACGGTTTTGGGGGATATTTATTGGGTTGCTTGTTTTGTATTTGTGGTGTTTTTTTTTTTTTTTGGGGGGGGGGGTAGGGGAAGGTTAACATTAGAAGTATGAGGAATGTCAAGCCACTTCTTCCCTAACTTTTGCTGAAGAGCTCCTTGGTGGGAGAGGTCACAGAGGTCAAAACTACACATCCTCTACCACCTAAAATGAATGGGCAGGAGCTCTGAACCTTTAACAAAGATGTCCTTTCTCCAAAATGTTTAAGTGTTGCGTTAAATTGGTTTTAAACACAAAAACAGGATCTCATGTAGGAGTGGAGAGGTAATTTTATCTCTCTATTTGACACTGGTGTAACTTCACTTAGAATACACTGTCCAGTTGTGGTGCCCACAATTCAAGAAGAATGTTGATAAACTGGAGAGAGTTCAGAGAATTGACACAAGAATGATTCCAGGATTTAAACATATGTCTTAGAATAGTGAGACTCAGAGAGCTCAAGCTATTTAGCTTAATAAAGAGAAAGTTAAGGGGTGACTTGATTACAGTCTATAAGTAAAGATATGGGGAACAGATATTTAATAATAGGCTCTTCAATCTAGTGGAGAAACGTATTACACGATCCAAGGGCTGGAAGTTAAGCTAGACCAATTCTGGCTGGAAATAAGGTGTCAATTTTTGACAGTGAGGGTAACTAATCATTGGAACAATTACTAAGGGTCACGGTGGAGTCTCTGTTATTACCATTTTTAAATCAAGATCATGTGTTTTTCTAAAAGATCTGTTCTAGGAATTATTTTAGGAAAATTTGATGTCACGTGTTATATAGGAGATCAAGGCAGATGATCCCAATGGTCGTTATGGTCTTGGAATCTGAAGTTTTAAACAACTAAAAATCCATTATTTTCTCAATTGCTCAGCTTTCACTATTGACTCTGGTATTGTTTTCTTAGTTCTTCAGTCAAAAGTGTCTTTCAGAGCAGAAAATCTTGAATTTCTAACAGCTTGGGGTGGGAGGCTAATCCTTAAGCAATTGAGAGAGGAAGGAACTTTTAGCCAGATTTTTAATTTGTGTTTTTCTTAACTCCTACAACTACCTAACATACTGGGAAACGGGTGTCTCTGTTGAAGATTCATATCACCACATTCACAGATATCCCTCCCTCCCACCCCCAGTCATCCATGAAAACCAAATGTCATACTCCTGTTTCTAATGGGGGAGGGTGGGGGAAGAAATAGAAGATAACAAACAAATCCACTTTTCTGGCCTTTATCCATAATGAAAAGTGGGGGGAGAGAGCTAGGAGGAGGGAGAGCACAAGCCTAATATTTTTAAAATCCTTTGTTGGTCACCTTTATTTTAAAACAAAAAAATAAAAAATAAAAATAAAAAAACTAACCTTAGTGGGTCTCGCAAAGCACAAACAGTATTTTTGCCCTTACTAGGAAGGCTAGGAGAATATTTATAATAGTTGTCCAAATAGTGTCAACATTTGGTCTGCAAGTTAAGGCCAACTTAAGAATGAATTAGAAACACTGCAACTGCTCCAGGTTTCCCCATTAATTCACAGTCCTTCACCACCCAAGTAATAAATTCAGTCACCAAAGGCAGGCCCCAATTCACTTACTTCTCCTCACTGATATCCGAAACTGTCTGAAACTGAACAATATCTGCTTTAAGCAACCATCTTTTAACATCAGAGGATCACCATCTGGAAAGGAAAACCTCTGCCTCCCTGTCTGCCCCCTTCTGTTGTGAATCTTTTACATTATGAATACACACACTTGCTTTGGAGATAAGATCTCACACGGATCAGAGAGTTCCTTGTTCCGAGGAAAGAACCTTAATGTCTGCAGTTTTATCTTTAATGGATCATTTTATGGGACAATGGATGATGGAATTTAGTATCTTTAACCAGCAGTGTCAATGATTTCAAATAATGACATTTATTGAAACACACAAGTGCACAAGATAAACACAGACTAGGGAGTATCTGCTCAGAAAACCACAATAAAGTGTAAATAGGTAATGACAGAACTAGATTACAGATACACAGACATCAAATAAACCCACATTATAAAGGCAAAGGAAAAATAAGCTCTGCAGACAGGTGGTCAAATACAATCTTGTGGGAGCCATCACAGGAGGAAGATCAGGACAAGTGACTGCAGTACAGGCTGCACAGTCACCCTTAGGCTCTCTGCAAATTGCTCTGCAAGCTGCACACACAGATCTCAATGAAATTAACATGTGCACAGCATGAACACAGATCAGATGTTCCCTGGTGATTCACAGTGAACATAAGAAAGGAGCACAGAACAAGGAGGAAGCCTTTTCCTCTTTAACATGGTATTTGCTCACAGCCATCCCCAGCTGTTCAGCTGGGGTCCAAATGAGTGAGGCCTTAAGCACAAGGCGGAAAGGAAAACTTGTTTAAGAGTGGGATAAGCATAAGTAACACACTAAAGAATCCATATGAATTCCTTTATTTACAATAATAATTGGTGGAATGGAGATTAGAGGGTGCCTTGCTATAGGAACAGGTGCAAAAAGAGAGAACCAAGAGAGGTGCCCTGTGTGGAAAAAGTGATGTGACCTAAAAGCATCAAGAAAAATTTAAGATGTTTGCAAGAGTACATTTGATTTCTCTGGCCTGCAACTACATGAAGTCCTTCTTTGTCTTATTATACCCCATTTAACAAACAGAAGAACCTTATTGTTGCAGTAACAGGCAGCTAAACTGCCAAAAGCCGGCCCTCTAGATTAAACAAGAGCTTTCATCTCCACCTCAACAGTACCATCATTTTACAAGGCATTTTATATATGCAAAGACAACAATGAGCCACAATCTGCTTTGTTACATCCATAGTCACAGAAGTTACTTCCAATTGACATCAGCCTAATAGTAGAATTTGTTCCACCCTCTTGCCATCCAAATCGCCACTTCACAGATTTCATGATAATGAGAGGTATCTGGAGGTGGAGCCAACAGTAGTTCTGATGCAGGATTCAGGTTGCCATTGAATAAGCCTTTATAGTGGAAGCAATCTGGCCCCAAGGCACAGGTTACTGGAGACTCAATCCACTACCCACCAATAAAGTTTGCACCATCTTGTGCTGGGATTTCCTAATTCTAAATTACATCTCAGAACACACAAGTTCTGCAGCCTGTGCAGTTGGGAATTGGTCCTGCTTTGAGCAGGGGGTTGGACTAGATGATCTCCTGATGTCCCTTCCAAATCTGAGATTCTATGATTCTATGATCTCTTCAGCTGTATCTTATCATATCCAGAAGGAAGTTTTGCCTATTTAGGAAGGAAAGAGGTAGAAAGAGTATCCATTGCTGAAAACCATAGCCACAGACTCTGTGGATGTTCTGAAGCTGGAGCACCCATGAGAAAAAAAATGGTGGGTATTCGGTACCCAGCAGTCACAACTGTGTGTGTAGATGGGGTGGGGGCAGGGGGAGAGAATGACATGTTCCTCCACAAAAAAAGCCTGACTTTCCCGGCCAGGAAAATTAAGATCCTTCCATTATTCACAAGGGAGAGAAGACCACCTTGGTGCTCCTGGTAACTCTTGGCAATATAAAGGGCATTTCATACAGGAACATGCTGACATTTCCTTACCAGAAGTTAGCTTGGATAAAAAAGAAAATGCCAAAATAATTCTTCTTTCACTGTCAGGCTGGCTATACAATCCTGTCTATCCTACATGCACAAGATCCCACCCCCTAGCCTTTGATATCAGAGACGACAGAGTGATTTGGACAAGGTGTACAACTTGAGGGTGAAGTCCCTGTGAGGGGAGAGCCAAAGAGTGCTGCCTGTGCTATACATTTTCTACAACTTCCTGGCTACGCTGGCCCCTTTAGTCACAGCATTAAACCACTTCTCCAAGTGAGGAGTTAACACAGAGGCCTCCATCCATTGTTCCACAACAGGAAATTTAATAAATTCTTATGGATTAAAATGAAAAACCTCAACCTGTGTTATCAGCAGTTCAGTGTGTCAGATAAAAGTGCACTCACATTTCACAGATTTCCAATTCTTCTGTCTTCTGGACAGGGTCCCAGTTTTAAGGACTACTAGGTCAGATTCACCCGTACAACTTATCAGCACTAACTGAAGCCGCCTTCTTACTAGTAAGGCACCTTAAAATGCCTATAAAACCTACCAAAATACCCCCAAAACCCTCCACAATACTATCCTATACTTCCAACAGCCATTTCATGGGGGCAGAACAGAGTAGAAGTGCAGCACAGAAAGAAACATAGTGCAATGTTTATTGGCAGAAAGTCTAGAAAGATTAAGAGATCTATTTCCTCCTTAATCAGCGTATGTAACTCTTATTAATGCTAGCCAGAATTACGCACATGCACTGTGGGGGGAGACGACTAAGTGCCTGGCAATACGTTAACAGATGTTCTTATCCTGTACCAACTAGCCTGCAAGAGCTGTCCCCTTCACTGGGCACTGAAAAACGCATTCACCCCCCTTGTTGCTCTTGGAATGGAGCAGAACAAAATGCCTGCAGCAGAACAAAACAAATCTGTCCATTTGTGATGGTGGCCTCATCTGGAAGCCTCTCCCCCTTTCTTTTTTTTTTTTTGGTTGCTCTTTTAAATGAATTTGAAGAGGAGAAGCAGCCCATTCTAGCAGGAACTTTACAGCATAGAGGGCTTTGCTGTGACAAAATATCCTTTCACATGACAATAGCACCTTCCAGTCTGAAGTCAGTATCCCTGCTCCAGTCCCCCACTGCACTGAAGAGTAAAATTAAGAGGTATTCCAGATAACATACAGGTCAATGAGAGGCTTCCCTAGGTTCCTTTATGCCTCCCAACCCCCCAGGTCTAGTGAAGTGCATTTTTAATAACCTTCCTCACACAGGAGGAGGATTAAATAGTTGATTCTTACATAGAACTTAGTTGGTGTAGAGCACTATAAATATCAGACACTGTAGGAATTCTGCTATTTTAAATTACTCTTTACTCAGAAGAGGAAATTGATCTGAGATGGCACAAGTGCAGTAAAAATAAAAACTTGACTCATGCCCAAATATTAAGAAGGCATGAATGAAAACAGTCCTCCAGTGCCATTGGTGGGTCCTTTCAGTCTTAGCCAGCCCATTTGCCATTGCCACATGAAGCCAGAGTCTACAAGCCCATTCTCCCACAGGGCTCAAGTCAGATGAGGCTGAGAGGATTATATGGAGAAGGAAAACACTTCTATTTCCTTCACATCTTGTATCAATGACAGAGTGCACTGTTCAAAAGCCTAAGTTATTAAAACCAATCTGTGATCCTGTCAGACTTCCATAGATCAGGTTTGAGCTTTGAGCAGACACTTGCAAAACAGAAGATTGAGTTTCAGCAAGAGCCTTCTCTCTCATCAAAGATGGGCCTCTCTCAATCCAGACTGGGGCTATATAGCTGTGATGAATTATTCGTGCTGGGGGAGATGGCAGTTCATGCATTATACACTAAGCCAGCAGAATTGGAACGCATTTAGACACACTGCTGTAGAAAAAGGAATGAAATCAATTATTATTAATCATGTTTATTACAGTAGTGCCTTAGGACTAACCAAAAATGGAGGGGCCCCACTGTGCTAGGCACTGTACAAACACAGTAGTAGACAGTCCTCGCCACGAAGAGCTTACAACTTAAATAGACAAGACAGGTACAGGGTGGGGGAAAGGAGCATAACAAGCCAAATGAACAACACGATGACAGGAAATGTCGTATTAGCGCCATTATTTTTGGAGAACAGGAGAGGTAGTTATAGGATGATCAGCTAAATGAAAAGAAAAGCAAGTGGCAAGGGGACATTGAAGGGAAGTGGGATGAGGGGAACAGAGCAGGGAGCAGAGGGTAAGAGGGGCAGCTGTGGAATGGAGCTGAGGTGAAGCGACTGAGGGAAGAGGATTTAGATCAAAACAGCCAATCAACTAGGGCAGACGATGCCCAGCCAAAACTGTAAGTTATTCTTTCAGTGTTCCAGGCTCCTGGTTTCGCTCCTTCTATAGTTGCTCTGAACAGCTGGAACCTCTGGTTGATTCCTCTCTGCATTGTTTCCTCAAGACTAGACAAATTAGAGGACTGGGCCAAAAGAAACCTGATGAGGTTCAACAAGGACAAGTGCAGAGTCCTGCACTTCAGACGGAAGAATCCCATTCACTGTTACAAACTAGGGACCGAATGGCTAGGAAGCAGTTCTGCAGAAAAGGACCTAGGGATTACAGTGGACGAGAAGCTGGATATGAGTCAACAGTGTGCCCTTGTTGCCAAGAAGGCTAATGGCATTTTGGGCTGTATAAGTAGGGGCATTGCCAGCAGACTGAGGGACTTGATCATTCCCCTCTATTTGACATTGGTGAGGCCTCATCTGGAGCACTGTGTCCAGTTTTGGGCCCCACACTACAAGGAGGATGTGGAAAAATTGGAAAGAGTCCAGCAGAGGGCAACAAAAATGATTAGGAGGCTGGAGCACATGACTTATGAGGAGAGGCTGAGGGAACTGGGATTGTTTAGTCTGCAGAAGAGAAGAATGAGGGGGGATTTGCAGGAGCGGCGCCAGGGTTTTTGCCGCCCTAGGCGCAGGGCCGGCTCTAGCCATTTCGCTGCCCCAAGCTGGTCCCACAGCTCTGGTGGACCTGCCGCAGGCATGCCTGCGGATGCTCCACCGGAGCCGCAGGCCCAGTGGACCCTCCGCAGGCACGCCTGTGGGAGGTCCACCGGAGCAGCCTGCCGCCCTCCCGAATCCTGGCGCCCTAGGTGACCACCTAGGTAGCCTAAATGGAAACGCCGGCCCCGGGGATTTGATAGCTGCTTTCAACTACCTGAAAGGGGGTTCCAAAGAGGATGGATCTAGACTGTTCTCAGTGGTACCTGAAGACAGAACAAGGAGAAATGGTCTCAAGTTGCAGTGGGGGAGGTTTAGGTTGGATATTAGGAAAAACTTTTCACTCAGAGAGTGGTGAAGCACTGGAATGGGTTACCTAGGGAGGTGGTGGAATCTCCTTCCTTAGAGGCTTTTAAGGTCCAGCTTGACAAAGCCCTGGCTGGGATGATTTAGTTGGGGATTGGTCCTGCTTTGAGCAGGGGGTTGGACTAGATATTTCCTGAGGTCCCTTCCAACCCTGAGATTCTATGATTCTATGACTACATTGTGGGGGAAGGGAAGCATCACCTGCGCTCACAGTGTGTGGGAAGATCTCCCATGCACAGTTCTAGGGATGTGGGGATGCTGAGGGAGGGGTGGCCCAGCAGGGCCCCCTTTTACATCCTCTCCTGCAGGGCAGCAGTCTCTGCTTTGACTGCTCCTACTGGCTGGAGAGTCTCTCTGAAGGCTTTTCCCCCCCAAGAACACATGGGGGGCACCACTTGGGTTCTGGTGCACAGTACATGTTGGGACAATTATCAGTTTACCAAACGTCCACAGCAATGTAACACAATCATTTAAACACTTATCTGATTAAAGAGAATTTCTTATTGTTTCAACTGTTGACTCCTGCTCTGGGCAAAGAAACAAGGGCGACAGTTCAGTAGCTGAATAACGATTCCTCATGGGCAACTGTTTGGTTCTCTAATGGCATTAAAACCATTCAACTCATCCTAGCTTCAGCCTCCCTATAATACACCAGTTCTCTGGAACCTAAGAACAAAGTGTAAATGCAGCGCTGCTCCTGCCTCACATGATCACTGCGTCCTTCACTATAGCACCACCTGCAGGCCAAACTGTGTCTGCTCAGACAGCATGGGAGTCTGCAAGAAGGCTTGTTTGAATACCAGCAGTATGGTATGGTTTGGTTTGTATTGATTAACTAATGACTGCGGTATATGAAGCCTGAAAGCCTGTATTAATAACTCACTGCTGCATTCCTCCCATCTATCACTGAATTACAGGGGGATGCAACTCTGCATCTCAATATATCATTCCTTTCATGAATCCCAGAGTGATCAACATGCGCGCACAGATTCTTAATGCAGAAGCCACATTCCAGAGCAGCTTTGACCAAACACAGTTGGGTTACTGAAGGGAGTAGGGGGAGCTGCTCTGCCTCTTAATATCCCCCATTAAAAGAAATAAAGGGAATATATGTATTACCCTCCCGCCCCCCCCCCCACACACACACACCCACCCCCCAACTGAAAAGAGCCTTGCTTTGGCAAATCACCCCAAGCGCAAATGGTGCTTCGACTAATCCATAAATCAATCACCATCATAAATTCTACCCTCCCTCCATTCAAAACTGCAGAACCATAAAACAGATTACATGGAGGAACAGAGGCTGGATGGCTCCCTGCAGCTCACAAATTTCCTGTCACTGCATGAATGGCCTTCCCCCTACTTCCCCAAGCCCATAAATCTTTCCTGCCAGAAGGGAACATGCAAACAATGCAAGGGCGCAGTGCACAAATACTAAAAGCAGCCAGCCCTATATGCTTCCCATGTGAGGCTGCTGAAGGTGTCAGTAGGAAGAAAAAAATACTTTCTCTTGTGAAAATCTCCCAAAGAAAAGAGTGAAAAAAATAAACATAGCCGAGAAATATCTACATGAAGATGAATCAAAGGAAAAAACTCTCAGTGCAATGTATTTAAAGTGTTCTCAGTTTCCTAAAGGTCAACAGGCACATTCAAGTTTCCAGCTAATCTACCCTTAAGAGACTCACATGCTCTCCAGAGTGTACGGGGTTAAAGGGATCCCACTAATCAAGTTTGATCACACAAATGATTGATTTAACATTTGAACATCCTTGTGCTGTTGCCGCCGTGGGAGAGTAATAACCAGAAGGCAATAATGGGGTGAGACACAAATATCCCTCCCAACTCCCCCCTGTTGCCAGACAATTCAGTACCAAACACTAAACCCAGCAGTCTGAAATGAGACTGCACCAAGCTCAAAGCGAATTGCAACATATGTGAGGGTGTGTTAAAGTGGGTGGGGGGTAAAGACCACCACATAGGGGAGATGGGGATAAGCAAGGATAAAATGTCCTGCCTCTGCATTTAGCACTGGGAAGGAAAGAAGCTGGCACAGCTGAGCTTCACAACAGCATTAGGCAGGTCATTTTCTTTATCCAAGATCACTCCCGAGGGATTAACATCTTCTATTCTGGAGGACGGGGAGGGCAAGGGTTCCGGCCAAGAGAGCTGCAATGCACCCTGAGACAATAATGAAAAACAAAATCTGCAGCCAAACTATCAAATCTTTTCCATTTGCAGCTGCTACAGTCTGCGCCATTGGTCAGGAGAGAAGGAAGGAGGGTTCTTAAATACATTCCATTTCCAGATAAACATATCTGAGCACGGAAACAAACATTTGTCAAATTTACCTCCCCATTTCATCTCCACTGAAAAATACTGGGATTTAGGCCCTAAGAATGCTGGGATCAGAAACAGGCTAGTTACGAGTATGGCTGAGGCAAGCAAGTTTCTCATACGGTTTCCTGACCATTGTGGACAGAGATTTAGCCTACGCAGGGAAGCCTCCTCCCATATTGCTTTGACTCATGCTATGTTTTTGGAGAGAAAGTTTTAAAGAACATTACTCCACTGGTGTTTGGGGGGAAAAAAAGATCCAATAGTGCGACTATCCATATATAGGGATGCTCTCAAAACATCTAAGTCACATCCTTATTACACACTCAGTGGGCTCCACACCACAGATCTGAGGCTACCTAACAGTATGAGACTTACTGTCTCATGTACATAACCAACTAAATCCACAGTATCAAACTCATTCACAATTTAAGGACTTGTTTAGGTACTGAGTAATTCTTCATACTAGGGCAAAGACATATTTCAAATGTAACTCAGTTGTGCACTTCAGGGTAAGGGTAGATTAAAGGCTATATTAGCTTTAACCTCAATGGCCAGCTTTTTCAAAGCCCAGAACACAATTAAAAATTGTTCAATTGTAATTAACCGCACCCTCCAAGTTAGGAATTCATGCTCTAACTATATCTCAGCAGACTAAACAAGCTGCATAAAGGGAACCAATGACAGCAGTTCTGCTACTAACTTGCTCTGTGAAATGGGTACATATTAACACTCACCTACTTCAGAAGGCTGTTTCGAGGCAATGTCTGGAAAGCACTTGGAAATCTTCAGATGGCAACAAACAGTGTAAAGCAGTGTTATGCCCTCGAGGGCTGATTCAGATACCTTAAATCTGCATGACTGCTACTGCAGCTTTGAATGGACATAGTGACCAAGCTTCAACATAGGATACAAGAGAGCTTATATAAACTCAGGCTAGGTCTACATTGAGGCAGGAGTCGACCTAAGATACGCAACTTCAGCTACACAAATAGCGTAGCTGAAGTCGGCGTATCTTAGGTTGATTTACCTGGCCGTGAGGACAGTGGTGAGTCGACTGCTGCTGCTCCCCTATCGACTCCGCTTCCATTTCTCGCCGCGGTAGAGTTCCAGAGTTTGTGGCAGAGCGATCTGAGATCGATTTTTATTGCGTCTAGTGTAATCGCGATAAATCGATCCCCAACAGATCCATCACTACCCACTGACCCGGTGGGTAGTGCAGACATACCCTCAGTATATGGCACCTTGTAGCATTACTATTGTCATGGCTTCAACACAAATTTTTGAGTTCACAAAGGCTGAGACAAAAGACGTCCCTCAGCAGAGTGTGATGAGCAGAGAGCATTGGTCTTGGCATTCAGTTTAGTTGCTTTTGCCATTATAAAGTCAAGTCTCCTGCTAATGTCATTTGACAATTTGCTGCATTTTAAAGCTCCACATATGGGTATATAAGGTAATTATACATAATATGTATAATTGAGACAGCAAAAACTCCTACCACAAGAGGTTTAATATAGGCTGCAAACTGGAATAAATTCAAAACTTTAGAAAATGAAGACAGACTATGAAAAGGTTGTAATTAAGCTACTAATGTAAGAGGAACAGTATATTATAATTAGGGAGAGACATGCAAGCAAGAGACTCAATCTGGCAGCTCCATGACTGTGAAGCTTAAAATGAAATTACTCAACAGCTCAAAGTTTCCTGAAGCGTTGTTTGAGTCGAGGTGCCCCCTTCCTACCTCATGCCTCAAAGAAACAGCCACATGGTCATCACAACACGCTACAGATGAATCTGAACATTGGAGAATCAAAGGAGGTATGATCAAGCTTTTCCGACAAGAGGCAAGCAAAACACAGTGCCCCCTTTGGGTTGATCTCTAAGCAGGAACAGCACCAGCTGAGGACAGACACGGTTACCCATCTCTTCTCCCAGGGTGTGTGTGATGACCTAGAAGAGGTGTAAGTCAACAGGCGGACCACGGGTCAAATATGGACCGCCACACACTTTTGAATGGACCCTGAAATCTTTTTATTTAATCATCATTATTGTTGTTGTTTTATTAGACTCCAGAGAACATATCCTTGATTATACCTTGACCAAGAAATTTAGATCTTGACAAAAATAACTGACTACCCCTGATCAAGAAGCTGAAGAACCACGGCAATTGTTTAGTGAGAGTTTGGAAGCAGAGAGAAAGCTGCCCTTCTTGACACCTTCTCTCTCTCTTATCACTGGATGACCCTCCACTGTCTGTGCATTTCACTTTACTCTCAACATTTCGCATCTGCTTCCCTTGGAAATGAGATTGGAGGAGGAACTGATTTTGCCACAGTTTGTTCTGCTCAGTCTATGAAAGTGAAGTAACACAAGGAGGCGTTGGCACCAGGGCTTCTGTGCAATGAAATAGAAACACACATATACAAAACAAGCAGCTGTACAAACAGTTTATACTCAGGGTACTAAGAAGTCATCTTCATCCTCTGAAATGCAAACATTAATTGTAACTCCCATACCAACATACACAATCCATGCTTTGTGGGAGGCTGACTTACCCCAGAGGACAGGAATGGAGAGGCTACTCCACAGTGACTTGTTCTGGGCACACTCCCCACTGAGATTCATCCACACAAAATCTCTCTCCTATATCATATTGCATGCCTCCCTCTCCTGTGAGAGCCTTATCATATTCACTCTGTGTTCACTGGAAAGAGTCCTGAGGTGGCTTTCCACAGTCCAAACTTTCCTCACCTTCCTGGAGGAGAGTTGAAGGGCTTCTTCCCTTTACCAGGTCCACTGAAAAGTAAAACTTGGAGGGGGATAATTCCAGCAGAACCCACTAGGGCCAGAGTCTGGGAGGCAACCTCATTTAGCCTGATTTCTGCCCCGTTCCCGGCAGGAGGAGGAGAAGTAGCCTTTTAGGTTGGGCAAGATCCCCTCCATTGCAAAGCAGGACTATTCACTAGAGACCTGACAGCATCATTCTGGATTAAACTAAAGAAACCTAAAAAAAAAATGATGTGGATAAGAAAAAAATTTATATTTACATGTGTCTGGGGGGTATATTTATTTATTTGATGGACTACTTCGAGCAGGTGGAAGATCACCAATATAGAAAGGATCATTCAGTTTCAGTGTAGAAATATCTCTAGCTTACAACCTAACAATAGCCCTCCCTCTATTATTGCAGAGCACAGAGCCAAACTGGTCGAGTTTGTAACTCTCTGCACTCCTGCTATTCCCCGAGGTGCCTCTAAGATGATCACTGCCAGGGTCGAAGAGTCTATAAAAAGGATAAAGAACGCTGGGAAATTTCCACAGAGGTGCGGCCAGAAAAACAGAACAATCATTACAGACATTTCTGAGGCCAGCCTGCTGTGCAGGAGTCTCTGCTCTGAAATTCAGGAGCTCCCCCCACTGATCTGTAGCAGCACAGCAACCATAGCTGGGAGATGAGAATTGGCTAGCATGCCTGAAAATTCTCAGGTCTGCTCAGAGCCGTTTGCAGACTCCAGACTCGTTATCAATGTGCTTTCACAGAAGAGCTTCAGAAATCATTAATTGGAGCTGTCAGGGTGAAGAGCAAGGAGGAAGAGACTTGGGCAAGTGATGTGCTCTAGTCTTGCGCTTAAGGGAACAGCGGAAGTCCTGCCAAACTAGCAATGGCATCTTGTCAAAACACATCTACCTTTGTGTTAGAGACTGTCATCTATATAACAAGCTCAGCCCAGCAGAAAAATGTTTTGCCCAACCCAGGGCCTGACCTCAACATCCTTCTTTTTCATAATATTTGCTTTATGTAATTGGTTACAATACAAAACCTGCCCAGCCACTGAATGGCTGGGTTACTCTAAAATCTTACCCACCCTCCATTGCTAAACATGGCAAAATCAGCTCTCCACCAGTTGCAGAGTACTCTCCTGTAATTTTAATGGGCAAAAAACAAAAAATAAATACACACACAAATCTCGTAAGTCCCTTTAAAAGCAGGTTTTATCATTTCTCCTCCCCAGCCCATGCACAAATGTCTGGTGATTGCTCTCTCCAACAACTGTGATTCCTCTTTACTTCTCCACTAGGAACTGGGATTCAATTTTTGCAGGTCTCCTCTTGCTTCACCTGCCCCCACCCCCAACTCCTGAGCAAGATGAAAGAAACAAAAGCAGATTAAACCCTCTAAGCGCTTTGGCAGCTGTTGGCTCTACGACACAGGTTGAGCTTTCAGTTCTTCTGTTTTGCCTCCTTCAGGTAACTGTGCAGCACACACAGTCATCCTTAGCTAAAAGCTCTACTTCAGCCCCTGTTTCTGTGGGAAACTTGTGGGAATCCCACTGTTTAATGCAGAACTGGTATTGAGGGAAGCCGCAACAGCATTACAGGAAGGGCTGGTTGTCCTTTTGATAAGCATCACTGCCCGTTACTTATATTACTCCACAAAGAATTTGTGAAACTGGAAAAATGCAGGGTAGAAGGGCAACATTTCAAGTCAGGCCTCATATACCTACAGTGCCATTTAAAAATGGCTTCTTTCCTCTAGATTCTACAGGTCTGGTGAATCTTACACGGATTTAACATGCGCAATTTCAGCTTTACGCGGTCGGCAAAAAAAAACAAAAAGGAAAACAAAAATTTTAATACTGTACTTGTAGTGCGGGCGATTCCGCCCGTCATTCAACTCAATGTCATTTTGACTATACTCGTTTTTCGCTTTACGTGCTCACCGCAGAATGGAACCCCCACAGCCTTTATTCTTAAACCTTCACCCACAAAATCCAAATGCTACTGCGCAGGGTCTTTGTACACAAAGCAGCAGCAGCTATTTTGGTGCTGGGCCTATGTTTCTCTCAAGAGATAAACTGGTCTCATTCCTGTTTTCTGAAGGCAACACTCCTCTTCTGGCGTACAGAATGAAAAACCTCAAGAAACAAAGGAAAAGGGGCTGACTATGCACAAAGGTGTAAAGGAGTGACAGGTGTCATTAAAACCACATGTCCCCAAATGCAAACCCTGTTTACATTAAAGACAGGTTCTGCATTCAGCATTTTAGAGCACACATTTTACATCAACTTACATCTATTTGCTGATGTGTGGCTTTAGACTACCAAAACCAAGACTTTACACTTTACCTTTCCTCATGTTCACTGCTACATAGTTAAAGGATAGCAAAAATTTCTGATGTGCCTCTGGCACCACCTAGTGGAAACCAGGGACCAAATACAGATGATTTTGGATGTGCTGCTTCCAAAGACAGAGACAACTTGATGGTATCTAAAATGAAAGTTTGTCACTTTTTATTCAGAGCCCAGAGATCCACTTCTCCTCAAGTCACACTAGTTTATCATAGAGTGCTTAACTGCTCCTGTAGGTCCTTTCACCTCTGCCTGAATAAGAGAAACCGTGAAGCCAGGTGAGCCACAAAAATAGATTAATATCTTCCATTGGGTGATTCAAAGATTTGCACCAAGACCACGGCTGAATGTGACACAGACCAGCCCCTCCTCCCCATTCCCTCTGTATTGTAATGGAACACCATATTTATCCATTACAGGCTCTTTCCTCCTGGCAACTCTCATACACCCGCAGGCTCTATCAGCCTGGAAATAAGTGGCATCACTGGGGACTCATATTGTTGAGAGACGGAAAGATCTTGTCTGCCAGTGCCAGGGCACAGAGACAAGAGCTTTACTGTGACATTTAAGCTTGAATTTGCATGCAAATGTCAATATTTATTAGTCACATCAAGATCCCCAGCAAATCACTCTTTTGGGTTGCCAAGTCTCTCTGGTTATACTTTTAACAGAAGGAAGCCTGTGGAAACCAAATATACAGGCTTTTTATAAGCTATTTAATTCCATCTTCCCTGACCCCTCCATTTCACCCTATTTATTGATCATTTTCATAGAAAGTTAGTTTTAACCAGGAAATGCATAAGCACCTCCAAAAAATACTTAATATGCTGATTCAAGAATCAGCCAGGAAAAAGTAATTCCCTCAGCTTCCTCCAGAGATTGGGAATATCTGGCATATTGAACTGCAGAAGCTTACGATAACAGATGCCGTCTGCCCCAGAGCAAAATGTGAGGACTGCAGTGTTTTAATACTAAAGTGCTTCGGCAGTGCTCATGTTTCACTGTCACTGTTTGCTTATGTGTCTCAGCTTCAATCCTGTGCATTCATTACAAAAAGTCTCAATGTTGAAATACAGCTCTCACTGTTTTTAGCCCCTTCCCTCCCCAAGAGCCCTATTCTCTTATGAACACCCTTAAAGGAGGATGTCAGAGCCAGGACTTATACTTCAAAAAGTGAGACAGCAAGACAGAGAAGTGAAGGAAAGATAATGTATTCAAATGGCAAGTAGGAGAGAAAGAGTGGGGAAAGAGAGCCTGTGTAGACCTCTATTGAAATAGCCTGCAAAGGAATTATAGTGTAGACTGGGTTTTCAGGAGTTTTTTGTGCAATAAAAGAAGCCAGCTGTTTATGTCAGTATAACTAATCTGAAGTCTAAGGGGTACTAACTTACAGTGATGTCAACTTTATGACCAAATATATTCACTTTCATCTTATTGTCAATTACTAGCAGTTGGCTTCCTATCAAGGTTGTGTATTGGGGTGATACACAAGACCTTATATAGACGCAGAACATGAGGCTAGGATAGTGTCCGAGCAGAGACAAAGGTTCACGACTATTTCTCTCATCAACATTCTACCCACTTACCAGGATTTCGGCTCCCCAAAATGTAGGTAGTTGATGCTGTAGAGATCCATGTCCTCAGTATGCCATGCAAATGTTGTTTTCCACATGCCGAAATAAAGGTAGGGGGTGTTCACACCTTCTATGATAATCCCACATTCATGCTCCACCATGTCCAACAGGGTGTTCAGATTCCCAATATTCCATTCTTCTACATCCTACAAGACAAGAGGGCTCCATTCAGCATACTCAAAGCAGAAACATATCAGGAGCTGCTTTAGCAGAACAGACTCATAATCCTTGATCTGCTCCAGTATTCTGTCTCTAAAATTTGCTGAAGTCAGGTACTTCATAGGTACAATACGACACAACAAAGAAATAAGGGCTAACTTCCTGAGCCCAAAGAGGGATCAATGCATGCTTTGAAACATGACAGTGATAGACCTTGCAACATTTTTATCTTGGTTAATATGAAGTCAGATGCTACTCTTTTATATAAAGAGATGAATCTTTTTTTTTTTTAAATCTATATATTTTATGCAGTGCAGTTTATGCCCTACATCTTGTCTTCCCCCACCCCCACCCCCCAAGTGATTACAAAAGCTGTAAGATACACAAAAAGGTTAAAAGGAATTATGTTCACATCCAAAATTTTCTCTCTTTAAAGCCTAAAATTTGGATATAAATTTATTCTAACATCTTATGTTTTCCAGACAGGCTTCTGTGTCTGCACTAATTCAGTCCCTTTAAGTTCCAATCATTTCCAATATATTTGTTTGTTTGTTTTTTAAATAAATGTTCACCATATACTAAGGAAAGGTTTTGCTACTTCTTTGGTAAGGCTTCAAGATAGTGTTTAATCAGAAGCTGCATTATCTCCAGAGCAGGCACGTGTGTTCTGTGCGGGGTCCACCACTGGAAAACTGACTCAATCAGAAAAATAAAATTGAGTGACAGTAAAGTAAATTTACATTCTCTTTTCAAATAACTTTCAAGTGAAGGATCCACTTTGAGGACACTGATCAAGTGCACTGGACTGTATAGTGCCTATACCAGAAGATGGCTCTAAAGCAGCAGCAGTCCTTCACTGAACAGACTGTTAGATTCGGTGCTTTCAAAAGTGCCCTTAATTAATGAGAATACATGCAAAGCCAAAGTAAAATTACAGTGGCCCACCTCAAATGCTGGCCTAAAGATGTCATGAAGACAAAATTGGGATGTGGAATTATGCTATTTTCAAGATTTTAAGAGAAGCAACAGTGGAGAGAAAAAAAGTTTAATAGTTCCTGTTCGTTGGTTTTCTCCATCTCAGTAGAGACTGGGGCCATGTCTACATCTAAAACTTTACAGCGCTGGTTGTTATAGCTGTATTAGTACAGCTGTATAGGGCCAGCGCTGCAGAGTGGCCACACCTACTGCTAGCAGCGCTGCAAGTGCTGTTAGATGTGGCCACACTGCAGCGCTGTTGGGAGTGATGCATTGTGGGCGGCTATCCCACAGGGCACCTCGTCCCAAAGCGGCGCTGGGGCTTGTGGGAAGGGGAAGGAAGTGTGATTGTCCTTCTGCTTCCTGTTCCTGTTCCTGTTCCAACGGCCAGCGTTGCTTTGGTACACATGCGGAGCACTGTGGCAGCATTGTGACTCTAAAGCGGTTTTTCTGCATTATCTTTCAAGAATGGATCCTCAGGTACTGAATACCGTACTAATGACTATTGCCAGCACATCTCGCCTTACTGTTGATCTAATCCTTAGGCTGCTAAATGTGCGTGTGACTGACATTGAGGAGTGGGACAATGGTACTGAATCGCATCAATATGCAGACAGTACAGTGCTAGTGGCAATAACAGACATGCTCTGCTCCGTGGAGCGGCGCGTTTGGGCTCGGGAAACCAGCACTGAGTGGTGGGATCACATCATCCTGCAGTCATGGGATGACGAGCAGTGGCTGCAGAACTTTCGTATGAGGAAAGCCACTTTCATGGCACTTTGTGATGATCTCGCCCCCAACCTGCGGCGCATGAACACGAGATTTAGAGATGCCCTTTCTGTGGAGAAGCGGGTGGCTATTGCAATCTGGAAGCTGGCAACTCCAGACTGTTTCCGATCGGTGGCGAACCAGTTCGGAGTGGGAAAGTCCACCGTTGGAATGGTGCTGATGCAAGTTTGCAGGGCCATTAATCGAACACTGACAAGAAAAACCGTGACTCTTGGGAACGTGCAGGACATTTTAGATGGCTTTGCAGAAATGGGCTTCCCTAACTGTGGAGGGGCAGTAGATGGGACGCATATTCCTATTATCTCTCCACCCCACCTGGCATCGGAGTACATTAATCGCAAGGGGTACTTCTCTGTGGTTCTGCAAGCGCTTGTGGATCACCGTGGGCATTTCACTGACATTTACTCTGGATGGCCTGGAAAGGTGCACGATGCACGCATATTTAGGAACAGTGCCCTGTTCAGGAGGCTTAGGGCCGGGACCTTTTTCCCAGATCACAAGATAACAGTAGGGGAAGTGGAAATGCCCATTGTGATTCTGGGAGACCCCGCTTACCCATTAATGCCATGGCTCATGAAACCATACACGGGGAAGCTTGACAGGAGCAAGGAACGGTTCAACTACAGGTTGAGCCGCTGTAGAATGACTGTGGAGCGTGCTTTTGGCCGTTTGAAAGCCCGCTGGCGCAGTCTTTTCGGGAAGCTAGATTTGATGGAAAGCAGCATTACCGCTGTTATATGCGCGTGCTGCACCCTCCATAATATTTGTGAAGGAAAGGGTGAAAGGTTCAGTGAGGAATGGACCTCCGAGGTTAGACGTTTGGAGAATGAGTTTGCTCAGCCAGAGAGCAGGGCTAACAGGGAGGCCCAGGAAAGGGCTTCAAGGATTAGGGATGCTATAAGGGAGCAATTTGATGCTGAGAGCCAGCAGTAATGATTGGTGCATGTGTTGTGCTTTGCTTTACATTGCTGTGTATAATTAACCATTTCTATCACCAATAAAACATAGGGAAAGAAATACAAACCAAATCCTTTTATTTGTCATACAGTAAAAAACAGGAAAGGGGGTATGGGTAGTTCACCGTACATTCAGATGTTTTAATATTTCCTATTTTACTCAATTGAAACCGCCTGATGCAAGTCACCGTTGCTTTGCTGCAGGACGATTGGGGTGGAGTGCACTGGGTAAGAATTAAACATATCTTGGTTACTAGGTGACCTAATAGCTGTTGGGGGCAGCTGATGATAATAAGGAACTGGGTGCTGCATAAAGCTATTTTGAGGATACACAGGGGGACAAGTAACAGTGCTTTGGGAAGGCTGTGGGATATCACGGTTTATATTTGTCTGCATGGCTACAAGAGACTCAAAAGACTTGGTTTGCCGAGACAGGAGTCTCATCATCTGCCTGGCTATTCTTTTGGCAGACAATTCCTGTCTCCTGCTTTCAGTCAGCCTCCATTCCTGTAAACTCTGCCTCCATTCCTGTTCACTTTTTCTCCACTCCTCAGTCTTCCTACTTTCCCTGTTGTAGTGGTTCAGAACGGTCTTGATCAGCTCCTCTTTTGATTTCCTAGGATTGCGCCTCAAATTCTGCAATCTACGTGAGGCTGGTGACACAGCTGCATTACTCGAGTTGCCTAGAAAAAGTAGAGACAGAGACATGTAAAACACAGGGCATCATTGTTTATTATCAACTTTTGAAGGACACTGTAAACTGTAGGTAGCATCCCTCTCACATACCTCACATAACACTGTAGACTTCAAGAAAGCTGACATGTCTAGCAGTGGGGTGAGTACTTTTGCTTAAAATTCTCCCATGTTAGTGGGATGTCTTGGTTCCTGCTTGGAAGGGGGGCCGGGTGAGTAAAAAGCACCCCGCAGGGCAGGTTTCCCGCTTGGAAGGGGGGGTGGTGGACGGACAGAGCACACAGCAGGGCAGGTTTCCAGCTTGGAAGGGGGGATAGGCGAGGAAGAAGCACCCCGCAGGACACGTTTCCCGCTTGGAAGGGGGGGTGGTGGACGGACAGAGCACCCCGCAGGACACGTTTCCCGCTTGGAAGGGGGGGGGTGGACGGACAGAGCACCCCGCAGGACACGTTTCCCGCTTGGAAGGGGGGGGGGTGGACGGACAGAGCACACAGCAGGGCAGGTTTCCAGCTTGGAAGGGGGGGTGGTGGACGGACAGAGCACCCCGCAGGACACGTTTCCCGCTTGGAAGGGGGGGTGGTGGACGGACAGAGCACACAGCAGGGCAGGTTTCCAGCTTGGAAGGGGGGGTGGTGGACGGACAGAGCACACAGCAGGGCAGGTTTCCAGCTTGGAAGGGGGGGTGGTGGACGGACAGAGCACACAGCAGGGCAGGTTTCCAGCTTGGAAGGGGGGATAGGTGAGGAAGAAGCACCCCGCAGGACACGTTTCCCGCTTGGAAGGGGGGGGTGGTGGACGGACAGAGCACACAGCAGGGCAGGTTTCCAGCTTGGAAGGGGGGATAGGCGAGGAAGAAGCACCCCGCAGGACACGTTTCCCGCTTGGAGGGGGGGGGGGTGGACGGACAGAGCACCCCGCAGGACACGTTTCCCGCTTGGAAGGGGGGGTGGTGGACGGACAGAGCACACAGCAGGGCAGGTTTCCAGCTTGGAAGGGGGGGGGGTGGACGGACAGAGCACACAGCAGGGCAGGTTTCCAGCTTGGAAGGGGGGATAGGCGAGGAAGAAGCACCCCGCAGGACACGTTTCCCGCTTGGAAGGGGGGGTGGTGGACGGACAGAGCACACAGCAGGGCAGGTTTCCAGCTTGGAAGGGGGGATAGGCGAGGAAGAAGCACCCCGCAGGACACGTTTCCCGCTTGGAAGGGGGGGAAGAAGCACTCCGTCTGGATGCCTACGTGCTGGGAAGGGCGGGGGGGGGGGGTTTGGTGGATTGGGGCAGAGGAAACAGAGCGCCTTGCACTGGGGAGCCGTGCTTCTAGGTACCTGCCCTCAATTATCCCTAAACTATCCACAGGCTTTCATAATGCCAGACATATCACTGCTGCGTGTTACCAAGGAAGAGCGGGAGGGTCTTCTACAGGAATGCGGATACCGCCCTGGCCCCTATGCAGCTCGCCTGTGTGCGGCCATGGTCCCCCCACCCCTCGCTGCACAGTGGATCGGACGAGTTAGCATGAACGGGACAGGGACCACGGTGGCTCTACCTATAAACTTGTTAAAGCACATTGCACAAGATCTAGCTGCAACTTTTCAAGAGATTACTCAGGCAGATTACACAGATGTCATAGATCAAATCAATGGGCTATTCCATGTTTAGGCATGCTGGCAGTCAGCCATAACGAGAATCCTGCTAGCACAAAGCATTGCAATCTACTTACCACGAGCACGATCCTCAGCTTCCTCATCAACGTCCGCTTCCAGCTGCTGGGACTGGCTAGTCTCCTCAGGGCTAGAGAAGAGCTCCTGGCTGCCTGTGTCCTGAGACTCCGGGGTGTCCCCCTCAACGCCAGTAGTATCACTGTATTCATCCTCTACACCATCCCCCACGTCTCCCTGCTCTGAACTCTCCATCGTGCTTCTAGGATTCACGGTGGGGTCACACCCAAGAATGGCATCCAGCTCCTTGTAAAACCTGCAGGTTGTGGGGGCTGCTCCTGAGCGTCGGTTTCCCTCACGGGCTTTGCAGTATGCACTCCTCAACTCCTTAATTTTTACTCTGCATTGCAAGGCGTCCCGTTCGTAGCCCCTTCTCATCATGGACTGCGATATCTGACCATAGGTATCGTAGTTTCTCCTTCTAGAGCGCAGCTGTGTTTGAACAGCCTCATCTCCCCACACACTAATTAGATCCTGCAGCTCTGCATTGGTCCATGCTGGGGCTCGTTTGTTGCGTGGAGGCATGGTCGCTGAATGATTGATTGATTAATTGCTCTCCACGCCTGACTGAGCAAACAGGAAGGTGATTTTTGAAATTTCCCGGGGCATTTAAAGGAGGGGTCAGGTGAGCACAGGGCAGAGGAGTTTTCTTGATTACCAGAGAGGTATCCTCAGGTATGCTGGGATACCTGCTTATTCCACGGAGGTCAAGAAAAGCGCTGGTGAGTGTCTACATTGCATTACCAGCGCTGGATCACCAGCGCTGGATCCTCTACACCCGAGACAAAACGGGAGTACGGCCAGCGCTGCAAACAGGGAGTTGCAGCGCTGGTGATGCCCTGCAGATGTGGACACTCTCAAAGTTGCAGCGCTGTAACTCCCTCACCAGCGCTGCAACTTTCTGATGTAGACAAGCCCTGGTAAGACCACAGATGAGCACAAGATGGTAGCGGAAAGGTTGACCGAGTGCAGAATTTCCAAAAGGAAGCTAGCAGTACCCTCCCCCTCCCCCTCCGAGTGCCCCGTATGTATTCAAAATTGTTCTTGAAATACCTGCTTCAGCTTGCTTGCAGCACCTATAGGATTAGTAGAGATTCAAGTTGCATCCACACTATTGCTTTTAAAAAGCAATTTAACTTAACATGGTTTAAATGGCTAACTGTTAAATTAAACCTTTTTCACAACCATATTAAAAGTATCTCTACTGTTATGCCAAACACCAATTCTAATGCACTTTTCAATACATGGAAACATGGAACACATTAAAGGTAAGTGTCCCTTGATTCCACTTTTACATCAACCTGCACAGCACCTCAGAAAGAATCCCAATAAAAACACAAAAGGAAGTGGAACAATAGGTGTATGTAACTACATATTTGAGCATTCCAAAACCTCAGTGATGGGAGCAACATAAATATTAAGACAAAGCCAGTTATGAAGAGTATGCACATACATTTAAATGTCTGGTAATCCAATTACAGTTTCTGTTTATCTGAAGTGAATAACCCCTACTTACAAGGTTCAAATACCGGTGCAAAAATCAATTCTGAAAAGCGTTTTTGTTTGTTTGTTTGTTTTAAAGAATCAATATATTTCATGCAGGTTATCATCACTGGAAAATGCCACAGGCATGCAAGAGACACTAATATTAATGTTTTTAAGTCAAGTCAACAAACATTTTGCGTAACCACTGCTGTGGAAGGCCTCAATAATGTGTATTTATTCCAAGTCAGATAAGTGGGGGGGGGGGTGTATTTTTCTTTATACAGTCAAGTAGCTCTAGTGTAGAATGTTTGTTCCCAATGTTTGCTCTGTTGCGTATACAGAAGCACTACACATTTGACAGTGTGATCTCATTTTAACTGTCTAAATATTACAACCAGTCAGTCAACACTCCAGAGATGCAGTTTTCTACTCAAAAGGAAAGAAGGATGAGGGGACCATTGTATATTTCTCCTCTTCAAAGAGAACATTATTCTGATTTTTAGAAGTTCTTTATAACCACTATCTAGTCCAGGGGTCAGCAACCTTTCAGAAGTGCTGTGCAGAGTCTTCATTTATTCACTCTAATTTAAGGTTTCATGTTCTAGTAATACATTTTAATGTTTTTTAGAAGGTCTCTCTCTACAAGTCTATATATTATATAACTAAACTAGTGCTATATTGTAAAACAAACAAGATCATCAAAATGTTTAAGAAGTTTCATTTAAAATTAAATTAAAATGTTGATCTTACGCTGCTGGCCCGCTCAGCCCACTGCCGCTCAGAGGTTCCATCCACTGGCTTTTGCCAGCCGGGATCCTGGCTGCGGGACCCCCTCAGCCCACTGCCAGTCTGGGGTCCCAGCCCTGCCCACATACAGCAGGTATCTACCATCTCCCTGGTTCAGACCCATTCTCTTCCTCTCTCTCTGCCCTGAGCTAAGGGTGGGAGTGGACTGAGCACAGGGCGGGATGGTCTGGCCAGGAGCTAGAATGAGGGAGGGGGTTCAGGGTTGGGGCAGGTGGTTTGGGTGTGGGGGCACTTACCTGGGCAGCTCCCATTTGGTGTGAGGGGTGCAGGTGAGAATTTGAGTGGGGGTGCAGGAGCTCCCATTTGGTGCTCAGGGTGGGGCTGGGGATCTGCGGGGTGCAGGGGATGTGGGGGGGGCTCAGGATGTGGGGGGTGCAAGAGTCAGGGCAGAGGGCTAGGCACATATGAGGGGGGTGCAGGTGTCACGGTAGGGGGGCTGGGTATGTGTGAGGGTGTCAGAGTCAGGGCTGGGGTCACGCGGGGGGTTTGTGTGGAGTCAACAGAGGGCTGGGTGGTACAGGGCTCAGGGCAGGGGCCTGGGAGAGGGTGTGGGGCTCAGGGCAGAGGCTGGGTGTGTGTATTGGGGAAGGGGGGTCAAGGCAGAGGGCTGGATGATTGCCCCTCCAGAACGCCCAACCCCACCCACTCCTTGTCTTGACTACCCCCTCCTGGGACCCCACCCCCTATCTGTCTAAGCTTCCCTGCCCCTGGTCCCCTGATTGCCCCCTTAGGACCTTACCCTCTACCTGACCCCTGATTGCCCCAACCCTTATCCACACCCCTGCACCCAGACAGAACCCCCCGGACTCCCATGCCTATCTAACCGCTCCCCGCCCCCGACAGGATCCGCAGAACTCTGGACCCATACAATGCCCCACTGCTCCCTCCCCTGACCGTCCCTTCCAGAGATCCCCCCACCCTAACTGCCTCCCCAGGACCCTCCTTGCTCCCTGTCCCCTGACCCCTATCTGCCCCCCACCCCCTAACAGACCCTGGGACTCCCATGCCCCATCCAACCCCACCCTGCTCCCTGACTGCCACCTCCAGAACCCCCCCCCACACTAATCACTCCCCCATCCAACCCACCCTGCTCCCTGTCCCTTGACTGCCCCCACCCCTTATCCAACCCCCCCCCCCAGACCCGGACCCCTTACCATGAGGCTCCCCGCTGACCCAGAGTCCCGCCGCCACGCGCGCAGTGCCCTGAGGGGCGGGGAGGGGCTGCGCACAGCGGCAGGACTCCAGATCAGCGGGGACTGTCTTTCCCTTCCCACAGAGCCAAACGCTGCCCCGCAGGAGCACGCAGCCCCAGCCCCTAGAGCGCTGTGCTCATGGGGAACGGGGGGGAAGGAGGGGGAGGGGCCAGCGGCTTGCTGTGCTCGGCCCGACTCTCCAGCCCGCGAGCACAGACCCTGCAGCTTGCCGCGTTGGCAGGATTTTTAATGGCACACTGGGGTCCCGGCAGGCCCCTGTGTCCCATTAAAAATTGGCTCACGTGCCATAGGTTGCCAACCCCTGATCTAGTCACTTTCCCCAGTGAACACACAAAAGTCGTCTTAGGACACTCGCAACCAATAAAAAAGGTGTCCACTCCTCTGAAAAGAGGTATTACAGTTACCTAAATAACCCCTGTAGTTCCAGTTGGATATGGGCTCTGCTCTGCATACTGGAGTCTAACCAGTGAAACATGTTCACTCTTTATCCCAGCTCAGTGTAGATAGGTGTGCAGGACAATTATACCCAAAATAAAGAATTAGAAATCCATATCAATTTCCTACTCATCCATGAAGCTAAAATGGTTTATATAAGAACATTTCACCATTGACTTCAACAAGAGCAGAGTTAGACCAAGGGTGAATTCTTTTGAAAATCCCAACTCTGTGTACAAAAAAAAATACACCACCACATATTTAATAACTTAAATATCTTGTAGATTTGTGTCTGATTTAGAAGTTATTTTAAAATATTTTATATAAATGTGCATTTACATATTTAAAGACAAAAAATTCGTTACTCTTTGTTAAGGCAGATTGAATTACAGTTTTAGATGGTTTAAAAATAGGCCACGTCTGTAAAAATCAGATATTAGGGAAAGAAAAGACCCTTCATTGGTCCAATCCAGCTTTATCCTTAATATAATATAGTACCTGTTTACTTGCCTGGGTACTCGGATTCTAAAATACTTGCCTATAAATAAAACTGTCCACATTAACCAAACATTTTAGATGTATTAAAAAAAAAGAGAGAGAGAGAGAGAGAGAGATTTATCAGTTTATAGTCCGTTACTTTATCTCCTCAAAAATGAGTGTTATTTTCAGTTAAAAGGTTGTATTTACAGATAGTGAAGATAATTTTTTATTACCAGCACAAGGCCTGAAGTGTTGTGTTTCCGGATCGCCACAGCACTTCAGCAGAAATCTATTTCACTCTCTGGCTGCTTTTCCAAAGGGAAAAAAAACCCACCCAAAACGGGAAGGGGGCAGGTGCACTTGCTTTTCCTAGAGTCCATCTGGTTGGACAGTCCATTCTAACTGGGTGGCCATTTTCTTTAACGGTGTTGTGGATGAATCAGGAGAACAGATCTCCAGTCTCATCTCTGCTAGAGGCTTTGTGTGATCTCTGATTAGGTACTTTTTGTCTGATTCTTAGAGAAGCCAAGCACTCTCAGCTTCCACTACCCAGCACTCTGAAAATCAGACCATATAGTTTCCCCATGAAGAAAATGCGGACAATACCTGCCCTTGCATAGGTGTTGCCAAGCTAAATTAACTGTTTGTAAAGTGCAACACAATTCTAGTGCATTGCAAGGCACTGCAGAAGTATTATTGCTATTTATTCAGTGGGAACTAAACGTTATGGTCCATCTAACAAGCAGCTGAAAAGTAATTACATATCACTTACTGCATCATATAGTGAGCCACTGATATCTGCCCCATAAATTGGCGAGACGAATGTCAGATTCTTCCAGTATTTGCGTTCCAGGTCTTCAAAATCCTGGTGACGAGGAGTACAGTACCTGACCAGCAAAGGGAAAAGCTAAGAGTTTAGGAACTTAGATGTTCACCAAGTATAGTTACTGTCTTCTACACTTTGAGCTACTTAGCAGACCCAGAGGAACCTATATCCGAACACCTAGTTAATCACTCTGTTCTGCCTACTGTAACTGATTGGCTGCAACTAGTGTTTCCTCAAATTTTTCCCACTCATGTGGGGAATGAATTTTTTTGTACGCACCAATACGGAGGCGATGTGTGACATGAAGCTGTGTGACACATCACCTCCATATTGGTGCACATAACAAAATTAATGTGGCGGGGTGGGACCAAGGGGTTTGGAATGTAGGAGGGAGCTCAGGGCTGGGGCAGAGGGTGGGCTTGAAGGCTCTGGCTGGGGACAGGGATGAGGGGTTTAGGGTGCAGTGGGGCTCCCTGGGGTTACAGTGGGGAGAGAGATTGCCCCCCGCCCTCCAGCTCTCTCTGCCTGCTGCAGCACCTGGGCTGGGGAGGAGAGGTACCTCTCCCCTGGCCGCGGCAGGTCCGGGTTGGGCTAGGGCTCGGGAAGGCACACCTGTCCCCCAGACACGGCAGGTTCAGGGCTGGGCTGGGTCTGGTGCCTAGCCCTCAACTGTGGCAGGTTCGGCCCAGGCTGGGTCAAGGGAGGGTGCCTGTACATGTTCAGCAGAACATACAAGGATGCTCCAGCACAGCCTCCTCCAGTTACAAATCTGGAACATTGCAAGTACAAGCCATTCCCACCAGAATGTTTCCAATTTAACAAGTTTGGCTGCAATTCCTTCCCAGCTTGTAAAGAAGAAAGGCTTTCCAACTGCCCCTCCCAATTCACAATACCACACCAGATTGTCACTCATAACAATTACATACTTCTCACTGTTGGCCAGACGCCGGTATTCTCCCACCGTCATGGGTTTCTTCTGTATATTATACTGGGTGAATAATCCCGACTGCCCAGTCACCACCTGCTGGATAGGCGCTGGGATGACCATGTCATCGATATCATCGTAAGTCTTTCGGGGCTTCCATTCCTTGGGAGGAATCACCTGAAAGAGGAGGAAAGAAAAACAAAAGTCACATCTATGCCATGCAGACACTTAACTTCTTAAGACAAACACTAGTGTAGGCATATTTCACACTGCTGCAGTCCTCCAGCTACCATAGATCAGCCACGTGCATTTTAACCATCATGTCATCTAACTCTGCTTAGAGCAGGCCTAGGTGACAGTGGTTAAAACACAGGCAGCCTGTCTACTACAAGCCCCTCTCACTGATGGAGCTGCACCAGAGGAAGATCAATGGTGAGAAATATTTTTTGAAGTTAGTTTAGACTTTCACTGTACATCAAAACAGTTTATACCCTTCTTTCCTGGAAAGTGGCATTTTTTTCTTCTCCTCCACCCTAAGAAACTGTAATAAATCCACTATCAGCCCTATTACAAGACAGTACCCTCACCCACTGATTTCAGAGCCTTTTAGAGATTTCTAGTGACACTATCCTCTCCATGGTGGAAAAACAATTAAAAATAGGGAGATTCACAACACGACTGAAATTGTTTGGTATAACTCAATTATACCAAGCAATTAGTAGTTTGCTTCTTTTCCATTATTAGTTTGTACAAGCCCTGATTTTACCCCAAAATGGAAAATAGGAGCGAAGACCTGGTGAAAATGGAAAGGAATTGCCCCAGTTAGCAGTATGTTGTGGAATACACCTCAGCATAGGACCCAATCCAACTCAAGACTCCCATTGCCTTCACTAGGAGTTAGAACAGGCCCATAACTGCAGAACTTCTTTTCTATTGGATACCTGCAGTACTACTCTATTTTTAATTTGCTTCATGGAATGATTTCAGACCAGTGGTAACGTGAAGAAGGCTGGCAAACCCTGCTGAGATTGTCACACTCAAGTCTACAGATTATTAAACCCTTCTGAGCTTTCAAAGGGCTCTCAAGCTCTCCCTACACTAAACAGGAACAGAATTAGCCTGATGATTTTTATACATTATTCTTGCAAGAGGAAATGCTAAAGTACTTTCCCTGGAACAGTAGATCAGGACTGGGTTAGAAAGACGGTTTCAAAACAGGTTATAAGAGCTCTTCCACATAGGGTTGCCAACTCTCCATGATCGTCCTGGAGTTTCCAAGAATTAAAGATTAATCTTTAATTCAAGATGTCATGTGATGAAATCTCCAGAAATACATCCAACCAAAATTGGACACCCTAGCTCAGGGGTGGGCGAAGTTTTTGGCCCAAGGGCCACATCTGGGTGTGGAAATCGTAGGGCAGGCCATGAATGCTCATGAAATTGAGGGCTGGGGTGCAGGAGAAGGTGAGGACTCCGGGCTGGGGATAAGGGGTTGGGGGTGCAGGAGGGTGCTCCAGGCTGGCACCGAGAGGTTCAGAGGGTGGGAGGGAGATCAGGGCGCAGGAGGGGGTCAGGGGTGCAAGCTCTGAGACCCACTTACCTCAAGCAGCTCCCAGAAGGAGCAGCATGTCCCCCCATGGCTCCTACACAGAGGTGTGGCCAAGCAGTTCTGCACACTGTGCCATCCGCAGGCACCGCCCCTGCAGCTCCCACTGGCCGCTGTTCCTGGACAAGGAGAGCTGCGGGAGTGGTGCTTGGGGTGGGGACAGTGTGTGGAGCCCCCAACTGTCCCTATGCATAGGAGGGGGGAGCTGCTTGAAGGAGCGACGCAGAGCCCCAGTATGCATAGAGCAAGGTAAGCCCCCAACCCTGCTACCCAGCTGGAGCTCAAGGGCCGAATTGAAAACATCTGAAGGGCCAGATGCAGCCCCCGGGCAGTAGTTTGCCCACCCCTGCTCTAAACCATGCTAAAACCTTGAGCAGCACAATTCAAGAACACTATTAAGCCACAGTTAGGTTCCATCATCAGTAAAAACAAAACAATTTTTAGCCACGTCTGGGAAACCCACTGACAACACTGTTAAATTTCAGTATCTAGGCAGGACTTCAACATGCCTGCCCTACTGACTAAAAGACCTTGCTACAAGAAGAGGCTGATAGATTGGGGCACAAAGGGAGTAAGCAAACTTCAGTTCTCTTCACATTCAGGCCACGTGGCAGGATCATCATGGTTTGTAAAATAGATGGGTCAAAAACAACCATGAGAAGAACTGTGTTGTAGGCCTTTCCGCCCATCTGGAAAATGAAGATAATATTCAGCTTCTTCACAGGGGCATTGAGAAGCTTAATTATGTAGCTAGTGTTTATAAATTGCTTGGAAAACAAAGTTCTATATAAGTACTCAGTATGGTTATTTCAAATCAACTCTCTTTATTCCAGTGCAATATTTCTTGTTATTGTGCTTAATAAATGACCAAAAGCAGATGAGGAGTTCTGTGGCAAAGTGGGTATTCACCCACAAAAGCTCATGCTCCAATACATTTGTTAGTCTATAAGGTGTCACAGAACTCTTTTGCCACTTTTACAGATCCAGACTAACACGGCTACCCCTCTGATACATAAGTAGATACTACAGCTAGCACCTAGCTGAAGTAAATAAAGGGGCACATATTTAGAATTCATATGCTTATTAGTTCGCGCCAAAGCTGGATTGAAAAGGAATCCTTTCTATTTTAAGCAATGAAAACCATTAGAAGAGGCTTATCATAAAGAAAAGCAAAATTTGATGAAAAGACAGAGGTCCTGTCCATATTATGGCTGTAGCCCTACCAGCAACATCCATTTCTAAATAGCTTTTGCCAGCATAGATTCCCTGGCTGGCACAGATGGGGATTTTTGTCTGAGATCTGTGCTAAAAGTAGTGTTATAAAACGACACTAAATGCCATCTGGGGAGATGCAGGTGGTCTGCTGTGTTATAGAGCACAGGCCTTCCCGCCTTGCCCCCACCCCAACACTAAATAAATAAATAAATAAATAAATAAATAAAAGTGTGTCCGCACTGGTCAGGGAAATCCTGCTGGGTAAACTCCTAGGTAGAGATAATAGACTTTGTATAGACTCAGCCACAAAGGCTTAGGAAGGGAAAAGGCAAGACAAAAGTACAAAGATGATAGACAGAGCACTCGTTTTAAGAAGTGAGCCACTAAAGATATAACCATTGGCTCTCCTTAAGGATAGATGTCCCACTGTTTCCTGGCTCTTTCAGGCAAATGCTGAAGGTGTGAAAGGATGCTGCAGAGCACTGTAGAGTTTGGAAGGTGAAAGTGTCAGTTTAAATAGAATAATTCTAGGCCTAAATGCTGAGGAGGTTCCCTTGTGCATGGAAGGTGCATGTCGAAGGACAATGAGGAAACGTATTTCAAACTTGAAGAATAAAACATACAAATTTAAACAAAAAAAGAGAGATTAATTATGATTGATAGATATGGAAGAAGGATAGATTTGATTGTCAGGGAAACGGGTTCTCCAGAGCAAAGTGGGCTTTTTTGCCAATTAGAAGGCTGTGTCTGGACAAAGTTGTCAAGGCACAAAACCAATATTCTGCAAAGCTGAGGACATAGTACTGTTGGAAAAGCTACCTCTTTCTGAGATTTGAATTCACCAACAGCTTTTAGACTAGTTACAATAATCTACTCCAGAGGACTCGGAGAGAATTAAATCATTAGTGCGCTTGAGTGAGCAAGGAAACACTTCATGGAGAGCTTTTTATCAATACCAGGCTCCATTTTGCAATAAAAGCAGTAATTGACCTGTTTTAACAAGGAGCTACTCTCTCATGCCTAACAGTTTCACTTTTCTGTGTGTGGGCTCTATTTTGTTCCATTAAATGCCAAGTGTATATCTGCCTTGTTAGGACAAATTAGTCAATCTGTGATGCAAGATATGATCACAAAAGGATTTTTCCTAGTTTATTTGCCCTGATTTTCTCTAACATTTATGTTTATAGAATTTAAAAACTTAGAAATCAGATATGACCAGCTCTCACAATGACCCAGTACTTAGTTTCATTTTGTTTTCTAGTCTTACACTGAGACGTTTAAAAAAATGTATTCGAATTTTTATCTAACTAGGAATGACTATTTTTATAATCAACTGAGTATCTGACAAAATTTACCCCATTTTCTTTTCCCCTAAAGAAGGACAAACTGAGGACATCTACTTCTCTGACTAATCACCAGCCATGTTTATTCAAAACATTTATTGCAAGGATTAACACTAAATGTTATACAGCTCTACCCCGATACAACGCTGCCCTTGGAAGCCAAAAACATCTTACAGTATTATAGATGAAACAGCATTATATTGAACTTGCTTTGATCCACTGGAGTGCGCAGCCCCTCTCCCCATCACCCGCTCCCCAGAGCACTGCTTTACCGCATTATATCCAAATTTGTTTTATCTCAGGTGACGTTATATCAGGGTAGAGGTGTACAAGGATTACTTGTTAATTAAAAATAAAAATAAATTTTAAAAACATTGCAGAATCAGTAAACCTTTTCTGACTGAATTTCCGGTGTTTTCGCTCATACATGCCTGCCAGCTTGACATTAGCAAACAGACATTTGGGAAGAAAAATAGGGATACCTTTGAACTACACTGAACTAGGGGTGCTTTTTAAAGGGCAGGGATAGTTAGCACATATGCTATATGGGAATGCAGTAATAATTTACACCAAAATAACATTTTTCAAACTATTTCAGAGCACTTCACAATAAACCCACTCACCTCCCTATCAGGGGGAATACTGACTACTTTTTAACGATGTGCAAACAGGCTCAAAGAACATAAGAACGGCCATACTGGGTCAGACCAAAGGTCCATCTAGCCCAGTATCCAGTCTTCCCACAGTGGAATGTCAGGTGCCCCGGAAGGAATGAATGGAACAGGTAATCATCAACTGATCCATCCCAGCTTCTGGCAAACATAGGCTAGGGACATCAACCCTGCCCACCCTGGCTAATAGCAATTGATGGACTTATCCTCCATGAACTTACCTTGTTCTTTTTTTAAACTTTGTTACAGTCTTGGCCTTCACAACCTCCTCGGGCAAGGAGTTCACAGTCTGACTGTGCGTTGTGTGAAAAAATACTTCCTTTTATTTGTTTTAAAAGAAATTATAGGTATGATTTTCAAAAGTGCCAAAGGGAATGAGGAGCATAACTCCACTGGGATTTGGGCACTAACTCCCTTTGGCATTTTAAAATATGCATCCTACGTAAATTGCTTGAGGTCAGAGCATGTCCACAGCAGAGCCAGAAGCAAAACTCAGAGTTCTGACTCCCAGCACACATTCAAATTATAAAAGTCATGCTGCTTCAGGACTAAGGGGCACACGCTATTAGATAGGAGTCTTTCAGACATCATGTTAACACAAGTCAGTGTCTAGTTCTCCAGCTAGACATTAAAATCACTTATGTTTGAAGAATAGGGAATAATCACAATGGTTTGGCCATTATGTCTCCTCATTAACAAAAATGTTCTAGTTCCCAAACAACATACAAACTACAGCCAGGCACATACTGGCTGCTATTTTTGCCTGGATTATTCATGCACATTACATGTAGACAACTTTGATAACACTCAAAGAAAGAGCAACACTAAATAAAAGCAAACTGTTTCTTGCTGGTACTGTTTTGTAGACACCTGTCCCCAGATTCCTTCCTTGCAACATAATTTGTACTTCTCAACTGAGATATTGTTTCCAGTACAACAGTTCATAAGTCCAATGCTGAGGTTTCCACCTATGAGGTTTTCAGCTTCTCTAAACCCAGTATGTCGAGATCAAGCTCACCTTGGCAAGCCCTGCCCTATGAGCTCCCTGCGATTCGATGAAGGCAACGTATTTCCCAAAGTTCCCAAACTCCTCTAGGGTAGGACGGAAGGTCATGATCTTACAGCCAGGGTTCTGTGGACTTGGGTTTTCAGACCCCATGTTTCCAGTGAGTTTTCAGCACCTGAAAAATGAAAAGGCAAAGGGGTGGGGAAGTGACAGAGAGAGAGAGAGAGAAAGCAGACAAGTTAAAAGGGGGGGAAAAAAACAAACATGCATTTCCTCACATTCTCTTGTACAAATCTCAAGATAAACATATGCAAGCTTCCCCATTTTCCCCACTGATCAAACATTTCAGAGCCCCATTGGTAGGAGATGGCGAGCTTTTCGCCAGAAACAATTTTAACACTATATTTTTATAATCAGTGCCCATCTACACTATGCAGAGCCACAACTGCAAACAAAAATTCTATGCTTTTCCCTGACATCTAGTTATGAGATTTGGGGGTGGGGTGGGGGGAGTGTAAGATTTCATGGCCAGACTGTATTTACATGAACACACCTATATGCCTAGGTATCCAGCAGACATCTGTGTTGCCCAAGTGATCAGTTTTGGTTGGAGTTGAGTTACAAATCACTTCAGTATTGAATACAGAGATACTGAAATTTTGCCATCCTTATTGTAAGAGTAAAGGTCAGCAGGACTGTACTAAGGCTCTGTCTACACAAGCACTTTTATCAGTGAAACTTTTGTCGGTTGTGGTGTGGGGAAAAAAAACAAACGAACACCACACCCCAGACCAACTTAAGTTTCACCCACAAAAGTGCTGTGTGGATAACACTGCGTTAGCAGGAAAGGCTCTCCTGCCAACATAGCCAACGCCGCTCGCTGGGGGTGGTTTAGTTATGTTGACCAGATAGAGCTCTCTCGCCAGCAAAGAGCAGCTACACGGGAGACCTCACAGCGGCACGGCTGTAGTGGCACAGTTGTGCCACTGAAAGGTCCGTAGTGTAGACATAGCTGAAGCTTGTCCTGATTGAGGGGGTCACCTTCAATTGAACTGAACTCGCTGACATGGGGTACAGATGCCAAATCGCAGTGGAGGGAGAGAGGGTGGGGATAGGTGTTTCCGCCTGGTGGTGTGGGCTTCTCCTAAGAGTCAGGCACCATTTGACCTGCTCTTCTCCACTGTTTAAAAACAGAGCTGATTAGGCTCAATTGACAGTCTTTTGTTTTGTTAAGCAATCACTTTCAATGATTTCAGCTCTAATCAGGTCTAAGTGATGAGCCACAGGCCATGTCTACACTAGCAGGCTTACAGAGGCACAGCTGTACTGATACAGATATGCCACTGTGAGATGGCATAGAGTGGCTACACAAGCTAACAGGAGAGAGGTCTCCCATAGACATAATTAAACCACCTCCAGCGAGTAGCAGCAGCTATGTCAGTGGGAGAGGGTCTCCCATCGACACAGCCATGTTCATATCGGTGCAACTTATGAGGCTCAGAGGGGTGTTTTTTCACAACCCAGAGCAACATGTGTTATGTCGACAAAAGTGCTAGCATAGACATAGCCTTAGACTTGCTGCAGGACAGTGTTTCTGTGGAAGGGATGGCCCAGCCTGTACTAGCAGTGAGGTTCCCTCACTAGCTACTAAAATCAATGAGAGCCGAATGGAACCTCAACAGACTGACTCACAGAGGTCTCAGTAAAGAGGCACGTGGCAGTAGGTGGTGATGGCACAGGGACATCGGTGGCAGAGCAGATGATGGACTGGTGAAGTGAATGGTGCCACGACAAACGACAACATGCAGTGACACGGGTGGACAATGGTAACTGAGCAGTTGTGGCAGCTGCACAACTAAGGCACTGCTTGATGTCCCTCTCCCTCACGTCCCTGTTGGAGACAAACTCACATGAACCCACTTCTGAACTCTGGTTCTCTGCTGACCAAGGACAGCAGCTGTAAGTGGGGTGGGATGGAGGAAGAGGCAAGTGACATGTTAAAAGGGACATTTGTTTGTTGGGCATTCACACTGAAAGGTGAGAAACGGAGACAAAAGCCACTGGCCAATGTACTCTGGGCAGGAGTTTTGCTAATGGTCAGATATGTGCAAATCATGGTGTTTTCACAAATTAATGCCAGGTTCCTTGCCCTGTTTATTAAAAGCGTTCTCTGCTAACCCAGACTCACTGTTTGCGAGTGGGGAAGTATTGCCCCTCAGAGGCACCCAGGGGTGGTGTTTAATTTTCCCAGATTACTGGGTGGGGCTCAAGCCAGTTCTGTGTTGTATTGTTAAGACGGACCCTTGGATATTGAACCCAGCCCTTGCTGCTGCCAACTCCAGAAGGTTTACACTATATTTAGATGTTTTGTTCCAACAAACATTTTTTAATGTGGATTAAAACAGCACAGTCCTGTTTTTCATTTTAATACAGTTTATTTCCTTTGCTGAGGCTTATGACATATTTACATTCCACTCTTTTCAATATTAGAGTGTACAGATCTGATACACAGTTTTTGTACTGGTGTAACTACTCGTTAGGGATGTGATTTTTTTTAACATGTATAGCTATACTGGTACAATCCCTTTTGTGGTCACAGTTATACCAGCGTAGAGGTGCCCTGGATGTAGAAGAGCTGGACCAGGCAAGACTAGAATAAAGCTGGTTGGAAAGGGGAAAAACTTCAGAGAGCTAGATAAGACATACGACATGGCTACACTTGCACACGTAGAGTGCTTTGAGTTAAACAAGCCTTCGTAGAGCACAGTAGGGAAAGTGCTGTATTCTGTCCACACTGACAGCTGACAGCACACTGGCATGGCCACATTAGCAGCTCTTGCAACGGCCACAGAGAGCAGTGCATTGTGGCAGCTATCTCAGCATGCAAGTGGCTGCAACGTGCTTTTAAAATGGGGGGAGTGGAGTGTGACAGGGAGTGTGTTGCGTGTATGTGGGGGGAGAGAGAGTGGGTTTTTGAGGGGCTGAGGGCATGTCAGCACGTGGTCTTGTAAATTCAGACAGCAGCAGATCTCCCCCCCTTGCCTCTCTCTCTCTCTCACACACATACAGCATTCCACAGTAATGGTTGCTTTGTCTTGGAGCAGATAAGCAGCCAGCTGTCAAACAGAGCTTTCAAAGGGCATATCCAAAACAATGACAAAAGTGGCCACTTAAGGGGATTACTGGACGTTTCTGGAGGCTGCTCAGAGTGCAGTAATACAACACCTCATTCACTGGGGCGCTCCAGCGGGGGTGCCTCAAACGTTATTCTACTCGCCAAGGTAGAGTACCAGGAGCACTTTAGCTGGGGAGTCAGAGCGCTCTACGTGCCTTGCCAGTGTGGGCAGGTAGCGAGCTAGTGCGCCCGGAGCTCCTTTAATGCGCTGTAACTGGTAAGTGTAGCCCAGTCCATAGTCTTCATGCTCCACTAAAGGTACACATTCCCCATTAATGAAAGTAGTGCAAAACCTCAAGATTGTTTGATTCCTTGCTAAACCTGTTGACCAAGTAGCTTCAATTTCTTTTTCGCCTCCAGCTTGCCAGAAAAAACTTTGTTCCTTCCTCATGGATCAGGACTGGGCCACAGTAATCCATGCATGTCACCAGCTGTAATTCATACTCCTGGGGGAATTCTGCACCACTACACAATGAAGAATTTGCACAGAATTAATGTTCTGAGCTAGAGTGACCACCCATCCCGAATTGGGCAAGACAGGCCTGAAATGCAGAGAGTTTAAGTCCCAGTCTGAATGACTCTGGTACAGCAACTATCCCAGATTCCCTGCAGCACTGCTCCGCGCCAGTACAATGCTCAGAGACAGTGCCAGCCTCTTCCCAATAGGGAGGCTTAGGTGGGCCTTTGTCCCCCATTGCCACGAGGCCCCCCTCCTGGCCAGGCCAGAAGCCAGAGCTGGGCAGTAGTAAGAGCTGCCCAGGGAGCCTGGGCCATTGCAGGGAACCCCAGACCTTCCACCTGCCTTGGGCTGCATGCCCCAGGGGAGTGGGGACACAGGGCATCCAGCCAGGGCAGGTGGAGTAGCCTTGGTTCCCTGGACAGCTCTTACCACAGCCCAACTTCGGCTTCTGACTTTGTCAGGGGGCAAGGCCTTAAGGGAAAGAGGAGAGGCTGGGAGCATGGCTCCTGATGTGTCTGGTTTTGCCTTTTGAGAAGGTGGTCATCCTATTCTGCACAGAATTTCATTTTTTCCCCAGCAGAATTGGCACTGCAGAACTGTTGGCCACCACTAGGGGCCACTGGACGCAACAGAACCTGGCTTCCCAGATAGCAAATAGAGGACACTGCCTGTGGGAGGGGAAGGGGTCCCCAGCTGCTCCAGTTTCTAGCATACCCTGAAGGAAGGAGGCAGCATGCAGTGAGCGCAGCATCCAGCCCAGCGGGGATGGAGGCCTTGTGCAGTCTCAGCCCTGCACAGTCCAACACTGAAGTCACCACAGGAAATTTCATACAAACCCAGCCTGACCAGTATCAGGCTGTTACACCCTCTGATCCCTGGGCTCTAGGGGGAAAAGGTGGTGGTGCAGGTGTCTAACCCCACAGCTGGGCTCGGGGGGAGGGGAGGGAGCAGGTTTCAGGGGCAGGGGGGCCCCGCAACTGTAACTCCCCCCCCCCAGCTCTTCCTCCCCCAGCAGTGTCCTCTTTTTGGGTACCTCTATATGGTAACCCTACAACGGCCAGATGAAAAAACAAGAATTGACTAAAAGACCGGAGGGGCAGAGTTTTCCCCCCAGGATGTGCCCAGCTGACACATAACACACCAGACTCAGTCATCCAACAAAATCATAACAGAAAACAGGAACTGGGTTGTCATAGGGGTTTCTTTAACTTTCTACTCCTGTCGGAATCTCTTTTGTTGTCTGTATTGCTACAGATATACTTGCTGACAGGTGTTTTGAAATAAGTTACCAAAATGATTGAAACTGGTATGATTATACTGTGTTATTTTAACAAATAAAATATGCAGAATTTTAAAATCTTATCCACAGAATTTTTAATTTTTTGGTTCAGAATTCCCCTAGGAGTAAATTCATTGTATTCAACATGAAATGAGAAGACTATGCACAAGTTCCAGTTGGTACAGAATGTGGCTACCCATCTTCAGGCTGCCATGATCACATCAGGTGTGTGCTCAATTCCCTCCACTGGCTCTCAGTCAGCTTCTGATGCCATTTTAAGGCCTTGGTCCAAGTTTTCAAAGCGATTAATATGTCAAGCTACAGCAAAGACCAAATTTCAATCTATGAACGCCTCCTCTGGGGCAATGCACACCACAAAGCCCAGGATGATGCAAGCAAGAACTGGGGACAAAGCATTCTCTGTCAAGGATAGTCAGCTATGAACAATTATCCAGACGAGATCAAGCAAATCCAGAGCCTGATCATCTTTTGGAAATTTAGCAAAGCCTCTCTCTCTGAGAAAACCTTCCCACCATGATACTCACAACCCAAATTCCCCTTTTATTCCAGAATCCCTCCCAACCTCACCCCAAATCATCCACACACAAAAAAAGCAAGCAGAACTCTGACACCATAAAGGGAAGAATGCCAGAAACTCTATGAAGTCTCTCAGATAGTCGGTGATAGGGAGCAAACTCTAAGATAGATAACGCCAATATAGTTTATTCCCCTTCCCCTATGAGAATGAACTATACTAGAATGAGTATGTTTATACCAATGTAACTGTCCACAGGGGGGTAGGAGTTGTACAACTTGTACCCCCTGTATGTTTAGGACAAGGCCCAATGATAGCTGATGGCTTATCCACAACCTTCAGTTTCCTCTGTTCATTATGTGCAAGTGGTTGGCCCTGAATGAATGACGACAGCTAAACTTTTCCACCAACTTCAGCCCTCTCTAATTCAGTATGTATATGGAAGTAAGTGTTTGTCATTTAAAAGGGTGGCAGCATGCTTTTTTCTTTTCCTCCATCTGTTTCAATGACAGAAACTCATTCACTAGGTTGCCTGAGTACTAGTTTTTCAAGGTTATGATAGAAGCTATTTAGTATGCGAACCCTGCATTATAATTTGATTAAATCTGCAGTGTGTATGGAGAGAGAGACACATCAGACACTTCATAAAAATGCAGATGAGTCATTTTTTAAATCTCCATCAACTCAAATAGCAATTGGATAACTTCCTTCAAATTTGCAGTAAACATTCTATTTAACCATGAGCCACGTTAACTTCACAATGGTAAATTTTTCAAGTACTAATTTAGAAAGTTACAAGGATGGCAAAAAAAAGTCCTAATGGAACTCTGATTGCAAACTTAACTATGAAGAGAAACACTTACATATTTTAAATTGTGTGCGTCTATTCACTATACTCATGGAATATCACTAGAGGGCAGTAAAGGACTTCTAAGGATTAAAGTATGTAAAATGGGTTACTACAACCTGCAGGAAGCAATGCCACTTGGGCTTTGACTTTGTCAGATCTCACAAAGTAAAGCATGGTTGGGTGTAGGCCAGGTCAGTACTAGGATTGGAAACCACCAAGAAAAAAATCCAGGTGCTGCAGTAAGTGATGCTGGCAACACATTTCTATGTTTGTTAACACTGAACCAACGCTCAGCACTGTTCTGGGAAGAATTATGTTTTTGCAAAAGACAGAGGCACTTGTCACCTATAATTAAAAAACCTCTCAGCCTATTCTTCTAAAGTAGGGTGTTAAGTCTGGTCACAGTGATAGAAAATTCTCCCTATGGTTTCAGTTGGGTATAATATCATTTATGTCTAATATTAATGAGAACTTTGAGGGGGGGTTCTGATAATGCACCCTCTTAAATAATATTTTTTACAAGTTAAGGCTGTGTTTATAAGGTATTCTTTATTGCAGAACCAAAACCAGCACCACCAAAAAAGTTTGGGCCCATTTCTTGTTATCCCATCCTCCTCTGTGTACACATCTGCCTTGAGCCTCTTCAGTTGCAGCTTTGCTAATGCAGCTACCAGTAAATACCCTCTTCGCAGAGCCTAAAGGGCAGGCAGGAGAGCTCATCACCCAGAGCAGAACATGAGAGGTACAAGTGCTCATCAGCAAGACAGTAAAACCAACTATTCAAAGTGCTGTCAAATGCCACAAAATCAACAGACTGGAAAAACAAACAGATTGCATCATTCCCCCCTCCCCCCAAGTCCTCTGTACTCTAGTAGTGTTATGAGTTATAATTTACTTGCAATAGCTATATAATTCTCAGAAATAATCATCTTCAAATTGATAATCCCTTTAAGCAATTGACACAGTTCACCATAGAGAGGTTGCATTTCAGTGGTGAGTGAAGATATTCTTCTACATAGTACTGAACATGTTTTGGGATGCTTCTATATTAAAGCCTGCAAGTTCCTGGGCAGGAAACATGTTTCATCTCCATTTGTATGTACCATTTACACATACTGTAGTATATAAATGTTTTACAATAATACTGGAGAGTGAATAGTATCTCCTGTTGCCAGGGACTGACCAGTGGAGCTAATTAGCATCCGATGCAGGTGCATCAATCAGTAATTTTCTCATTCGTTATTCAGGAAAATGCCATTTACCATGAAAGCCAGCAAGCTGGTTGCTGAATTCAAACCAGGGTTGATGAGTGAACACTCAAGAATAAATTTCAAGATGAGATTTACAACAGAACAAGCATGTAAATTCTCACCCAAAAGGCTGCACAAACTGAATCAGGAAAATGCACAAAAATCCTTTGCACAAGCAGAAGAATCAAATTCAAGTCCAGTAGTAGCACTGTTTAAAAACTGACCTAAAAGATTCTGGGATAGGGCACAGACTCAGGAATGCCTTCTTGAGGAGAATCCATGCTAATGCTGTTGAGGCCATCTGTTCCAGGGATGCCTCCCCATTTTTGGCAGCTTTATTATAGTTCCCTGACTGCAATGTAAGTATTCATAGCCAGCTCTTAGCCCATCTTCACTCAAAACTCCTTCCCATCATTCTGCTTTCCACTCGATCTGCCAGGAGAGGATAACTAACAGCGTATGCTAAAACTGTAACAACAATGTGAATAGTCTTATGCATGGAAGGTTATTTCATCTATCACAGTTATGAATTCCCCAGAAAAAGCAAGACAATGATGTGTATTTCAGCACCCTGGAGCTTCACACAAAAGGAATGAGCAAAGCACGTTGGATTTTTTTCATAATGTTTAATCTGATGTCATTTTTCTAATGAGAATCTTAACTGACACCTCAGATAATACTTGATGTTCAGCCAGTTAACCTAATCAAACTATTACAACAGCTAACTATAACACCCATGAGGGCCAGGGGAGTCAGTTCTCTCATTTCTCATTATAAAGGATCAGCAGAGGGACACCTGTATGTAAACGACATCCTGTTACCAACCAAGGCCATGTGCTGTTCTACATGAGTAGAAGCATGGACGCTCCAATGGAGCACTCTGACACCTGGCTTTTGAGGTGGAAAGACCAGTGTTTTTTCTTTACAGCTGCTTTGAAAATTGCTGTTGTGTTGTACACCACCCTTCACTGTAAAGTACTGAACCACTTTACTGCTGGCTACTCACTATCTTCCAATCACACTGGATGAGCAAGAAAGCAGCTGAAGCAACAAGCCATGCCATCAGAAGTTTTGCAGTTTCAAGGAGGAAACAATGTTAGCACAAACATTTTTTTTTTAAATTGGGCTTAAAACCTTTTTGTTTATGTTAAGACTTTGCTGAGTTTGATTTTTTTTTATAATTTTGACATATCAATGTTTGAACATTTTTATAATCATTTAAATGTTCACAGCTGCAGAAAAGTGTGTTTTAATTGATTTTATTTTTATCTATTTAAATTCTCACAATGCAGGAAATTATGGGAGGGATCAGATAATTATTTAATGATACTAGGTGCTGAGATTCAAGCAGTTACAGCTTTATAACGGTTAAAACACAAATTGTCAACATCCCATGTCCAAGTAAATAATCTGAAGTCAAGCTAAGTTCTAAGCAGCCTTTTTCTTGCTTTGCCTATCAGTATATTTCAGTTATTATCAATGGAAATTGTTTGAGGCTGTACCATGAACTTAATGCTTATTAATGTTTACCAATAAAAATTAAATCCTTCAAAGCCTATTTATGTTGTATGAAGGTCTGGAAAGCTGTTTGCAAAAAAAATCTGACTTTCTTCTTTATCTTAACTTAGAAATATCAGGTCTGATCTACACAGGGAAAGAAGAATGTCAACACAGGAGGAGTAACACTGGTAAATTGCCCCATGTAGACAAGCCCTTAGGACTGTCAAGTCTGGTCGTCTCTGAGTTTGCTGAAGGACCTCCTGGGAGTTTCTGAGCATGTGAACTGTGAGCTCTCAGGCCATAATTCAAGCAGTAGAGGGTAAGAGGCTGTTGAACACTTTGGAGAAGGAATGTTTTTTCTAAAAGGTGCATTAGTCATTAAGTTAAACACTAAACATAAAAACTACTGAATCTTCTGCCCTTCCCTCATTTACTCAGCTTTGTTTCTCTCCTGTGAAGTCATAGGCCTTGGCTACACTCACACTTTACAGCGCTGCAACTGGGGTGTGAAAAACACCCCCGAGCGCTGCAAGATACAGCGCTGTAAAGCGTCAGTGTAATCAGGGCATAAGCGCTGGGAGCGCGGCTCCCAGCGCTGCACGCTACACCCGTAAGGGATGTGGTTTACATGCAGCGCTGGGAGAGCTCTCTCCCAGCGCTGCCGCTCCGACTACACTCACACTTCGAAGCGCTGCCACGCCAGCGCTCCCGCAGCGCTGCCGGGGCAGCGCTTTGAAATTCCAAATGTAGCCATACCCATAATTTCATTACTTCCCCAGCCACAATAGAAGTGTTTCCCAAATTTGACCATAACATGGCCCACTTCTTGAGACAGTGTCGCACTTCATGCTATAATTTTTAACTAAGTCTGTAACCATTTATTGGCAGTGTGTGGTAGGACATCCCCAGAATGCATTGTTTTCATGTGCTGATGGTGCTCCTGTGTGTATGTCATGCAGGCACTTTATCCTCTATGGGTCAGAAGCTTGCTATGGGTTAACTAACCCAGATACACACATGATTAGGTATAGCGTAGGTATGGGCGTGCTAATGAGCACACAGTATCCCCAAACTGCTGCCTGGACACAAACTAAACCAGTGATAACTCAGACCTCAGTGGTTCAGGAGCCAAATACACCTTCAGCATTACCCAAAAAAGCCACAATAGTGTGAATTCATTATTTCATTTACTATAGTACTATATATTCACATTTAAACAGCATAACTGGTGAAATGTTCAGTGTATATATATTTCTCACAGCAAAGTGACTGGCCAAATATTATATCAACTACAATTGGTTAACAACATAGTAAAAGCATGCTTATTGGTTAATAATTAAATCACATGTGTTTTAATATCATTTGCTGCAAAGAGTTGCAGGAGACACATTAAAGAGCCACTTGCAGCTGATGAACTTCAGTCTGAGTATCACTGAGCTGAATCAAATTACTTATAAGCCGTAATGGTGAGTGACCATGTCTCTGATCTGTTGCAAAAACACCAGATCCAGTTGAAATATGGCTGGATCTTTCAAGGGACTGATTAGACTGAAGAACGTGCAGTTGGAGAGAGAAGAAAAAAACAAAAACAAAGCAGTTCTACAATTAAATTTTATTAAAAAACAAACATACGTGTGAACTCTGGACATTCTGCTAGCTGACTTGCTGTTTGTCCCAACTTCCTCCAATCCTTGTCCCTTGGTCCTATCACTGCCACTCTTACTCTCCCAGACCTTCCATACATCTCTCTCTATCCTCCTCCTCTCTTATTCCTATGTGATAATGGAGTCTCATGCAACATCAACATATGAAAATTCAGCAAACGTTTTAGCTGAACACATATGCAAGGCCAGACCAATGCAAGAACCTCAGACAGCTACGTGTGGGACAGACAAAATTGTCCAAGACCACAGCAGGCTGTTGTACCCTTGTTTGTGCTCTTCATGTATTGCATATCATGTAATGTGCCTTGCTTCAAAGTGGTTAACGGTGAGGGGTGGGAGCAATAGCCCAGTGGTTTGAGCATTGGCCTGCTAAACCCAGGGTTGTGAGTTCAATCCTTGAGGGGGCCATTTAGGGATCTGGGGCAAAAATCTGTCTGGGGATTGGTCCTGCTTTGAGAAGGGGGTTGGACTAGATGACCTCCTGAGGTCCCTTCCAACTCTGATATCCTGACATGAAAAATTCCTGCCACCTTGCTTTCTCATTGCTGTTGTTTTCTAGTTGCTGGGGTAAACCTGACATGCTTTCAAGTTTAGCTTCAGAGTGTCTTTATATTGCTTGCATTGGCCACCATGAGACTCGGCGGCTGGCTTTAGCTGACCACTTGGCTGTTTGAGTCAAATGAGATCGCTTGACAACACAGCTTAACTTTTATGAGCATAATTTGCACATCAGACATGCAACAACAATTAAGAATTTTGATATTGGTAATCCTGTCCCACCCATATGACCCTGCAAAGAGACCAGATTTAAGACCCTGCATACAGAATTGATCAAGTTTCCTAATGTGGCAGTGACTTGCTGTCCAGGTCTCACAACCATACAGAAGTGTTAGTAAGCACAAACTGCTCTATAGACATTTAGTTTAGTGAGAAACAAGGCGAGTCTCTCTTTCACCAACAGAAGTCAGTCCAATAAAAGATTACCTCACCCACCTTGTGTCTTTCATATCCTGGGACCAACACTACTACTACAACACCACCACTGCCAACATTTAGTTTAGTGCTTATTTTGACAACTCCATCATTCTATAGGCAGCGTGACTGCATTCTAAATGCAGATCTGGCCTTGGCTATATGGTGAGTAATATCAATAGTACCATTCTGAGACAGCATACTCTCTAGATAGCAAAGCTTGTCCACAGACTTAAGAGGCGCATCATTGATCTTAATAATTGGGTACGCGTGCATATCCCCAGGCACAGGATGGTACAGCATTTCAGTTCTCTTTAGGCTGACTGTGAAGCCAAAATGAATGATTACACAAGCAAAGTGATCAGTTATAAATTAAATGTTATCAATTGATGATTATACACTGGCTGCTCACTCAGCAAATAAAAGCCCCTTAAATGAGTAAATCTGCCACTTTTGTGCAAACACAGAAGCACTCTGGATTGAACAACTTCTCAGCAGTGTGGAAATAGATAAATACTCTATCAGTGTCATGAAACTAATCCATAAGCATAGCCAAAAAAAAGGATGTAAAAAGTGTGGGAGCCAGACTGCAACCTTGCCTAGGAGCCACTGTGACTGAAGAGGGGTCCAATATCTCACCAGTTTCCACCACTGTGACCGTCATCCTCATTATGGAAGGGCCAAATGACAGAAAAACTTTGCAAGGTATCCAAATAGGAACAAAAGTTTCCAGAGTCCCTCACAATTTACAAAGTAAAAAAAGCTTTAGCTATGTCAAACACCATGCAAAGACCACAATTTTGCTCCCAGCTCTTTTCCTGAAGCTGGGGGGCTGTGATGATCATGTCTATAGTGCCCCATCCACACAGAGTCCTGGAGGATGGTTTTCACAAGGTAGGTGTTCAGTATATTCAGTCTGACCCCTACAAGAATTTTCTGAGCAACAAAGAATAGGGAAGAGCTACAGGGATTAGCAGTTTGCTCTGTCACCCTTACATTTATAGAGGTGAACAATGCTGGCATCCTTGAAATCCTGTGGCATCGATTCTCATTCCCAGACAATGCAGGAGTGCCACGTGAGGTTCCTTGCACTATGAGGGACCTGCTTACAGATCTCTGCTGGAAAGCCATCTAGTCTAGGTGGTTTCATTTATGACATCTGCATGATTACTACTATGGTTTCTCATAAGGCGGGGAAAAAGCACAAGTTCTTTTAATAGGTGTTGAAGAAGAGCATTGCTTGATTCCTGAGAAGCACTGGGAGGGTGAGGGAGAAGCTAACTAAAACATTCCATCCTTCAGTCAACTAAGAGCTGATCTACACTTGAAAAGCTACAGCAACACAGATGCCAGTGGGAGAGGCTCTCCCATCAATGTAGGTAATCCATCTCCTCCACATACACAAATTTAAGTCGGCTCAACTACAGTTCTCAGGGGTGTGGATTTTTTTCCACACCCCAGAGCAACATACCGAGTTTTCTAGTGCAGACCAGCCCTAAGATCTATTGCAGTCCACAGTTTGTATGAGGGTTATCCCATTGCACTTGGGGCCACACACAGCCTTAAGGCCAGCAAAAATGTTTCTGGCGTCTTCGTTATCTGCTGCCAGTTTTGATTCCATTGCTTTCTTTTCACACCATGGGCTTTTTATTTGCCAAAGTCTGGTCTAACCATCTGTTTTGCTTGATGATGCAACCTTCCTGGATGCTGAATCTCTGTCTGCTATGTTGTCAATGGATAGCATGAAGTGAATTCAAGAGCAGACATATTTGGGGATCATCCTCATCAAACCAGTCCTGATGTTTCCTCCTGATGAAGTCAAGAACTTCACCAGCCATATAATATGCAGTGTCCCAAAAATGTTTCCAGCACGCCTCAACATCCACTGGGAGAATGCTGTAACTGAGGGAAATACCTCCATGATCTTCTCTTGGAATTCAAACTGTTTGTCTCAGTTTTCCAGGCTTGAAATATTGATTTTTTTCCCCACTAGCTTGAGTTGCTATGTTACTTGAGAGCAGTACTGAAAGACATTTGACTTCTTATAAATCTATGGTCTGACCCACAGCTGAAGCCTCTCATGACATGAGAGAGTCTGACATTGGAGATCTCTTCACCAAACAATAATGTAACCAATCACATCAGTGTTTTAAACAAGGATGCATCCAGGTCATCTTATGCTTGTTGGCCTATTGAAACACTGTTGGTGATAACAAGGTTATATTCAGTGCATTTGGAAAGTAGTAGCAAGCTGTGACAGCCTGCATTACCAACTCCATCATAACCTATCACATTGCCCCATGATGTAGTCATGACCAGTCCTGCCATTAAAATCACCTAGAGATTACATGGGACCAACCTGATGATGCTATCAAGGGTTTGGCAGAAATACTCCTTATCCTCATCTGGATGGATCACTATTGGTGCACATATGCTGATGACAGAAGCATAATGACCTTTAGCAAGGCCAATATGGAGGAGCACAAGTTTGTCGTTAACACCTTCCAGCAGTGACTAAAGTTTGCAGACAACTGAAGAGAATATGGCAAACCTCACACCAGAGCATCTGCATTCCTCCTCAGATTTGCACATCCAGTTCCAGTCCCCACTAATCTGGTTTGTCACCCCAGTCCCAGTCTCCTTGCCTACTCAGTATAGTCCCCCTCTTCTCATTCCTCATCCTATCTGTCTGCCTCTCCCCTACACTTGCTTTCAGTCCCAGTCTCCCTTCCTGGGGTCTTCATCCAATCTCAGTCTCCCAAACCTCACTTGCACACTGTCCCAGTTCTCCCCCATCCCAACTCCTTGTCAGAACTGTCTCTCCCAGTGCCCATTTCCACCTGCCACTAGGAATCAGTGAGTCTCCCCCCACACCCCCTCATCAGATCTCCTAACCCTCCTCCCAGTCCCATCTTCCCCCCACAACTCCTGTTTCCTTTACTGATTCCCAGAAACCCACCCCCCTCAGCTTCTAGTCTCCTTGCCCAATAAGTTCCAGTCTCCCTTTCCCTCCCCTCCTCAGCTCACAGTCCCAGTCTGTCATTCTCCCCAGCTCCCAGTCTCCTTGCCAGCCAGCCACAGTCCCACCAGGATCCTTGTCTCAATCCACTCCTTTCCAAAGCCCTAGTCTGCCTTCTGTCCCCCCTGCTGCTTTCAATTCAGCTTTCTCCTCAATGCTACCTGAGTGACAGCAAGTTGAGGGTGGTCACAGAACTCCATGCTCTCATTTCCAATATCTGCCCCTTCCTGGCACACAGCAGCAATTATAGAGAAAGTCATTCTCAGCTCTGTAGCCCTGTGCTGGAGCATGCTCAGTCACTCTGCCAGGATGGCATGTACACTGTCCAGTCACACACAGGACATGGAAGATGCCAGAGTATCTTCATTGCAGATGGATTCAGTGGAGATTTTAGTAGTTAAACTTTAAGAAGTCTCTACTGAGCATGTGCAAGCTGTGAGTTTACAAACTTTTTCCAGTGGTATTGGTCCATTACTAGATGGAAATGGTAGAATTATCAACACCACAGACAAGGCAGAAGTATTGAATAAATACAGTAACTCCTCACTTAACGTTGTAGTTTGTTCCTGAAAAATGCAACTTTAAGCGAAACGATTTTAAGTGAATCCAATTTCCCCACGAGAATTAATGTAAATGAGGGAGTTAGGTTCCTGGGAATTTTTTTTCCCATCAGACAAAAGACTATACACACACACACACACACACACACACTATAAGTTTTAAACTAACAGTTTAATACTGGTACACAATGATGATTGTGAAGCTTAGTTGAGGTGGAGTCAGAGGGTGGGATATTTCCCAGGGAATGCCTTAATGAATTAGCAATTGGCTGAGTCCTCAAGGGTTAACTCTCACACTCTACAAAGCAGCAGGAATGGAGGGAGTGGAGACAGCATCGCAGACAGACACACACAGTATGAGAGAGAGAGATGCACATTTTCCCTTTAAGTACACTGCCTTGTTTATTACATCAGCTTGCTGAGACCACAGCTGCTACCAGCAAGCTCCCTCCATCCTGAGCCTTGCCGTGTGTCCCCCCTGCTCTATGGAAGATGGGGTAAGCAGGGTGCAGGAGCAGGGGAACATCTTGACATTAGCCCCTCTCCTCCTCCCCCCCAAACAGCAAGCAGGAGTCCTGGGGAGCAGCTCCAAGGCAGAGGGAAGGAGCAGCACATGGCAGTGGGGGGAAGGCCAGCTGCAATTGCTAGCCTGCTGGGCAGCTAGCTGCACAGGGAACCTAGGGGAGTGGGGAGCCGATGGGGGAGCTTATAGGGAGGCTGCTGGTCCACCTTGGTTCCAAGCCCCAACCAGCTAACTGCAACAGGCTGCTCTTCCTGAAAGCAGTGGACAAAGCAGGCGGCTGCCAAATGACATTAGCAGGGAGCATTGCACAGCTTTAAACAAGCATGTTCCCTAATTGATCAACAACGAAACAATGTTAACCAGGACAACTTCAAGTGAGGAGTTACTGACACATTAAAGAAATAAAAAAAACTGGCCAATAGGTCTCAAGAGGTAATTGTAAACAGGGTGTCATTATCAAGCAGGTGTGCATCCAGTGGGTCCGGCAGGTTCTTGGCCCTACACTTTTTAACATTTGTAGGGAGTAGTAAATAATGAGTATGACAGGTTGGTGATTCAAAGTGATCTGCATCACTTGGTAAACTGAATACAAGCAAACAATGTGTGTTTGAATATGGCTAAATGTAACTATCTAGGGACAAAGAACATAGGCTATACTCAGTGAGGGACTCTATCCCAGGAAGCAGTGACCGAAAAAGCTTTGAGGGTTGTGGTGGACGATCAGCTGAACATAAGCTCCCAGCCAGGGGTGACTAGTAGCAAAGGGTCTTCCCAGCATCAACTGTCTCTATCCCATAATATCATCCATATCCCATAGTTTTCATGCCTTTTTAAAGATCCCATGGACCCTCATGGGCTTCCTCACTGTCCATCTCATCTAACCAAAGCTTGCACAGCTCTGCACTACTGTCATGATTGCTGCAAGCACAGGATGCACAATCCTCCAGCATCTGCAGACCCACAAAAAAATCACTGGGAAAACGATGATTTTGTGGAGGCCAGACTGCTCTGCGACACAGCAATATTCAATTCATGGCTGCTGTTGGTGTACACAGAACAGCTGCAGATGGTAGCGTGCCGATTCTAAAACCAAGAAACAAGCACTGACTGGTGGGATCACATTGTAATGCAGGCTTGCGATGATGAGCAGCGGCTGCAGAATTTTCTTATGTACGAGGCCGCATTCCTGGATCTGTGCATCAAACTTGCCACAACCCACTAATATAGGGAGACCAGAATGAGAGCTGCACTGACAATGGAAAAGTGAGCAATGATCACACTGTGGAAACTTGCAATGCTGGATTGCTACAGGTCAGTGGAAAATCATTTTGGAATTAGAAAATCCACTGTGAGGGCCATTTCCATGCAAATGTGCAGGGCCATTAATTGTCTTCCGCTATTCAGGACTGCTACTCTAGACAACGTTCAGAACATAGAGGATGAATTTGCAGCAATGAAGTTCCTGAACTGCAGTGAAGTGATAGATAGCACTAGAACACCTTGGCACAGAGCACATACACAGACAGGGCTACTTTTCTATACTCATGCAAGGATTAGTGAATCACCAGGGATGCTTCACCACCATCAGTGCTGGCTGACCGGGGAAGGTACATGTCGCCCACTCCTTTAAGAACACTGAACTGTTCAGAAAGCTACAAGCAGGGACTTTCCGTCCCGACCAGCAGTTTATCATTGGTGATGTTGAAATGCCAGTGGTGATGCTGGGCCCATAGACTACCCTCTTGTTCATGAAGCCTTACACCAGCCACCTTGAAAGATTCAACTACCAGCTCAGCAGGAGCAGAGTGACAATTGAATGTGCTTTTGGTAGACTGAAGGGACACTGGCATTGTTTACTCACAAAAGTGGACCTCAGTGAAAAGAAAAAAACAACACACAAAAAAGCCACACCCTGCCAATGGTTACAGCTGCCTGCTGTACCTTCCTGCATATCTGTGAAGCAAAGACAGAAAAGATGCCACAGGGTGAAGGTGCAGAGGCTGTCTCCTGAATTTGAACAGCCCAGCACAAGGGCTATTAGTAGAGCTCAGTGAGGGAATACATGGTTCAGGGAAGCCTTTGAACAAACTAACAGTAATGCACTGTGGTATACTATGCTCTACCTGGCCCTGCTGTTTTGGGGCCTGTTTGGAATTGCATGGTACTTGGTGTACGTCAATGAATGTAATCCTGACAATGCATCTATTAATCATAAACATACAGCAAGTACCGCAGAACTGCTTTTGTCACTGATGCTATGAGTCGTGTATCACTGTAAAACAAATGCGTACTTTCAGTACCTCTAGGCATTCTGTACCATGTGAGAACTAATAAAGATGAATTATTTTCCAAACAATAGAATTTTACTGAGTAAGAAAACCACTACAAAAAAATTCTGTGCAAGTTGAAAGCAAATACAAATACATTATGGAACACAGCTCAAGAAGGGAAACAACGTACATGCCAAGTTTAGCTACACATACAGCAACTGCAGCTCTCACAAGGCAGCATATGTAAAGCTGTGGTTGTCCTGAATGTCCCCTGGCATGGAGTGGGAAGGGAAGGAATGTGGAGGGGGGTGTAGGGAGGTGCTACAATGGAGTTCTCAATGGACTGCAAAGAGAGGCAAGCCTGTGATTGTTGAACCTTGTGTTTGCTGCTGGAAAAGCCCCATTATGCCCTGATGAATCTCCCTCTCCTTTTCCTGACAGAACACCTGGCCCTTTCTCCACACAGTCTGCAAAATTCACCCTCCAAGCCCTCTGCTTATGGTCTGATGCAGCACTGGCTTGCAGCATCTCACTGAACAGGTCATCCCAAGTCCTCTCCTTTCTCCTCCTCATCTGGCTTAGACACACCGCAGGTGCGGAAGGGCAATCCCTCAAGGCCACAACAGCAGCAGCTACAGGTAAAACGCAGAGGTACCGTTGTCAGTAGAGTCACAACAGACAGCAAAAGTTAAGACAGAATGCTCTTCCCTCAGTCACATAAAATTTTAAACAAGAAATGCTTTTGACACTTCTGCTTTGGAGTGCTTGTCAGGAGTGAGGGAACTGAGGAGGCTGTTGCAGGAATGTATGTGTATTGGGCATTTGCACTGGAAACTAACATCATTTTCCACAGGTAGTGGTGATGTTAGCTGGCATCTCACTCCTGAGTATGACGAAGGCACATAAGAGCACAGCTGTTGCTGGCGAACCAGAGTTGCCCAGGCCCATATTCAACTAGCCTGTTTATTACAATCGTGCCTGCCAAAGTTACCACTGAGTGAGTGGCACCATAGGTGCCAGCATCCTGGGTGCTCCACTCCGCCTCCTCCCCTGAACGCGCCTTCCCTGCTTCTCCCCCTAGCTCTCAGGCTTCCTGCTGCGAAACAGTCGTTTCACGGTGGAAAGCGTTGGGAGGGGGAACGCGGCACACTTGGGGAAGAGGTGGAGCCGGGATTCGGGAAAGGGGTCCAGTGATGGGGGGGGAGTCTTTGGGGAAGGGGTTGGAATGGGGGCAGGGCAGAGCTGGGGAGGGGGTGTCGAGCACTCACCGGCGCCGGAAAAAGTTGGCGCCTCTGAGTGGCGCAGGAAAATGTCCTATCACTGAGGAAGAAATAAGGCTGCCATCCCTATAAACCTTTGGGAGATTTCAGAGTACTTCCATGAAAGTTTAATCAAAATCTCTCAGGATTCAAGGATCATCCTTGTGTACATAAACTGCTCCACATGGCCAGCCTGGAAGCAATTCACCCAACTCTACAGGGGAACATGAAGCAGATAATTTTAACACTCGTTTCACCACTACCTCTTCTAATGTGAGTAAATAAATAAGTTGATAGCTGTGTCTTGTTAAGTTGGGAGCACCATCAGTACATTACTGTAATGGGAAATACATTTACACACTTACTCAAGGTTCCTTCTCCTGCATCAGGCACACTTGTGCTCAGCTACTACGACTGACTAGATACAGTGGTGGAGTTTCAAACAGATCCTGGTTTGTGGCATAGCTCGGCCCTCCCCAGTTTCATCTCCCCCATTTTCCTCTTCCTCAATGGTCACAGCAGGAGCCTGTGACTCCGGTTCCTCAGACACATCCATAGTGGAACTCAGGGTGGTGATGCAGTTATTGCATTGCTGTAACGGAGCGCTTCCATTTGTGGGAGACAAATTTAAGTCTAGACACATGCACAACTAGGTTGATACAAGGCAGCTTACATAGACCTAACTTTGTAGCGTAGACCAGGCCTTAGCAGCGAAGGAACATTCCTTTTCTCTAGAGAGGTGTCCCAACGCAATGCAAGATATTAAGGATAGCTCAGTGGTTTGAGCATTGGCCTGCTAAACCCAGGGTTGAGAGAGTTCAATCCTCAAGGGGACCATTTAGGGATCTGGGGCAAAAATCTGTCCGGGGATTGGTCTTGCATTGAGCAGGAGGTTGGACTAGATGACCTCCGGAGGTCCCTTTCAACCCTGAGATTCTATGATTAAGGACTTAGAGGAGCTTATCTGTTCCTCCCATCAAGAAAAGCCCCTAACAGCCTCTACCTGTAGTTTATACTCAATAGATACAAGACTATTGGTGTTCTTCATTACAACTGCTCTTTTATTACAGAACATTGAACCTACTAACCACTTAATCTAATCAATACAGACAACAAACATCACTGCACTTGTCAAAGTCTGGTGGAAGTGCCATTAACAATTAAGAAAATTAACTTTCACAGCTCATTACACTACCTAAGGAATCTGAAAACATTGAATTATACACCTTTAAAGGAGACAGGCATATCTAGTCCAAGAACAATTTGCTCTAACGTGAAATAATGAACACAAGGAACCCCAATTACTGAAAAACAGATGAGAAGGTGATTGGATATAACAATGCCAAGTCTAAATGGCTCAGATAATTGAAAATGTAAGGTTCTTCTCTCATACAAGAAGTGCGCGCACAAAAAAATAAACTATAGAATGTGTATTAGTTCTAAGGCTAAAAAAATGTATATTGCACTCAGACCTTCTTCCTCAAGGTATATCTTGTACTCTTCAGCAATGGAGGTTACCACCATGTACACTCACCTTATTGATCTGTTATTAGTTAACATAAATAAATACTAATAATGTAGGCTCAACTTTCAACTTTTGAAATAAAGCTTAATAGAACTTTTTTCCAGTTTAAATTCAAGTATTTTGGGATTTGAACATTCTCACATTGTTTGTGATTCAAGCTTTGCAGCTTTGTACAGTTAAAAGCATGAAACTGAACAGATATTTAAAGCATCCAGTCTAATTTTGCCATCTAGGTTGCTGGATGAGTAAATTCACTTCTTACCTGACAATTTTGTTTTTCCATGAGAATTAGTATGCACCAATCCAGCCAGATCTATCAAAATTTTTATATCTCACACATCACTGGAATATCTGAAATGGGCTGAAGCACCTTCAACATAGTGACTTAATTTTTTCAAGTTGCTTGATTTCACATTTGGAAAGGTATCTCTGATACTATGAACAACCTGGGTAAGCAATGCAGTGTTGTCTTCCCTGGTCTGCAGACAATCAGTTCTCTTGTGACTGCTCCACTGGTAGTTTTTCCAAACAGCAGCACTGCAGACTAAACAAGCCTGGTCAGGTTCCTGCCCCTACTCCAAACCTGTGGGCAGCAGTGAAACTGTCAATCAGGTCAGTTTCATGTTGTTTCTTCAAAAGGTGCCTTAGTGACAGACTAACTCAGAAAAAGGCACTCATTCTAGAATAAGTATGTCCACATCGGGAGTTACACCAGTACTAATACAGCATTACTATTATGCCTGTATATTTCCCTGTTTTAACAAGGCAACACTTATAATAGTGGCAGCAATAGCATAGATTTGCTGTTAGCGTTTTTATCATGCGTCCTCTAACTCAGATTTGAGCATGTCTAGATGAGAGTCAGTGGCAGCGTGGCTTAATGCTAAAGCATTGCACTAGGAGTCCAGAGACCTCCCTCTAATCTCACCTACCACTAACCTTCTGCAGTACTTTGGGCAAGTCACTTCCCCTTTCTGTGCCTGTTTTACAATTTAAATAGACAAATATAGGAGGCAAAACTTTTTAGAGTAGGGACTGCCTTGCTATGTTTCTACAATGTAGTTCTAATCTTAGTCAAGGCCTCTAGATGCTATTGTAATACAAATAGTAATAAGCCATTAAAATGTCAGCAGCTGCAGAGGCTCCACTTATAATAGTACCCCACCATCAATATTATTGGTGAACCTTCACTGCTGCTAATGCAAGGGCAGGGAGAATTAAGAGTGTTCAGTGTATACAAGAACAATGAGGAGTACTTGCAGCACCTTACAGACTAACAACTGTATTTGAGCAAAGCTTTTGTGGGCTAAAACCCGCTTCATGAGATGTATGAAGTGGAAAATACAGTAGACAGGTATATATATATATATATACACACATAGCATATGAAAAGACAGGAGTTGCCTTACCAAGTCAGGGGTCAGTGATAACGAGACAATTCAATTAAAGAGGAAGTGGGCTATTCTCAAGAGTAGAATACCCACACTAAATGTAAACCAAGCCTCAGTTAACACGCTTAAGAAAACTTTTACTGGCATAACAACATTGATTTTAGTTACACTGATGCAAACTAATAATGTACCTGCACTTATATTGGTTTAGGTTAGCTCAATAACTAACTCAGTTTAAGCATGAATTATACCTATTTAATTTCATTGGTCCAAGTCTCTCTCCCCCTCGCCCCCCCCCTTTTTTTTTTTTTAAATATAGACAATCCATTAAAGTTTCTTAAGATTTTCAATTAAAGTTTATGTTACCAATTAAGTGACCATAATCAGGCTTTAAAGTTAGTTGTCCACTGACATAAGCAATTGAAGTTTTCACCTCTTAGTACTATTAAGTATCTGGCTGGCTGCACAAGTTTTTTGTTTTTTTTTGAAGGGTTGTGAGTTTTTTGTTTTGTTTTTTTAACCACACTTTTTATGAAGGCAAAGTTACAATAAAATATTAACTTACTACATCATAGGTTACTTATTCAGGATCAGGTTAATATTCAAAGAACCTGGCTAAAGATTCTGGGAGCCCTCCTCCTGTGAGTACATTAAAAAGGGTGACCAAATTTCTAAATACGTATTCTCTTTCTGGCCTTTGTCTTGTGTATATACTTGGTGTGAAAATGCAAAACAGTTATTTAGATTAATTTCACTCTATTTAGGTAGTTTTTTTATTTTTTCCTAAAGTTCTAAATTGCATAAAATACAGCAACAGGGAAACTCATGAGGAAGTGGATTTTACCATACCTGAAACTGAGCAGGGAATGAGATACGAGTAAAATAATGCAAAGTTACATTAATAGCTACAATTCCCTCAACAACTTCCTTTTGAATATGGCAAGAACAATGCACAGTTCTTTAAACATTACTTCAACATGAAGTAAAACCACGTAAAGTTGAAATCACAAACAAAGCAGCTGTTTAAAAGCAGAAAGTGCTTTACACATTTTAATCTAACAGTGACAGCAACGTAACTTAGTATTTAGTAAATTATTTTACAGTACTAGCTTATCAATATGAGCAGGACTGCAGAGTTTATTTCAACTAAGTTCATACCCAGATCCCAGAGGAATGAATATCTATTACTCTGCCCTAAAATTACAGGAAATATGTGAAAGCCTAAGGAGGTTTCACAGAATAAAGAGAAGCAGCAGCCCATAAATAGACCAAATCTAGGACCAAGTATAGTCCCAACTGCAGATAACTGCATACTGCAATAGTCCCATTAGCTCATTCCATAGCCAAGACATTGTCTAGACGGCTAGGGAGCATATGGGTGGGGAAAGTTTTTCAAATGAATTAGTTCAGCTGAGACAATTCAACTCGATTGGGGTTAACTGGGGTTGTCAATTGAGTTAAAAAATTGTTGAAATAGGAATCCCACCCAGTTTACCTCAGAATAACCTTGGATAGATCCCACACACATCTTAACAGCCTGACGAAAACTGCAGCTAAGGTGAGCTCACATAACCTTCTAAGCAAATTGGCCTTCACTTCATGAGTAAATGTTCAAACTCTGCAATCATCCGGTTTAGCCCTGTTAATTCTATGCTCCAATCTGGCTTCATTTGTCTCATAACAAGTTGGCTGACTATAACTCAACCATGAGCATCGTAACTGGGACATTTTGACCCACACCAATACCATGGCACCATGTGTTATGCAACATCACTCATCCACTGTGAGGATGCTACAGCCAGAATGTTTGAGAAGATCAGAGCAAACACAAGTATGCCACTAGACACAAACCTCTCTGACCACCCAAGAGTGTGCTTGTCATCGAGGCACCCATTGTGGACCCACTTTCAATGGCCAGATTTCTCTGTGATGCTGACATGGCATGAAGAATGGTCTGCAGCTGACGTCAAAAATCAGTATCTTATAACTGACCTGACCATGCATGTAGCCAGCTTTGATCTGCCACACCACTCTTCTGAAACAATTTCAAACAAGCCAGGATCAACATGCAGCCAGCCATTACCCATGAGACCAATGAAAGGATCCCACATGTGACTGTGACCAACAACAGACAATGTCTCACTTCACTGCAACTACATTCAGACCAGATTCGGTGGTGATCTCAGGGCTCTGCACATCGGTTTGGCAAGCCTCACATCCGACAAGAAGAACTGAGTTAAAACTAGTTCAACTAAGCTAATTCAACTGAAAGAAGCACCTTTCCTCCTAATGCAGAGGACACCCAAGAGTTAGGATTCAGAACATCAATATATACAAAGTTAACTGCCTTCGTGCAAGGCATGGTATTCATTTGCATACACCCACTTATAGAGAATAAAGCAGTTTGCAGGTCTAAGAACTGCCTTCTGGCTGACAGAAATTGCACAGGGATAAACACAAAGCAGTGTTCACAACTCAAAGTAGCGCCAAAATCACAAAGACAATTTGCTTCAAAATTTTCAAATTTTGGCCATTAAAAAATAAAAAAACCCGGAGGTTTGCAAAATGGTACAGCAGCGACCACTCTACTGAGTCACATGAGAGCCGCTTCCAGGTTTATACCCCACCCCTGCCTTCCTATTGGCTGCTTCCCCATCCAACAGGATACAACCCACTGCCAGTTAGAAGCTCTACTTTGCTATAGCTAATGGGGCTCTGTTCTCAACAGTGCACATAACACATGGCTTTTGCTTATTGGGAGAGGTGTATTTGGTCCAGCTGTGAATGTGCCCCAGTAGATGTTAATTTAAAAGGCCACTAGAACAGCAACTGGGGAGCAGCAGGGCTCTAAGTAAAATTGCCCAAATTTTGCCACAAGACAGTAATTTGTAGCCCCAAATGTCAGCTGTTGCTGATTCAATATCGTTTGTTACCAAAAGGCCTTTGAAGAGTAGCCCAAATCGGCAAAACAATCACTAAGGTTAGCAACATTGACAGATTAAATTTTAGGAAGGGGTCACAAAGCCTAAACTAACACTACTGTGCACTGCTATCCTGGGTGCAAGCCTAGTTTCTTCGTAATGCAAGCACTTCAGATAATGAATTTAGCCAGGATACAAATACCACAACATGAAGGAATGTCTACACTAGGAACGCTACCGTGTTCCCTGCCAAGACACTGTAGCGTAGACACTACAGCAACAGAAAGGCTCCTTTCATTATTGTAGTAATTACATTTCTCCGAAAAGCAGTTATCCTACATCAGAAATAGACAAGCTGCGATACGCAAGCTGATTTTCAGTGGCATTCAAACTGTCCGGGTTCTGGCCACTGGTCCAGGGGACTTTGCATTTTAATTTAATTTTAAATGAAGCTTCTTAAACATTCCAAAAACCTTATTTACTTTACATACAATAGCTTAGTTATACATTATAGACATAGGAGACCTTCTAAAAACCTTAAAATGTATTCCTGTCATGTGAAGTCTTAAATCAAGAGTGAATAAATGAAGACTCGGCATAGCACTTCTGAAAGGTTGGCAACCCCACTCCTAGATGCTTGGAAGAACTTTTACGTTGACCGAGCAGTGTCTACACTGAGGTTTAAGTCATCTTAATTACACTGCATATAAAAAGTGATTTTTTTCACAGCCCCAAGCAACATAGTTAAGCTGACCTATCTTTGTAGTGTCGATAAGCCCTCAGGATTCTCCACTTCAAATGCCAAGGCTGTGGCAAGGGGCAGCTTCTTCCCCTCGGCATGGTAACTTGAAAAGTCTAGTACATCTCTTACTTATACTCCTACTTAGAGCAATAATTTTAAGTTCTTTCCACAGCACTTGATTCAGAGTGCTGCAAACTTGATGTTATGAGGTGATCTACAGTCTTTTTGCTGTTTGTATCAGAGCAACTGAAATAATTTTACATTATAACCTAATTACTCCACCACTCAACACAACTCCTATAGCACATGAATAGCTTCATAAAGATTAACTCCCAACAGTCCCCCTTCAGCAACCCTACCATGATTACAATCCTGCAATAACATTTTCAGCAATTTGGATTTTGGTAGTCCATGGGGTTGTAACTTCAGATATTTACTGTTCATCACATGAGATTTTAATAAATGCCTTTACTTTCCTATGAATTCAGGTTTTTATTTGTACTCTCTATACAAGATACTCATAGGCCCTGCCTACAGTGGGTGTGACACACTGACCTAGATTCCAAGCTTTACAGCAGCTGCACTGCCAGAAAATGATCAGCTCAGAAAAAGACAGAGCATGAGTACAAGACAGCAGAGAGAAAGAAGGGACCTAGAAGCAGAGTATATTCTACTTGCCTCTATAAATATACCTTAGTAAAATACTATTCTGGAAGAAACCTTTAAAGCATCAAAAAGCATTTGCATTAGTATGAATTAAGATAGTTTTTTACACATATTAGCTTTGCAGCCAGGAAAAATGTAAAAACAGTTTTCAAATGTACATTATACAAATCTGTTTCCTGAATTTTAAGTGTTTAAAAAGTTATGGTTGTAGGAAGAGTTGCAAATTAAAAACACAAAGTTAAAACAAAATCAGGAACAAAGAAAGCTACTTTCTCAGAAAATAATATTTAAAAAGGTGCCTTGGATACAAAGAAAAAAAGCAAAGACATGAATATGCGCAGCATAAATGTCACACAGAAGGCAGCAAGATAGCATCCCTGTTCCCTTAATTTCTTATAAAGATAAAGTTCTTCAATTCGGCTTTAATAAGCAGCTCTGTTCTCTCGAGTCTACAATTTCAAACCCTAATATATGCATTACTGATCCAAGAAAATGCTGGTTGTTAGGCCAACAATGAACTATTGCCCTATTTGTTCAATATCACAACATTTATTCAAATATCGTAGGAAGACATAAGACCTACTGAGCTCTCTTCTAGTGCTCTACATTATATTACAGATTCTTAGCAGCATTAGTTCTCAAACATTTCAAGGCAGGCTCTTGATGAACTCTGTGAACTGCTAACAAGATTACCTTGTATTTCACTGAACTGCAGCTTCAAATACAATGACTCCAAAATCAAGTTTAAAAATAAAATCTGTGAACCAGCTCTGTCTCTTTGGGGATAGGGAAAATGAATATACTAGCCACTCAAAGTAATTGGTGTGAAAGTGCAGAGGAAATGTTGCAAACCATCACCATAGCCTAAGCACAGAAAGACCAAAGATCTTATTACACCAAAACAGCACAATAAAGCATAGGTGTGTTTTCTAATGCCTTCAGCCGTTCAACAAGTACATAATTATGGAATTGCACAACTTATATGGTTTAAAAATCGTATTTCATTTTATAAGTATAAATTTAAATATATTTATCCTACCACCATATCCTATTTGTTAACTAATCTTATGGATATATTAATCAATTGAGCAAACAGGAGGTAATATTTGGTCCAAGACTAAGAAAAAACTCTAGTAGCAAACAGAATTAGCTCAGTAGAACAAATCCAAGATGGGAAAATGCCATCCCCCTCAACAATGGTTTACTATAGACCAGGGGGTCTCAACCAGGGGTATGTGTACCCCGCAGAGGTCTTCCAGGCGGTACATCCACTCATCTAGAGATATTTGCCTAGTTTTACAATAGGCTACATAAAAAACCAAAAGTGAAGTCAGTACAAACTAAAATTTCATACAATGAAATGTTTATACAGCTCTATATATACACAATATACACTGAAATGTAAATACCATATTTATATTCCAATTGATTTATTTTATAATTATATGGCAAAAGAGAAAATAAGCAAATTTTCAGTAATAGTGTGCAGTGACACTTTCATATTTTTATGTCTGATTTTGTATATAAGTAGTGAGGTGAAACTTGGGCTATGCAAGACAAACCAGGCTCATGAAAGGGGTACAGTAGTCTGGAAAGGTTGAGAGCCACTGCCATAGACATTATATCCAAGTACATTGCTACTGGGGGAGAGTGTGTAACCTTCTTTATAGCATCTTCAAAGTAATTACTACAGCTAATCCCTTTGCTCTGAAACCCTGTGAAGTCAGCCCAAGAGCAGTGTAAACTTTTGTTTCCTCCAACAAACTTAAAACACACTATTTATAGAATTTAAAGCCAGAAGGGATCATCAGATCAGCTAGTCTGGCCTCCTGTATATGTTACCAGTGACAGAAAATATTTGCCAAGAAAATTAACTAGTGATTGAGGATTTTGTACTTAGCCCATGATAAAGATAAATTACTTTGTATTTTAAAACTGGCTTTAACATCTGAGAGATTCAGATTTTATATGCAATAATTTTTAAATCAGTATTTAGTACATAATGCAGCACATGGATTATAAACCTATTATTCAAACACACCATCCTGCATTGCCACAGCAAACCATAATGGCTTCTAACTGTATTAAATGAATCTCTCACTCTTAGACTGCCAATTCAATTTGGAACATAGGTGACAGCTAATGGACATTATATTGTATATATTGCTGCCCATAGATGCAAGCAGGTAACAAATGGAGATACATTGGTCAGCCAACACAATGCACTTTCTATATTTCAACCCAAATATTGAAAAGTCAGGAGAGAAGGGGGTGGAAAACTCATTCCTTGTCTCCTAGATTTTTCTGTGTTCCCAGCGTTTCAATTTAATTTAAAAATATTCAAACGTTTCTAGCCCTTATGGTTGCAAAGACACTTCACAATGTGTTAAACTGATGCATGATTGTCTCAGCCTGCAAGAAGACAGACTGAAACAACATCATCAAGTGTGAACTTCCCTATTCATCTTAATGAGGTGTAAACTTTGTAGCCTAATTATGGCCACTTAAATGCCAAGACATTGTTTACCATATCACAGTTGATTATCCTACCAGAAAACTATTAGCTATATAACTGCTGATAAATTTCCCAGAAATCTCACAGCCAAAGCGCTTACCCACTATGGCTGGCTATACAAGTTTTTCCCAATCATTAAAATTCCTCTGAAAGGTAATTCCACAAGAACAGTTTAAGTTTTGAATATGGAAGATACCTGAATTTCTTTCTGATCATTCAAGGTGCCTGCTATGATCTGTAAATGAGTAAGAAACGCACACTTCTACCCTATCTGTTAAGGCAGTGGTTCTCAATCACTAGTATGCATAACCCTGGGGGGTACACAGAGGTCTTCAAAGGGGTACATCAACTCATCTAGATATTTGCCTAGTTTTACAACAGGCTACGTAAAAAGCACTAGCGAAATCAGTACAAACTAAACCTTCATACAGACAATGACTTGTTTATACTGCTCTATATACTATACACCAAAATGTAAATAAAATATTTATATTTCACTTGATTTATTTTATAATTATATGGTAAAAATGATAAAAGCAATTTTTCAGTAATAGTGTAATACTTTTGTATTATTGTCCAATTTTGTAAGCAAATAGTTTAAGTGATGTGGAACTTGGGGGTACACAAGACAAATCAAACTCCTAAAAGAGGTACAGTAATCTGGAAAGTTTGAGAACTACTGTGGTAAGGGATGAGACCCCAGTGTGGGCTGCAGGCTATAATATGTTTCAATTACATCTGATCCAACAGCAGTTCAGTTCAAAACAAAACGAGAGAATTGTATAACTGGAAGGGACTTTGATGGGTCACTTAGTCCAGCATCCTCCATGCAGATGCAGGACCAAGTATATCTACAGGTTAGACAAACACCTGTCAGAGATGGTTTAGGACCTAAACCATCCCTGACAGGTGTTTTGTCTAACCAGTTTTTAAAAACCTCTAATGACAGGGATTCCACAACCTCTCTTAGAAGCCTATTCCAATACTTAACTATCCTTAAAAGTATGAACATTTTTCCTAATATCTAGCCTAAATATCCCTTGCTGCAAATTAAGCAACTTACTTCTTACCCTACCTTCAGTGGACCCGATCAATCAATCACCATCATTTTTATAATAGCCCTTAACCTATTAGATCCACCCCCCTCAGTCTTCTTTTCTCAAGACTTAACATGTCCAGGTTTGTTTTTAAATCTTTCCTCATATGTCAGGTTTTCTAAACATTTTACTCATTTTTGTTGCTCTTCTCTGGACTTTCTCCAATTTGGACATATCTTCTGTAAAGCAAGGTGTCCCAAACCAGACAATATCTAGCTAAGCCCTCATCAGTGCTGAGTACAGCAGGACAACTACCTCCTGCAGCTTACATATGACATTCCAATTAAGATACACAGTGGCAGGACACAAACTTTTAAAACAGGTAACTGGGAACATAAAGCTACAAAAAGTAGAAGGGAATCTCAGAAGCTAAAGCAGAACCTCTAACGTTTAACACTTAAAAAAACAGGCTGAATTTCAAATTGTCAGAGCTTCTTTAATGAGGTTTTGATCCTCATTTTGAGAAATGGGTTGCTAACTGAATTTTATGACGTCTGGATTTTACACTGAGGTAATATCCATATGTATAACATATTTGTTCATTACAAGAGATATAAAATGCCAGAGGAAAAACACAAAGTGTTAAAATTGGGCAAAAAATGGTTAAAACTAAAAGCATATCTATAATCCAGTTTACTTTTCACAGTTTATGTTGTGCTTCCATCTCCATGTAACACTTTCATCTTGAAGAATGCAAGGTGTCCAGTTTAGGGGCTACCAAACTTTTTGGCAGGCTAGATCACAGTTTAACTAACAGACTGTCCACAAGACACTCATACTCAAGCATAGAGATAGCCCACCTCCCCTCCTATTGGTAATCACATACTACCACTGAGACAGAAAAGTATATTTCCAGTTATTTTTAAAACACAATTTATCAGTTAGAAACAAGAGGAGGACAGCACGATATGACCAGACAACTAGTCCTCTGCAGACCACTCCCAGCTCAGGATCAGTTTGGAAACTACCCAGCTAATCATTTTCACTTTCTCACTCAGCAGCACAGAGCTGCAATGTTTGCAGCACAAACATTGCAGGGCAAAATTTTCTAAATATAAACAAGGAAATTTCCATTAACACTGGGATTATATTAGAAACTAAAAATCTAAATATTGCTCCAAGACGGTGCCAATTCCAGTATAATAGTATTATCCACATTTCCACTAAGTAAGAGCTTTTGGTGAACTAGTGAGATATTAAAAGTACACCACAGATCTGTCTGCAGCTACCAAAAGCAAAACAACTCCCCCCTCCAAAAAAAGACACACTAACATGAACATCTCATTTCACAGAGGAAAATCCTGCTGTAAACCAGCTCATTTACTATTCGCTGCATCAATAAATCCTCCATCATGTAACAACTGTTCACAAGCCCACTGACACACACACACACACACACACACACCCCCAAAGACCCGGGGCTTGCACAGGCCCACTGAGAGAAATTTGGGGCCTTGGCACATCATGTTCACCCACATGCCTACAAGACATTAACAGACATATGGGGGGGAGGCTCCCTGGGGGCAGAGCCCTCGCAACTGTCTCCCCCCACTCCCAAGCTTGCCAATCCCTCCCCCAACAGCCCCCGCCCTGTTCTCCCATTCTTACCCCCCCCACACACTCCACCCGGGGCAGATCTGGGGACTCTCAGTCAGCTCGCTCGGGGTCTGGACGCGCCTCCCCAGGCCCAGCGGAAGAGCGGGCGGTGGGAAGGGGGCGCTGGGAGCAGCCGGCTCAGCTAACGGTACTAAAACAACAGCAGCGAGGCACCCCCGAGACAAAGCGGGGAGGGGACGGGGGCTGAGGGAGCAGGCGCTTCCCCGCTGCCCTCATGAGCGGACTCCCCCACCCCGGGGGCGGGTAGCGCCTGAGGGGCCCCAGCCCCGAAGGGCGCAGGCTGGAGGCCCCGGCCGCACCGGGGGCGGCGGAAGGGACGGGTGCCGGGCAGGGAGGGAAGGGGGGTCCGGGGGAGCGGGGCCGGGCCGGGTCCCGTCCCGTGAGGTGGAGGGAAGCTTTGGCGGTGGAGCCCGAGCCCCAGGCCCGGCCGCTGAGGTGAATCCCCGTCCCCCGGGCGGGGCCCTACCTGAGCCTGCGGCCGGTCTCCCGTCCCCGCACCGCCTCCTCGGCGGCCACCCCGCAACTCCCAGGCAGCACAGCGCGGCGCGGCCCGGGGGCGGGGGAGTACAGCGGAAAGGGGGCCGAGGGTGGATATTGGCAATATCCCACCGCCAGCACCTGCCGCCCGCCCCCTTCCCTCCCTCATTGGCCCCGGCCGCCCCTACCTCCGCGCCCAGTGGTGGACTCGCTCGTGACTGACAGCGGCGCCCACTACTCCCTGGCCTCTCTGCCGAACAACAAGCCAACAGCGCTTCCTCAGTGGTAGAGGCCGTTCCCATACGGCCCGCCCACCCCTCAGGCCAATCAGGCAGGCCCATTGCCTGCGCTCACGCCACTCAGTGTTCTTCTGCCAACCCGCTGGCAGAACGAGACGGTCCCGCCCCTGCGACGTTGCTATTGGGTGAGATAAGGTGAAACGCACGGGGAGGGGCTGGCTGAGGTGCCAGTCAGCCCGCCCCCGTCCCTGCTGTCAGGCTCAGTTGCGGGGAAGTGAGTACGTGAGGAGCGGCACAGCTCCAAGCAGGGGGGTTGCAGGGCTCTGTGCACCAATAGGGCAGGGGCCCAAGGTCTGTTCCCCAGGGAGAGGAGGGACTGAGACAGGGCTGCACCTTCCTTCTCCTCTCGCCCTACCCCAAACCCGTCCTGCAAGATAGGAACGTGCTGGTCTCTAAGGGCCCGTCCTGAACGACATTAAACAGCGGGCAAAGGGTACGGCAGAGACCCAGGCTGCACCCTGTGCACACACATCTGCATGCAATTCTGCTGCAGCGCTACGTACAGTGCCCTTGTAAAGCAGCCACCACGCCTCTACCTGCACCTCATTCTATACCAACCCGGCCTACACTAAAAATGCTGTTGAGAAGTAAGTGCAGGTCCCAACTGCAAGTTTCCACAAGCATTACAAATACTTCCTTCTTGCAGCTGTGCTTTTCTGCTACATTAGTGTGGCAAGAAAAAGAACGTAACTTTTAATTAAGATTTTAAAAAGCTACACTGCACATTTAAGATTTTAAAGAGATCTTTCCCAATCCCCTCTATTTGTATTTAAGGGAAGAATACACAGTAGTGCTTAACTATTATTTCTGGCAAGGGTTGAAGAACTCACTCCAGACACCTGTCCTTCCTGCCCTAGTATCCTTTGCATCCAAGTTCTGTCTAGTCTACAAGAAGAACAATTTTGACATCTAAATTGCAGCAACACCTGGAGTAGGAATAGCAGCATATAGTCCACTGCCCCTCAGGAATTTTTAACATTTATAATGCAATTCAAAAAGTTTTGTGAAAACCCAATTTCTTTTCTATCATACAACACTGATACAAATGCCCCACAGCCGGCTCCTCTTCCCCCTCCCCACAACGGATAAACCAGGTAACTGGCTAGGTACTGCATACTATAAGTATGCTTTTAAACACTTCCCTTACCTGCACAGACTTACAGTAGCATCAGTAATGGTCTCGGACTGATCAAAAGCCAGCACCTTTCCACCTGGTAATAGCATTTTCCCCTTGGCCTTGCAGATATTATGCAATACACAGCATGCAGTAACAGGAATATCTTTTTTTGCTGAGACCAAGCATGGTCATGAGACACATGCACCTGCTCTTCAATTTTCCAAAACACACTCCACACCCATCTTGCACCTGCTCAGACAATACTTAAATCTTTCTTCTGTCCAGATACCCACTGAATGACTTCATAAGCCAGGAAGAGGTTCAGTACCAGAGAATCACAGTCGGTATTGCAATCTCACTATGGCATCAGTAGGCTGCTCTGGGGAAAGTGTCCCTGCTTTCAGCTTGTCCTATAAAGGCCTATATTCCTACAGAAAAGAGCAGCCTTCTCTGACCAGACAGCTTTCCATGTCAGTAAGTTACCCATGGTGAGACAGTGATTGTATATTCATGGAGAAGTACTTCTTCAATTTATGTATTGAGAAGCAACTGGGTGTGTGAAAAGTTGGGGGAGAAGACCGACAACTGGGAGGAAATTGGGATATGTATCCCATATCACCTTACCAGCTCTTTTCATTGAATCAATCTATTTCCTCCAGGTTGCACAGTATGACAATCCTGTGCAGCAGGATACATACCTACAATCTGACACACACCCCTTGCAGATTTTCCAACACCAAACTGATTGTCCAAAGCCTGACAGCAATTGCCACTCACTTCTCTACTGGCAGAACAGCTCTTATCTTGGTGTCTGGAAACTGCAGGGCTGGGGTGAGCTTGGCACAGAACTCCAGAACATGGCCTTGTGCATCCAAAAAGTTCTGGAACCACTGCTGGTCATTCCAGATTTGGATTATGATCTAGTCCCACCACCTCTCTCCTCATTGTACAGGACCAAAGCCACCACTCCACTGTGCGCTCTCAGTCTGAATACCTGCAGCAGCTAGTCAGCTTCATTCACAGTCTATTCATTCATTCATCCTCAGTATCCCTGCTATATGTCCAGCTACTGTGGTTCCACAAATAGAAGAGAATTACTGGCTCAGTCCCACAATTTGTGCTGAATCTATGTTTTTAGCAGCAAGATGGAAAAAAGTGTGTGTGGGGGGGGGGGAAAGTACATTATTGGATGGAACAGACCTCAAAGTCTCACAGTTCCCTGAAAGTGATGGTAGCCACAGTAGACAGCAGCACAATACACTGCAAAAATTTCCCACAAGATAAAGTGCCAGAAGGCAGTGCAGAGATACGAGAATGTCCATACAAAAAGCCTTTAGGTGATACAATCAGCTGCTGTGAGGACACTGCAGTGGCAAAAGCAGACAGATATGAACACACTCTGCCAAAATAGCTGTCTGTAGCAGTATGCCAGCAAAAAACTTTCTAGTCAAAACATTTGTTCTCCAAGATCCTTCTGCCTCTTGCAGGAACATCTATACTGCTGTTTTTAGCCCCACAGCCCAAGTCCCATCAGCCTGAGTCAACTGATCTGGGCTCAGACACTCTGTACAGTGGATTTTTCTGTGTGATGTAGACAAACAAAATTTCCAACTGATTGGGGGTGCCCTGGCAATAAAGCACAGTTCAGGAATTTGCAGGGAGCTCCCTGCAGTTTTCTGGAGTGTCTTTAGAGGCCACAGCAGCCTCCCTCTCAACCATCTACCACTACATAGGGTTTTTTTTTTATTTTTCTTATGGAGGGGGGTGTTAAAAGGTAGAAGCCATTAGGGAAGTTCCTCAAAGGCAAACAAGAAAACCTTATTCCAATGAATGGTGTCTAACAGATTACATGAAGCACTCTTCTGCACATTTCAACAGCCTTAAACTGCAGAATGTTCATTTTATTCTTTAATGTAAGAGGAAGACAGTTTTTCACATATAGCTAGATCCTTCATATAAAGAAGTGTACATCTGCAGGAATATTTTACATATGTATGTGTCAAAGTCAATACAGGATTGTACCAAGATCGTTTTGTTTTTCAATTACTATATAATCCTTTCTTACAGAATCAATGCAATAGCTTTCAAAGATCTTTTATCACTATTATTTTCCACAATCTTATTCTATTACCTTGACAAGATTTCTACTTCTGTCAGAATTTTTAATGAGTTCTGTATAATGAATCACAAATACAATGCTCCAGAAAATCTTTTAACAAAAGGGGTGAAGAGTACAAAGTTTTCTAAAGTCAAACTTCTACCTTGTTCTCATATTTATACTACAGATCTAGGGCGGGATTTTCAAAGGAATCTCAATCTAGATTTTAACTAATTTCAATATTTTCACAATCTCAAAATTTAAGGAGACGAAGGCAAACATTTTAATCTGAAAAGATATTTATTTTGAGAACTTAAACTTGCACATTTTACAAAAATTGACAAATTCAGCAAAAATCTATAAAAAAAAGTTTTTCCCTAACATATTAACATTATAATTTTAAAAAAGGGTAGAAGTTAAGGCATTTGTTCCAGTCTGTGTGCTGTAAAGTGTAATTACAAAGTCCCTGATGAGGTATTAAACTGCTAACTTTGGTACTGTTAGGAAAAGACATTCCGTTCACAAAATTAAGGTTTCCTGGTTTCATGTACAATCATAAGATTTTTAATTAAAAATCTTCAACAACTTATTCTTCATTTCCAGGTAGAAATGCAGTGAAAAAGTAAATGCACATTACGATAATACATCTAGCATCAGGAAAAAACCTTAAAATTTGCAACTCCATACTAATGACATACAGCTACAGTGTTACTTTTACCCAAAAGAAATCCGGCTGGCAATTTAAACATTACAGTCCTTGAAAACAAAATTGGCAATTCAGACCCCTGTCTTTCCCATAAAGGACCAAAGGCACTTAAAAATGGCTTTAGTATGTTCTACTATGGCATTCTGGATAGAAAATAGCACCTGGTTGAACAAATAGTTCCCTAAGAGACAAGTCCAACTGAGGTAGTAGTTCTTATTGCCCCAACTACTTGGCTAATGCATGAAGGCTTTGTGTACAAAACTGGTGGGGAATGGCTTTTAATAAAATTTGATACAAGCACAAGGGGGGGGAAAAAAAGGTTACCAAAAAACAACCTAGGTCACAGGTCATAAGCCAGGAACCATCTTGTACAACTGGAGCATCAAAATTCTGCCAGGGAGATACCCAGATCTACTTTTATGGCCAAATCCATAGACTTCATAAAGATTGTTCTAAGCAAATAAGCCATTTTCTGAATAAAAAATAAACGGAACATTGAGACATGATCATGCAGCCTTACCAGAAGCAGTCTGTAAATCCATTTAAAAAAAAACAAAAAAAAAACTGTGCTGATGAACGGCAGGTTTCGGGGAAAAATAGGAATGCAAAATCCAACATTAAACAAAAACAAAATACCCACAAACATACAAAAGAAGATTTCGCAAAGTTTATAGATTTTGTAACAAGGAAGACTTAAAACTTTTTTGGGGAAGGGAGACTATTTCTTTAAATTAAGCCCACTGAAAACCCATTAACAAGTTTAAACAAAAGGAAGTTAGAAGTGCTTTACAGAATCATCGTCCATTGCCATAACCAGGGAAGAGCTGAGTTAGAAGGGCCTGCAGCGTTTCATTCACCTGCATAGTATAGTTTTTGCCAAGATCATAGCGACAAGCTGGGCAACTATACACGTCTGCTCTGAAGGATCGATCCAAACAATCCTGGGAGAGAAAGAAACAGAAAAGGACATTAAGAGATTTAAGTTGCAGAGCTTTGCTCATTTTACACAGCCCCTATTGGGCAGAGGGGAAGGTATGTGCAAAGTCCATTCACTTGACAAAAACCCAGTGGAAGTATTTGCATGTTGTTTTCTTCCGTGAAGCAATTTGGTCAGACACAAGGTTTAAATATATGATATGGATTGTTTCAATATATAATTACACTATTAAAGAGCAAGAACTCCATAGTTGCTAAGAACAGCCAATGTCTCTGCAGGAAATAATTCACAACAATTCTCACAATCATATTTACAAGTTAAAGTGGGGGGGAACGAGGTGGGTGAGGCAGTATCTTGTCCTGCTCATATCCTGGTACCAACAACAGTTAAGTGGGCTAGCAGGCTTACTCAACCAACAGTGATTAATCTTTTCTTGTCTCTTACTCAGATGCTGGCAGGACAGAACAATGGATAATTCATTACAGGCACTTGTGTCACAGAACATTCAAGTCACCATTATTCACGTGACCGTAACCAAGATAGAAAGACACCTTGATGAGAAGAACTATTACATAATTGTCAAGGCATAATACAATTCTTAAAGGCTGTAGAGAAGTTTTATTCTGAGTATGGAAATTCACCACTTTCTTAATGGGCAACAGATATCCTGGCTACTCACCTTACACACATTATGCTGGCACACTGTTGTGACTGGCCGAAATACCACCTCCTGACAGCAAATACACAGGAAGGTTTCTTCCACTTTATTCAGGAATTTCTAGGAGAGAAAATACGGAGTCATTCCATTGCTACTGCTCTCCAAACATGCAGCACAATCCAAATGACTGAAGACGCCATTCATAAAACTGCAAAGTGCTAGAGATTTTCTTAAATTGAAGATGAAAGCAGAATCTGTAGAATTCCAAGAAAGGAACCTAAATTACAGATTTCTGCAATCAGAATATTTAGTATTCAATTTGAGTCATGCTATGGACTTCAAGGTAGCAAAACAGCAGTTGACATAATTGAACAGAATTGGTTTCTGCAAGTTATTCTTTTCTGAAGAGCTTAGAACAACTGAGGAAGCCAGAAACAGGATTCAATGCACAGCAGTCCTGGCTGCAGCATTCTGAAAGAAGATAGCCATCCCTTCACCCTTGCTGATGCAAAGGAATGTTTCCCATGGAATTCAGCAAGGCTATTCCCCCGTAAGTACTGAGGCCAAGAGGCACATATCTGAAGACAAACAGGTAGCTATTGCTACTACAGTTCTGGGCTGAGGAGTATCTGACATACCGGTCCATCCTTGAGAGCTTCTAGTACTTCATTCCATAGTTTTTCATTGGATTCATCATCTTTAATAAGAGCCTTTTGCTGGGATGTCAGCTTGTATGGCTCAACTTTAGTCTTTTTTGGAGTCCCTCTAGGAGAGGCAGGGAGCTTTATCTCATCACCTAAAAAAAGCATGTGTACCTTTTTAGAGACAAAATATTCAGCTTGCTAAAGCGCTAAAAGAGCTACAGAAAGAGTTTGCCACCTTCACTTGCCTATTATACCAACCTGCTGATTTCCTTTTCCTCTTTCCCTTCCCTGGTGTTTCACACTCTTCATCACCTCTCTTATTTTCTTTCTCCTTATCTTTGTTTGCAACAGCTTCCAAATACCCCTCAGGATACTTTTATTTTTATTTTTTTTTTGGGGGGGGGGGGGAGAGAAAGAGGAGGAGAAAAAGATAAAATATCAGATGCAAACATACCACTCATCGGTAGGACCCCTCAGATTAGGTTAAATCAAAATGATCTAAAGCCAGTTTAGAAAGATATTCCAGTTCTCAACCTCCTCCCCCTCCTCCTTTGGAAAACAAGTCAGGCTCAGGCTACAGAAAATGAGAAACGTCAAGCTTTCTGGCTTCCTAGTCCATAACTTTACAGACAAATGGGAGGGAAAAGTCTATGTAAACAAATGGAGCAACAAAATATCACACTACAATTATGCCATTTAAGAACTTCAAGTTTAGTGATGGTATTTATCAGTAGATATTAAACACACTGCAAGGATTTCAGGCAGCAGCTTCTCCTAGAAAACCCAAGACAAAGAATAAAATTGGCCATCATTTGCTTGTAACCTGGGATTCTGTGAACGAGTCTCAAAAGAGATCCATTAAGTAGCAGCTTCCTGGCTCCAAGAGTTCAAATTTTCCTACTGATAAATACATTGCTGACAAGTGACACTGGGAACCGCTGCTAGCAAATAAAAATTTAAAAAAAAAAAAAAATTTTGCAGTTCTACTCCAAAAAGGTGACAAATTTGTACTGTGAGATTCCATGTTTATTATACCTCAATGAGCCCAGATCAAGTTTGCTTCACTAATAAAGGGAATTTTACTAACTACCTGTTCAACAAGCTCAAACTGGTCTCTGGAAGTTAAGATTTACTCCTAATTTGTACATCACCACCTGTAAGATTTCATGGGCTAAATTTTGCCTCAACAATTCTATTTGCACCCGAACAATAACAGCAGAATTTGGCCCTGCTATTAGAAATTAACCATTCTGTTGCCGACGTGCTAGCCAGAAGAGAATCTCAATTCAACCTACCTTGTACTGTGCCGGTTCTGCAGCAACAGGAGTAAAAATTTAGTGTAGTAAGGTGAACAGACAGAACTCTCAGAACTCAGATCACACTTGTGATTAAGAAGTTGCCAATTTCCACTGACCATAATCACTCACCCTATGACCAGCTCTAAGGGCAACAGGAAAGGGTGACACCTTTGAGAGTTATGAGGACAAAGTCTTCAGATACATTTGCTAGCAGAGTACAAGCAGCAAAAAAACTCTATATTCCAAAGAACACCAGTTTGGGACAGAAGAGTTCCAGTAGGACTAAGTACATTTTGCCTGTATTTTGGAGTAAACAGTGAATATATTCCACTAAACCAAGTTTAGTTTTCAGATATGCTAATAGACTGGTAACAAACAATTCACAGTAATAAAGGTGCAGGTCCTCAGTCAAGAAAGTACTATTCTAATTCTTAAGTTCCTTCTTCAAAGAGACAAGGCAGAGAGTCCTAACACATCTGCCAAGGTAAAAGGACAATATAACAATCCTTCCACTCCTAGTTCTTTCAGCAGGAACAGTTAGTTACTCAATAAGAATCATGTACCTGCATTGTTAGGCCAAGCTTTTTCATCCTGTCCTTCCCTTCCTTGGTCCAGGGGGCAGGCTCCTCATCATCCCTCCTAAGTAGGTAACGCCACACTAAAAAGCCAGATTTCCCCGTCTCAGGCCAATATTTCACAACCTAAAAAGGAAGGACATAAGCCCCTTAGAAGCTACAGAAACATTTCTGCCATAACCAAACATCAGTCATCATCCTCTCCCAGTTCATTCCAAGGTGGGAATGCCTGCTTACCTTGTATATTCCATCATATCTGTTTCCCTCTCGGGGAGCATATTTGCTGTGTTTGCCTCCCTTTACATTCCTCACCACTCTGACCGGCTTCCCAGCTCTCCAATCCTTGGCCTCTGCTCCATCCTTATCATTGATGGGGGCACTGCAGTTCAGAGCTAGAGCTCTGCAAGAATAACCCGATTTAATGTATTTACTAGGGAAGAACTATCCAGAAGCAGACATGAAATAACAAAAGCCTAGTAATAAGCCTACTAAAAAAGGATATGAATACGAAGTACTGTAAGGTAGTACTAATGTTCAGTACCCCTCTGAGCAACACATATATCAAAGCCAAAGCAGGAAACACAACATAGGGTTGTACAATGCAGAATAGAGATATACAGCCAAGATTCAACCAGTGCTAGTAGTTTCTCAATCACTGTTACCATGGAGTCTGACATGACCGGTTTTGCTCAGCCACTATCTCCTTTTCAGTGGTGGGGTGTACTTATTATCGCCAATCTGTGCTTTTACTCCTCCCTGCAGTAAGAAAGGTATTCAAACTCTGTTCTTCTAAAATTCCAGGTAACAGTGTGGAATCTTGCCCACCCATTTTGTTTATTCCTTTGCCCAGACAAAAAGTGAGAAATATTAACTTTCAGGAAAGGCCAATCACCTGGGTATAAACATGATAATGGTCCTCATCACCAAATTTGAATACACAGAGTATCAAATAGATTGCCTGTCCTGCCTTTCTCAATTACCTTCCATTCACAAACACATCTTCTTGCCAACAAGAGTGCCTGATTATTTGAAAGAGTACTAACAAAAGGATTTAAAAGGTGTTTTTGGTTGTTTTAATGTAATTTAGCAGCTAAAAATAAGGTGGAGCAGAACAGTCCTATGTGACCAGCCATCTCCGCAGATCAGTAGCAAGTGCTGTACGGATCATGAATGTACCACAGGCTACAGTTTGAAAACTTGTGTTATAATTCATCCCTCTGTTCTTGGAGGTTGCAGCATATATTAAATCTGGAGTCTAATCCCATTTCTAGTGTCCTACTGGGAATTTTCCCATTACACGTTGATGTATAACCATCATGCACAGTGAAGCCATAACTTTGAAGATCTCTTATTCTTGGTTTTCTGAGTTTCATGAGGCACAGCGTGAATGTTTCCAACCTGTTCATGTTGGTGAGTTTTTGATCACAAGATTGTTCTGCCGTACGTTTGTTTCCAGAAAGATCACGACCTCCACTCCCCGTGTAAGTGAAAGAATTTCCATGATCCTGAAATATACATCGATTGTTCAGTAATTCATACTCACAAAACAGCTGAAACAAAATAAATACAGATCTAGTGCAATAGTACAGATTAATACACTGAGCTAGTGGAGAGAACAGGGGATTCCGATTCCTAATCCCAGCTCTGCCAGAGTCAGTTGTCCTGTAGGTCTTTGTGCTGGGGTAGCCACTACAAAAGGGGGCACAGGACAGGAACAAGGTGACTCCTGGTGTACAGCACCAGAACAAGGGACTTGTAAAGGCGTTGGCACTCCCTATGCACCTACTTGTGATCAGCTCTAGCACTGCAGGAGAGCCTGAACCTTACTTTTCCCAAATGGGCATCAATAAATTCACTTTAACAGATCTGGGGGAGGAAAAGCCAACACACAGTAACAAAACAGCAAAACCACTTTCTTGTAATTGCTCCTTTCCTGAAATATTTGGAAACATGTCATATAGTCCTCACCTCAGGACTCAGAGCTCCAAAACTTAAAACTCTCGAACAAAGTCAAGTTTGGTCAGGCTAGTCTCCTGCTGCCAGAGAGAACCCACTTCCTACTTCACAGCTTCTGCCCCCCTCTCTTTTACCCAGCTTCCTGTTCCTATTTAAAATAGCCCAGGACAGGGCTAACAGCATAAGTTACAAGGGCTCCCCACTAGCCTGCATCAGGAAATCAAACCAGCCCTTGCAGCCCTGGAATTAGGGGGGATACAATTTGCCTCCCCTTGGTCCTTGCAATGGTAGACATAAATCTGCCAAAGTGTGACCCTGTGGCTAGTAAACTTAAGCCTTAGGCCACTGGGCAGTCTAGTTATATCTTATGTTTTCAAATTGCTATTTCATGGATTGTGGAGGCACCCATTGGGGGAAATAAGGCTGGGAAGAGGTGGAAGAATGAGACGTATCCTTGGGCAAAGCCAGTGCCGTCAAACCTATCCACCCCACAAAGCCAACAGGCAAATACTTAACAGTATTGGTTCAATTGTACTTCCTAACTCTGTGTTGAATACTGTTGACACAGGGAGATATGGCAAGAAGGAAACAGGAGGTCCTCTGTGCACTTTTTAGAGTGGGAAATGGGTCTCCTAGGAAGAGGACAGTGTTTCCTGGAGAGGGGATAGGCTGCACAAGTGTCATATAAGCTTAGTTAATTTGTCCGACTCTCATTCCAAGCAAGAATATCCTATTATTCAGGGTTATGTTTTTTCTTTGCCTGGTTCTCCCTGTCTGAACTGGTGTTAAGTTCTTCAGATGAAAGATGTGATGTAGAATGAAGAGTATCAGATGAACCCAAGTGTTTGTTTTAAAATACAAATTTGTAATTCAGTACTCTTATCTTCTCTACAAAAGATCCCAGAGAGTAAACAGTTCCAAGATTCACTTACTATATCGTCTTCATAACCTCCTGCCAGGACCAGGGAGTAAGCACCATCGTTGCTCCTGCCATGTATACCTGCTACATGGGGCCTGTGAACACCAGATTCACTCACCTAGAAGAGATCAGTAGAAAGTTTACTGGACAGCTGTTCCAACAGGCCACAAATAGCTGCAATTATTTAGCACCAACATGAATCAATGCATGTGCACAACTGAGTTGCTGATGGCCCACACAACTTTTGTTTTTTTGTTTTCCTTATCCTTTTCAGATATTTGTTTGTATGTACAAAAATAGAATCTTTTCATGTGTTCCTATTTACCTGTATCAAGAAATATCTAATATTACACATCTTCCAACAGATAAGGGTCCTGACTTGTTGCCCTGCACAATGTGCAGTCATTTACACCAGTGCAAAGTGAGTGTAAAATAATGTCAAATCAATACAGTCGCATTTTGCATCTGCTTTCCCCAAGGTGTAGAAAAACAATGAATTGGGCCCTATAACTTCAGGTTGAAGAGAGGAGGAACAAATGAAGTCTTAAGAGTAACCCATAAAGGGCAAATCTACTTTTTTCCCCCTCTAAAACAATAGCTTGACTATGTGAGGGTAACCATCAGAAATTCAGGTTTTATCTTAATGTTTGTGCTGGAAGACTGCCAGCTAAACAACTAGGAAGTATATGATGTTCCAGATATCAAGGAAGTGAAACTGTTGAGAGGGAAAGCAATTTTATTCTAGCTGTTCATAACACAACAGTTTGGGGGCGAGGGAGGAAGCATTCTGGTTAATTCAGTTCACAGTCCTCGCTCCCTTCAATTATGGGGTGAAAGAGCCCCCCTTTTCACATATCTAGGGCCTCAAAGGAAGTTTCCAGCAAGACTGTAGAAGATTGTTTTTTCTGTCTGCTTGTGTTTGTATTTTTTAAATGTTTCATGTCTTTTTTACATCAAAAAAGTGTAAGACAAAACAATTCCCCACACTTTACACTCGCAACAGACAGACAAAGCCAGTCTTTTCCTCTCTGCGCGCTGAAGTCCTGTGGCAAGTGTGCCAACTTAGCTTCTGATTCAAATTCCTTGGGAAGGAGTTACATCATTCCCATTTTCCACTCTGGAAGTTCACTCCAGCACTGTTATTTCATACCTGGACTCTGAATTTCCACATGGTGCCAACTGGAACCCCAGGAATTGGTCCATAGTGGTTAGAGGGGACAATGGTACATTCCCTCGTGCGACCCACACATGCCATACCCTGTTTCAATGAGAAAGCCAGATCTAAGAACTGCCATCGATCATCATGCTTTACATATTAATATACAAGACAAAACAAGCTTTACACCAACCTTGCCCCAGTCTCTCTGAGAGGATGAATTAGCAGATGCCATCTTTGCCTTCTTTTTACTTTCTTTTAACTTCTCTCCTGCTAAAACCACTTCACTTGCATCATTCCGACATTCAGGGCAATACCTAAAATTGCCAGCCAATAAAAATTAGCTTGTGGTAGCCCCTCAAGTTAAAAATGGTGTTTTTCTCAGAGTGTATTGGTGGGTTATAAAGTAGAAACTTGGGAAGTTTATCTGAAGTTGCGTACACCCCATACTGACAGTACAATTTTAATTCTCTTGTTGAGAGGCTATCTACAACTGTTCAGACAGGGTTCTTGCACAGCTTTCCTGGCCACCATAGACAGGGCTGTTTCTGAGAAATATTATAAAGCCAATTTACGGAATGTTGGAACAGAGCATGTGGAAGAGAAAAGAATGTTAACATGTAGCATGTTTTAGCAGACATGGTTCTCAAAAAAAGGCCTGTTCATGATGGGTAAGGTAAGACATACACAAAGTCTGCAATAGCTGTTCAACTAGCTGGCATCATTCTGACTCCACTATGGATAGGATCTGCAAGTGACTGCAACCTGTACTAAAACAAATTGCCTCATTCACATTCTGCCAAAGGGCTACATTCTTTTCTATCAATGAAGACTACAAGTCAGATTAGCAACTGTAAAGATCACATTGACAAGAGAGCATTTATCAGATAAGATAGCTGTATGTCCTAGTTTTAAAAGTACATAAGCCATCGTCACCTCCACAACAATGCAGCATTGAGAGAAGAGTGCCTACTGCTCCGCCCAGCCACCCCCCCCTCCAATCTAGTTATTTTGCTTGCCCAAGTTGAGATGCCTTAAAAAGGGACTTGAGTCCCAGAGTACTGAAGACCCCTTTAAGGAGTCAACTGAAGCAATCCCCGCCCCCACCCCCCCAAATCACTAATCACTCTAGAAAATTTAGTCCAAGGAGACCAGGAGAAAGTTTTAACTTGTGAAATGTATGTGCTGCATATTTTCGAACTGGATTGGTGAGAGTGTTAACAGCAGCAAAGTGGCTGCTTATTTTGCTTTCCACAAAATCAGCACTGTTCATAGAACTACCATTCAAGAAACTTACCTATAAGAAGAGTAATAATCTGGCTGAAGAAACCCCATGCTTATGATGCTATAAACTTTGCTTTGTTACTAAATGTATTTTAGATTTTTAACTGAATCACAGACCTGGTTTTCATACGTTTCTGTAAGAAGCCCAGCATATTTTTAGTACTATAAACTAACATTTATGTTTCATCAAATGATCCAAAGCTCAGAACAGTCTTAGGGCTCGTCTACGCTTACTAGGGGGATCAACGAGCAGTGATCGATGCAGCTGCGGTCGATTTAGTGGATCTAGTGAAAACCCACTAAATCAACTGAAGATTGCTCTCCAGTCGACTCCTGTACTCCACCAGATCGATAGAAGAGACGGGGGAGTCAATGGGAGAGCAACTCCAGTTGACACTGCATAGCATGGACCCCATGGTAAGTAGATCTAAGCTACGTCAATTTGAGTTATGCTATTAATGTAACTCAAATTGCGTAGCTTAGATAGAATTTCCCCTGTAGTGTAGACAAGGCCTCATTCACAAAGATCCATCCGAATTTAAATAAGGCATAGCTTAATAGGGCTAGTAAAGTCTTACATAGTTATGTCCTAATACTTCTAGAAGGCATAGCCTCCATCAAAACAATTTTTTACGTTTCGGCCTTGACTATACACAAAAAGGCCTGTCTACAGCACAGCTGCTATAGCAGCACAGCTATGACACCGCAAGCGTGACATTGTAGCACCATAGCGTAAACCAGTGGTTCTTAACATGTGGCACAATCAGCATACAGCCGCGGTCCATGTGACATCCTCAGGGCCACATGGCTAGAATATATAGTGTATGGATGTGGCCCACATGACAGAGCTGTATATGCAGCCCACACTGGTAAAGAGGTTGAGAACCACTGGTGTAAACGCTTTCTAGATTGACAAAGGCTTTTCCATCAATGTAGTTAATCACTCTCTCCAACAGGCGGTGCTAGGTCAACAGAAAAATTCTGTAGACCTAGCCACATCTACACTGGGTGTTTGGGCGACATTAGAGCACAGACAGGCCAAAGTTACAAAAATGTCTGACAGTGTGTTAATAAATATGAGCAAAATCTCTTTAAATCAATTTAAAAAAAAAAAACAAACAAAACCAACCAATCTAAACCTGAATTATAGTTATTAAGGAAAGGAATTGACTTGAACTAAAATTAAATAGCTATAATTCAGCTTTAAATTGATTTTATCATCATTCATGGGGTCTTGCTCTGGTATAACAAAATTGGTTAAAACACACACCTTCAGAGATGTGTGTGTGTGTGTACACAAGGCCTTACACTTTTCACTACCTAAAGTCTACATACATACAAGTTACAATACTGAGCAGGCACTTTCATGACTTACCAGTCCTCATCATCTGGTATGTTACTAAGGGGCGGGTTGAGGCAGTAGATGTGGAAAGCCATGTCACACTCATCACACATTAGCTGTTTATCTGGATCCTGTTTACCTCCACACACATGACAGGCACACATCCTGCAGGTCTTGTTTGGGTTATCTTTACAATGTTTACACACTGGCCCACTCTGCCCTATGAACACACAGAAACAACAATTACTGCTGCTTCAGATTTCAGAAAATACTAGTTACACTACAATGGACAAAAAGCCTCGAATCACAAACATATTAAAAAGTTTAATTTTCTTGGGTATCCAATACCATCATCATAACAATAGGATGTAGTGTAAAGTTTAAGGGCAATGAAAAAAAAAACAAATCTCACTTTTTAAGGGGCTGGTGCTAGCTGGACTAACACTGCCAGGTTCTTCAATTTTGTAAATTTCATCCACAAAGATAATTCTGCAGTCATTCAAGGAATCACCAGCATCCCTAAGGGTAGAAATTCATAAATCAACAAAATCAGCCTTTAAAAAAAACAAACCAACCTCACTGCTGCACAGGTATACTACATAATGCAGACTGGGAGGCAGGTGCAGTATATCCTGGATCACAAGTAATTTCAATTAAGCATTCTGGATCATGTACAAGATGATCAATTAACAGATTTATAATAGTCAATGAGGCAACAGCCCTGTAGCTATGTTGCTATCATGCCCATAGTATAGATGTGGCCTTAGTCTGCAGCTGGACAGCAGCAACAGTACTAACCGCTGGTCTATACCCCATTTTTGGGCAGTTATACTGATTTAGAAACAGATATAGTTAAAGGTAACACAAAAACACTAGTATAGATGCAGCAAAATGTTCCGTGACACCTTACAGACTAACAGACGTATTGGAGCATGACCTTTCATGGGTGAATACCGACTTCGTATCCAATGAAGTCAGTATTCACCCACAAAAGCTCATGCTCCAATACGTCTGTTAGTCTGTAAGATGCCATGGAACATTTTGCTGCTTTTACAGATCCAGACGAAGGGTATGGCTACACTTACACTTCAAAGCGCTGCCGCGGCAGCGCTCCCGCAGCGCTGCCGCGGCAGCACTTTGAAATTCCAAATGTAGCCATACCCTTCGAGTGTGGTCACAGTGCCAGCGCTGGGAGAGAGAGCTCTCCCAGCGCTGCACGTACTCCACCTCCTCATGGGAATTAGCTTGCCTCCCAGCGCTGGGGCACTGTTTAAACTGGAGCTTTACAGGGCTGTATCTTGCAGTGCTCGGGGGGGGTGGTTTTTTGCAGCGCTGTAAAGCGCCAGTGTAGCCAAGGCCTAACACTGCTCCCCCTCTGATACTTGAGTATAGACGCAGTTAGTTATTCCTGTATAAAAAGTGCTTTATAGTTATAGTGGTGCAAAACCTGTGTGAAAAAAAAAGTCTTTAAAATGTGTGTTAAGTTCCCCAAGTCTTTGCAATGGAGCATTAAATGGTGATTGGGTTCGGAGTTAGGTGCTAACGATGTGGTTTTGTTTCATTAAAAGCATGCCAGTAATGCCTGTTCTTACAAAAATGACAGGAGCTTTAATCAATTCATTCCAAGGAGCTATTTCAGTCAAGTTAGGGCTATTATGTAAAACAAAAGCTTTGTTTACGCAGCTGGTCATTTCTTCCCAGGCTCTAGTGTCTGCTCCTCCACTACAGCATGTCCACCCTCCTCAATTGTCTTTTCCACACCCACCTGGAACATGCCTGCCTTATGCCACTGCTTCTCTGCCATTGGCCAACCAATGCCTCTTCAATACAGTTCCACAGCAAATTCCTCCTCTATTAACAGCCTCTTTACTCTAGCTGCACTTTGACTACTCCACACCCACCAATTCCAGGCTGTTTTCAGCACCTCTAGCCTGGTCTCCACCCCGCCCACCCATATTGTTCTTTGTTTTGAGGTAGCACCTAGGAGCTCTAGTCATGGACCAGGACTCCACCTAGGCCATGTCTACATCTAAAATTTTGCAGCGCTGGTAGTTACAGCTGTATTAATACAGCTGTATAGGGCCAGCGCTGCAGAGTGGCCACACTTACAGCAACCAGCGCTGCAAGTGGTGTTAGATGTGGCCACACTGCAGCGCTGTTGGGCGGCTTCAAGGGGGGGTTCGGGGAACGGGAGAGCAAACCGGGAAAGGAGACCAGCTTCGCCGCGGTTTGCTCTCGCGTTCCCGAACCCCCTGCAAACCGCAGGGAAGGAGACCTGCTTGCTCGGGGTTCCGGAACGAGAAAGCAAACCGGGAAAGGAGACCCGCTTCGCCGCGGTTTGCTCTCGCGTTCCCGAACCCCCCTGCAAACCGCAGGGAAGGAGACCTGCTTGCTCGGGGTTCCGGGAACGCGAGAGCAAGCTGGGGAAGGAGACCAGCTTGATTACCAGAGGCTTCCTCCTTCCACGGAGGTCAAGAAAAGCGCTGGTAAGTGTTTACATTGGATTACCAGCGCTGGATCCTCTACACCCGAGACAAAACGGGAGTACGGCCAACGCTGCAAACAGGGAGTTGCAGCGCTGGTGATGCCCTGCAGATGTGTACACCTTCAAAGTTGCAGCGCTGTAACTCCCTCACCAGCGCTGCAACTTTCTGATGTAGACAAGCCCCTAGATTCCAAATGGAGACCAAAAGACAGCCTCTGCCTGAAAGTTTACAATCCTTACTACCAACTTGAATTCCTTTTCACATTAAATAAATTCACCCATGAAGGGTTTAATATCCCTTAACACAGCAGACAAGATTGCCTGGAGGCAACACTACCTGAAGTAGATTTAGGGGCTGAGCTGAACTTTGCAGACTTTGAACCTACAGCACAGAAGAGTTTCTCAGCAAAAAACTATGCTTAAATTATTATGATAGCCTCAAAAGGTTGCAAACTTTTATTATGGAACCTGAACACCCCATGTGCCACCCCCCATCCCCCTCTTTTTCAAGAACTCCCTACATTTCCTCCCAATCTCTTCTGTGCCAGGGTCTCAATGTGCCCCCCACCCCACCCTCCTCCCATACCAGGGTCCCCCATTCTGCTCCCACACCAGTGGCTCTGTGCCATTCCTATATCCCCCCCATGGCATGCGTTGTGTGTTTCCCATTCCCCTATACCAGGTCTAGAGTGTATCCCTATTGCTCCCCACACCTTCCATTCCCCCTTACCAGGATCCTCCAAACTCCCATCACCCACTAGGGATTCTGTATACCCCCCATAACACAAAGACCCATTGGTAATTCATTGTTCTGTGTCAGTAACTCATCAGGCCCGACATACTACACCTAACAGTATTAAGATATATATCCAACAGGTGTCATGTAACATCTCATTGGAAAAACTAATAACTCACTCATCATTAATATTAGAGTGATATATGTGTAGGTCATGTATAAAAGATATAATTCTAGCACATAATTGTATTCTTAAAGTGTGTTCGGCAAGGAATGCATAAGCACACTGTGCCTTAGACAAGGGAACATGCATTTGCCTGATCATCAGGCAGAGACAAAGAAGATACATTAACACATAAGGTAAACAAACCTATCAAGCAGGAGAGAGCAGCTTAGTCTGGGCTTACTTTTCAAATAATACATTTTAAAAGGTTGCCTGGACTATAAAAAAGCAGAGAAAACTACTTAGTGGTCCATCACTTAGGGACCAGAGCTCTTGAAATCACAAAACATTGGGTCCTTCAAGGCTGTTGAAGTCTCTAGGGACTGAATATAGGTGAGAAACCTGCTCAGCAAAGATTGTAACTTGCCATAGTTGCATTTTCATCTTAGAAACATTTTTACTTATTTGTAACCCTTTCTGTCTTTACTCCTTATAGTTGGCATCACTTAAGCCTCTGACTTTTTGTTTAATAAGTTTTAGTTTTACTCTAAACCAATTCAGTGCTGTGATTGAAATAAGTATGTGTCAAAAATTCATTTAATGAATTGCAGTATATTGACTCTTTCACAGGTGGTTAAATGTTGTTCTTTTAATGTTACAGGAGAGAACTGGATGCTACAGAGGCAGACTGTTTTGAGGAAATTCAAGATGAAGCGGGTGTTGGGGTTACTTTTCAAAAAGTAACTGGGTGGTGGACACGAGGGTGTGACTTGCACGCTACCTGTTAGTGTCAGGGCTTTAAGCCACAGCAGCATTACCATTTAAGGCAACCAGAGTTACAGAGCAAGTCCTGACAATCCCTTAGTGGTCAGGGCTAAATCACAAAACATCAACCCCCACCCCTATTCCAGCATGCTCCATTTTTCCCTCCCCATGGCAGGGCTCTGTATGAACTTTCATCACCCTCTTCCCTCACATGTAAGGGACTGCGTGAGCCCAACCTTTCCCCTTCCCCTATTCTCCCTTCCCATTCCAGGGACTGTGTGTGTACTTCCTCCTGCGCCATTATTGATTTTTCTGTCTTGGAGACAAGTCAGTGCGTTAATATATTAAAACTATTGATATGATGAGCAAAGGTGAACAAGTTTATTATGCTGGAAGGTATTAATGGATACCATCAAGCAGTTCTTTGATCTGTAGACAATTGCAGAGGTTCTAGATTCTAGAAGCTAGGGTTTGCTAAAGAGCTGGGAGAGACACTATATGCCCCCCCATTTTCAGTTTTCTGAATTCCCTAAAAATCAGCAGGGTTCTGATCAATGCCTAGAACATTCCCTGAAATCTTAGTCTTCTTTTTCCAAATGCCACATTCAAATACTTCACTATACACAAACAAAATTGCCACTGATTTGAGTATAAGCCATTCGCAAGGTTGGCCAAAAATGTGCAAATTAAAAACTGCCACCAAACACAAAATAAAAGTGTGCAGATAAGACGTAGAAAAAAAAAGTTTAACATTTAAATGATGTAACAATAGAACACTGCCTCTTTTTAAATATACTTTCTCTTTCTCAAAAGGCATGGGTTCATAGAGTCCAGATATTTGCATCTACCTTCATGTTCTCGATCAGGACTTGGTCAAAAAGGAGCTTAACATGGCAACTTATACACAAAGGGAGTTTTCTACACAGCATTTGTAAAATGGAAACATGAGTTCGTTCGTTCACTCTCTCTCTCGCTCTCTCAAAATTTTTTATTTGACTGTAGACCTTTCCTGACAATGTTCATAATCATTGTCAGGAATTAAAACTAACAAGTGGAACTCACTGGTCTAATATCCGTTGTCCAAATCAAAATGAACCACAGAAGTAAAACAAATGGCTAAGAGTATGGCTACACTTGCCAGTGCACAGCGCTGCTATGGGAGCGCTCCCACGGCAGCGCTTTGAAGTGCGAGTGTGATCGCAGCGCCAGCGCTGGGAGATAGCTCTCCCAGTCCTGCATGTACTCCACCTCTCCGTAGGGATTAGCTTGCAGCACTGCGAGCCGCGCTCCCAGCGCTGCGGCACTGTTTACACTGGCGCTTTACAGCACTGTAACTTGCTGTGCTCAGGGGGGTGTTTTTTCCACATCCCTGAGTAAGAAAGTTGCAGCACTGTAAAGGGTCAGTGTAGCCAAAGCCTAAGAGTTAGAATTTTACATTCCATTCAGCTTGCTAGTCTTATTAGCATCATAACCAAATTTGCTTTTTTTAAGAGAGTTGGAAGCAATTGGTTTCTTTATTGAAGGCAATGACAAGAAGAGCAATACTTGCAAACAGAACATTTCAAAGTCATTTTGGGACTCTACATCTCTATTTCATTCTTTTAGGATCAGGATTACTTACCCAAGCAGTATCTTTGCATACATCTCCTTGTTCATTCTGGTTTCCCGTTTTCGCAGAATCTCTGCATCATACCAAAAACCTCTCTCTTTTGGTTCATCAGGATTATAGTTGACCATCACCACTTCCCCCACTTCTAGCTGGTGCCACTTCAAAACAGTCCGTGCTCGAGTACGTACATCTTTTGAACTCAGTTCTACAACTCCATTCTCTGGGTAGCTTTTTTGGGGGGAAAAAAGGGTTACATTATTTAATATAATCTAATTTTCACATTATATTAACCACCTGTTTTTAAGAACAGTCAATGCCACCATAACATTCAACTGTTCAAGTTGATTCTCTTCTCTCTCCCAGCATATCCATTGCTAGAATAGGGCATACCAAAATTCTCAGTGCTGCATCCCATTTAATATTTTGGCCATTTAGTTAGTCTTCAACAAAAAAAAGTGACACTTCTCCACTCTGGTCTACTTATCCTCCAGTTTTAAAGTGCACACGGTTCAGACAAGCTGGCAGTGTTACAGCCTGTCTGCACTTAAAATGGTTTGGCACTACAGATGGCAGAGCTATGTTGCCAAATGCAGCTTTAACAAACATTTCTCCAAATGGAAGGCGCTATACCAGTAAAAGGGCTTTTTCGCCAGTATAGCTTTGTTGTTTAAAGGTGTGAATTTTTTTTGTCATACTCCTACCAATACAGCTATGCTGATAAAGCTCTCTAGTGCAAACCTGGCCAAAAATCTTGCTTCTCTACATGACCAAATGCTCCAACATCATCAAATGACCTTCATTAGCTATAACTCACTCTTCATATTTCACATGATATAGGATATCTTCTTCAGCAGCAGTTGATTGCAGTTCAGACTCTGTATCACTATCACTTGATTCATTTGCAGCCTTCTCTTTCCTGGTCACATTTACAATCTGGGCTTCAAACCATGCTCCCATGTTCATATCCCGAGCATCTACAAACTCGTTGATCTAAACAAAGCAAGACATGTAACTCTCCAAACTAAATTTTCAGAGGAAGCTTGAAACTCAATTAAGCCACTCTCTACAGGGCTTAGATTGTTACAAGTGGCTAGTTATATTTCCAAAAAAACTATGTTTGAACTCTCTTGATGGTCCCACAGCACATCCTGACTTCTCTCTCTCTCTCTGACAGGGTCAGGACTTGTCTTAACATTTGTCCTGTGCATCATCAAGCACACAGTGGTTTAGTAAATAATGTAGGACAGCCTTGCAAGATGGTCAGTCTGTACTCTGTCAGTAAAAACACTCATACCTTAAAAATTCCACTGTAAAAAGCATGTAAAAAAGGTACTTGTTCTGAGCAAACAGTTTCTCAAAGGTTTTAGAAAGAGGCTTTGCTGTTCATTTCTGTATAGTACTTTGTACCTGAGAAAGAAATCTAGCGTACACTCACCTTATAGAGTCCAAATCCTGGATCAACCCAGTCAGCTTGTGCTACTGTACTAGGCTGACACTCCAACTCTATTGCACCCTCGCCATTGTTGGAGTTCTTATCAGACTCACTCTGGCCTGAGCCGCAGCCAGAGTCTGTATCTGAGAGTTCCAAGTCCTTCTCTTTATTAACAGTAGGAAGCATAGCAGGGCTCTGTTTTACAAGTAGCTGAACAATATCATTCAATCCAACATTGTAGTCAAAGAGGGAGTGACCATCTTCCATCTACAGGATAAATTGAGAAAGTAACAATCTAGTTAATTTCATTTATATTTTAAAGCCAACTCAAAACTGCCTTTGATTACATTTGCAGGTATATGTACAAAATATACTTGAAAAGCACTAACAAGAATTAAGCAATATTTGTAATTTTCAAACATTTGAGTGTCAAGTAGATTTTTATTCTTACTGTCTGGAAATTTTTTTGTTCATAGAGCAAACTTGGATGCAAATACTGGAGAAAAAAAAATGCATCCGCGCTATGGTAGAACTGCTTCAGTGGCCAAGTCACTCCACTTCTCTAACTAGGTTCTGAATGGCAGTGTGAAATGAACCAGTCTTAATTTCACTTTGCAACTGGTCAGCAAAGCCAGCAGAAGTTGTAGTCACTGGAATTAGTCTACAGATTCACAAGACTGGACTGTGTCTAATCAAAGCTAACTTGAAGGAAAGTTAAATTAAAATTTGGAAAAGTGGCATTGCACAACGGCAGAACTTTGACTTTTGACTATATAAATAGATGACCAAATAAATCTGTACCTTTTAAAGTTCTTGAAGTTACTGAAGTACTACTATTCCAGATTTAAAGCACAAGACTTGATGCTGGAGAAAGTTTAGCAATTTAGAAAGCTTCACCACATATTTAAGGTCTGACTAATAGAAATTCTACAGGAAATCATCATTCCTCCCAGCCCAAACCACACAAAAAAAGTGATCCTCAGAGCTTTGTTCTCTATCAGCGGGAAACAAGTTAACCACAAAAACTTGCACTTCAGAAGAATCACTGAGAATGAATTATGATTCATGGCATAAAATAGTTATGGGGCTACTACTGGAAATATGAATAAGAACAGCAAAGGTCAAGTTATTTCCTGTGAATAGATGAAGAATCATAGCACTAATCAAATCCATAAAATCGAGAATCAGCTGAACCTTCTTATACTTACTACCAGAGTAATGGTATCACAAAAATCAGGTTCCAACTAGCAATAAGTATCAGAAGAATAGCATAGAGAACACCAAAGGGACACAGTCAAGAAAAGAGCAGCACAGGATGAGAGAACATGCACAAGGAGCAGCCACAGGAGCATAGAGTACTAGATGACATGCTGAAAGCAGCAATATCGGATGCAAAATGTTTTATTATTGGAGGTTTTTCCCTCTTCCATCATTTTGCAATAAGAATCAGATCACAAACTTGACAGACTTCAAATCAGGAAAGGCACTATGTTGGGGGAAAATCTCACCCTAAACCCTACCCTCAAACATTCTCTCCATCAGAGTCCATTATTCCATCTCTGTGCTCTGAATGAGTCTCTTGTGGTCCAGTCCCTCTGATCTCATACTAGAGAATACTCCATTAAATACATAGCAATCCAGTACTAGTATTACACTTTACAGCTCTCTTAAGTCTGCATTTTTTAAAGTTTTCTTTGGTTCCCTCATGCATTTGAGGATGCTAACATCTGTGCAAGCTACATTCCCTGCCTCACCCAAAACAAGGTGAAACAAAATAAGATACCTTGGGGATCTAAACAGCAGCACTAGTTTCTTCATAGCCAACAATAACAATATGCTGCTTTATCTACGCTCTGCCAAAAGCACTGCAATTTGCAGTGGAAGTTTTAATCCCTGTTAATAACTGTTCCCAAAGCTCTTATTAATTCAAGGCCCCAGTGTGTCAATGTCCAATAGTCATTTATTTAAATAGGAGTACCTTGAGACACTTCACCTTTGGAAGAATTCTTGTTAAAAGTCCCAACTATACTACTATCTTTACCCACATATTAACTAGAGCAAATCTTGTATTTTACAAAAACCCTGCTTTGTTAAATATCAGCTTTTCAGGAAGCAAAAACATCAGCAAGTTTCACTAACAGACCATGCAAAAAATGAGCTAAAGCAAGGAGGTAGGGAGCTAGGAAGGGAGGAAACAACAACCACCTCTCCAGCCAAGAAAGCAGTGATGTTAATAATGGCTTTCACAAGAGTACCATTCAAGTTCTTTTTTTCAAGGATGATGGCAACCAAAGCTCAGACTCTCAAAGCCCCACCTACACTGGGAAAACAACAAAATATCTCCACTGGGTCAGGTATTAAAACCAGAGGGGGTCCATAACTCTGGTACATGTTTGATTAGGCTTGTTTTTTAGCAGGGTAAAGTTACATCAGTGGTTAAAGCAGCGAAGAGTCCTGTGGCACCTTCTAGACTAACAGATGTTTTGGAGCATAAGCTTTCGTGGGTGAACACCCATAAAACAGTTCTGGGTGCAGGAACCTTGCCTGCATCAGGGCTACCAGTATTTGATTGGTAGGATTTAAAAAAAAAAAAATAAAGTTTCTCTGAACTGTGTCCACACTGGAGAAAAGTACTATGGGACAACTTCTTTAGCAAAAACGTTTACTAAAAAAGCAAGGCTGGCCTTAAGCACAAGCAAAGCAAATAGCTGATTGGGCCCCTGGACCAGCTTTGCAACTCATCTTAATCTTCCAACTCTAGCAATAACATTAAAAAGGGAAGAAACAAACAACCTGATTCCACCTACTACCCTGATAGCTTGATTCCAAGATAAGATTGGCCCCAATTTGTGAAATAGGACCCCAAATATTTTAGAACAGCCATTATTTGTTAGTGTCTGTACACATTCAAGTTACTTATAAAGGCACCATGGTATTTACGCACTGAATGAGAGCTAAAGTTCTGCATTTGTTTCAAATTTGTTCCAAAATATTCTCTATCCCCTTGACTCCTTCAAAAAGGAATCCTTCTTCATATGCCAAATACGCAAACAATCTCTGCAGAATCTCACTCAAATGTACTTCTGGCAGCTCCCAAGGCATACAGCTTGGTGCCTAGTTCTGCATGAACACAAGAAAAGAACCTTTCAGCTTTCCGATGGTACTCCAATACATCAACACTGTACTTAGAGTACTCCACCACACGCATTCTGAGAATTTAGCAGCCAGCCAGCATGACAGGAGATTCATATTGAACAAACCCAAGCTATTTCCCTCAGACAAGTGGCAAGTGTTCCCTTTACAACTGTGGGGTTTGTTTTTGTTAGAACAATTAACAGAAGGCAGTAACCATAATTGAGGGAAAAATTGGTTATACGTGCTGCTAAAGCAAAAATGTCAAGTAAAATAAAAGGGGTTTCTTCCATCTCCAAGCACTCTAATTTCCAATTAGCCAAGCTGAAGTTTGCATGAAGCTTTAGAATGTAACTTAATGATGCAAATCAGTGTAGGATATGAGCACTGTATTTAAGAGCCTTTTAAGCTTATTTTACTACAAATTCAGCTAGTCATAGAAGTAGTAACTTCTTGTGGAAGGAAACACATCCTTGCTACACAAATGTAACATCCAACATAATGTCAGGAATGTAATATTACTGAATCACTCGAGATTACCAAGCCAAAGTTTAACTTGATAGCAGCTACCCATGATTTTTAAAAAGCTCTGCTATCAGGTTTTACAGAGACAGACTACTTCCTGTGAATCAAGATCTTTATAGCCCCTCAAAGCAGTAAAAATTCCAGAACTTGAAAAACTTAGCACTAAACCTAACAATCTGAGATCACAGAGATCCTAGTAAAATCTGATTTTCATAGATACCATGTGATTTCACAGACTCAGTAACTGCCTTTTTCTTACAAGTACCTTTGACCAACTAAAATAGAGCTGTCCTACTTTGGATAAACACCAAGATGTTGAACCAGGATTAGGAATAGATCTGGATCTTAGACAGCAGACAACTCCTAGATTTCATTTATTTATTCAGTCATCTACTTCACAACAGCGGTCTGTTTTCAGCTATTTGCACAAAGTACTTACATGCAATGTGTGTGCACAACTGCAGACATTACAACATGTATGTGACACCACAGACAGAGGTAGATATGAAAAATGAAAGATGACAGCCCCACTAGTGAAGTCCAGGACTAGTGTCCTAGTGAGAAGCCCAGTTTCTAGAAGAGGTATTAGAATGTCTCTTAGGGCACTCTCACTGAACGATGTTCAGGGACTCCATCCCTTTTATTTAAAATGTCAAGTTTAAGCACTCCCCAGACTACTATGATGGTGGAGAGATTCTCCACACTCCCACAGCCTTTGTTTTATATCCTACCACCAAATGAATTTAACACCTGACTTAGCTGCAGGTCATAGCTTTCTCAAGCAAAGCAACATGAAACTGATGAGTGACATTTCCACTACCACCCATCAGATTCTAATTAGCAGTAATAAATTATTCAGAATTAACTGATGAAGCGCTGAACAAGAGGCACTGACCTGTTTGCCTGCAGACTCAGGAAAACACTACAGTTTGTTTACAGACAATTAATTTTCTTCACAATCATCAAAAATCTTAGGACTTGCCCATACATGAATATTATTCCAGAATAAGATAAGGTGTGAATTTAAAATTGAGTATCTATTTCCGAATAACTACATGTCTGGACACATTTATTCAAGAACAGCAAACTAAACCAGAAGAGGGCACTCTTATGCTGATATAAGCGTGTCCACATATTGAGCTGCTTCTGAACTGATCAATATGTTGATAAGCCCTTGGATCAGTCTGTAAATCATACTTCACCATCATACCTATGCAGTTAAACTGATTGAAGATTAAGTTTAGGGGAGTTAAGACAAGTTATGTTCTAATTGGACAATGGTTCATATTGAGCAGACCACAACTATGTTCCCTACCCTCTTTGACCATATGTGTGTGTGTACACACATTATATAGCTATAGCTGAACTAAAATTGAAAAAATACACAGCTTATGAAAATGACTATTAAAGCCAACACTGACTGTATATGGGAGTATCCCCTAAGTTTACAGCAAGTACAGCCAAGCACCGTCCCTCATGGAACATCCCAAACACAAAGTAGAGAAACGTGTAAGGAAAAAAAAAATCACTAGATGGCGGCATAATCCATAGTTTTAAAAACAAAATTATTCCAGCTGACACCAGACAAAACTTGCCACTGTACTTCTCCAGTTTGAATCACTATATTTTACTCAAATGCGCTGTTTAACCAGCCCCTTTGTCTTTACACTAATTCCTTGGTCTATTCTATTAACAGACATGCTACCTGAACTAGTTACTTCTGCTAAGCCACAAACCCACCCTGTTAACACCCAATACCATGTGGTTCTCACTCATGAGAGTGAAAGAAAGGTAAATTCTTCCCTGCACACAACCACCATCTCTTCAATAGATCTTTGCCAGCACTGCATTCAAATAACAAAGATGGTAAACAATGGGCTTGGGGGGGGGGGGGAGAAACACGACGACCATACCCCGAATCGCAGGGAGGCTCTCTCATATACTAAGATATACTATTCCCTTTACATAGTAATGCTCAAGGCCCACACAGACTATGTCTTCACCTCATGAAAGCTGTGCTTGATTTACCCAGGGTAGAATCTGGACTGATGAACAGTTTTGTTCCCTCAGTTCTCCAAACTGAGGTGCCTTTTATATGCTTCACTGTGAAGGTTACCATTCCTAGTCTCCTCACACACAGCTTCCAGCATGTAAATTACTCCCAATTATACTGTACGAGTGCTACAGCTAGCCACTTATGAATTACACTGCGGAGCAACACCAGCAAACTCCCAGTCCCAGATTTTCCCCCAGCTCTCTCCTGGACAATACAAGCTCATATAAAGTCCATAATTTTATTAATAGAAAACAATGTGCACAAATCATGTTATCCCAAATGGAGTTTCCCCAACACTTCAATCCAAACACACTGGTTTAGATAAAACTAAAAAAGTTTATTAACCACAAAAGATAGGTTTTAAGTGATGACAAGGCATAAAAGTTAGAATTGATTACAAGAAAATAAATGTAAAATGCAACTACTGCCTATCTTAATTTCTCTCTCACTACATGTTCTAGCAGTCTTACTAGCTGAATTCTTTCAGTCAGGATCCCTTCCCCAGTCCAAAACTGTTTCCCTTGTTCTTCAGTGTTGTGGATGCCACAGCTAGAGAAAGAGAGGAATAATTTGGGGCATCTCCCCTCTCATAGACTTTAAGGTCAGAAGGGACCATTATGATCTAGTTCTCTCTCTTCGAGAAAGATCTCCAGCTGAGGTTATGGAGACAAAGTCTATCTGGACAGGAACCCTCAGCTGTTTTGTCATGATTTAGATTTTCACCCACCTCCCCTGCCAAAGAATAGCCACATAACCAGGTGATGGTCCTTTGTTGACACCTAATTTGTGGCTGCTCCTCTCAGACATGAAACATGTCTTAATAACTCCAAACAGAGGAATCCTATAACTGTACATGCAATGTTGCCATAAGTTTTAAAAGGACAATAATAATAATCAGCACATTATGAGTTTTCAAATGATATCTCACGAGGTATACTTTGTACAAAATGTATCACAGTTCTGTAAAAGGGTGAATTATGGGGTACAGGCTGTCACAACATTAACACTATTTTTTTTAGTGAATTCAAAGCCACAGTGCTTTGCCAACATAAACATCAGAAGAGCAAGAGGAGATGTGAATGAATGTTAAAGTAATGACTTGTATAGTACTGTACTGTTTGGTCACTCCAGCAGGGTGGGAACATCTAACACTACCCTTAGACTTGTTACTTTCTTTGATCACAGTTTAAGGCGGAGTCCTTGTCTGATATCATGCAGCCCTGGGGATAGAGAAGGTGGGAGTTTCACCCCCACGCGCTATGGGGAGAGGAATGTGAGGGGGGGTTTTAGGAGGGCGCCGATTCATTACATTAAGAAAGGGAACAGAGCAGGTACCTGTTTGCCCCGGTAGAAGAGCCTCTGCCTGTCAGGTTCCACGCCATCGCCGAACACCTCGTGTATCCTCAGCCGCAGCTCCTCCACCTTGGTGAGTTTGGAGAGCGAGTCCACCCGGTGGGTCTCCTTGCCATCCATGGTGCGCACCTGGATCCACATGGTGGCGGCTCTGCCAAGGACGAAGGGGGAGCGGGTGACTCACCTAGCAACAGGGATGTCCCAGGATGGGGGGGCGGGTCTAGGGCTGGTTCCACACCCAGATCCTGCAGGCAGACCCGCCTGGCACCGCCCCCCCCCGCCCATCCTGGGGGGCAGCTCTCCGCGAGACCGCGCTCCAGGGAGACGTTTAACTCCCCCCCTCCCCGCGCTTAGGGACCATCCCGCCTCAGCCCTTCCCACCCCGGCCGGCCGGCCCCCCCAGCGCCGGAAACAACCCAGGACCAGCCCCCCCGGAGATCTCCCCAAGGCGGACATCGCGCTACCCCAGCCGGCCACTCCCGCTGCGGGAGGCAGCCCTGAACCCACCCCGGCCGCTCGCTACGTTCCCAAACGCCCACCTCAGTCACAACGTTGGGGCTAGCCAGCGGGGGCGACGCTCGCTCTTCAGCCACCGAATCAATGAGACCTCTCACCCTAACCCCCCCCCTCCGCTCCGAGGACCCGCCCTCTCCTCCCAAACTATTGGCTCGCAGCCGGCCGGCCTCAACGCCGATTGGCCCACGGCCTAAAAGCCCACCCCTCCCCGCAACCTAGCCGATTAGGCTGCGCCGGGCCATCCGTCTCCCTCCTCGCGGGCAGGCACCGCGCGCCAACTGTATCTCGCGCCACAATTGAAACGCTCTCTTAAATCTCGCGGAGTTTCCCCCCACTACACACATCTCGCGTGGTTATGTAAATAACAGAAGACAGCTGCCAGGCTTTTTAAAGGGGCAGTTCTAAAGGGTCAGCGAAAAGGGGTGCAAGGGCCTGGCCCCTGGAATAGGCAACCAGAGATGCCACTGAGGGTGCAAATCTATCTGCCCCACGCTCCCTTTATATTTTGCAACGTTCCTTTCCAAATTGTTATAGGCTGACAATTAATTTGTCTTGTGCAAATCCAATTTCCTCCACCAGCACCCCCAAAAAGACCATAGTATATAGATTAAGAATGAACAAGTGGAAGAGTCACAAGGCCTGTTCCCACGTTTGCATCTCAGGGACCAGTGTATAGGAACTCTGTGTCCATTGCAACTTGCATTTAGGATGAGGGGAAACTTGTTTGCATATTCAGTGGCAGCATATGGTGAATGTGGTCAGCAGTCCTCCAAGTGCATGCAGAGACCACAAAAGCTGTGCTGCCGCCAGCTTCTGTAATTCTATTTCTAGGGGCAAGGGAGGCCTTTTAAAACAAACACCTACATACTATCAGGGAGTACTTGCGGAGGTGGGGACAGGGGAATGCAAACTGCACATCTGAGGGTAGTCTATGGCGATCTGCAAATCCTCTTCAAGGAAGTAGAGAGTTAGGGAGGTAGAAAGACGTGACCATGCGCGGTTTAAATTTTAGAACCTGAGAACAGCAGGACACCTTTTTAACAGTAAGTTGGTCCCTGCGTGAACTTGGGAGGGAGTTCCTTGTTTGTCATTCACTGCCAATAAACATGTAGACCCAGAGAGCTCTCTCTAAGTACAGAGCTCAAATTACAGGCAAGCTCTCAATGCCACCCGGGAATAGGGCATTTTAAACTTTCAATTATTTTAGATTTATTTTCTCAGGGGGACGTATTTCCAAGTTGTGCATGCAATGGCAACCCAATACAATCTGCAAACCCACCCTCCCCACCGGTCCCTAAAATGAATTTCACATATAACTGCAAGATTTCTGGTTTCCACCTCAGCACCCGGCAGCAGGAATGGAGCGTTCACTTTCTGAAAGGGTGAAGACTCTGCCAGCTGGTTACCTAAACCTATTATCCTCTCTAAAAACAGGCTTTAAAAATAAAAACCGATTGCATTCTCCAGACGGCCTTTCCATTGCATTTCAAGGCTGAGGCACAGAGAACTTGTACTTGGAGACGGGAAAAGGTAGAATCCGTTTATTATGCCATACCTGGGAGCACACAATTTTTAACTCAACTGACATACCATGAACCAGTTAGAGTTTGCGGGTAAAGGACTGAGCTGGGGAAACGACAGACTGCTTAAAAGACGGGGACTGTCTCTACTGTGTGTGTATCCCACCGTTTGGGCAGCCCACAGCAGATGCTCCTTGTACGAGCAAGATCCCATCTTCTAAATATCGACATTATAAATACCCTGCGAGTCTCAAAATGTCTCCCTGCCCGTTGGCATTTGCTGCTATAGCAAGGCACTTTTTGGCATAGGCTTGCCCTCTCTGTTTGCACTTGGGAGGCGGGCTCAGGGGATCCCCTGCTTCCTAGCTGCTGTCACTGAATAAGCAATCTGCGAATGGCTCCTCCCTTCTACAACAAACTTTAAAAAAAAAGCAAAAAAAAAACCCGTAAATTGCTCCGTTCCGCGTTGGTATTTCAAAAGGGGTAGAGGCACCAGGACCTTTGCAGTGACTTGATCTCATACTTGAGCAAGTTTCCTATAGGATACCACTGATGAGATAACCTCCCCCCTCCCTCCTTATCGCTATAAATAATCCTTTACAAACAAACGTAACAGTCACCCTACAACATCTGCTGCAGGTTACATCCCAGCTGGGACAGTTACAGGACCTCCGATGTTTGCAAAGACTTGGTTTCTGCTGGGGGTGGGGGGAGAGGCAAAGAGTCTCCCATTTGCCACAGGCTGCCCCCCGCTCACGCTGCAAAGCCCTTTCCTGCAAATAAGCAATTGCCATCTTCACCCCCTCCCCAGCCAGCCCCACTGCGGGACCACCACGAGACACTCACCTTTCGCAATCGGGTGCCTGCAATGGGATGGGAGATTGGGGAAGGGCGCGCGCGTGTGCAAGCGATGCTCCGTCCGCTCCTGGACTCAATGCAATGCCACCGGATCTAGTGCCACGGGCTGCCAAGGAAGCGCCAGGAGCCGGAGCCGCTCGCCCCAGCTTTCCCCCCGCAGCGACTGCTACCGCCCGCGAACCCGGCGCCTGGCTTTGGAGTTTGGCGCGGAAAAGCCCGGGGTGGGGCGGGCTCCTGCCGATTGGTAGCTGGTGGCGGGAATGAGGAAGACGGGGAGGAGCCCACGCCCGGCCCGGGGTACCCGGGGGCGAGGGGAGAGTTGCTGCTGCAGCGCCCTGCCTGCACGGCGCTGCAGCCAGGGGGGTGCACCCTGCAAGCACGGGTGGGTGCGCTGGGATGCGGGGACCGAAGCATGGTAGATGGAAGGTGCCGCTGCATCCCGCCTGGGGCTTGCTTTGTCCCCAGCCTTGCCAGCCCAGGTCAAGACGCAGGAGCCCCTGGGTGCTGAGGCTCATTCCAGCCTGGCCTTGGAAGCGGTGAGCTCTCTCCCGTGGATGGTAAAATGCCCACAACTCCTTCCACCTCAGCCCTCTTCAGCGCCACCTCCCGCCAGAAATCGCTCCGTAGGAGAATGCTGCCTCCTCCGGGGTGGAACAGGGGTGAAGTTTAACAGCGCACAGCCAGGCCGCACAACGGGGCCGGGAGTTTCTAGGCAGTAAACCGCAGGAGAGGACAGGACTCTAGTTCACAGTCAGAAGGGTCATCCGAGGTAACGGCCTATGGAGCAACCATCTCCCGTGTCCATTACACTTTGAACTCCATCCCCCTTGCTTGCAATGTATTGTGATGACAAATGTTGACCTGTCACCTCTGCCCTAAGCTACAGGTCTACCCCCTGGGGAAAACACCTGATGGATTCTCTTTTCGCATTTCCAGTCTCCTCTGCAAGGACAGTCAGTCAGAGCTGCTGCCCCTGGCAAGCAGAACTCTCCCCTTCTGCTCAGGTACCACAGGAGATCTGAGGCAAGGAGCTTCTGGACACATATCATTTCCACAAAAAGCAGAGGGGTAAGGAGAAGAAAGAGCCCAGCAGCTCAGAGCGGGCTCTGTTCCTTCCATCCATGAAGATCTCTCGGAAGCGCACGCCTTTGATATCATGCACTCTCTCTCCTTTACTCAGCTCATCTCCCAGGATAACAGTTTAGCAAAAGAAATCAAGGCATCAAAAGCAGTTAAACACCTGACCAACTTGAAGCATGTGCTTCGTTGCTTTCCTGAAGCAGGGCCAGTGCCTGCAAGAAAAGTTGGTCTGCAGGCAAAAGCCCAGCATTTCCCCTGTGGCTCATAAAAAGCGCAAGAAATATGGCGCATTACTCAGTCTGAAACAAAGGGTAGCAGAACAATGGACCTCTCAGCAGACAGATTCCTCGTGACACCTCAAAAGACACTTGATGACAAAAAGTAATGCATGCAAGCTCCAAGGAAACTTGGCAAAGATAAGCAAGTGCCCTCCCCTGATGGCCATGACCCCTCAAACTGTCTTCCTGAAGTGTCCCCTCTCTCTAAGGAATAATCAAATCCCTAAAAGAGTCTCAGAAATCGCAAGACTGGGGCTCTAGTCTCTGTTTTCCTTCCCAGTGTTTGTCTTGTCTATTTTGAATGTATATTTGGCCCCAGCACAATGGGACACAGATCTCAGTTGGGGCCACTAGGCACTACTATAATACAATACTAAATAATAACATCATTAATGGGGCAAATCCTGAAAGCTGCAGGACACCTGGCACTGCTATCAAAGCCAAGCAGAACTGCAGCTGCTCAGCACCCACTGGAAGTGCAGTGATGTCACAAACCTTTGACATCACAGACGCGCAAGATCCTTAGGAAGCACAGACAAGAGCTGGCTTCTGTTCTTCCCCGATGTCGGTGGTGAAATCGATTAGCCTGGTGCTGCCTGAAGAAAAGGTGTATTTGGCAGGGTCCAGCGTAGCTGGCCAAGTGATTCTGACCCTTAACAACTCTTTGATCAACCCCACAGTGAAGGTAGAGCTTGTGGGAAGGGGCTATTTGCAGTGGAATGAAGAGACTAATGCTGACAAGGATTACAGCAGAAACATTATCTGCAATAACAAGGCTGACTACGTCAATAAAACAAAGACATTCTATATAGAGGGTAAGGAATTGGAACCATAGAGGTCAAAGAACACAGAGTAAAACCTCACTAATTTTGCACTCGTGAACACAGGAATTGCCATATTGGATCAAATCAGTGATCATTCTAGCCCTGTATCCCAACTGCTTAAGACGAAAATGCAAGAAACACTTCATTAGGCAGTTATGTGATAACCTGCACAGGAAGTATTTCTTCCTAACCCTTATTGATTAGAGGTTGGCTTAAGCCCTGGAGCAAGGAGCTAAACTTTGGGCACTTTTTAAAAAAAATGTATAATTTTAAACTCTGAATGATCTCATCATCCATGTAACAGTCCAGTCCCTTTTATTCCCACTGAACCCTTGGCTTCTGTGAGGGCTTTATTTATTTAGATTTACATTTTTTAAAAAGTGTAAATGAAAAATGGTGGTAATGGATATCCTTAGGTTAGTTCTGTGTTTGTGCAGAAAAAGTATTTCCTTTTATCAGTTTTAAATTTGCTTCCTTTCAATTTCCGGGAATGTCCCCTTGTCCTCGTATTAGGAGAAAAGGAAAACAGGAGACCTAAGGTGAATGATTATATTTTGCATATCAGAGCCAGTTTGAGACCCTTACTCTCACGTAGTAGTAGTTTACACCATGCATAGTCCCACTGAAATCTAAGGATTTATTGTGGAGTAAGGTACCACTTAGTGTGAATAAAGGAATCACAATGTGGCCCATAGTAAGTGTGTATACATATCTATACATATAGTCACAGTAATGCACCACTAAGACCTTGTCTAACTAGGAAGGGGTTTCTGGTATAGTTATATCAATATGGCTATATCAGCAAAATCCTCTAGAGTAAACACATTTATACTGGGATAAAAGTGATTATACCAGTATAACATATGACAGTTCTCCCAGTCAGTATAATCTGTAATAGCATAAGCACAATTACATCAGTATAATCACATCTACTCTAGGACTTTTACTGGCATAGCTATGAATCACACCCCTAGATGACACACAGCTATGCCAGTAAAACCTCTAAGGTCTGGTCTGCCCTAAAAAATTAGGTCAGCATAACTACATTGTTCAAGGCTGTGAAAAATCCACAGCCCTGAGTGACGTAGTTAAACCAATGAAGCTAAGTCCCCATATAGACATCGCTAGGTTGACAGAAGAATTCTTGCACTGACGTAGCTACCACCTCTCGGGGAGGTGGATTATCTATGCTGACAGGAGAATCCCTCCTCTCTGTGTAGGTAGTGTCTACACTAGGGGTTCTCAACCTATTTACCACGGAGCTGCATATGGAGCTTTATCATGTGCCTGTATGGCCCTGAGGATGTCACATGGGCTGCAGCTATGCACTGATTGGGTTGCAAGCAGCCCCCAGGCCAGGGGTTGAGAACCACTGTTCTATAATGAAGAACTAGGATGCAGCTGTACCACTGTAGCACTTTAAGTGCAGACGAGTTTTAAGTGTAGACCAGGTATCAATGTACTTTGTTCATTTATTTTGTCAACTATCATTTTTAATTTATTTATGTGCTGATAAGTGTACCACAATACATTTTATAAAAATAATGAAGTCTTGATAATATGAGACCTCACTACAGCTTATGCTGTTATATCCTTGCTGAGAGGCAGGGAAGTTATGAGCTACACAAAGGAGGTAAAGAAAATTAGTCGGGGTCTTACTGTGTTTTTATATACACAATTAGTTAACCCCCAGTGTTTACAGGAATATAAAAGCAGTGGGTTGTGAACAACTCCTACATAGTTAAGAGTTGAAGGTTAGGCTGCATGCCAATGCATTAAATCTTGGATTTGACCTATGATCTCCAATGGTCAGACTTCAACTCCTCCTAGATTATTAGGATTTAAAGGCTATGCCCCACCGGAAAGGTCATTTTTCCTATATGTGCAATCAAGTCTTGGATTTGACCTATTAGCTCTCACTGTGGCAAGTAAATTCCTCCTACAAGTTGAAAGTTGTGCTAGGTGTTATTGTAAATCTAGGGTGAAATTATCTTTCCGATATTTAGCATAATAGTAACAAGCAGTGCTTCTATCACACTTTTCAGCTCTGTATCTAAAAGGCCAAATGTTTCAAAAGTAGGGGCCTAAAGGCAGGCACGTAAATCCATATTTAGTCTCCTAAATAAACAGCCTGATTTTCAGAGATACTAAGAAACCACAACTCTCAAGGTTTCTCTCACAGAATTTACTAGCAGTCCTATACCAGTATAATTATATCACCGTAGCTATGCAGTATAACTCCCTATGTGCACATTCTCTTTGGGGATTTAGAGTGCCTTTTTCAGTTTAGCTTATGTCTCTTTAGAAGCAGTTTAAACTAAACTGAAAAAAAAAGGCATTCTTAATCCCAAAAGAGTACATTTATGTGGGGGATTGTATCAGAAAGTCTTATTAATTCAAAGTGAGACACGGCCAACTTTAGCCCAGTGTGAGCAGGAACTCACTCACTAACTCATGCCCGTCACCCCAATCGGGGTATGGGCCGCCAACAACAGATCTCCAGAGTCCTCTATCCTGGGCCATTCGTAAGGGTAATCGGCTTAGTGGCTTCCTAAACCTCTCCGTTAAATTAAATGTAACTGCACCTGCTTACATTACAAACTGAATTTAAGAAAGAGGCAGAAGCAGAGACACTGAAATGGTTTTCCATGGCCTTGCATCTTGTGTCATTCACATTAATGCAAAGCGAAAGTAAAATATTATCACTGGTGCAAGTGATCTGATAGAAATTTTACCCCTACTTTGCACGGGTGTAACTGAAAACACAAAAAGCCAGGCTGTGGAGAATTAGGCTCCGTGAGGGTTTGTTGTATCCAGTGACACCAGTAAAGGAGAAGTAGATATTCATTCCACTGCCTGATTTCTGTAGGGTTTAAAAGCTGCTGAGCACCCTTCATGCCTAGTGACCACATTCAAAGTTCAGAGCGCTCAGCTTTTGGCAGGAGCAGACCCTTAACAATAATTTGCAAGCAGTTGTGGGTTGCTATCCTCATTAAAAAAATTCCATCGAGAACGCAAGGCAGGCCATAAATAAGAGGTGTTCTTTTAGCTTGGTAAGTGAGGGGGTGTCATTTGGCTTTCAGGTAACTGGCTGGCTTCAGGCACCCACATCTTTGACTTCCATTTCAACTTACCTGATAGACTTCCATCGACATTCACCAGCAACATAGCCCGTGTCTCCTACTTCCTCAAAGCCTCCTGCGCCACCCGAGAACTCATCTTAGCCAAGCAGAAGAAATATTTACTGGTGCAAGGGACCTCCTCTAGCCTCCCTACAAATAAAATAGAATCCCAGGTAAGGTAAATAGAGAATATTAGTCCTGTGACAGGAGGAGAGAACAAGAGTGTAAGGGTCCAGTGCTGCTCCCAGTGAGGTCTAGCTAGCTGTTTCTGCCAGGCCCATCCCCATGGTATTGGAGCGCCCTTACAAAACTACATAAGTCCAGACAGGTGGTCTACACACAGATCCTAGAATTGTCTCCTCTCTCCCCTTTTCCAAAGACACATAGTTTGGCCTACGAGGTGCTTTGGAGAGCAAGACCAGGACGTGGGAGCTGGTTCAAACAAATATGGGGACCCACAGTAAAGCCACCTGAATCAGGGGCCGTGCACTCCAAGGGCATGGCTACGTGCTGTACTATGTGCGACCTTCTAGGTACATCAGTATACTTAAAGCAGTACAGTCCAGCCCCCCCAAAAGTGGATGCAGTTACACTGGTATAAAGATGCTTAACAATAAAAGTCACGCCCCTGATGGACATTGTTATCCTGGTACAAAAGTGGTGTGCAGGCCAAGCCTAAGAGTCAGTGCATGACCTTCTCCTACCTAATTGCTCAGCCTTGTCAGCTAAGGGGATGCAATTCCATGGATGGTAAAGGGTAGCAATAGGATAGCATGTATGTTTGTGGAGGGCAGTTGGGGAATTAGTGGCTGGAAGTTTCCTATTAAAGAGGAGAATAGGGGAAATAGGAGATGTGCCTCAACAGAACCAGGGTGAAAGGAGGAGATACTTCGATTCCTCAGGGCTGCACATCAAGTGACACTGTAAAAGGAAAACGTCATCCTCACATTTCAGTCCATCCCATAGGGACGCCCATGACTCTAGGCTTGGTAGCATCATTTGCCTCAGCCCCACCAGGGCTTTCTAGCCCAATTTGATATTCAACTGGCAGCCAGTGAAGAGATGGAGCACTGGAGTAACGTGGTCTCATTAGCCCACGTTGGTCAACAGATGTGCTGCAGGTGTTCCCTGTGGCTTCTTTCTCAAGCGTACAGGCTGAACTTTCCTGATATTTATAGGGAAGTTTAAAAAAAGAACAGGCATTGGGGGAAAAAGAACTTCCAGGCCTCTTCTCTATATCATAAAGCAGAAAAAAAATTCATACAACCATTATCTGTTTCCTTTGAAGATCATTGTTAAAATTACAATGATTTAATCAACAGAAACACTGGAATTAATTTTTGCATCTACTTGGCTATATTACTAAGAGGAGCCAATAAGCATCATCAGATGCATCTTGAATAATTATTAGTAATAATGCAGAAAAGCAGAAGTGTTCAATAAATATTTCTGTTCTTTATTTAGGAAACAAACAGACGATGTAGTCATGTCATATATGATGATGACACTCCTTCCATTAGTATCTCAGGATGATGTTAAACAGTAGCTACTATAGTTAGATATTTAGCAGGTCAAGAGAGCAGGTCAAAATAACTTGCCTCCAAGAGTTTTTTAAGAGTTGGCTGAGGAGCTCGCTGGCCCATTAATGTTGATTTTCAGTAAATCTTGGAACACTGGGGATATTCCAGAAGACTGGAAGAAAGCTAATGATGTGCCAATATTTTAAATGGGAAAAGGAGATGACCTGGGTAATTATAAGCCTGTTAGTCTGACATCAGTCTCAGGCAAGATAATGGAATGGTTAATACAGGACTCGATTAATACAAAAATTAAAGATGAATAATAAAATTAATGCCAATCGCCAGGGGTTTATGGAAAATAGATCCTGTCAAACTAACTTGATATATTTTTTAAGATTACATATTTGGTTGATAAAGCTAATAATGTCGATGTCACATACTTAGACTTCTGTAACTCATTTGACTAGGTACCACATGACATTTTGATTGAAAATCTAAACAATATGAAATTAGCTTGGCTCATATTAAATGGATTAAAAAACTATTTAACTGATAGGTCTCAAAATGTAATTGTAAACAAAGAAACATCGTGTAAGGGGTGGGTTTCTAGTGGAGTCCTGCAGGGATCAGTTTTTGGCCCTATACTATTTAATATTCTTGTCAATGACCTGGAAAAAAACATAAAATCATCACTGATAAAGTTTTCAGATGACACAAAAATTGAGGGAGCGGTAAATACTGAAGAGGACAGGATTGCTTGGTAAGCTAGGTACAAGCACAACAGTATGTGTTTTAATATAGCTAAATGTAATTGTCTACATCTAGGAACAAAGAATACAGACCATACTTACAGGATGAGGGACTTTATGTTGGGAAGTAGTGACTCTGAAAAAGATTTGGTGGTCCTGGTGGAGAATCAGCTGAACATGAGCTCCTGGGTGCAATGCTGTGGCCAAAATAGCTAATGTAATCCTTGGATGCATAAACAGGGGAATCTCAAGTAGGAGTATAGAGGTTATTTTACTCCTGACAATGGTGCAGTTGCCACTAGAATATGCTGTCCAGGTCTGGTGTCCACAATTCAAGAAGGATGTTGATAAACTGGAGAGAGTTCAGAGAAGAGCCACAAAAATGAGTAAAGGATTAGAAAACATACCTTATAGTGATAAGTAGATTGAGCTACTTGAGTCTATCTTAACAAAGAGGAGTTTAAGGGGTGACCTGATTACACATTGTAAGTATCTACATGGGGAACAAATGCATGGAAAGGGCTCTTCAATATAGCAGAGAAAGGTCTAACACGATCCGAAGGCTGGAAGTTGAAGCTAGGCAAATTCAGATTGTAAGTGAGGAAAACATTTTCACCAGTGAGGGTCATTATCCCTTGCAACAATTTTTCAGTGGTCGTGGTGGATCCTCCATCACTGGCAAATTTTAAATATAGATGGGATGTCTTTTCTAAAAGACGTTCTCTAGGAATTATTCTGGGGAAGTTCTTTAGCCTGTGTTATACAGGAAGTCAGAATAGGTGATCACAATGGTCCCTTCTGGCCTTGAAATCCATGCTCCCTGCAGAGTCAGGAGAAATCTCCCCCTCAGCAACCCTGGTTCCTGGGGCAGCCAGAAGCTGTAGAGTCACTTGAGCCTACTAGGATTAAATAACTTCTTTTCAGGGTGTCAAGTGTCCCTAAGGACGTGGCGTAAGGGCAGAGACTGGATTTAACACTAAAGAAGAGAAGAGAGTTGATAGTGACTTGAACATCTGAAAGGTGCAGGGAACATTAATGTCCCAGCCAAAATGGTACAGGACAAAAAAGGGATCCTGAATCATTCAGCATCTCAAAGCTTCCAGTACACAGCCTCCTCGCATGTCGTTTTCCTTGAACAATAATTATGCACGTTCTTATTTCATGGCTACATTATACATATACCCAGGGATCAGTCTTGAAAATATTACTCGCGTGAGTAGTCCTACTGAACTCAATGGGTAAGTAGAGCTACTCACATGCGTCAGGATTAGCCCCTTTGACTGCAAATTCATTATGGTAGAGACATGGGGCCTGATTCCCATTTACCCTACGGACCCTTTGCACTGCCAAAGTGGTGTAAAAGGGCCTGAGCGTAAATGAGGATCTGGACAGTAGAGCCAAACTCTGCTCTCTCGCTCTCAGGTGTAAATCAGGATTGACTCTGTTGAAGTCAATGGAATTACGGTAGCGTAAGTGAGTGCTGATTCAGGCCTGTGGTCTTTCATTACTTCACTTGTATTATTGGCAGCCCCCAGCCCCATACACGGTTTATGGGGTGGTGTAAATACTATAGTGATTCCTAACCTTACTACTATCTTTAGTTGTTTGCTTTAAATGGCACCATCAGCAAATTCTGCCAGCTTCCTTCCTGAAGTGGGCCCCAGGAGATAACACTTCTCTACCCCCCAGGGTGGATGATGAGACTTCATTCATTCTTGTTTGTAGCAAGCTCTGAGGTTCATGGATGGAAGGGGCTAGAGAAGTGTGACTATTCATGTTATTCTTTTGCTTTGGGGGTCTGAGCCCTTGAGTGAACTTTGCACTGCATACAATCTGCCTGCCTTACTGAGACCTAATGCTAATCACTCCATCAAGATGGTGAGAAAATGCTACTTTTAATGGCCTGTTTGTGGCCTTCCCCTGAATTTGGTGTAAATATATATTGTGTGCATTTCCGTTGCTCTCTCCTTGATGGAATCAGGACTGCTAAGCTGTGTGTCATATGCCCTGTACTGCTAACAAAAATTCTCCTATAGCTCAAGTGTCAGGGGCCTGCGGAGAAGGATATGAGGTCTATCCTCACCGCTTCTACGAAGTACAAAGGGCCACACATGCAGCATGAAGTTTTGGGTGTCTGCAGATTTCTTTTAGTGTAAAGCAGCCTCTGCTCCTGCATCTGCAGTTCCCTGTGTGTAAGGAACCGAGGCAATCAGATTGTATCCTGTGATAGGCACTCACCGTCCTCTACCTTCCCCCACCCCCATGCAGTACCCTTTGGTGGTGGAAGTCGACAAGCACATAGCTTATCATTGCTGCTTCAAACGTGGCCTCGTCATCCTCCGGATTTCCCTGGAGAAAAACACATTCGCCCCTGGTGAACAAATCATCTTCATGACCGAGATCGACAACCAGACAGGCAGGTCCATCAGGAAGGTGGTTTTTGCTTTGTATTCCATCATCCTCTACTTGGGCTACACCGTCAGGGCAGAACAGCGCTCCTTAGAAGATCGAAATGAAGTGATGAGGCTGGAGTCCAGGACCAAGGCAGCCCCCTTTGAAGTCACAAGGATCACCAGCATGTTCTCCCTGCCCAAGTTACTGTCTGTCAGTAGCATGCTCATAGCCAACGAAATCATGGAAGTCCGGTATGAGCTGATAGGGACAGTTTACCTTCCCTGGTCCATGAACACAATCGTGGCCAAAGTGCCTATCATCATAAGAACCACAGCTGCAGGCATCCCTGAGGACTAGCAGAGGGGTGCCGATCTGCACCAGAAGCAAAGTGACCATGTGTACCTACCCAGCATTTTCAGATGAATCTCTATACAGTGATCCAGGAACACGTTTGCTGAGGTCCAGATAATAAAGATTTGCTGTGAAACGCGTGTGTGCCAGCTGCCTCATTTCACAACAGACCTTTGCACAAGCGGGTTCTGGATTGGGCCGAGATGCCAGAATGAGTCACAAAATGAGGGAGGGTGGGGCTAGCTAGGACCCAAGAGCAGAGTGAGAATACCAAGAGACACTGCCTGCCTCCCAGCTCAGGGCTGCAATGTGCTCTAGTTAGACCAGAGGCATGGTCATCAAGAGACCTGGGTTCTAACCCCAGCTCTGCTGCTAACTCACTGGGTTAGTGACTTTTCCCCCCTGTGCCTCAGGTTCCTGCTCTGTAGAATGAGGACAATACTGGAGCAGATCCACAGGTTCATTCCTCACCCACCCAAGTGTCTTGTGTCATGGTTTGTCTGGAGGTGAGAAAGAAGACCCAGGTCAGTGGCCTGGACCCAGAACAACAAATACCCTTTAAATAGCTGCCCCCAGGGACGGACACACATAGTGGGAGCAGAGACAACACCTAAAGGTGTGGAGCTGGCAAGTCCAGGGAAGAATGGAGGAGCAGGTCTGGGTGGAGAACTGGCAGGTGGAGAGCCAGCCGCAGGGGGCTGAGAACAAGCCAGCCTGCCTGCTAATTGGGTAGCTTCAGGGGAGGCTGGGGAAAGAAACCAGGCTGTGTGGGATTGCATATGGAGCCTGGGGTGGGGCAGAGGCTGGGAAGGCACTAATGAAGCCACCAGGGTGGGAAGGGGACCAGGAAGCAAAAGATACATGAGACCCCTCTGCATCTTCTGGTGCAGAAAGGAGGCTGCCAGGCACTGTAGTAATACCCTAGCCTGGAAAACAATATACAGCCTAGGAGTCGGGCAAGGAGGAAATCTCAGAATTACAGCCAGGTGCTTGACTGGAGTATCCCTACGGCCCTTTGTTTCCAATTTTTAACCATTTTTACCAGCAAGTTCCCGCATTTTACAAAAGCTATTATTGGGATTATTCCTGCTTTTCACTCAAATTTTGAACCATTCCAGTCCAGTCCAGTCCGTGAAAAGACTGAGTAAGTTCAGAACATCCAATCCACTGCAATAGGTAGATGTGTTTCTGTTAATAATACATTAGTCTTGGTATAAATGTGACACTGTCTTTTAAAGTTGGACAATGTAGTGGGGAAGATGCACACATACAGACATGTGCCTCCATGTGCACATACTGTTAACGTACAGTTCATGAAACGTATCAGAGTATTAAACTGCTTTTACTTTCAATATGCTTATTTTTCTCTACTTGTTGCTTTTTTTCTGTCCGCACATCCCTCAGTACTAACCCTGATATTTACCCAGAAAACTGTGATTTTTTTTTTCTTTTTTGGTAATAAAAACTGATCAATTCCCAGGCAATTTTAAACAAAATGAAAATTGAAAATGAAGGCCCTTGAGGTATCCCCCAGGCTTCTTAAGGGACAATAGCACCTTTCTCCCTCAGGCAAAGAGAGCTTGCTGAGACTAAGGCCACCTGGTGGCGAGAGCCCCCCTCGCCAGACTTAATACAACTACTGCAAAAAAAGACTCCGGCAGCATGAGCTACGTCAGTTCTTAGGGCAGACAGGGAGCTGTGGAGTGGATCCACTGCTTCTCTGGAGCCTGGAGAGGAGCACTCCTCCTCACCGTGCCCGAGGATTCCCAGCAGCACCCAGCGCAGGGCTGGGAACTAGAAAGTACAGATATAACCAGTGCCAAGTACAGTTTGTTCTCTCCACCAGGCCAGGCAGGCTGACAACAAGCCGTGGCAGCTCCAGCACTATGTTTAAAGGCTACTGCTCCAGCAAAAATCTCCACCTACACCTTTTCCTTTGCTCTGCTCAGGGGTCTGCATACCCGACATGCTGGGGCTATTGATCTGGTTCGGCACAAGGATGCGCCACGCTCCTTCCCCCACAGATGATGGCCTTGGCCAGTAGTCCCCAAAGGAGCGAAGATGCTGCAGAGAGGGTGGGGAATGTTTTTAATCAAGGCTATCAGCTGAAAATATTTCTACAACCTTAGAACCTTTCTACAAAGGCGCCTCTGCAGGGGAGAGGAGAGGAACATGAGGAGGTAGAATCCCAAAGCAGCAGGGGAAAGAAGGGTGCAGGAATGATAGCCAGTGTTTTATTAACCCATCGCCGCCTGCAAGGGCTGGCAAAGACCTTGTGGGCTGCACCCACCAGCCATGGGTAGTAAATAACGTCATTCCTCAGCTCCTGGAGGAGGGGCAGCTGGGCTCTATGGCACCACGAGTAACCCGAGGGCCACGTTTGATTTAAGTGCCATTTAGAAACCAAAGCTAAGTGTTGCCCTCACAAATCGTCTTTGCTCCTCCTTGCATCTGCCTTGATAGGCAGCTGGGAATGGTTTGCTGGCAGAGTTTGCCAGCACAACAAACCTGAGGTGAATCAGTGACGGCTTCCCCACTGCAGTTACACTGCGCCTGCCACCTTTTAAGACATTCTGGGTCACATGTGACCCTTAGGCTGCAGCACTTCAGGGACCCTGGTCCCCAGGCAGAAGATACTGGGCTATGAGGGTCCACACAGGGGAGGGAGGTGGAGAGAAAGTTGGGGGAGCATACAGCTTAAGGCTCTGATCCTGCAAACATTTCTGCATGGCCAGATGCATGCACCTGAATGGAGCCCCACTAACTGGGGCAAATGTGAGTGGGAAACAGGAGGTTGTCACTCCAGGGTGGGGGCTCCAGCTGTGAGCTCAGTGCCTGGCTGACAGCTGTGGTGGAGGGGCAGCTGTGAGACCAGTGCCAGGCTCAATTTCATAGCATAGATTCTACCAACAGTGAAACTGACATTCTTGTCAGTTTCATGACTCCAGCTGTGAGTCCAGCAGTGCTGCTCTGAGCCAGAGGCAGTCATGAAAGGGACAAGAATGACAGCCAAGAACTGATGTAAATAACGCAGTGTGTACATGGACACTGCGGCTTCCTAACTACACCAACACAAGTGCTACGTCTCTCATAGAGGTGGAGTTATTGTATGAGGATAGGAGGCCACTTACTTGGGTGGAAGCAGCACTCTAGGGCAGACGCTGACACAATGAGGTTGACGTAAGCTGCCTTATGTTGACTTAACTCTGTAGTAGACCAAGCCTAAATGCTGGACTTAAGTGCTTAAAGTAGCAATTAGACACCTAAGCCCCTTGCAGACCCCAACCTTAGCCCCTCTGTACCATATCTCCCCATCCGTAAAGTGGGGATAATAGCAGGGATGTTGTGAGGATAAATACAGTAGATGGTGAGGCTCAGATCACCCACACTTAAGGCAATATATATATAATTAATCATCATCGTTGGGATATGCACACCCATGCCACCTGTCACTTAGACAGCCAATAGCCATTCAAATCCAGCCAACCAACTGCTGTGCCACGTTACAGTCCCACGTGCAGCACATTTAGATTGCTCCCAAGTTGCGCTGCCTGTTGACATGCCTTGAATGGCGTAACAGACACATGTCTGAAAAGACTTTCACCACCATTTCCAAAACTGGCCTACTTAGGCTCCCTTTCACCCACTGACATTTAATTTACATCATCATTTACCACCTCACCTAGGAATGTGACAAGTCACACGCAGTCCAATTTTCAAAAGTGGCAACTGACTCTGGAAGCTGACATTTTTGGCAACCTAACTTCAGATTTCCATAAGTTCCCCCAACACCCCCAGATCCTAGTCATTTCAGTGCATCCTGTGGATCACATGAAAAATCAGACTCTAAGTTGTCACCCAAAAACTACAATACTCAGAATAATGGATCCACTTTTGAAAATTTTTGGCTTTACCTCCTTGTTGTGACCCAATTTCCCCTTCTGTGAAATGGGTATAATAATGAGTGTTGTGGAACTCAGCTAACAATTGTTTGGAACAAGCTTTGAGATCCCAGGATGAAAGACGCTACAGCAGAACAAAGTATTCATTATGTTTATTATTTATTATTTCTATCACAGAAGCACCTAGACATCCCAATCAGGATCAGAGAGCCATTATGCTGGACACTGTATAAAGAAAAGTCCCTGCCCCGAAGAGCTCACATCTCACCAGAGGCTCATGTCATTTCCTCCTTGTGCAGCATGGAGGCACAGTCACATGTATCAGCCCACTGCTGCATGTGCCAATCTGTAACCAGCTAAGATTTTAGAACAGGAGGGACCAGCCAACTCCATTGTTAGCAATGGGACCTGGCCTCGGGGCAGAAGAGCACTGGAAGGTAAATATTCTGGCTTAGTCAGACCATGCACTCCAGTTCTTTGAGGCACTTTGTGCACATTGGATTGCTTTTGTGACTCTTTATTTATGGGGTACCCCATAACATTTGGGGTCTCTCATTTGTGGTAACTCAAGGATTTAAGCAATGGGAGTTCATGGGGGTGGAGAAGGCATCTTGGGGGTTGTAGACAGGGTGGGTTTCATGTGGATGAAGCTAATTCCGGCAGTTCAGCAGCAGACAGAGGAAACAAGAGAGGGTGAGTTGGGAATTGCACCAATACCACCCTATGCCAGTCAATTGGGGGAGGGGGAGAGAAGGACTCAGAAGCATCTCCTAAGACTCAGGAATACATAAAAGCACTGCGAAATCGAACACTGAATTGCCACGTGAATGAACCTCGACATGCCGTGCTGTCCCCAAGCCCTGCAGTGCCCAGGAAGTCACTCCCAGCTCCCCGATAAATGTGCCCCCTGAAAAGATGCAGTTCCTACAGGGGTGCCCCCCCAACCTCTTGCTATTATGGGGGCTTGCACCTAGAACCCCCACTATGCTTTGCGGATGCTCTTCCTGACTAGCTCCTTCAGGACATGCCACCAGCAGCCCACCACCCATGTCCACCGGAGCGATGCTTTTGAGAAGCAGAACAGTAACTTTTGCAGTTCCCCAGCTTTGTTCAGGCAGGCAGGGACTGGGAGCCCTTGGAAGCACTGGGCTGAGCTGGGCCTCTCCTACCTCCCGCTTCTGGAGAACTGGAGCCACCGCCCCTCCGCTCCCGGCCCAGGGCAGGGGCCCCTTTGGAATCTTGCGTTGCCACTGCCCTCTCCCCCAGTTTCCAACATTCTAGCCCCGCCTGTCCCACCCACATCCCACTTCTGATTGGCCAGGGTGGAGAGTGCCGCTCCTGGATTGGCTTTCCCTAGCTGTCTGTCATGAGCAGGGCAGTCCCGATCCAGACTCCGCATAGAACGTTGCCGGTTGCACGGGAGGACAAAAGGCTCCCAGGCGCCGGAGCAAGCAGGGGACACTAGACCAGGTAAGCCCGGGCGGCAGGTGTAGGATTGCAGCCTTGGATATACTTGGTAGCTTGGCATGTTCAATTTCAGGCGAACTCTCTACCCCAGCTCGGTGCTGGGTTGGGATCTTTGGAACTAACCGTTTCCACTGCAACCCGGAGGGAGCTCAGACAGCTGGAGAATCAAACTGTCAGCCTGCCCATCACTCTCTGCTCTGGGGGAGATTTGGGGCCCGTCAGATTTGCCCTGCCCCCCCCCCCCGTTGTAGTTATTTACAGCCGTGCAACATGGGTGTGAAACGCTACCAGATCCGAATGTCTGGCATAAAAACGACACAAACTGCAGCGGAAAGGAAGAATCGGGCCCCTGTTTTTGACCTTTTATCCCTGGTCTCTCCAAGACCATCTCCAAACTGAGAGGGCAGCAAGGCTGAAAAGTAGCCAGTTAAGGCTGCCCTTTTCTCAACCCTTCCCCATGCATCTGCCTATGGGAGAGAGACTTTTAAAGAGCTGTGGGGAGACCAGCGCTAACAAGACCTGCAATCTCTCTCTCTCTCTGTCTCTCTCTAGGGTGACTAGACAGCAAGTGTAAAAAATCGGGACGGGGTGGGGGGTAATAGGTGCCTATATAAGAAAAAGCCCCCAAAATCGGAACTGTCCCTATAAAATTGAGACATCTGGTCACCCTACTCTCTCTCTCTCACACATACAACTTAGCTTTATGTGTATTTGTTTTGTTCCCTACCTTCTGTGCAGTTCTTTTTTTCGGGCGGGGGGGGGTGTCTTCCTAGGCTGTAAGCTCTTCAAGGGCAGACACATCGTCCTATGTCTATACGGTGCCGAATTCCACCCCTGGAGCTATTATGGATGTGACCATAATAGAAATTAGAAGGGGCATGTGGTTTTCAGAAGCCTGCTACTGGTAGTGAGGATGCTCCTGAAAGTTCAGTTAATTCTTGGTGTGATTCCTTAGTGCTGCAGTTCTTGAACTGTGGCCCACAGGCCACTAGCGGCCTGCAGAAGAAAACATTTTGAGAAGCGAGTAATGGGAGGCAATCCATGGGAGAGCTGATCCCTTGTGAAGTGAGGTGGGCTACAGGCAAAGAACTGACTTATTGAGTTCTGTTTACCTCTAATGTTAACACAGACTTTGTGGCTATCCAAGGGGAGGTCAGCAATCCAATAACTAAGAGAAACTGGTGAGTTAAACCTTAGGGGCTCGTCCAGTTTCCAGGACCTTGAGACCTGCCTGTAACTTTTCTGTAGTGGTGACCATCTGGCATAGGCATGATACAGACATTCAGTATTTCTGCAGTAGGATAATAGTAGGACCTGAAAAATGGTGGTAGCTGTATATGCCTATAGTTGCTGCTTTAGACACTAGCTTCCAGGCAATTAATTACACAAGGCTCTGCTAGAAACCTTACAGGGAATCCAGCTGTGCTAATTATTAAGCACTGACAACATGCTCTGTGCTGTACAAGATACACATAGAGTCCCTGACCTAAAAGATTTCAAAGTAAACAAGATAGACAGTAGACAAGATGCAATGAAAAGACCAGAGCAGAGTCTGACTCTCTACTCAATCCATATGGGTCGTTTACATCAGTGGCTCTCAACCAGAGGTCCGAGGCCCCCTGGGGGCCTTGAGGATGTTTCAGAGGGTCTGCCAAAATAAATCAGAAAGCAGGGCTGGCGTTAGAGTCACTGGAGCCCAGGGAGGGACGAACACCGAAGCCTGAGCCCTGCTGCCTAGGGCCGAAGTTGAAGCCTGAACCCTGGCGCATGGGGATGAAACCAATTTAGCTTTGCGGAGCCCCCTGTGGTGTGGGGCCTTGGACAGTTGCCCTGCTCGCTATCCCCTAATGCTAGCCCTGGCTTTTAATATACTGGATATGCAGAAAAACATGTTTTGTAGCATGGAGTTTTTATAGTGTTAGAGAGAGGGGCTCAGAAAGAAAAAAGTTGAGAACCCTTGGTTTACCTCATGCACAGCGTCACACCATGTTACAAAACTCCTTGGACCAATGTCTTCAAAGGCAGCCAGTGACATTTATGTTTTGTGGGTGCATCAATTTTGGGGGGCCAGGGCAAGACCTCTTGGGCCTGATTGTCAGAGAAGCTATAGAGCCACATCTCCTAGCAATTCTGAAACCTAAGGCCCACGTTGGGAATCACTGGCCACTTCTGAAAATGTTGGCTGTGACACCTCTTCTGAACACAATGCACTTTAGAACCAACTCTTGTTGTTAGCGCCACATTCCAGAAGGAGAATCTGAGGCACAGAACCCAGGACATCTGAAGAACCCAGGACACCTGACAGAGTCAAGTGCTTTAACCACAAGACCACACACCCATTCACATTCTTTCTAGTGTTCCCTCCTCCCATCCAAACTATTAACCCTAGCTGTCTCTCATAAAAGAGTCATTAGCTATCCAGTCTACCTAGTTTCCTAGTTCCTATTGATCAATCAGTCCTTGCCAGTTAGAGGAGAGAGGCTGGACTTCAAAGATTACTTGAATGCGGGAAGCAGATTTCCAGACTGATGAGATCCCAGATTTCTGTTTGCATAAGAATGTAGCAAATAAAGCTGACATAACCAGCAGCAAACAGGAGCAGAGCCTGTTTCCACATGTAGGTAAAAACGACTTTGCATTCAAGCCATCTCCTGGCTCACACAAGCAATTCACATTCAGGCTGATAAAGCAATGGAAGCAGCTTAGTCCTTACTTTGATAAGCAGAACCTCATGTGGTCTTGAGCAAACATCTGGCCCATCCTCTGCCGACAGCAATGTCCAGAATGTGCTGAATTGGGAAAGCAGGCTGGGGTATTCCACAAGGACAGACTGGCCTGTCTGAAAGAGGTCCTCCTCCAACTAGGATCAAACATTTTTGTTGCAACAGCAAGTCATTTCAAAGAGATGAACGGGCTTCTGGTCTCTGCAATCAGATGGAAGTTTCAGTCACTGAACACTATTGAGCTATACTAGCAAAAAAAAAAAAAAAAAGGTCTTGAGATACCAGTGGCCTGATTTTTCCCCTGCTAGAGGTGCTGAGCACCTGCAATATCCACTGATGTCAATGGGAGTGTGAGGCTGCTCAGCATCTCTGAAAAATCAGGCCGCAGGATTGCAAGGGCCTGCCTACGCTGCAGAGACTGGCACTGTAAGAAGGGCTGGTCCCACCTACGCAGGCACGTGCAAACTGTGTTTTAACACGCTCATGCCACAAGCACTGTGTCACTCACATATTGAAAACTGTACCAAAACCAGGCCTGTAGTGTCTAGTTTAGCACCAGCAGATCTCCTTTAATGCCAGAGGTGCTGATTCTGATTTGCACCAGTGAGAGGAAACTGAGGCCCTCGGTTTTTCTCAGGCTGCCCAAGGAGTAATAGGTAACAATTGGAGATATATCAATCTCCTGGAACTGGAAGGGACCTTGGGAAGGTCATCAAGTCCAGCCCCCTGGTTTCACTAGCAGGACCTATTTTTGCCACAGATCCCTCAGTGGCCCCCTGAAGGATTGAACTCACAACCCCCTGGGTTTAGCAGGCCTATACACAAACCACTGAGCTATTCTGTCCTTACTTATTGATACACTAATTAGGAGACAATCTTACAGTGCAAGGTTTTAACTCTAGATTAACCCAGGCTATGGCTACACTTGAAACTTCAAAGCACTGCCACGGCAGCGCTTTGAAGTGCAAGTGTGGTCACAGCGCTAGCTGTGTGTACTCCACATCCTCTACAGGTGTAGCTTGCAGCTACACTGTGCAGCGGCACTGTTTACACTGAGGCTTTACAGCGCTGTATGTTGCTATGCTCAGGGGGGTGTTTTTTTCACACCCCTGAGTGCCAAAGTTGCAGCGCTGTAAAGCGCCAGTGTAGCCATGGCCCCAGACTCCAAGGCCAGGGAGATATATTGCAAAAACAAAGTGCATTTCCAGACTGAAAACAAGAACTAATTGTGGGCAGGAGATGCCCAGCGTGGTGTTACATCATCTGTGCGCTGTGTGTGTATGTGTGTGGAAGGGCAGGAGGGTTCCTTTACCAAATGCTGCAGCTGACTCAGCCTAGCCTTTGACAACAAACCAGCCTCCTGAAAGTGTAAGAGGAATATCCACTTGCTGCTGGTGCGTCCTGTGAACAGCCTATTGATTCCTGGTACTGGGCCTTCACCACTCCAGGGCCGCCCAAAGGATTCGGGGGCCTGGGGTCTTCACCAGTGGGAGGCCCTCGCTTAGGCGGTAATTCGGCAGCGGGGAGGTCCTTCCACTCCAGGATCCGCTGCTGAAGTGCCCCGAAGGCCCACGGCGGGGGCCCCTCGCCGCCAAATTACCACCGAAGACCCAGCACTTCGGTGGCGGGTCCCGCTTTGGCAGTAATTTGGCAGCGGGGGGTCCTTCTGCCCCAGAGCGGAAGGACCCCCCATCGCCGAAGACCCAGAGCGGAAGAAGCTCTGGGGGCCCGGGCTCCGCGAGAGTTTTCCGGGGCCCCCGGAGCGAGTGAAGGACCCCGCTCTAGGGGCCCCAAAAAACTCTTGTGGGGGCCCCTGCGGGGCCTGGGGCAAAATGCCCTACTTGCCCCCCCCCCGGGCAGCCCTGCACCACTCCCAGGCCCTGCCTACGTTAGGAAAACTTTCTACAAATTTCCCAGGCTGGCTAACACTGAGGTTTGTCTTCACAGCAGAGTTAGCCCGAGCCCTCACCCGGGTGTTGCCCCAAACCCCCCTCCCATCCACAGACAATCTTCTCACCCGAGTGGGGTGTTAGTTTCAAGCCAGGCAAGCTGGCCTGCCTGCGGGGTGGGTGGGAGGTGCTACTTCCCCCAGGGCTGGTAACTAGCCACTTTGCCGTGAGGATGCGGGATAAACCACATGAGTGCTGACAGTCCTCTGGCACCAGTAGTAAGTGAAGGCCCTAATAAAGCCCCATGAGGCCTGAGCCTGAACTAAAGTAATGGTCAAGACTTAGCTAAAAAGCAAAGTCAAGCTGTGAGCTGAAGGCCGGCTCAGTTCACAGATGTTGGCAAGGAAAGGGCTGATGTTGCATAAACATATATTCACCTAGCATACCGAAGTATAAACACGGTACCAGAACACCTTATACTGGAACATTTCACAGATAAGAAAGAACAGGCCGACCCATCCCAATGACAGGGGCAAAAGGGTAAAATGATGGATAGAGTTGTTTTGATCGAACCAACATGTACAAGGTGAGAGGCGGCACCTTACTACGTAGAAGGGTTGCACCTTACTGCGTAAAGGGGTTGCACCTCAATACGTCAGGAGCGATGTGTAACTTGTTTGTATCTGTGTATAAGAATACATCCCTGGGGCGATGTCTTGGTCCGGCCTAGGGGGCAGTGGAAAGTCCTGCCGCTGACTGAGCCGAGTCCATTGACCGGGGGCACATACTCGTAGTATGTCCTGTAGAGTAACGATCTGGAGGGAACTATTATTGTGTCCAATACGGCAATAAACCTGGCCAAAGTGCCTTCGTACCTTACTAGACTCTGTGGTCATTGGGGTTTCTCTTCAGGTCTGCTGTGTCAGCTATCTGCGCAGAGCTGGGGCAGCACACAGAGGGAACACACGCACGCAGCCGAGTGATACCAACAAGGAAAGAGCAGAGCACAGCAGAGCACCATACCGGTAGCGCTTCTGACAACACCTCTGACAACAGCACCTTCCCACCATTCCCCCACACCGCGTGCCCAGAAAGACAGACAAGTTCTCCCACAGTTCACTGGGAAAGCACCCTAGAGTGTCTCAGCTCAGTTCAACACAAAGATCCATGCACGCTGGGCAGCACAGCGCCAGTGAGGAGGACACAGGAACGGGACAGGGCTTTGCTGTGGTGCTGGGGTAGTGTCAATCACCGGGGCCGGCTCAGCAGTGCAGACAGACCCTGGTGTTGTTTAGATTGTGGCCGTGCCTAGTGGGCTCCCTGTTCAGGCACCCTCTTGCGCAAGGTGCTGTACCCACAGGGCTTACCAAGCAGCGCTGGCTGCAGCAGGTGGAAACAGCTCGCCAGATGCTGCCACCAGCATTAACACTCTTATTAAAATTTGTACAGCGGCGGGGCCTAACCGAGCCCAATTCAGGATCAAGGCTCCATTGTGCGAGGTGCTGTACATCCACAAAACACGGTCTAACCGGTGCAGAGTTAAAAATGTCAGGGCAGCCAGAAGTCCATCCACACTATGTGTGTTAGACTTAAATACCACAGCCCAGAGGCATGTGCAAGGGGGGTGGGAGCAAGCAGGGAGACAGCCCCCGCCCAGTCAGCAGGGGCACAGAACTCCTCTGACCCCAGGGCTGCTGGGGAAGGGGGAGGAGGCAGCTCCTCCAGCCACAGGGGGCACAGAAAGTGCCCCTCGAAAAGCAGCCAAATTGTTACTCCTGTGCCTGCCACTGCTACAGCCCATGCCTCCCAAGAGCCCAGTCCACAAGCTCCAGGGTCACAGTTCAGGGCAGCACTTAAGCACAGTTGAGTCACATTGACTTCGGTGAGACTTCAGGATGAGTCTAATTAGACAACGTGCACTTAAGTACTCTCCTGAATTGGGGCCTCGGTGCTCTGAGAGTTGGTTAGAGACTGCTGCAATGGTTGCCATAAAACATCAACCAATAACAACCAAGTAGCTGGTTAGTAAGGACGCTGATAGCGATATTGTGTATTTTCTTCAGTCTCCCCTAGCCTATTCTAACACATGCTGTCTTCAAGGATTTCCTTGTCCTCCTTTCCTCAGCTTCTCCCTACTGCTTACATCCAGTGTTGCATCTTGCCCTGAATTTGATTGTAAGCTCTTCAGGGCAGGAGCCATCTGTCTGCTCTGTAGGGTAGGTGATACTGCAACAGACGAACACATCAGTAGGAACAGGCATCCGGCAGCATAGCAACTCCAACGGACAAAATAAATGAACTGAACTAGCCAGCAAGTCAAGGCAGCAGGATATACCCCCTTCCTCTCCACTCCACCCCCTTCCGCCCCCCCCCCCAATTTCTAAGACTTCCAAAGTTGCTATTGCTGGTGGAGCTTGTAACCGGGCGGCTTCACCCCCACAGCGCCTCCTGCTGGTCACGTCAGGAATTAGCTCAATATTCCAGCTCGGAGTGCCCTCTGCAGGCCAGTAATCCACCTGTCCCAGCTGGCCCCCGTGTCACTCCCTGGACCCGGTGCCCTTTTACATGGGGTTCTGCCCCTTGGCAGCAACCCCTTTTCCTTAGGGTTTCCCCTTCCTGGGAACCCACCACCCTCTATCCCCACTTCACTTCAGTATTGGCTACTGCCAGTCATTGTCTAGCCCCACGCCCTGGGGCAGACTGCAGTATCAGCCACTCATCATCAGCAAAGGAGTTTGGACCTGCTGCCTTGGCCTACCCCTGGGTTGCACCCCGCAATCCCAGTACCTCTTGGCCTAATCCTAGGCCGCAGCCTGGGGCTTTCCAGGCAGGAGCTCCCCAGCTCCGCTGCCTTTCCCCAGCCCTGTCCCACGCTAGGTACCTTGTCTAGTTCCCAGCAGCCAGGCCCTTCTCCCTCTACAGCCAGAGGAGGACTCTTTTTGCCTCTGGCTTCCCTGGCCTTCTTATACAGCCTTATCGCTCAGTTTGGGGCACGGCCTCCAGCTGCAGCCACTCCCGCCATCAGCCCAGGCTTCTGGCTCCAGCTACAGCCCCCTCCCGTGCTGTTTTAAGCTGCAAAGGGCAGGAGCGGGTAACCACCCCGCTACAAGCTGAACTGGTGTTAGCAGTGATGGGAAATGTAATAAAGCATCCCTAATGTAGGCAGAGCTGCGGTGAGAGAGACTCCAAGATCAGTGGCCTCGCAGAGGACTGTGTCAAATGAGTCTTGAAACAAACATGGCAGTCACTGTTACTAGTTCATAAAATTGTTAATGGTGGAAGTGCCTGCCACTGTGTCAGCATCCCTGTTAGGCGATTGGCCCTTGTGTGTCTCTCTCATGGGAGTTAAGGTTTTGCCAGGGTGCTCTCAAACACTACATCCTGTTGGGACATAGACCGAGACATGGGGAAACCCAGCTTAACGTCAGAATCAATGGGGGAAATCTGAGCTTTTCAATGCTGTTGTTAAGCAAGTTCAGTTGTCTTAAAAATAGAACTTTAAACACCATTGTCATTATATCATGACAATGAGCTAACCAGGTTTCCAAAATTAGAATTCTGAAAACCTGCCTTCCCCACTCATTCCACGGCTAAGATGCAGTTTCTCTCTTGCAACAGTCACTGTCAAGATGACACATTGGATTGTTAATTCTCGTCTTTACAGTTAAGCTTGGAAGGATTCAATTTTTATCGGTAAATGTCGATTAATGTCAATTCCACCATACACACCCAAACCCATGAAAACATATTTCCATCAAGGATGGTCAAAATTAACAGATTGGCAGAATAAGAAAAATTCTGCTTGAGAAATGTATGAGTTTGATTTAAGGCTATTGACTTTGTATAGTTTGACATGTGATGTTGCCAGTTTGCATTTTAATGGTTATAAAGCTTTAACTTTTTGAATCTCAGTGTCTGCTGTCATTAAATAATTATTGTCTGAACCCCTCCTAATTTCCCACAACCATGAAAATTTTAAATTGATAAAAATCAAAAAGTGCTTAAAAATAAAAATCTATATTATCTATCAAAATTCTAAAAAAATACACCTCAAATTCTGCCAAGATTAATTATAGTAAGATGAGGAACAACATGCAGTGCCACAAGCCATCACCTTCTGCAGGGTGCAAGCTTTTATTCAAGCATCCTAGACTTTATAGCTGCAGAGAGGACATTCAGAACATGAAACTGATGCCTGAATGTCTCTGTGTTCTAGACAGATATCAGGCCTCATATGGGTAAGTACTGCCCCAATTTATCTCACTGGGGTGCTAACTCTGATGTCTAAGAAATTAATGTATCCATGCAATTTCAGTGCTGCTTATTTTAGTGAGAACATCCAGCTGACTTGGGATGGTGGAAGAAGGTTGGGTAGATTGATATTGCTTCCCTCCTACATGCACATTCTGGTCCCTGGTAAAGATTCACATTAATTCATGAAATTTCTATGACTAGATGGAGCTATTAGAATATCTTCACGTTCTTCTTGTAAGGAATAGGAAGAGCTCTGAAGTTCCTAAACTGTGGTGGCCAATAATCCAGGTGCATGTGGCGTTATACTGTCCACCGGCTGTTGCTGGCAATATCACAAGGCTAACTCATAATGTTGTAACTGTTCTTTTTCTCTCCTTTCAGTTGCATTCAACTTTACAATGGCATCTGGAAACAAGGCCATGAATACTGGCCCTCCAAAGGCTGAAGAAAAGCAGCAAGTGGTACGTAAAACACGAGTAGCTAGTATTATAAAGTGTAATCCTCGGTTCACCTGCCAACAGGTGCTTCAGCGCACTAACTCATGCCGGCATCCCAACATCCAGGCAAGAGAGGAGTCCAGCCACACAGACTGCTTTGAGGCTCTAGTTTAATATGGAGAATGCAGTTTCCTCTTGCTCAGGAGAGGGCGGTAACATCACATGTTGGGGGAGCTCCATGAGGCTGAAATTTGGGAGACCGATCTGTCATGGGTTCCAGTGCTAAATCCAGGTAGGGTGATGTTAAATCGGTACATGACTGACAAGGAAGCATGGTCCTGAGTTCTAATCCCCGCTCTGTCACTGACTCCTAGCGTGGCTCTGAGAAGGTCCCTTCACCTCTCTGTCACTGTGCTTGAGCAGATAGAGAACAGAGTGGTTTCCATAAAGGCCCTCTCTGGGAATATGCATGCCTCAGACTACAGTTTATATTCACCCACCAGCCATAGGATCTGCTACTAATGTCACTTCTTCTTTCCCTTGCTCAGAACGTAGTAAACAGGGTGGCCAGCTTGCCCTTTATCAGCTCTGCCTACAACCTGGTCTCCTCTGCTTACAGCTACACCAGGGGGATACATCCGTACATCAGCAACGTCTGCAGCATGGCAGAGACTGTGGCTGCCATGGCAGTGGGCAGCGCAGTTGGTGGCGTGCAGCCAATTCTAAGCCACCTGGAACCTCAGAGTGAGTAAACACCAAGACAGGCGATTCCTCCCTTGTGCAGGAGTGGGAGAATCCTCATGGGACATCTCAGACTACACTGCATGGCCGCAGAGCGGGAGGACACAGACCAGCAGGGAAGACTTGTTTGACAGGAGAGCAGCATTAGGTAGCTGGCTCATTCTCCCATCCCAGCACATTAGCCCATGGCATGAACTGCTGAGAGTATTGGTGATGTGGTTAAGGTCTGTTTGTGACGCCCAATATGGGGCAGGAAGAGAAAAAACAGCTTTGGGGTTAACACCCTTCCTACTATACGTGCTCCTCAACTAGCATCTGAGTTATTTCCGAGTCATACAGGGATATTATAAAGAATAGCCAACAAGGATTTGTGAAGAACAAATCATGCCAAGCCAGCCTTATTTCCTTCTTTGACAGGGTTACTGGTCTAGTGGATGGGGAGAAGCTGTGGGCCTGATATATTGTGATTTTTAGTAAGGCTTTTGACTGGGGCGGCTCCCGGCACCAGCACACCAAGCACGTTCCTGGGGCGGCAAGCTGCGGGGGAGGGGAGGAGGGCAGCCTGCCGGTCGCTGTGAGGGTGGCAGTCAGGCTGCCTTCTACGGCCTGCATGCGGAAGGTCCGCCGGTCCTGTGGCTACAGTAGCAATTCGGCAGCAGGTATGCTGAAGGCATGGGACCAGCAGACCTCCCGCAAGCAAGCCGCCGAATCCGCGTGACCGGCGGACCTCCCGCAGGTGCGCCACCGAAAGCTGCCTGACTGCCGTGCTTGGGACGGCAAAATATACAGAGCCGCCCCTGCTTTTGATACAATCCCCCCCCCATGACAGTCTCATAAGCAAAGCAGGGAACTGTGGACTAGATGAAATAATTACAAGGTGGGTGCAGAACTTGTTGAAAGATCATACTCAAGGAGCAGTTATCACTGGTTTGCTGTCAAACTGGGAGGGTGTATCTCATAGTCAGTCCTGGGTCCCGTACTGTTCAATATTGTCATTAATGATGTGGAGAATGGAGATTACACTTATAAAATTTGTGGATGACACCAGAATGGGAGGGGTTGCAAGCACTTTAGAGGACAGGAGTAGAATTTAAAACCACCGAGACAAATTAGAGAATTGGTCTGAAATCAACCAGATGAAAGTCAATAAAAACAAGTGCAAAGTACTACACTTAAGAAGGAAATTCAAATGCAAAACTACAAAATGGGGAATAACGAGCTAGGCAGTTGCACTGCTGAAAAGGATCTGAGGGTTATAGAAGAAGTGAGATTTCTTTACTGACGAAAGCTTATGCCCAAATAAATCTGTTAGTCTTTAAGGTACCACCAGACTCCTTGTTGTTTTTGTGGATACAGATTAACATGGCGACCCCCTGGTACTTGAGGGTTATAGTGGATCGCAGACTGAATTTGAATTGACATTGTGATGCAGTTACCAAAATGTCTAATATCATTCTGGGGTATATTAATAGGAGTGTCATACGTTAGACAGGGATGTAATTGTCCTGCTGTACCCTGCACTGGCATAGCTTCAGGTGGATATTGGGTCCAATTCCGAGTGCCACACTTTAAGAAAGATGTGGACAAACTGGAGAGAATCCAGAGGGGAGGGGAAAAAAGTGATAAAAGGCTTAGAAAACCCGACCTGTGAGGAAAGGTTAACAAAACTGGGCATGTTTAGTCTTGAGAAAAGAAGACTGAGACTGGGGAACATAATAAGTATTTTGAACTATAAGAATAGAGAAGCTCTGGACCAGGCTTCCAAGGGAGGGTGTGGAATCCCCATCACTGGAGGTTTTAAGAACAGGTTGGACAAACCCTTGTCAGAGTTGGTCAAGGTTTACTTGGTCCTGCATCAGCTCAGGGGACTAGACTTGATGACCCATCGAGGTCCCTTCCAACCCTACATCTCCATGATTCTGTCTCCTCTCGTAGCCATATTTCCCATCCACCTTAGTGAACTCTTTCCAACAATAGCTGGACTTGCTTGGCACAGACTGCAAGGAACCAACAGTTCCTCCATTTCACTTCTTTGCTTAACCATAGCACTGCTGACTCCTCCACCCTGCTGCCCCCTGGATTCAGCCAGATCCTGAGCCCAATGAAATTAATGGAAGATTTTGCCATTGACTCCAGTGAGACTGGAATCTAGCCCTTTGCGCCACCCTGTGTTCTCTAACCTGCTTGACATGTTTGCCATCCAGAACTTGGGACGCTGTGCATTTCACCCAGGGTAGTACTGGAGCCTGGTATTAAATCGGAGTCCGGGGTGCCTACTACTCAGCTATTCCATTCTTGGGCAAGAGGGGCTGTTTAGTCTTTTTTTGCCCCATAGCTTGAGGTTTTCTTCCTATCCTCCAACCTTCAGCTGGAGGCCCAACAGGATTCCTTCCTCCCAGTTAATATGGCTCCCAAGTGGCTGCAACTGAGCAATAAAGACACCCCCTCCAATGGAGAAGTGTGCTAAGCTCTGCATGGAGCAACTTCCTGCCATTACAGGGAGTCAGGTTCCCCAAAGGGCATGGCATGGCCGCAAGGCTACACAAACCAGTCCGGTTGTGTTGTCTTTATGAAGCTTTTATCCTGGCCGTCCAGGCTCCCTCTGCCTGGCCTTGCCACTGCGAGCAGGAGCCAAACTGAAACAGATTCAGAGAACTAAGTCTGTGCCTCTCCCTCTCTCTAGTCGCATCGGTAAACGAGTACGCCTGCAAGGGACTGGACAAACTGGAGGAGAGCCTGCCCTTCCTTCAACAACCTACGGAGAAGGTAAGTGTCTGCAACCAGAGTCCTGCCCCAGGAGGGGAAGCTACAACTTGCTCGAGGGCCAATGCTACGGACAGGGAGGCATAGGTCTGCCATAGGGAAACAGATGGGTTGCAGCACTTAGCCGAGAGGTAGAGACAGAGCAATGTGAACTCTGATTTAAGAGACATATGCTTTGCAGGTGTTTGGGCTAGAAAAGGAGCTGCCCACTGACAGAGAGGCTAAGGGCCAGATCCTTGACAGGTGTAAGTGGCGCTGACGTCGTGGAGCTACACCAGTTCATGCTGCCTGTTGGCCCTACATCAGTGGTCCCCAACCTTTTTGTCTGGCAGGTGCCAGACGAAGGACCGTGATGGCAGTGGAGCACCTGCTGAAATGTCGCCGAATTTCGGCGGCATTTCTGCGGCAACGCCTCTCGATAACATCGCATGCCGGCGGCAAGTGACATCATCAAGCGGCGGCGCCGCCGAATTTCTGCGGCATTTCGGTGGTGGCGCCTCTCAAGGATGTCGCTTGTCGGCAGCAATTGACGTCATCGAGAGGTGTCACTGCCAAAACACTGCAGAAATTCAGCGGCATTTTGGCGGATGCTCCACCGCCAGCCAGGACACAGGCACATTTAGATGCCCCGTTGAGGCACTGCGTTGGGGACCCCTGCCCTACAGCTTTGGGAACTAATGGATGACATTACCAAGCCATGCCACTACTTATCTAGAGAAGGGCCACTTGGGAAGGAAGGGGTATCTGAGGTTGTTTTTTCCAGTGGGGAGATACCAGTTTTTGAGTGAGTGCACAATAATCTTTCCTCTGGCTCTCCCCTCTAGGTCATTTCAGACACCAAGCAGATGGTGTCTACTAAAGTGATGAGTGCTGTGGATGCTGCCTATGGCGCGAGAGATGCGGTCACCAGCACAGTGGCCGGAGCTGTAGATGTAACCAAAGATGTTGTCCAGGACAGCATTGAGCTGACCAAATCAGTGGTGTCCTCCACTGTCAGTACTGCTAAAGAAGCCGCCTCTGGTGCAAAGGACATTGTGACCAACAGGGTGACCAAAGCAGTGGACCTGACCAGAGGGACTGTCCAGGACAGCGTTGAGCTGACCAAATCAGTGGTGTCCTCCACAGTCAATACTGCCAAGGAAGCCGCCTATGGTGCAAAGGACATTGTGACCAACAGGGTGACTGAAGCAGTGGACCTGACCAGAGGGACTGTCCAGGACAGCGTTGAGCTGACCAAATCAGTGGTGTCCTCCACAGTCAATACTGCCAAGGAAGCCGCCTGTGGTGCAAAGGACATCGTGACCAGCAAAGTGAATACAGTTGTAGGGCGGAGCAGAGAGGCTGTCCAGGACGGAAAGGAGATGACCAGTTTCGTGGTGACCAACAGCCTAAATAAAGCCAAGGCAGCGGGACAGCTGGTGGCGAGTGGAGTGGATGCTGTGCTGGAGAAATCAGGGGCGCTGGTGGATCATTACCTCCCCATGGCAAATGAGGAACTGGGTGAGAAAGTGCTTAGCCATTCTACAGTAGTGGTTCTCAACTAGGGGTACATGTACCCCTCGGGGTACATGGATGTCAACTCACCGAGCTGTTTGCCTAGTTTTACAATGGGCTACATAAAAAGCACTAGCAAAGTCGGCGCAAACTAAAATTTCATACAGACACTGATTTGTTTATACTGCTCTATATACTATACACCGAAATGGAAATAAAATATTTATATTCCAATTGATTTATGTTATAATTATATGGTAAAAATGAGAAAGTCAGCAATTTTTCAGTAATAGTGTGATGTGACACTTTTGTATACTTATGTCTGATTTTGTAAGCAAGTAGTTTTTAAGTGAGGTGAAACTTGGGTATACGCAAGACAAATCGGACTCCTGAAAAGGGTACAGTGCTCTGGAAAGGTTGTGAGCCACTGCTCTACAGCATATGCTAGCAATAGAAAATGCAGTCCCCTCTCCTCCATCCAAGCTCAGAACTATTGCTTCTGCTAGATGGCAGAGGCCTTCTCCGGTCTTGGGACAGGTAAGTTGCTTTAGACTTGTCACCCCAATGACTTTCTCTCAACATTAGGAGCTGGCATGCGACACAGGGAGGAGGTTCCGATGTTCACTAGATACTGCTTTGTCTTATTTGCCTTGAAACTGGCGGGTAAAAGCAGGTGAGATCCATGCAAAAAACAAACAAACAAACAAAAGTGCATTCTTCATCCCTTCAGGCAGCAGCTGTCCTCTCAAAACCTGTGTCTGAGCACTAATAATCACCACTAGTTCTTTCTTCAGTTGATCTCAAAATGCTTTAAAAAGGCAGTATCATTATCTCCATTTTACAGATAGGGAAACAGAGGCACAGAGACAAGGAGTGGGGCCATTAGGTCATGGTAGTGCTAGACTGTGTGTTGACGATCTTGTGCAATGGGCCCGAGAGGACCATCGCTGAGGGTGGGCATTCCTGCTGATAACCTGACCCTTATACGATTGTTCTCTTCAGTTAAACTTGCCATAGCCATCGAGGGCTTCAACATGGCCTCCGTGGAAGAGCAGAAACAGCAGCAGAATTACTTTGTGCGCCTGGGTTCCCTCTCAAACAAAGTCCGCCATCAAGCCTACCAGCACTCCCTGAACAAGCTGCAGCTCGCCAAGCAAAACATCCAGGATACTCTTTCCCAACTCCAGCTGGCAATAAACATAGTAAGTACACTCCCTTTCCCGCTCTGGCAGTGCAAAGCATTCCACCCCAGTGCTAAATCGCTCTGTTCCCAGGGTGCCCTCTGGGTCACACATCTACCTACGTTCTCATCTCTGCTTGATGTGCAGCAGCTTCCTTGGTGTGGTACTGTCTGCTTCCTCTTCTCGGGACCCCACTATGTAAGAGGGACTGGGCATTGAAGAGCTTCTTGCTGATCACAGGTATCTGCAATGATCATTCTTGTCTCCCTGCCAGATCGAATACCTAAAACAGGGCGTTGGGCATAAGCTTCAGGATAGGCTGGAGAAGCTTCAACAGCTGTGGATTGAGTGGAGCCAGACCCAGCAGAGAGGGAGCCCAGCTAAAGGTGCTTCCCAGCCTGAGGTATCTCTAGTGGGGAGTACTTACAGGGACAGATGGTGCACTAAACACTGGTTTCACATTGTAGGTCTTACCCAATACTCTCCTCTCAGCAGGTCGAGCCTCATACTCTAGCCATGGTGCGTACCATCACCCAGCAGCTGCACTCTGCCTATGTGAATCTGGTATCCAGCATCCAAGGCCTCCCTAGCAACATCCAGGAAACAGTGCAGCAGGCTGTTAACAAGGTGCAGCAGCTCCACGCTTCCTTTTCCACAGCTGATTCCTTCCAGGACCTCTCCAGCAGCTCCCTCACCCAGAGCCGGGAGAAAGTGACAACGGCCCAGGAGTCTCTGGATGCCCTACTGGAGTACGTCACACACAACATTCCCCTCAACTGGCTCGTTGGCCCCTTCACTCCATCAGTCAGAGCGACCCAAGAAGCCACAGAGGAGCCGAAAGAAATTAAGATGACAGAGATGATATCGCCTGCACTGCAAGAGGTGGCTTCAGCACAGAAGAAGGTGGCTGAGGTCCCCAGGGCACCAGAGAAGGAGATGGCTGTGGCACTGAAGGAGGAGACCAAGATACCTAAAGCACCGAAGGAGGCAATGAAAGCACTGAAGAAAGCACTAGAGGAGTTGACCGGGGCATCAGAGAAGACGGTGGCTGAAAAAACAAAGAAAGATCCTTGAAATGTTCCAACTATTGCAGCCAGCTTCCAGAAGAACGGAACTTTCCTGTAGGTTTTAGTCACTCATATATCTGCCAGACCCATTAAAGGGAGGGTAATTGCCTCTCTGCATCTACCCCTGACACACTAGCCCATGCTCAGAGCTAACATACAGTCAGCTCATTTAGCTGTATCTTGCAGGAAATTCACCTACCAAAGTGGCTTGACTGTCTGCACCTATTGCTCTTGCCTTATTTCTGAAGCACCCTGTACTGAGGTGGGGGAGGGGGGGTTCGCAGTGTTGGCCATAAGAGCTGCACGCCTGTGGCAGTCCATGCATGGATTGCTATGCCTAGCTGTGGACAGATGTAGAGGAAAGCAGCATTTCTTGCAAAAAGTCACGCATGCGTCCAAGCTGGACAGCTTAACACAACAAAATGATGCCCTTAACTTTTGATACTGTTTCCTCTTAATTGTTATAGCTGTCCATCATGTACACTACAATATACTACCTCTTTCCTGACTGTACTGCTCCCTGCAAGGCTAAGACCATCAGCAGGATAGTTGGCAGCAGCTGTGGATGTCTCCTTCCCAAGACCATTTCCAAATATTTCTTTTGCACAGAAATAGTATCAAGGGAGGGATTTTTTTTTTAAGTGCCAATGTTCAATGGGACTTGTGCCTCCAACATATTTAGTGCTTTTAAAAATCCCACTCAAAAAACTAACTTTGTGCATGTCAGATTCACCCCAAGCGCTCTGCAGCCACTGAAAAAAATGGCTAACAGCAGCTTTGCCAGGAGTTGCTCAGATGGATCCAACATTGCCATGGTTGTGGGATTCACTGAGTTATAAAGTGGGAAGGATAGGTGCTGGTGTGTCTTGGTGATCAACTCTTACTGACTCCTTTACTACTGATGCTTATTCTAATAGTCCCTCCAGAAACGAAGTGCTGAGCTTGAATTTATGGAGAAATGGCAACATGGTCTTCAAAATAAATCTCACTGGTTTTCAGACCACGAGAACTGTTTGCAGTATGTCTCTCTCTCTCCTGGCGTATTTAAATCTGAAGGTGGAGCACTTCTGATCAGTGCAAGGATAGTTAGTGCCCTAGGCAAAACTTCCACCTTGCACACACACCCCTTCGCATGCACCCCCCCTCCCTGGAGCAGCGCTTATTATAAACTTTCAAAAATGAATGCTGCATAATGTGGCATTTTTCATTAGAATTAATACAAGGGAGTCAGAGGAGATTATCACAACAGTCCCTTCTGTCCTGGGGGAATCTGTGAGCAAGGAGGAGGCTGAGAATGCCCCCAGCTTGCAGGGTGTCTAAACGTTCCCAGGCTCTGAGTACTTCGCCCTCCGGGGGAACCCAGGGGCAAAGAGGGCAGAGCCGGGCTCTCCCAGGTGAGGGTCTCCCTGGGGATCAGGGCCGGCTCCCCACATTGGCACAGTGCCACCAGGGGGATCGGTGTTTAGAAGCAGCACCTGCACCAACCCTTTATCCTCCATTGCGCTGCGGGGTTTAGTTTCACTTTCCATTGCCCCAGGAGGTGGCTGCGCCCGGCCCCAGGCTCGGTGCGTTGGTGGGCGAAGCTCACCTGAGCTCAGGACTGCATCCTGCCTTCCCCAACGGCTCTGTCCCTCGGCCGCTCTGGTCGCCGCGCCTGGCCGGCTGTCTCCTCCTTGCTCCACCGTAGGCTCCCACTGCCTGTCCTGTGTGGTGCCCCTCACTGTAGGGGCGGGTTTGTTATGGAGCCCTCACTTCCCGCCCTGCCCCGCTCAGCTGACTCCCGTGATGCCGGACACCGCTTTTTGGCACCCTAGGTGGCCGCCTGGTTCGCCTAGTGGTTACACTGGCCCTGCTTCTGATTAGAAAAACAAAGAGCAACCCAGAGCATCCTCTTCTCACCCTAACAAGAGTCTGGAGGATCTCTGCTTCTAGTTCTTTTGAAGGAATCAAGCCATCTTCTCTAGGTAATGCTGAACTTACTTTTGGTCTTTTACTAGCGGTTCCTTCCTGAACTCTTTCCCAAAAGCTGCTCTTCCACGCTCTGCCCTTCAGTGCCACAGGCACAGCTTAAATTTTACCTCCAACTTCTAGTGAAAGCATCATGACTCTACTGCTCCTGTGTGTTCTGCCCTGGCCACTGCCCAGGGGACCCTCATGGTCAGTTCCAGCTCCACCCAGGATGTTAATGTTGTCACCTTCATCTCTTAGCCCTAGTTTCCATGCCTGTCAGCTGCAAACCACACCACAGTGTATTTCTTACTCTAACAATACACCTCAGTCCCTTCAGTTCTCTGCTTGTAGCATATAATAGTTTAGTCCCTGGAGGGCTGCACTATTTTGGGCTAATTCTGGTCACTGGGCTTGGTGTGCAGGTGCTGGCTGGGGTTGATGGACTGGGAGATATGGGTCAGTAATTTGAAGGTCCCTTCTAGCCTTAAACTCTATGACTAAACGTCTTAAAGACTGAAGTTCAGCTCTTGACTAAATATACATACAGTTATGAACATCAGTTACCACAAACCTCATTTGGAACGGTAAGTACACAGGCAGCAGCGACACCAAAAAAAAGCAAATGCAGGACAGTGCTGTTAAATGTAACCTCCTAAAAAAAAAATAAAGGGAAAGTTTAAAAAAAGATTTGCGAAGGTAAGGAAACTATTTCTGTGATCGTTGCATGTAGATTAAGATGGTTAAAAGCAACATTTTTTCTTCTGCATAGGAAAGTGTCAGCGCTGCGTTAAGTCAAGGTTCAGTTGTAAGTTTTTGAAAGAACAACCCTAATGTTGTGTCCATTCCCCAGGTGTTTGTCACTCTGGAATATTAGAATATATAGAGATGTACCTATCTCATAGAGAGCTGGAAGGGACCCTGAAAAGTCATTGAGTCCAGCCCCCTGCCTTCACTAGGCAGGACCAAGTACTGATTTTGCCCTAAATGGCCCCCTTAAGGATTGAACTTACAAGCCTGAGCTACCCCTCCCACCATCCTGTTTGGAACAGGTGAGGTGCACCATCCCCTGCAGGGTACCCGGTACCATGATGTCAGGGTGGCAGATTGCTGCTGAGAAGGAGAGTGAAGAAGGTTCTGTGCTGCGGCGAACTGGGAGCCTTGTCCCCGGAAAAGAGCGGGCTCCATGTTACCCCAACCCTTCTCTGCGGTTTGCAAAGAAATCGCTACAAGGGTCTGCCCGACCCTCAGCCTGCCAGAGCCAAACCGGGAGCCCCGGGAGAAGGGTAGATTTACTTATGGCAAGCGCGCCCCCTGGCTTCGGCTGCTGGGAACAGTGGGGGCTCACCTTGGACTTGGGAGGCGCATCAGTCCAGCCTCTGGCTGCGGGGGACGGGGGGGAGCCCCAATCTGAGCGCATGGGCGCCTGCCCCGGGGTTGCACGTGGAAGGGCACAGGATTGAATTCCCTGGAGCAGCCCTGCCCTGTTTAGGAGGGGGAAGAACTTCTCCAGCCTCCCTCGCCTGCTGGGAGCCAGTTTCCCCCCACAGCTTCCCACCCCGCCAGCTGGGGCAGGGACTCCCCTCTAGCTCCCCCCTCCTCTGCTGGGGCAGGGATTCCCCCCTAGCTCTCCCCGCGGGGAGAGAGCCACGCCCACTCACCTCCCTTTGGGAGTGGGATTTCCCCATAGCCCTCCCCCGGGGGGCGAGATCCCCCTCTCCTTCAGTGGAGGCGACATCCCCCATTGTCCCCCCCCTTCTGCAAGGGGGTGAGAGCCCCATAGCCCTGCTGGGGGGGTCCCCATGAGGGTCTCCACACTCCAGCTCCTTCCTGCTGAGGGGCGAGATTCCCCCCGCGCCCCAGCCCGGTCTCCCCCTTCCCCTCCAGGGGCTGAGCTCCCCCATAGCCTGCCCCCACTCCCTCCCTCCACCGTGGGGGGCGTGTCCTCCATAGCCCCGCCCCCTTTGGAACGCGCTGTAACCAGCCAGCGACATGTAGCCACTTCCCCGTGTTACGTCACCGCCCCCCTGCCCCCGGCTCCTGCTGCCGCGGGCGGCGACGGGGCAACCCCGCGGCCGCGGCTCCTCCTCCTGGGCCATGTGAAACGGGGTCAGGCTACTTCCGCCTCCCCGCGGCCGGCTCGGAGCCGCGTTCGCCCCGGCGGCCAGCGGGGCTCGGGCCCTGGCTTGGGAAACGGGCGCACAGCGGCTGAGGGCTCCCCGCTCAGGGCACCCAAGCGACCCAGGTAATCGCCCTTGCAAGGGCCCTGGAAGAGGAAGGTGACAGGTGGAGCCAGCCAGCCATGCCCTTCCCAGGGGCCAAGCGGGGACGAGGACAAGGTCCTAGGAGCCAGGACGTCTCTGCCAGCAGATTTTGGGGTGTAGCTAAAAGCTGGATCCACCCCGCAAGCCCAAGTTGCATTCATCCCATGGCTGCTGCCAGCCAGGGCAACATTTTCAAACTTGGCCTGGTCAGAACGAGGCGCCTGCCATCCTGTTTTGGCCCCTAAATGCAAATTAATCAGATGCCCCGATTTTAGCCAGCAAAGTTGGAGAAAAGTCTGGCCTTGGTACTTTTCCAGGACTGGTAAAGAACAGCAGGAGAGGAATCTTGGTTCCAAATACCCTGGGAAGGAATTGGTAAACTGGTAGGGAGCAGATCCTCAGCTGGTGTAAATTGGCATAACCCCAGTGATGTCAGTGGACCTATGTCAATTTACACCACACAAATGTTGAGGGGTAGGGGAGGATGGCAGGGAAGGGACTCCTTGGGAGAAGCAGGATTTTACGATCTTTAACTTCTGGGCAGATTTCCTGATTCTGCACTTTACTTCCCAGTTAATGTTCTAATAGCTTCCATTGGAGGATGTTTCAAAATACAAACAAAATAATTGGAAAGGGGGGGAGATCCCAATTTTATATGGATTTGAAAGACTGAATGGGGAAAGGATTAGCAACAGAGGCCTGCTCAGCACACTTCTTTGCTTAAAGAGATTTTTTTATTGAAGAATCCCACCCAGCCCCAAATGAGAGAACAAAAAAACAACAACAGAAGACTAGAAAAGTAAAGTAAAGTAATAGGTATAGAGGAAGGTGGGTGCAGAGCAGAAGGAGACTGATGTCTCCAGTTTCCACCTGCAGGAAGTAAAGGTTTCTAAAACAATTAAACCAAATCTTAAAATTTGACTGAGGTCCCTCTTTTCCAAAACGTTACCTGCTCTTCAGCTGCTAGCTTAGCCACTGTTACTTGCCAAGCTTCTGTTTTTATTTTTTAATAAGTCATTTCATAGAGCACTATGAACATATTCGAAGTGTCAATTCCCCCTTTCAAAAAAATAGTTTCGCGTGGTGCAGAGTGCATAAACAGAACCTTGGATGATGAATGCAATATCACCACTCACAAAGCTGGACCTGTTTTGAAAGGGCTGTGATCGTTGTGTTTGTTTTTGTTTCTGAAGAAGTTTCTGTGAACCAGAATTGTTCATGGAGAGGGAGGACAACTTCCTTAGATATATGTCTGATCTCATACATTAAGCAATCAGAGGGTTTTTGTGAGGTAGAAAAACTAGCAGCTAAAAACTGAGTGAAATTGTAAATTTCCCCCTGAAAGCTAGATTGTTGTGGGAGTTTTTGTTTTGTTTGCGTTTTTTAAAGGGCACTTTTTTCTGACGCACCTTTAAATATTGGAAGATTTTTCCAGAGGGTCAGATAGTCTGTTGGTCTTCTATAGCCAGTATTCCTCCTGACTGACAGACGCATCAACCTTCCGCTTCTGGTCCGGGCCTCTCCACCCTACTAGAGTGAGTTCTGATATTAAATTAAACTTGCTGCCAGAAGACATTGGTGAGTCTGAAGATCTTAACAAGATTCAGAAGAGGGATTAAATATGGATAATGTGAACATCCACAATTACATGAGATTGTATATATGTAATTAATATAAACCCTCACGCTTAAGGGCATAAACTAACTGAAAGGACATAAACCTGGACTCAGGAAGATGCTTTCCCTATGGACAGCTTATTCCATAACTGCCCATTAAGAGGATTTGTGCACTTTCCATCTGGAATAGGCCACTGTTGGAGACAGGATGTTGGATGAGATGGACCATTGTTTGGATCCAGTCTGGCAATTTTTATGTTCCTAACTGTGTCAGTAACGTAGCACTGATTATTTTAAGGTGTGCATTGCAAATGTATATAGCAAGTGTTTATAGCTTTGCCATTTGCTTAGAGTTATATATACACACTTGCAATAATGTATGTAGTAAAGATGAATAATACCAAGCAAATGGCAAAGACTATCTACATACTAAACAGGAGTGACATTCTTTAAAAAGGTGTGGTGTAGACGCAATGCTGACAGCACGGTGACCTTGGGCCAACCTAGCATGGAGCGCCCAGACTCTGCCTGGCATGTTTCTGTAACTTCCCATTCTGTTTGATTGCAGATCCAGCTGGTGAGCTTTAAAGAGGATGAGGATGGCAGCACTATCCCTTGATCCTGAAAGTATTTGGGAGAAGAGCTGCTGAGCACAAAAGGATTTATGTATTACCAAAGTGTGCCAGGTACTTTACAAAACACAACAGGGGCACAGCCCTTTGCTCCGTCCCTGCAGCTGGAGGCAGTAATATGCTTTTTTCATCACCTGCTTCTTCGGCAAACTGTCTGGATAACCAGCTGAAGAGATGGCAGAGGCTGGTGAGATCCAGCCAGGCTTTGAGAAGGTCTTCAGCATTTTATCTAGGATCCCAGAAGAGAGACTCGTTAGCCTCAAACATAAGCTGAAGCACATGAGACCCTGCACAAGCAGCTGTAAGCTGTTGCAAGCCATGGTCCTGCTGACTTTGGGACGAGAGTCAGAGGCAAGGATATGCCTGGACGCTTTGGGTGATGATGAAGGAGCCCTCTGCATCTGGAGGAGTAAATGGGGTACTGCAGGCAGCGAGAACCCACTGACTCCCCAGCAGGAGGCAGGTGCCGTGCTGGCCCTAGCACGGATCTACTCGCTGCTGGTAGAGGAAAATCTCTGCACTCACCTGGCTAGGGACAATGTCTACAAGGCTGCCATTGTGGCCTTCAGAGCCAGCAAAGATCCTCAAGGAGACAGACTGAGCAGCATCTTGGCCGAGGCTCAGGAAAAGTGCACTATCGACTTCAGCCCCGCAGAGACAGGTAATGACTTTAAGACACTGAGGTCTGACCCTGGGCATTTCCCCACTGCCAGCCTGGCGCCAGTGGTGAGAAGCCCCCCAGTGCAGATCGGGAGCAGATCAGTTCTCTCGGGGCCACAGACTTTGCGTTCTTCTGGGAGCCCGGCCTCCTTCATCAGCCACTTTGAGATTAGCCAGTCCCCCACGATGGAGTTTCACACCTGCTCAGCTCACCGTAACCACGTCCTGCAGCCCAGCAAGCTTTGTGGGGGTGCCGCGAACTGCACCGTGCAGCCTGGCAGAGGGAGAGTCAGCCACGGCCCACAGGATGCTGGCCGGGTCAGCAGTTCCTCTGCACCCCCTCTGCAAAGCGGAGTAAGAAGACACCCATCTGAGAATTCCCAGGCCGGTAGCTTTGTTCCCCCATCTCTTCCAGTTCCCGAAATGCCACTTCCACATCTGAGTGCTGTGCACTGTCCTGTGGAATGCACTGACCCTCCCACCATGCTGACAGCAGAACTGCAGGAACCAGGAGAGCACGTGGTCCAAAAGCCAGAACAAGAGTCACCTACCAAACTCCCTAGCTTGTGTACTGCAGGGCCAGCTGCTGGTTCCATCCGAGTGCCAGTGGAAGATTCCTATGTCCTAACAGAGAAAGCAGACACGGCATCCTTCTCCTCTTCAGGGGGCCCCCCTCCTTCCCAGGCAGCAGCCGCCCCCACACCAGAGCTGGACTGTGGTGAGAAAAGGTTCTTCAGTTTCGTTGTCCTGCACGCCAGCGAAGATGTGGCCATTGCCTGCCGGGTTAAGGAGATGCTGGAAAGCATGGGGGTGCCCGATGGTGCCACATTCTGTGAGGACTTCCTCATCCCTGGGCAGTGCCAGCTGACTTGCTTCCAGGATGCCATAGACAACTCTGCCTTCACTCTCCTGCTGCTGACCCAGAACTTCCAGTCCCGCTTCTGCATGCACCAGATGAACACGGCCCTGATGGATTCCCTCCAGCGGCGGCCCAAGTACAACTCGGTCATCCCTTTCGTGCCCAAGGAGAACCCCTCGAAGAAGTGTCCAATCCCCACCATTCTGGTGGGGGTGGTGCCTCTGGATGAGAACTCCCCTGTGTTCTCCAATACAGTGAAGAACACCTTCCGCCTCAGGAGAATCAATGAGCTGAAGGCGATGTGGAGCCAGTTACAGCACATCCGGGAGCAGCACAGGAAACAGCTGCAATACCAGGAACACCTCCAGATGCTGCAACAGAACTTAGCTGGTCTGAACCTGGGGTCCCAGCCTGGCTACCTATCCCAAATGCCTTTGCCAGGACTGTTGCCGTATCCTGCAGGAGTTCAGCAACTTCTGCAGCAGCTTCTCCAACTCCAGGCATCTTCTCTTCCAATGTTTGCCCCCTCTGCCACATACCAGCCTCACCCAGCTAGTCAGTTCATGCCCACCCAGTCGGCTCCCTCCCCTTCCCAGCACTTCATCCTCCCGCCAAGCCACCAAAACATGATGCAGGGGTCAGGAGGCCCCCAGCCCCTCATCATTCAGAATGCTCAAATGGTGCAGATTGGGGACCACAATCAGATGCAGGTGGAGAGGAGCAGGCTGGTGGCTGAGAGCTCCGATGAAGAGACCGGCGAGAGTCACTGATTGGAGGGGCCGGAACTCAGCACGGGCTGGAGAAAGTAGCACTTAGTTTCATTGCTAAATTGCAAGCTGCCTAAGGCAGGGGCTGTGGTCTTTGTTACTTGCCTACCTGGTGAGAACAGGTCCCCCTCCTCGCCTCCGGTGGAACATGGAGAGCGTGGAAGGAAGTGACCGTCTTTTCTGCTGGAGTATGAGAATGAGAATGACTCAAATTCCTGGGAAAATATTTCCCAGAACTCCTGAGGGACTCAAAGTCTTTTGAAATAAATTTTAGTTAATTTATTCCTCTTCCTCTATGTTTTTGCCTTCTTGCCAGGGTGGGAAGGGCAGTCATTGGTCTTATTCTTAATGCTACCACTCTAGGACCTGTCCTATGTGCCAATAGCAAGGGGGAGACAACGTGGCCCAATGGATAGGGCCAGGGGCTGGGACTCCTGGGTTCTATTCCTGGCCCTGCTACTGATTTGCTGCATCACCTTGGGTGAGTTACTTTAGGCCAAAGTTTTTCAAAAATGATTAGCCTGAGATGCCTGGAGCCTGACTCTTGGAGTTCCCATTGCCTTCAGTGGGAGGGGTGGATACTTGGGGCCCTAGGGTGTCACCTAAAAAAAAAAAATCAGTGGCCACTCCTTTAGGCCTTCCCCTACACACACTGTGCCTCAGTTTCCCCCTCTGAGAAATGGGGATAGTGGTGCTTATATGCCTTTGTGAAGTGAGTGGAGAGCTACAGGGCAAGGGCTAAGTATTATCAATCCCCAAACAAGCACAGAGTGATGCACCCCTTTATCACCCGCTCCAACGGAGCAGCCTGATGATCCCTGCACTTCAGTACCCTGCAGCACCTTACCTGCTGCCAAGAGCTTGTCCAGCACCCTCTGGTGAGAAACAAGGATAAAATGCTGAAGTGCCACTCACTCTGTGGCCATATGATCCCTGAGGCAAGTCGGGGAGAGGGTTACCAGAAGCACCTGAATCTGGGAAGAGGTTCTCCCCCTGTGATAACGGTCAGTAGAAAACATAGACAGCAGGTCCCCGTGTTTGTGGGCACACCTGCGGGTGTGTGTGCAGAAGCGGGTGTCGATGTGCAACTTCAGGTGGAAACAAATCAAATCCCTGACTAGTCTGCATCAACCCCACAACACAGGGCTGCGGAGCCTTGGCAGGAAGGTGACAGAACAAATCCAGTTGTGTGACTGCGCTGGGCCCAGCACGAAGTCAAAGGGCAAGTGTCTTTCCTCCTCCTTGCAAATGTGAACGTCCTGTGGAACAGGCTGGCCTTAGGCAAGCCAGCCAATTGCCCATCCTTGGAGGAACCAGCTAGCAGACTATGAAAGACCTTTGCAAAACACTGTAATGAAAATGTACCAGCCCAGGCCCAAAATCTCTTCACTCCTGATTCCAAACAGCAACACAACAGTGCTCACCCCAAGCAAACAACACTTGGTAAAGCTGCAGGTACTCAGGAGCTCCAGTGAGCCTGACCGTTAAAGTCCCCAGCGCTTGTACCCTTCAATATCCAAAGATTTGGGGTGTCCCAACCACCTTAGGACAACCGAGGTTGTACCACAATTTTAAAGCACTCTGTGAAAGCTCAGAACAACCTACAGCACAATGGTCCAGACAAATGTACAGCAGATGTTACTTAATGCAACTGTCCATGTCCAAGGACTTAATCAAGGCGTGTTAAACTGCCACAGCGATGCAACAGGGATGAATGCTTTAGAAATGCCTAGATAAGGGGCCATTCACAGCACCTGTGATGTAATTGCCAGTTAATTAAGATGGAGTTAATCAATTTCCCTATTTGCAGAGGACATGTCTAGCCTCCCCTTATGGATATAGCAATAAACGCTTCCAACAGGGCAAGCTAGGATTGTCACTGCACCCTTAAATTTGGGATTCAACCTTCAAACTATGGTCAATGTAGTTTTTATATGTGTTATTTCTCTTTGTCCTCCGTGCAGCATTAGGAGAAACAAACCTGCAGGGCCATCCCTCTGCAATCCAACATCATGAATCAGCCCTGCTCCGCCCCCCCCCACCCACCCCTCCAAAAAAGTTATGAGATTGGCTTAAAAATCATGGGACTTTAATAAGTGTTGGGTTCTTCTTATTTCCCTGCTGGGATTGAGTCTTTGGAGGGGGTTTAATTGCAACCGTAAGGACCAGAAAAATAATTGTTTTAAAGGAAAGCTGAGATTCTTATGTAATCACTTGACTCCAGGTGCTGGGACTTTAAGACCAAATAATGCAAAGACCCGTGATAGGCCCAAAAGCTGGCAATGCGCACAATGGTGGAAGCCATAAGGGAAATCTCCCATATATGGCTCTAATCTGAAAAGTAATTTTATGAAAATGGCTGATGGGGGGAGGGCGAGGAATTGTCTACTTATTACATCTCTTATACTTGTGTTTGAAGGCCCTACAGTGCGAGCAGGGCCCTCACTAGCTGCTGTGCAAACACAGATGCTCCCTATATATTGTGGTCCACCGACTGCTAGAGCAAATTTTGCCCTAAGAAAGAATGGGATGGTGGTCATGGTGCAGGGTGTATGTGGGCTGGGGGGGAGGCTGTTCTATCTACCAGTACTGCCAACTCAGTGGGCTCAGCGAGAGACAGAGCAAATTGCCCCGGGGTTGAGAAAACCCAAGTGGTGGACTATTACAAAAAGGCTGTCTCGTCTCACTGAAGCTACATGTAAAGCCCTAAGGGGAAAGATGGACCTGGAGAACCCAGCTGCAGAGCTGGCTTCTTTCTTCCTCCTCGAGTTACAAAAAGGAGAGACCCAGACACTTCTTTGGGGGAAACAGCTCTTTACTCGGCCAGAGCTTCCTCTACATCCAGGTGAAGCCATCGCAATGTCCTTCCCAGTGGACCACTCCATTGTAAAGCCGCTAGCGTGAGCGCTGCTCTTTATACCCTCTTCCAGCACTACCTGGGACTCAGACTGCACCACTACAACTTCCCGTGAGGGTGGAAAACTGCCCAGTGTTAGGTAATGGTTTGTTCTAATTCATCCTGTTGGGGGGCCCTCCCTGATACATTGCTGGCTGCAGGAAGCTAAAGAGGAAAAGTGTTTTCATAATTCAAATAAAGCAAAAAATCATTAAATAGAAAGAACGTGGAAAGGGCTGATTGGTTGAAACAAAAAGGAGATGAAGCCGAGGGCCTGTAAATTTGCACTCCAGGAGTTGGAAGATCAAATCCAGGTCAGGACTTAGTGCTGGGGAGGGCTGCAGGTTAGAATGGAACATGAGGCTTACAAACGCTTATAACTGGTCTTTATAAAAGGGTGACTGTTACCTGGGACTTTCAAAATTCAATTAGCTTTTTACTGCTGTTCCAAATCAAAGTCTTCCCCACTGCTGAAATGTACAGCAGGTTCCTGATTTCTTTCTCTAACTTTGCATGTCTGGGATTTGCATCTTTCATATTACAGCTGTCATGCAGCAGCGTCGAACTGGTTTCTGTCTGGCTCACTTCTTATCACCATGACGGGGTTCTGCTGGCCTAGGTCTGCTACACCGGGAAGTGGTGTGCGTCTCATTTGAAGAGAGGGGGGTTGAACAGGTGGCCCTGCCACTAGAACTCGGCCAACAATTCTGCAGAGGATGCACAAGTCCAAAGAGACTCCAGCTCATTCCTCCAGAGCCTCAGGGCGGAGAGCAGTGAGCAGTGCCTGAAGCCAGCAGCTGCGGTTCTCCCTACGCACAGGTCTGCCGAGTTACATTCTCACACAGTCAGAACACCCTGCTTTGCTAGTGCCCACCATCCATGCTTTCAAAGCTACCTGCTGGCTGTTGAAAAACTAGTGCCAGTACCACGTGAGGCCTTTTGGGAAACAATCAGAATGGATATATCAAGGTCTGACACTGTAAACATTGGGCCATGATCACATGCAAAGTTCATTAAAAAAAAAACAGCGTCGGGGTGGTGCACAGGCCGTTTCTGTGGCTCTCTTGTCTTCATCATTACCAGAGCTGCTGCATCATGTGAGTTATGTGCACCGTCATCGAGGCCTTTTTTGTGTGCAACAGCAAGAGCCTTTCAAGGCGCTGACATTCCTCACGGCACCTCTCTGGACGCAAGCAGCGGAGCAAAATGAGAAGTGGGTGCAGTGCAGTCTCAGTGCGGGGCACTCAGCTCCATTAGCCTCTCCCAGGAAGAGCTGCCGGGCTGAGTCACAGCCAGAGAAACGTTTCGTATTTAGGGGAAATACTCAGCAGAAAGGAAGTTCCTGGCTGTGATGTAAAATATTTCAAAATACCTGATACGTTGCTGTAGCTTCCCTTGACCTTCCACCTCCTCCAAGAGGGACTTTTGGGCCAAGCAGAACTGCCAGTTGCCCACACAGATCCTGACTCCCCCCCCATCTCCCCATCAGTTTTTTTGCTCCCAAGGCTGGATTTTCAGGGGAGCGCCACACCACCCCCAGCTCCAGAAAAAGTCAATGAGAGCTTAGTATCTTTGGAAGCAAGCTATTCAGGGGGGAGGGGTGTTTTTGTGGTTAAGACACTGGGAGGGGACTTGGGAGAACTGGGTTCAATTCCTGTCTCTGCCACAGGCCACCTCTGGGACCTTGGGCAAGTCACTTTGGCCCAGATCCTCAAATGTATTTCAACTCCTACCTCCCACTGATGGGGATTAGGAGGCTAAATATCCTGGAGGCTTTCATCTCCTGGGTCTCAATTCCACACCTGTAAAACAGAGAGAACACTCCCTTTTGTCCGTCTTTTCTATTTAGATCGCACGCTCTTTGGGGCACGGTCTGTCTCTTACCATGTGTTTGTACAGCACCCAGCTGTCTGGACCTCAGCTGGAGCCTCGGTGCTACTGTAATACAAATAATAACGTGGCTGAGGAAGGGCTTTCTCCCAGCCAGGTTTCTCTGCTTTGATCTTGCAGTGCTAAAAACGGTGACAATAGTATCATCGCCAGGGCAAGAGTTAGCACATAATCAAATTAAATAAGTGCACACCAGGATGCAGGGGGTGGGCTGGGAGGGAGTATGACCTTCTGTAAGTATCTTCAGTAATAGCAAAGGGAACAGAGTCAGGCATGGGACTAGGACCGTTTCTGTACATTCTCTAGGCCCTGCCTGGAAAGAGTTTGAAATCAGTGGTAAGTTGGGTTAGTCCGTGACAGGGTTTAGGCTAACCCACCTTGGGGGGAAAAAATACCCTGTGCCCGCTGATCCTGCCAACTGTTAGCTGTGACTGGGTGGCAGCACGGTTCTCTCTGACTCAGGTCTAGGCCCATCCCTTGGGATCTCCCAAGTGTTTGTCAGCATCCACTGAATACTACTAGCCCTGGGGGTTAGAGGATGCAGCCCAAGCCAGACTCTCTGTGGATGGACAAAGTGCTTCTCCTGGGCCCTCCGCTTTGATTCCCAAAACCAGGGCTGCAGAGAGCTGGCCAGCACTCCACCCCTAACACGCCCTGTTGTGCTTTGGTACATATTGTAGCCCTCACAAGGCCCTGAGCGTGCCTAGGGTCAGTGAGAGTTAAGGATGCAGTGGGAGGATTTGCACTGGCGGGCCTGTGGGTGTTGGAATCAGACCTTCACCTTAATGGGGATTTACAATATCACAGATATAGATACTTTGAGTAAACTATCCACCACCTCCCTGGTCATTTGTCTCTTGAAACGCCACTCAGCAAGTCTGGCAATAGGGGGCTCTCAAATGCCATGTAGCCATCTAGCAATCAGACGGCTCACAACACCGGCAAGGGACCTAGGGGACAACCCAGTACCCTGGCCCCCTGCCTCTGTCCGTCAAGCCACATGGCAGCACCTTGCCACATCTGGGTGAGGAAACTGTATGCAGGGGTGCAGGAGGGAGTGCGGGGTATGGGAGGGGGTGCGGTGTGCAGAAAAGGCTCAGGGCAAGGGATTGGGGCACAGAGATGCAAGGTGCATGAGGGGGCTCAGGGAAGGGGGCTAGGGTGCAGGAGAGGTGCAGAGTGCAGGCGGAGGCTCAGGGCAGGGGGTTGGGGTGCAGGAGGGGTGCGAGGTGCAGGCAGAGAGTTGGGAGGGCGGTGTTTAGAGGTATGGACAATGCATAGATCCTTCTGCCCCCCCACCTGGGGGCCACAGGGACATGGCGACCGCTTCTGCAGAGTGGCACGGGGCACACGGCGCCAAGGGGGGGCAATCCCACGGGCTGGATCCAGACCACTGGGGGGCAGGATCCAGCCCACGGGCTGTAGTTTGTCCACCTCTGGCCTAATCACACACTCCAACCTTCTGCACAACCTGCCCCCCACCCAGCCTGCCGGCCAGACCAGGAACTGCACCCCACTGCCCCTTTATAAACAACCCCACAGGCTGTGGCTTCCACTGTCAGAACAGCTCCGCTTCTGTTTTTAGCTGCGTAAGGGGGCTCGGTAATGGCAAGCGCGACTTGCTTTTTATAGCCTTTGCTCAGGGCTTCCAAAGGGAATGGCAGGACCCAGGGGCCTGGATCCAAACAGAGTTTCCTTCTCAGCATTTTCCCTCCCCTTGTGTAACCTTCCTTTGCCTAGGTATTGTGTTACCACTGCCTGGTCTGATACCCAGGGCCACTCTTTCCTAGGGAACAGAGTATGTAACCCCCCCTCCCCAGTTTCACATGACACATTTATGGAGAAGCGGAATTGACTGCTCAGGTGACGGGGCTGACAACTCAACAGAGGGCAACTGATGTAGCTTGTACAGATGGGACCCGTTTGCTGGGATGAGTTAGATTGGGAAGGGAGGCCTATAGAGATTTGACTGTGTTTTTCTCACACTTTAGATGTAGCAGGAATGTCAAGTGTTACCCATTTCTGCCAGAGATCTCCAGGGAGGACCAGAGAACGGGGGGAGGAGCTTTCTCAGCTCTCTTGTGAAAGACAGGGGAGGAACAGAACCTTTGACAAGGTGCTTTTTCCTTCCAGACACTTTCAGCTTTGAAGCCAATGGGTGTTACTGCCAAGCAAAACTCACAGCATTTCAACCAGAATGACTCCAAATCCCTTTGCCCCCTCAACCGCTCAGCTTTCACTTGGTACCAGCGAGGTCCCCATTCCCCTAACTCTTCAGCCAACCAAAGACACGGCCAGGAAAACCAGGACAGAAAAGGGGTAAACATTTCAGCTAAGGGACTTTGGAGAATGGGATTTAGGTGCCTAACACTCACAGGTGCTTTTGCCATTTATTGCCAAGTCCTGAATTACTGGTGTAAAAACCAAGCGTTTGGTTTTCAAATGCACACACACAAAACCCACCCGTCAGGAAAGCAAAAAGAGGCCACAGCCCCATTTCTGTTTTTTATAGTTCACCTTTAACCCCAGCCTGGGGATGGAAGATTTCCTTAACTAGGGAGCACTCAGGCTGGTTGGCAGGAGCAGTCAGGACAGAGCTGCGTGTGTGTATCTCAATGCACATTCTCAAGGGGAGGTACTAGGTATGTTTTAAGAGCCTCATTAAAATTCACCTACAAAACACTCAACCATGGCATGGTGGGACCACTGCTTGTCACAAGACTAACAGTCTGTTACCTTGTACTCCTCTGGCCTGTTCTATCTGATCCAGCTGTTTGTTGTGTGTCTGTACAGTGCCTAGGACAATAGGCCTCCCTCTCCTTGAAGCACTACCACCCTACACAAACAATGCAGGGCAAACACAATGGGGTCTGTATGCTTGTGGCCAAACTATAGAACTGATCCTGCAAATGCTCTATGGGCAAATACCTGTGCTCACAGGAGCGGTCCCGCTGAATTCGATAGAACGTGCAACAAGCAAAGGGGAAGGGAGACAGATTGGCAAGGAAAGAATTTTATTGTGCACTTTCCACCCTCCCCCCCATCCTGAAGGGACTGGGGTCAGGGAGAAGAATTCCACCGTGTGTTTCTCTCTCCCAACCACCCAGGAACAGAGAGGACTTTGCTGGGACATTTACAGTCTCACCCAGGCTTGTCTGAGCTCCAGCAGGGCTCTCCATAGCCATTTCTCATTTCGGCACCCGAGCAGTCTGTGTCATGTGTCTCTAGTGCGATATAGTATAATTCCAGTCATCCAAATGCCCTTTATCCAAAACTCTGACTTGACCGAATCCACGGTGCATACCCCCCCCCATGTTAATTAACAGCACTTCCATTTCTCTGCACGCCAGCTTCTCCGAAAGTTTCAGCTGTCCCCCAGGCCAGTCAAGTACACAGTAGTTGGAACCCCCAACGTGGGTTGCACCCCATGACTGCCCGAGGAAGCACATAACACTGACACCCCCCCCAAGGGTTGCCACACAGATCCTGTCTTCACCAGAGATACTTTTGAGCATTTGCGACCCTTTAAGTCTTCCTGCTATGCCCGGAGAGCCAGGGAAATGCTGATGCTATCCCTATCTTTAAACTCCAGGCTCTGCACTTTGTAAACACTGCTCATATAACATGAGTAGGGGATGATCTGGGGAGCTCAGAAGATCTCCATAGAAGGGCACTAGCAACTGGCCCCAGCAAAGCCTCAGGTGAATCTTTCCCTTCTATGCATTTCTACAGACACCCACACAGGAGCCATTAATTGGCCCGGGGAGCTGAGTGTGGGAATCAGAGCTGGAATCTGGTAAGCAAAACTAAAAAGAAATCTGTAGAGGGAGAATTTGCAGGATCATTTCAGGAGAGCGACATAAGCCAGGGTTTATGACTGCCCTAGTGAAAAATCTCTGCCCTCCACCCCAGCTAATCATCCAGTTACTAAAACAGTCCCTAAGCATTTCACTGCGCCTGCCAAGTGCCTGTTCTACCCTGCACGGCAGAGTCAGCCCAGCCAACACCTACAGTAAATAATAGCTCTTACATGGTAATTATACTTCAATTCATGCAGTGATTTCACTTACCCAGTAATTACCATCAACATGCAACTGCAAGCTGCAAAATAAATTTGGCCTTTCTGCCATGTTAAGCTTCCCCTTCCATGAGGCTCCAATCAATGGCGAGATTCCACACTTACCTGATCACATGGTCACAGCTGCAGATTTCCTAGCGCCCTTTAAGGGCTCTCCATTACTAGCCTCATGACTGCCCTGGGTACAAGAGGGAAGCTAATCAAAGGGTGTCCTGCAGGGGCCCAGGGCAGCTAGAATGTCACAGGATGAATCGGTCCCTTTTAAAAACAAAAACAAAACCTCACACCACAGCCAAGATTTCCAAGCGGCTAGTAATTTGGATATCCAACCTGAGACACCTTAAAGCGGCCTGACTTCCAGAATGCACCGAACATCTGCCCTATGAAAGTCAAGGCACCTTTAAGATAACTTAAGTTGGCCATTCAGCAACTGAAGCACCTAAAATCTGTAGGCACTTAGGACAATCTTCCCAGAGCCTGTATTTTTAAAATCAGTACCCACAGCTTCACTGACATTGAGGGAGTTACACTGATTTACACCAGCTGAGGGTCTGGCCCAAAAGCCGTGACCAAACTGAAACTCAGGGTTCAAGGACGGTCAGCTAATTTAGGCCTGAAGTTTAAAGTCTTATTGAAATAGACTTAAGAAGTTTCAGAAATCTCCTGTCAGTGACTGTTTTCGTTCATTTTAAATGCTGAGTAAAATAATGCATTTGTGTTTAATCCTTCTCATGCAATTTTTGCAACCCAATCCCAACAGCATGGTGCTAATGCGAGAGAGCCAGAAAGTGAGCGTAACTAGAAACAGAAGGGAAACTATTTTCAGTGACAAAACAGAGAAATGTAGGTAGAAGTATAAACAGACAATGTAGGCATCTGGTTTTTGCTAAATTAAGATCCCTAAATCCAGCAACACAAGATGCTAGCATGGCTCAGTGAGCTCTTGTGGAAATCCACTGACTTCATGCATTATAGATCAAGCAATGGCTATTAGCCAGGATGGGCAGGGATGGTGTCCCGAGCCTCTGTTTGCTAGAACCTAGGAATGGGCGATGGGATGGATCACTGATTACCAGTTCTGTTCATTCCCTCTGGGGCACCTGGCATTGCCCACTGTCAGAAGACAGGATACTGGGCTAGATGGACCTTTGGTCTGACCCAGTCTGGCCATTCTTATGAGCGGCGACTCCCATTTATTGCCCAAAGAATTTCACTGTCTTCCCCCACCCCTCAATGAAACCGAGACCCTGAAAACACGGTCCCAGCATCAAGGAATTCCAAGGCGTTTGCACTCCATCAGCATTTGTTTTGTTTTATTATTTGAAGTTAGGAGCACTCATTGGCTCACAAAGTTAAGTCATTTGCGCAATTTAACCTGTATCAGCCACAAGGAGGAAAAAAATATTGTACCTAAATTAACCCAGCACTTTACACCCTGATAAAGAGTTAAACCTTCTTGCCTCATAAATAAAACATTTATTTAATAGTTAACACTGCAAAACTAAATGGCAGCTCTACAATACCCTTAAAGGGCAGAGAACATTGGATTATTGAGGTTTATGGTTTAGCTGGCCTGTAAATACTAGTCGAGCAGCTTCGTTAGATCACAGTGCATGGGCATTTATCAGGGTCCTGCTCTCCTGATCATCCTGACTTTTCCTGAAAGCTGCTTCATCCTTAGCTATGCATTTTGCTCTGAGTGGGCCAAGAAAGGAGCCACTGGCTGCTAAAAAAGTCATTCCTGCTGAGACAAAATAAAATGCAGGGACTGCATCATGTTTGGCAGCACCAACTGCTCAACACAAAGCAAGGTTCTGCTGAGGTGGACAAATACCTGCCCTGAGGGAACAGGTAACAAACGTCTGTCCAGGTCCTAATTAAACAAAAACCAGCTCACCCCAAGAGTAGCCAGATGAAGACAGATTTTTATTTCAATCTTTAAACTAGCACCATACGTAGTATAGCTGCAGAAAGAACCAAAAGCCAACAAGCAGCGTCAGTGGCCCTTTCAAGGGAGGTTCTCAGAACAGGTACTTCAAAGCCCAGTGGATCAGTGCCATTCAACCTTTAAAAATAAAATAAAAATCATCCTTCATTAACAATTCCTTGCCTGCTCTTTCCTCCAACCATGGGCTACCCCACACTGCAACAAATGCTCATCTGCTTTAAAGAAACCTCCAAGCTCAGCCCACCCTGCAAACATTCTCTGATCCTGGAATGGCTTGAAAAAGGGGATCTTAAGCACCAGCTCAAGTAACATGGTTTTGGCCTGCAGACCATTCTAGATAGCTCTGCATGGGCTCAGTGGGGGTTGGCCTAAGCCTACGTACGCACAGGGGCTGGCCTGTGCCAAATTGGTAAGATCGAGGCTCTTGTCAGCCACAAGGCCATACAGATTTTATTTTATTTTTTAAATTATAAGTCCCCTTCTTCACATAAGCCAGCGTTTGCTGACAAAACCATGTTACTAAGGTTGTCCTTGAGATGTAAGTACAGGATTGGAGAAATCTTGCAGAGTGGCCAGGGCCTGGCTCTGATGGGGAAAAAGAAAATCCAGCTTTGCAAACAGCCATCAGAAATCTCACAATTTTGCACCACTTGTTACATGGCTACTCGGGCCGGGCGTGGGGGGGAAATCACCCCGCTGGGAAGCTGTGCAAATGGCAACTAGCCCTGCTGGGCACTAACCACCCAGCTTTTAGGCTCATGTGCCAAATGTGGGAAGGAAAGAGGGACTAGGTTAAACTGAATGTGGATGTTTTATTCCTTTGCTTGCATTACTATTGGGTCAGTCCCTTGGGGTAGGGTGCACAGGAGAGGTGCACGTATGGGAATTTGTAGCAACCCTAAAGCATAACGACCGAATTAATCCAGCACTTGTGGGAAGAGGAAAGGCGGGAGGATGCAGGGGAACCTCCTAAAAAATCTCCAATTGCCTTCTCCCTTGAGGATGAGACAGTTGGCGAAGGGGAAAGGCAGCAGCTGCAGCTTCCTCTTGGTTCAGTTCAGTGAAGGCTTCTGGCACCTGGGGATGAAGAGGAAGCAAGCCAGCCACAGCGACAAGCTCTTGAGTTTCCTTCCCCTGTAGGGATAAGCTCCATGATGGGAAAGGACAATGGCTGCACCCTGCCTCAGTGCAACGAAGGCTTCCAGCACCCAGGGAAAGGATCTGCCTCCAGACCTCGGATTTCCCTTCCTCTTAGGGATGATGAGCCAGTTCGTGGGAAAGGCTGGTGATTTCAAGTCCTCCCACCCTAATGAAGTTCAATGAAGGCCTCCAGCTCCTCAGGGATGAAGCCCTTATAAGGGATCTTGTGCTTGTCCAGGGCACGGGCAGCAAGGCACTGGAGGGTGATGTAGTTAAAGGGCTGCATCATACTCTTGGTAAGCAGCTTCTCATCCAGCAGCTCGTAAGCTGTCTGCTTGAAGGCGTTGGTGGCGTCCATGTGGGCCCCAGCCTCCATCAGGGCACTCATGATCAGTGGGCAGTTGTTCTGGGCAGCGATGTGCAGCGGGGTGTTGTTGTCATAGTCACGGCTGTCTGGGTCAGCCCCACACTCCAGCAGCAGGTTCACAACGTGGAGCGACGGGAACTTGCCCACTGGGTAGCGCCCCACTGTAGTGGTGTCCTTGTCCACAGCCATGTGCAAGGGTGTGAACCCGTTCTTGGCCCTGGGACTGCACTTCAGCAGGCAGTAGATAGTCTGGCGCTTCTGGTGCTCCTGCTCAGGGGTGCATTCCACCTTCTCCAGCAGGAAGACCAGATGGAGGATGATAGCTAGTGCCTTGGTGAACTGTGCAGAGTCGGCCACTGGGTCCTTGTGAAGCAGAAGCGCCCGCTCTACCTCCCGGACCCCTTTGCTCAACACACCCATGAGGTCGGAGAAGCCCAGCTGGGTAGCTAAGGTGCCCTTGGAGCGGTCCTGAAGCACATAGGAGAAGAGCTCAGCAAAAGAAAGGAAGCTGCTGGCAGTCATGGGGCTGAGGGGCTCCAGGTTGCCTTGCTGCATGTCCAGGGCATACTTCCACAGGTTAATACAGCGTTCAAAGTTGCCTGAGTCAGCATAGACCGCCCCCCGGTAACGGATGTAATAGGAGGTGTCCGGATGAGAGGGGCCCAGGATGCGCTCTCGGATCAGAAGCGCCTGCATGCGCATCTCATCCGGGTCAGTGATCAGGGCTTCTAGTTCCTCCAGGGTGCTCACCTCCCGGGAGTAGTCATAAGCCAGCACCAGCTGCCGGGGCTCAGGCTTGGTCAGGTACTGCCCCCCCTGGTGCCGAATCTCCATGGCCCTTCGCCAGTATTTGAGAGCCCCCAGCAGGTCACGCTTCTTATCCACGAAGGTGGCTCCCAGCAGCTCCAGGGCTTCTACAGCAGCCCCTCGACTGCAGCGCTCATAAGGGCCCTGCTGTTCATCCTGGCTAATGGCACCGCATCCCTTCTGGCCCTCACGCTGCACTTCCTCGGGGCAGCACGGATGCGTTTCCTGGCCAGGAGCGCAACCCCTCTGTTGCCACCCCCTTGCAGTGCAGTCCCCGGCCTCGTTCCCCGACATCTCGTCCCCCTCCTCGTTTCGCAGCCCTCCTTGGATGAGGTACTCCACGATGTTGGTGTGCCCGGTGACGCTGGCGGCCAGCAGCGGGGTCATGCCATAACCATCCCGCTCCATGCGGGCCTTGGAGCGGAGCAGCAGCTGCAGGATCTCCAGGCTCCCGGACTCGGCGCAGTCGTGCAGGGCGGTGTTGCCCTTCACGCTGCGGCGGTTGACGTCCGCCCCCTTCTCCAGCAGGTAGCAGGCGATCTCTCGGTGCCCCTTGTAGCAGGAGATCATCAGGCAGGTGTGCCCGTGCCGGTTGGCCACCTCCAGGTCGGCCCCCCGCTCGCCCACCAGGTAGCGCACGATCTCCAGGTGCCCGTCGAAGCAGGCGGCCCGCAGCGGGGTGGAGTTGGTCAGCGTGGTCTGGTTGACCGAGGCCCCCCGCTCCAGCAGGCAGCGCACCACCGCCAGGTGCCCGGCGGCCGAGGCGGCCCACAGCGGCGGGGCCCCCTCGATGGTCTCGCCGTCGAAGCTGACCGAGCCGCCCTCCTCCACCCGCGCGCCGCAGTGGTCCAGCAGGAACTCCACCACCTCCCGGTGCCCGTGGCGGGCGGCGATCAGCAGCGGGGTCCCCCCGCCGCCCGGCCCGGCCGTCAGGGCCTCCAGCTCCTCCCGGCTCCGGCTGCCCAGCAGCTTCTGCAGCAGCTTCAGCTTCCCGTCGCGGGCCGCGTTGTAGACGGCCGTGCGCAGGTCCATGGCCACGGCGAGCGGCCCGGGCCGCCCCTGGCCATGGGGCGGCTGCCCGGGACGGGGACCGAACGACGGAGACTCCGGCAACCTTCAGTGCCTCTCCCCCGCCGCCATCTTAGGGTTTTCATACAAAACAAAATGGCGCTTCCCGAGCGGGGAATTCTGGGACGCGTAGTTTATCCGGCGCCGCTCTGCCGTGGCCTGTCACTAGGAGCCCGGCGGGCAGGAGACTGCCTTTCCCAGGAGGCAACGGGAAGGAGTTTCCGCGAGCGGAGCGCGCGGGCGACGCCGGGAGCGTGCGAGGTGGAGTTCGGGAAATGTAGTTCTGCCGTTGGCGCCCTTTCGCAGCCAGCGTGGGGGAGGCTGGCCAATCGGAGACTACATTTCCCAGCAGTGCAATGGGGAAGGACGCCTTTCTGGGAGCCTGCCGGGCCTCTAGTGGGCGTAGAGGGTTCTGGGAAACGTAGTTGTCTAACTTCACCGTTCTGTGAACGTCTGCACAGGTCCTAATATCATCCCTCCCCCTCCCAGATGGGTTCCTAGCATTTAGTGCAAATGAACACCTGCCAGAGGGTTTGGGGCCTGGGGATAGGACTGTGGTGCGTGATCGGGTTGCCAACCCTCCAGGATTGCCCTGCAGTCTCCAGGAATTAAAGATTAATTGTTAAATTAAATAGTATGTCATGTGATTAAACGTCCAGGAATTCATCCAACCAAAGTTGGCCACTATACCCAGCATGCAACGGGCATTGGTCAATGGATGTAACTGGGCGACCTCCCCCTCTTTCTTCATCCAGCTATCTACCTCGTTCCATAGGCTGCCACACCCCTGGCTTAAAGTGGTTTCCATCATATACAGGGTTTATAGTTGGGTTCAATGGCTCACAGTACCCCTGCACCATCCCCTCTCCCCATCCCACCCTCCCTCCTCTCCCTCACTATCCATCCAGCACCCACTCTACCCATCCCACTATCTCTCCATCCATCTCTCCTTCTAGCTTAGATGTCTATATAGCACCTATCACTTTGTGTAGTGACATTAAACAGGCCTCTGTGGAAGGAGATGCAGCCACTTAGGGTCAGTCAACTGGTCCCAGCACACATCAGGATAGAGAAGGCAAATGTTTTTCCAAGGACATGATGGCTTTCCAAGAGCCTTGCAAAAAGTGCTTTGTATCTTCATTCAAAGCAGACAGAACCTTGGCTTTTTAAGATTTCAGTTGTGACTTCATAATATGTATAAATTGAATCTGATACCTTTATTTTTAAAAATGTCTTGAACTGGTTAAACTCCAAATACAGTAGTTAGAAGGATCAACATCACAAAAATACAGATGTGCCGTGCACTGTGCTTGGCACAGCCCTAACTTGGTATATTTTACAAAGGTAAATGCAGCACCCGTGATATATCTATGAGGATTTTTTGTTTTTAGTAAAGCTTTCAGGAGGGTCCCATGAACTCCTGGCTGGGACAACGTGATCTAGAGAGAACAATCAGAATGTGTGTAACAGTAGCCACTGGCACCAGTGTGTGCTGACTCCTGCCACCTGACAAGGCACATAAGCTTTTATTGTGTGACTGGAGTCAGGAAATACATAATTCAGCCCTTGGTGAAAGTAGCCACTGCTGCACTGACGTCAGCGTCGCTGCACCTGCTTGCACCAGGGCTGAATTGGGCACTGCGAGCGTCACCTCCAAAGATCCTCTCAGTCTCTGATGAACAGAGAAGCACATGGGGGAGACCAGAGATCATCCCCAACTTGTATTCGTTGTGCAGAGGCACCATTCCCAGCGTGTAAAGTTCTGTTAGAGCGTTACATTAATGTTATAAAAGCAGGCTGGCCTTCCTCAACTGAACCATTTATTTCCATGACTTTGTCCTGCCTACATTGCTGATGAGTGGCAGAATGGATCACAAGTAGGTAGCCAGCTGCCACCCCAGAGGACTGGGTGATGCAGGAGATTGGCCAAAGGGCGTTTCATCTGTAGAAGTTGAAATCCAAGGTGTTCAAATTCAGCCTAGGTGCCCAGTGAGCTCAGCTCCTTACTCTTTGATGGCCTCGCCGAAGCTAGTTGCTGGGTCTCAATTCTAATGGAAAAGTGTCCACAGCTCAGAAACCACCGTCTTAATTGGCCCAGTTGAAATCAATGGGAGTTAGGTGCTTAAATCCTTTTGAGGATCTGAGTCAAACATATTGTCAAACCAAATGAGAGCAAATCAATGAAATACCTGCGGGATGCTCACTTATGGGTGAGATTCAGCCCTGCTCAGAGGGCCAGCACAGTTAAGGAGGCCCTGTTTTGAGGGCTCAGGTGCCTCATGCTGGGCATCTGCACAGGGGTGGATTTTACTCATTATGTTTTAATTATAGCTGTCTGGAATTACCTGGGATTATCCTGCTAATGGGTGTTGCCTGAACAGAGAATATGATTTTAGTTGCTAAGAAACTGCTTTTGCATAACAAACAGCATGAGCCGGATTTTTATCTCAAGTCAGTGGGAGCAGCAGGTGCTCAGCTCTGAGAATCAGGGCCAGGGGATTTGTGCCTTAGCTCCCACGTGAGGCGGTGGTTGCATGTGTGAGACAGCAGGATTTGTGCACGGCAGGTGCCAAAGTTCTGAGTGGCTTCATGCGCAAAAGTACACGGATGTTTGTGAGGGAGCATGAGTGGCCGCGTGTCCTTGGCACAGGTTTGCATGCAAAAGCACAGGTCTGTGCTTGAATGTGGGTGTGCAGGAGGCTACAATGGCTGTGTAGAGGTGTTTGGGTGTGTTCCCGTGTCTCTTGTGCACACAGGAGGGAATGCGTGTGCCGGTGCACCTGTGTTTATATATGTATGAGAACAGTGGTTGTGCATTAGCATCTATGTGTGTACAAGTGAATACATGCCAGAAGTCAGAGTGTACAGGTGCGGGATGGGATCACTGTAGTTCTGTGTTGGTGAGTCTCCATCTGTGGGCACATCAGTACGTGCACGAGCAGATGTGTCACAGCATGGTCTGTGTGGGCATGCCTGGATGCATGTGCATACATGTGAGAATATTCTGTGTGAACACGTGTTCTTGTGTGTGAGCATCCATGCCAGAGACCTGGGGTACTTAAAAGACTGGATGAGTTCCAATTTCAAGGCAAAGACATTGGGGGAAACACATTTCCTCTCCTCCCTGCCTCTTCATGTTGCTATAGTGATCAGATGCACTGACGCTTTAATCTGAAGTGGCTATTAACTAAAACTCCATCGTAACGCCCTTTCTACGAGAGGTATGTGGTATCTAGGGGAGCACCCTGCAGGCTCCTTCGGGCCCGCGACTGGGTACTTACACCAAAGCCTTACTCCAGCTGCTCCACCAAAGGCATTTGACATCTTCCATGCATCATCTTAGAGCAGAAACGCAGCCGCTAGAAACATCTGTGCTGTGAATAAAGAAATTGGCTCGGCGGCGATGCTAAGAAGCTGCGCAGGTATAACGAGGGACCAAGGCCTGGGATGCTCCAGCTTCTTTCCACCCAAATCCCTCCATGTCCTCACTCCTTGCTCTCTGAAGCTCCTCCCACCGACAGCATCAGAAGTGCAACAATCTGCCCAATGCGAGGACAATAAAGTTGCTCCTTGCAGGCATCCCATGTGCAGTCCCTGCCTCCTTTAACTGACTGACTGTAGACAGATGCCATTGAGGGTGCCCCCTTGTGGCCCTAGGTGGTCCTGCTGGCGCCCTGCCTCCATTTTCTTCTGAGCCCCAAAATAATTCACATATACTCAGAGTCTTTAAAACAATATTCCCCTAGGGGAGGGTGGGGTATAATTTATTCAAATTACTCATTTCCTCTTTTATTTTCAAGGTTTCACAGCCTGCCCTCATGGGGCCTGTGCGTTCCCAGTCCATGTCTCCCTAGCCTGTACACTCTTCCCTCAGGGCAGGGGTTTCACAGCTCGCCTTGCTGCAACCTGTGTGTTCTGCTTTCAGTCCTGCCTCCCCAGCCTGTGGCTCTCCCCCTCCCATCTAGGCAGGGCCAGCTCTAGGCACCAGCGAAGGAAGCAGGTGCTTAGGGCCAATACAAAGGGGCAGCAGCGACACTCTGTCCGTTATTGGGGCGGCACATCCAGGTCTTCGGTGGGAATTTGGCGGCGAGTCCCTCAGTCCCTCTCTTCCTCTGCTGCTGAAGTGCTGCCGAAGAATGGAGCAGCGCGATTGAGCTGCCGCCGAAGTGCTGCCAATTGTTTGTTTGTTTTTTCTGCTTGGGGCGGCAGAAAACCTGGAGCTGTCCCTGCATCTAGGGTCCCACAGTCCTGATTCCTGGGACCGTGGCTTTAAGTTCTGGCCTCACTGGACTGTAGCTGAACCCCTCAAAATCAGGGGTTGTTTGCTCAGCCTTCCTAGGGCTGGTTCTCCTTCCCGACCCCCCAGCCTCTCCCTATTTTGGGGCTTGGAGCCTCCCATGCCTACTCATCTAATGAGTCTCTTAATCCTTCCCAGGTGGGTCTAATAACCCCAAACACCTGTCTGTGCTTGACTGGGAGAGAGGGGAGCCTTGCCCTGCCCATGCCCAAATTCCTAGACCTTAAGGTCGGAAGGGACCATCATGATCATCTAGTATGAGCTCCTGCATGCTGCAGGCCACAGAACTGCCCCCACCCACTTCTGTAATCTCTGGCTGAGCTACTGATGTCTACAGAGCCCTTGAAGGAACAGTGATCTGGGGGTTTCCTACATCTTCCCTCTCCCAGACATTGCCTCTTCACCAGCACCAACTTCCTCTCTTCAAATGACCGCTGTGAGGCCACCCTCCACTTTCCCTGGACCCACGAACAGGGTGATTATTATTCGGGTCATAAGAGGCCACTACCTTGTTACATTGACAAAGGATATTTCTGCCCTCTGGTCATTGGAGAAGATTCTGAATGCCGCAGCTCCCACTTCTGCTGGTCTGGGACCCAGCAATGAGGGACGGGAACAGCCAGTGAATAGCAGCTGGCTCAGGAAAGTGTGAGCAAATCTCATTGGGAAAGACACAGAGAACCACCTCCGTGGCTTCTGATTCCAAGACTATTCCACATCCCTGACTACTGGAATGTGTTCAACCCGTCCTCAGGCAAACTGCTCTCTTATCTCAGCGGTGTGGGCAGGGCTTAATTTGTAATGAAAGAGGTCCTGGGGCTTAAGCAATTTTTTTACTTTCATACAGAGGTGCCGGGGCTACGAACTGCCAAGCCTAGAGGTGCCGGGGCTCAACTCTGTGTGTGGGATAAACTTCAAATACCATGGGCAGGTTGTAACTTCCTAGGACGGGTCTAATGCCTTCATCTCATTTCTGCCAGGCTACCAAACAGCCTTCAGTAGCAACTTTTGTCCTTGGCTGGCAAGGGGCGGATTTGAACCACTGACTTAACAGAAGGCTCCGCAGTCTGAGCTGTCATGCCCCTGGCAGGTAGGACGCTCATTAAGGTGTTGGGAGCTGGTGCAGATAAAACCTTATGCAGTGCTCTGCAAATGTACTGGGAAATCAAATACTGGAGGGGATGAAGAGAAGGTGAAAATGAGACATTTTGACAGGGCTGTGTGCCAGGAGGGTTAATTTTTCTCTATATTGCCGTTTCATGTTCCCTTTCAGACAAGCTGAATTACACAGTCCCGGCTGCAGGCGTGGTTATGCAATCACCTTCATTGGAATAAAGACGGCGCTCTGACAAGCAAATGGAGGGCTGCCCTTGTGGTTAAGGCACTGAAGTGGCACTTAGGAGATCTGTGTTCAGTTCCCATCTCTGCCACAGAGTCCGTGTGCATTCTTAGGAACATCATTTAATCCCGCTAGGCATCAGCTCCCCACCTGTAACATGGGGAAAATAATCTATGCCTTGTCTATTAGGACTTCCAGCTCTCTGGGGGTAGATCCTGTGTCTCACTCTTTGTCTATAGAGTACCCAGTGTGCTGGGGTCTGGATCTATGGTGGGGCCTTTGGGTGCTACCATAAATAGATAATAAAAGGGGTTGGATGTCTGATTCAGAACCACAGTGACGCGGTGTGATCATGGGTCTGGAGTGGGAGTGGTTTGGATCTTGGGTCAAATTTCCAAAAGCTTATAAATGATTTAGGTGCCTACGTCCTTTGGCTTTCAGTTAGGCTTCTTCAGTGCCTAAATCACCTTTGAAAATGGGCTCCTATGTCACTTGGACACCTTTGGCAATTTTATCTTTGCATTCAGCTAGTTCTAGTGTGAATGGCTGGTGCTGATGACTGGGTCTGGCTCAGAACTTTCCCACCGTTTGGCTCTGGAGTTGCAGTTAGGTTTCTCTTCAGTTCATAATCTCACTCTCCAAGCAGCTTTCAGGGGCATGGCCAATTTACAGGCGCCAGAGAAAGCCTGCCTGTTGATACTAGGCTGTTAGAGGACAACGTCCCCTGTGCTTCTAAGCAGCTGAAGAATAAATTTGCTCTACAAAGGGGAGAATTCTAAAAATACCAAGAAATGGCAGTGTGACATTAGCAGGGACAGTGACCCAATATCCAACACACCGCAGGGGCTTTTGTTCTGTAACTACTTTAATCATTAAGGCTTGCGATGACATTATTCCCTCTGCTTAAATAGGGCACTGAGGCCACAGTACCTGGGAAGCAGGGTTTTTAATCAGCCAGCAGCAGACAGGGGAGAGCGAGAGGCACATTGGCTAACGCTACATGAATGTTGTTTCCTTTCCATTAGGCACAAGCCTGGCAATTTTGGACATTAGCAGCTGCGCTGCCGCCCTCTGAATTTTTGCAGATTTAATTTCTCATGACTGGCATGAGTGTTGCACTCGGTGGGTGGGCAAGGGGAAACAGGCCTGTCCTTTGGTGCATCATCACAGGCTGCTGTGTTGTGGAGCTGCTGAATTTCTTTAGCACTGGGTTTCCTGGTGTAAATGTTGCTCCAGCTTCCATCTTACTGCCCATCCAGGACCATAATAGCAATTGGTAAGAAGTCGTTCAGCTAAGGATTGCAGAACCCAACCCTCCACAAACAGGAAGGACTGATTAGGGAGGGGGTGGAAGGAAGAATGGTGTAGTGGATAGTATACCAGACTGAGCTGCAATGAGTCCCTGGTTCAACTACCATCTTCCTGGGTGCCCTTAGGGAAAGCACCAAGTCTCCCCTGTGCTGTTATCTGTCTGGAGATACAACTCCAAGAGTGTAGGAGAACCAGCAGAACACTTCAACCTCTCTGATCACTCAGCACCAGACTTAAAGGTGGCAATTTTGTGACAGAAAAGCTTCAAAAACAGACTCCAACGGGAAACTGCTGAGCTTGAATTAATATGCAAACTCGATACCATTAAGTTGGGTTTGAATAGAGACTGCGAGTGGCTGGGTCATTCCACACATTGAATCTATTTCCCCATGTTAAGTATCCTCACACCTTCTTGTCAACTGTTTAAAATGGGTCATCTTGATTATCACTACAAAAGTTTTTTTTCTCTTGCTGATAATAGCTTATCTTAATTAATTAGCCTCTTACCGTTGGTATGGCTACTTCCATCTTTTCATGCTCTCTGTACATATATATAGCTTCTTCCTATATGTTCCATTCTATGCATCTGATGAAGTGGGCTGTAGCCCACAAAAGCTTTATGCTCAAATAATTTTTTTTATCTCTAAGGTGCCACAAGTACTCCTGTTCTTACTCCAGGGGCTGTGAGGAGCAATATATTAATGATTGTGAGGTGATGAGGGACAGAGACATATTTAGCTAGATAACAGCATATGTGATGTCATTACTGTAAGAGGTAGAAAATGTTATCTTTAGTTTACAGAGAGGGAAACAGAGGCACAGGCAAGGGGAGAGACTTGCTCTCCAAGGTCACACAGCAAGTCAGTGTCAGAACTGGAAATAGAACCCAGGAGGCATGAGTTCCAATCTTGTGTTCTAAGCACTAGAAAATGCTTTCCCTTTGGTGCCAACTGCACACAAAGAAACAAGGGAAACCTCGATGGCCTGGAGTTATGGACTCTGTGGCTGCTAGGAGTGCAGTCTGGGTTTGTAACCTTAAAGCCAGGGATTAGAAGATCAATGGACTTCTTTTGTCCTTTCAGACATGCTGTATCGGTTCCATATAAAGTCTGCATAGGTATCGATATTTGTAGGGTAACATTCTCAGTAGCCCCAAAGTCTCATAGAAAGTCAACAGCTGTAGTCTGTGCTGTATGGCAGCAGGTCCTGTCGGTTGGCAGCCGGGGTCTGGGCCGTATGGCAGCGGGTCCTGTCTGTGGGTAGCCGGGGTCCGGGCCATATGACGGCTCAGGTTTATGCTGTATGGCAGCATATCCTGTTGGTGGGCTACTGGGGTCTGGGCCGTATGGCAGCATGTCTTGTTGCTGGGTGGCCGGGGTCCAGGCCATAGGCAGCATGTCCTGTCAGTGGGTGGCTGGGGTCCGTGCTGTATGGCAGCGGGTCCTGTCGGTGGGTTGCTGGGGTCCGGGCCGTATGGCAGCAGGTCCTGTCGGTGGGTGGCCGGGGTCCGTGCTGTATGGCAGCAGGTTCTGTCAGTGGGTTGCCGGGGTCTGGGCCGTATGGCAGCAGGTCCTGTCGGTGAGCAGCTGTGGACCGTGCTGTATGGCAGGCTATGATTTGTTGTCACTTTTATAAGTCAGAACAACAAAATCACTAGTCTTCCACACAGAGCCAGACCATGAGTGTCAGCGCTTCTTCCTAACGCCTTAGGGAAATGCTCTTTCATTTTTTCTTCTGATTTTTCCCCACCTCCTGCAGGCCCCAGACGGCCAATACCCTCTCCACAGTGCCCTCTGTGGGTCAGTCCCACATCTCATTGTAACCTTCTGTCCCACATCAGGGGGTTCACTGAGACTTCCCACTCCATTCTCTCAGCGAGGGGACCACATACCCCCAGGGAGATGCAGATCACATTGTTTGAAGCACACAGGGACTTGGCAGGACCTCCTGCTCACCTGGCCTCTCCACCCCCAGCTTCTCCCGGTGCTGGGCTGCTGTGCAAAGCACTGTCAACTCGGCCATCTCCTGGTTGTGTCCCAGTGAGTCAATGCAATAGGTATTTGGGGATGCTAGAAGGAAGGAGTCACGTAGAGAGGAGAAAACCAAGATAATGGGAGTTTCCTGGAATCTCCTTGAACCCAGCCTAAGCCTACTGAGTGAGTGAAATTATTGTGGTTTGCTTACTAGTGATGCTCTTTCCTCCCCCTCGTCTTCCCTGGATCTTCTGAGCGTGATTGTAATTTCTGTTCAGCTTCGCTTCCACGTCCCAGCTCTCTTCTCTGAATGTCTTGCACATCTCTTGGATAGCCTGTGATGGGGCAATAGCAACTCATAAGGCAAAGCCAACAGCTATTCTGTGCCAGTGCTCCCCGTGGGGTGAGGCTGAGGCCTGGTCTACACTATGCGTTTAAACCGAATTTAGCAGCGTTAAACCGATTTAACCCTGCACCCGTCCACACAACGAAACCCTTTATATCGATATAAAGGGGTCTTTAAACCGATTTCTGTACTCCTCCCCAATGAGAGGAGTAGCGCTGAAATCGGTATTACCATGTCGGATTAGGGTTAGTGTGGCTGCAAATCGACGATATTGGCCTCCAGGCGGTATCCCACAGTACACCATTGTGACCGCTCTGGAAAGCAATCTGAACTCGGATGCACTGGCCAGGTAGACAGGAAAAGCCCCGCGAACTTTTGAATTTAATTTCCTGTTTGCCCAGCGTGGAGCTCTGATCAGCACGGGTGGCGATGTAGTCCCAAATCCAAAAAGAGCTCCAGCATTGGACCATACGGGAGATACTGGATCTGATCACTGTATGGGGAGACAAATCTGTTCTATCACAGCTCCGTTACAGAAGACGAAATGCCAAAGCATTTGAAAAAAATCTCCAGGCTATGATACAGAGTCCACAGCACAGTGCTGTGTGACAAGTGTAACGGAAAGCCAAAGAATGAAATGGACGCTCATGGAAGGAGGGAGGGGGTACTGAGGACTCCAGCTATCCCACAGTCTCTGCAGTCTCCGAAAAGCATTTGCATTCTTGGCTGAGCTCCCAATGCCTGAAGGGTCAAAAACATTTTCCTGGGTGTTTCAGGTAATATGTCGTCAATTTACACCCTTCCTCCCCCCCCCCGAAAGAAAAAGGAAAAAAAAAACATTTCTCGCCTTTTTTCAATGTCACCCTATGTCTACTGCATGCTGCTGGTAGACGGGGTGCTGCAGCGCTGAACACCAGCATCCCCTTCCCGGTGGCAGAGGGTAGAATATGACTGCTATCCATCGTCATCATCAGCCCGTGAGTGCTCCTGGCTGGCCTCAGTGAGGTCGGCCAGGGCGCCTGGATAAAAATGGGAATGACTCCCGGTCATTCCCGGCAGATGGTACAGAATGGCTGGTAACCATCCTCATCATAGCAGCTGGACGCTGAGCTCTATCATCTTCCCCCACTTTCATGTCTAAAGAAAAGATTCTGTACAGCCTGGACTATCATAGCAGCTGGAGGCTTCCTCCCCCTCATTTTATCTCACTAAAAAGTCAGTGTTTCTTATTCCTGCACTCTTTATAACTTCATCACACAAATGGTGGGACACTGCAACTGTAGCCCAGGAGGGGTGTGGGAGGAGGGAAGCAATGGGTGGGGTTGTTGCAGGGGCACTCCCTAGAATGGCATGCAGCTCATCATTTCTGCAGGATCTCTGGGGCTCTGACACGGAGCGGCTGTGCTCTCTGGTTCTCTAGTAAACTTGCCCCATATTCTAGGCAGGACTGACTCTATTTTTAGACAAAACATAAAGAAGGGAATGACCCGGGGAGTCATTCCCATTTTTGTCCATGCGCCCCCAGCCGACCTCAGCGAAGCCAGCCAGGAGCACCCATGTCAGCAGCAGATAGTACAAAATGATTGTTAACCATCATCACCAATTTCCAATTGCAAAAAGTGCAAAATTATTGATAACCATCATCTCATTGCCAATTTACAATGGCAGATAGTGTAATAGGGATGGTAACCATCTCTGCTACCTTGCAAAAGCAAATGAATGCTGCTGTGTAGCACTGCAGTACCGCCTCTGTCAGCAGCATCCAGTACATATATGGTGACAGTGACAAGGGAAAACGGGCTCCATGGCTGCCATGCTATGGCGTCTGCCAGGGCAATCCAGGGAAAAAGGGCACTAAATGATTGTCTGCCGTTGCTTTCACGGAGGAAGGATTGAGTGATGACATTTATCCAGAATCACCCGTGACACTGTTTTTGCATTGGGATCTCAACCCAGAATTCCAATGGGCAGGGGAGACTGCGGGAACTATGGCTTAGCTACGGGGTAGCTACCCACAGTGCAACGCTCTGGAAATCGATGCTAGCCTCGGTACATGGACGCACACCGCTGAATTAATGTGCTTAGTGTGGCCGTGTGCACTCGACTTTATACAATCTGTTTTACAAAACCGGTTTATGTAAAATCGGAATAATCCCGTAGTGTCGACATACCCTGAGGCAGACGTACCTGAGCCACGGAAAGCTCAGACAGAGGCATCTACCCTGCATCGTTCTTCCCTTCAGTCTGATCTTCGACTGTCCCTGTGTGAACACAGTTCACAAGAGCAGGTTCACACTGTTTGTCATCTCCTCTCATCCAGCAAACCCAGGCTGTTCTGGCCTTAGCTTTGCAAAGCTGTGTCTGTTCCAGACTCTCCCCGGGGGAAGAGGAAATGTTCTCTCAGTGAAGGGTCTGTGCGCTGGTGCTGAGAAGGGTGCTCACGCCCTTCAACAAGCAAACAACCCAGGCACTCAGCTCAGTTTTTCCCCGTGTGCTCTCTGTGGACTTTTGAGTCTGACTCCAGATGGACATTTTAATCTGGGAGTTTGTGCTGCTCAACAGATAAGTCCATTGTGCTAACCCAGGTAGCGTGAGTGTTTGCAATGGCTAGAGCTGATAAAAGATATCGGGCGATGTCCAGGTGGTCTTATTTAATAGTGAGGATAGTCCTGCCTGCATTGTCCTGGTGACGGGCTGGAGCTGCTGTCCAGGTGTTACTCGACACCGGGTTGATGTAATGACCTCTCCAGATGCTGGTTATTACCTGGATTTTGCGACTGAGACCTTTGTGAAACAGCCTTCTTTCTTTGTTTCACAGGCTGCTACTGAAGAGTGGGAAATAACAGGCTCAGTTCTACCCTGACATACGCAGGTGACTTCAGAGGGAGTAGCTGGCTAGTGCCTGAGAGATAGACATGAACTAAACATAGCAGGGAGTGCATGGCTGGGTGCTTATTCTGTGGCTGAAAAGGCCAATTTCTCTCAACCACCCAAAGTCCCTTTGGAGGCAGCAGTCAATGACCAATACATTACTGTGAAATGGAGCACTGGGGCAAATCCAGAGGGTCCCCTTGAGGCCAGAGCAACCACTTTTACTCACATCACGTAGCAACTTCCTTGGCAAAATGCCCCATCAATTTCATATCCACTTGTCGTCTTTCGTCTTACACAAAGGGCACGTGTATGGTGCGATCACTGGGCCTGACTGCAGCTTGGGCAGGCATCCTGAGCTACCTTCGAGCTTGCCAGCTCGGGCCCCAGAGCAGTGAAGCCCGGTAGTGTGTCCTTCAGCGAGAGTCGTACAAGCCCAGCTGCCTTGGCTTTGTGGCTCCAGGACCCAAACTAGCTAGATGAAAGCTAGCTTGGCTGTATCTACTCGAACTCCAGCCACACCCTGTGATGACAGGACAGGCATACCCCAATCATAAGCTCTTTGAGGCATCTTTTTGTTTGGTGTTTGTACAGCACCAAGCACAACGGGATCCGAGTCCAGTACTGGGGTTTCCTGGACACTAGAGCAATACACATACAAAATAATAATTGTGAAGGAGTAAAGCACTATTCCTAGAAAATAAGAACAGCTATACTGGATCAGACCAAAGGTCCATCTAGACCAGGGTTCAGCAAACTTTCAGAAGTGGTGTGCCAAGTCTTCATTTATTTGTGGTAATTTAAGGTTTCACGTGCCAGTCATACATTTTACATTTACAGGGGCTGGTGGATGGAACCCCAGACTGGCAGCAGGCTGAGTGGACTGGCGGCTGGGAGCCCAGCTGACAGCGGGCTGAGCAGCTCAGCCCACTGCCAATCTGGGGTTCTGTTCACTGGCCCCTGCCAGCCGGGGTCTCGGCCGCCGGCCCCACTCAGCCCACTGCTGGCCCAGGGTTCCGTCCATCCAGGCCCGCAGCGGACTGAGTGGGGCCGGTGGCAGGGACCCCAGGTTGGTAGCAGTGTGCCACTGTAAATCAGCTTGCCATAGGTTGCTGATCCCTGATCCAGCCCAGTGTCCTGTCTTCTAACAGTGGCCAATGCTAGGTGCCGCTGAAGGAATGAACAGAACTGGTAAACATCAAGTGATCCTTTCCCTGTTGCTCATTTCCAGCTTCTGGCAAACAGAGGCTAGGGACACCGTCCCTGCCCATCCTGGCTCATAGCCATTCAGCATAAGATCATCAGAATCTGCCCCCCCTTTTTTTTAAACACAAATTCCCTTTTAAATCAATGGATATTTGACAGAATAAGTACAAGACCCTACACCCATATATATGTTAGGCTTGTGCCTCACTTTCAAGCCAAGTGACTTCAAGAGGGGATGAGAAAACTCTTTGAAGACGCTCTCAAACTTCAGGGCGGTGCTCTTCAGCTGGCTGGGGGTGGGGGGATGAGAAGGGGGATATTTTTACGTTATTTTTCCAGTAAATGTCAGGGGGTCATGAACATTTTTGACTTCATATAAGGGGGTTGCCAAGCAGACAAATGCTGACCTAGGGTAACTGAGCCCCTGGAAGATTTTATTTTGGTTGATTGGTTGGTGCCACTCGGGGAAATTAAGCCCTGCACAGCGCTAGACCTAACACCTGAAGATAAAACAGATCCGTGACTGGGATTCCAAGAAGGCGAGGTAGCCCCACCAGAGGCAGGGGAATCCCGCTTCAAGTCAGAGACTGGGAACCAATCAGAAATCCCACCTTAATTCGATCCCCAACGGAATCAGTGCCAGCCAATCAGATTGCTGAATTCATGCACGTTTAGGAAAAAAAGAGTCAAGTTGCCAGCAGTCAGAAACCAGCTTATTCGGAATTCAATAGGGGAAATAAACCTTGATATGCTTATGTGATTGGCTCAGGGGACAGTGAGCATCAGCCAATTAGAGTGCAGTAAGTAAATACTAATTTAGGAATTGATTGTCTCGCTACACTACAGGTTGCACCTGTTGCAAGCAGCGGTGCTGGAGTCCACCATAGCTTCCCTTGAAACTTGCCACAGATACTAACAGGATCTAAACTGGGCTGCGAGCATGCCGGAACCAGCCCAGTCAGAGACAATGGGGCTCAAGGAGCGTAGCCGGAAGCTATCTTGGAAGAGGTTGGCATTTCCTGAAGAGATCCCCAGCTGCGCTTCCAGGCTGTAAATTAAACAAACCGTATTTCCTACGTAGCAGACCCAGGGAGCGGTGGAACAAACAGCATGGCCTTACTGCTGTTATTTCCTCTGAGTTAAATCTTCCCCCTACTTCAGACTGATGGTGCCCACTTTACCTGATTGGTAATTTATTAAAATGATTTAAGGAGAGACGGGGTGGAAATGCTCAGTGCAAATGATATTCTGAGCTGTTGTGCTTTGCCAATGCGACGGAAAATAAATCTGGCACCGCGGCTCTGTACAGGAGTTGTCATTAAATGCAATTAAACAGACCCTGCAGGTGTCCTTGGGTCAGGCCTGCAGCAGCCCATTCACCATGGCAATGTTATTATCATCCTGACAACTAAACACCAGATATTTCCTGAGCTGCTGTGATCGATGAGATTTGCCTGATTTGGAGCTGGGTGATGGGGATGGAGGGAGACCAGCCAGCCTGGTTCAAACATGCTCTTTAGAGTTACTGATGGAAAAGTCAAAGAGCTGCTCGGCAGCCAGGAGGATGGAGGGACATGAGACATGGGATCTGGGGGCAGGGGAAGGGAGGGATGTTTGGGGAACAAAGAAAGAGAGAGAAATGGAGGGGTTTCAACATCATTCCACATGGTCTCAGGGAACCATAAAGCAGAAGACCAGGTTTTGAGGACAAGGCACTACATTATTACTTGGGAGATGGGGGTTTGATTCTGCCACGGACTCCCTGAGTGTCCTCAGGCAAGTCCCGTCGGGTCAGAGTTTTCACAAAAGCTTAGTTCCCTTTTAGGCACTAAAATAAGTGGCCTGATGTCTGAAGGAACTGCACATTGGATGCTGAGATATTTTACAATCTGACCCGTGTTTCCTTCCCACCTCTTCATCTGTCTCATCTATTTAGCCCAGAGGTCCCCAAAGGGGGGCGCATCCTCTTAGAGGGGGGTATGGTGGGACCTTCAGAGGGGTGCAGGGGGTCTGGACCAGCCCCCATGGGGGATGGGGAGGGAGTACCACCCAGCCCCTCCCCATACCAAGCTCTGCTCCGGTCCCACCCCCAGCTGTGGGCCCAGCTGCCAGCCCTCACCGCAGCCCGGTTGCAACTCCGCTCCTGGCCCCAACTCCATCCCTGAGGTCCCAGCCTCGGCCCCCTTACCCCATCAGCATCCCCCACACAGTTGCGCCCTGCTCCCAGCTCCAGGGGTGTGTAAGGGGGGACATGGCCCTCAAAAGTTTGGGGACGCCTGATGTAGCCTAGGAACACTTTGAGGCTGGATCTGTCTCCCACTCTGTGACTGTGCAGCACCCAGTAATGGAGCCCTGACTTCAGCTCGGGCCTCTGGACACTGTAATTACTACGAATGATAAAATGGAGTGACTCCTGATTTACACCAGGATAAATGAAGAATCAGGACCCAATTCCCCTCTTGAAAAAAAAAATCATACTATAGCAAGCTCTCCAACACTTTGGTGTCCATTCACAGACTGATCCTGCAACCATCGAAACCCCAGAAGCACTCCAGTATCAAACCCTAACTAGGATCGTTACTCGACTGACTCTCGTTCTGTGGTGGCCACACCTCTTATTCCCTTTCCCCACCCCCACTGCTAATTGCAAACCCTGGGTGAAATTCCACCAGCTCCTGCTCTCACACCAACATGAATCCAGAGTGAGTGCACTTTACTCAGTGGAGTCCTCCTGGGGTGAAAGCCATGTAGGGTCAGAATCAGGCTCCTAGGGAACTACTAACTGGGCCAGACTCACTATCATTTACACCACTGTCAATCCAGAGCAACTCCACTTGAATCAATGGAGCTGCTTTTGTTTTCCATGGGTTTAACGGAAAGCAGAAGTTCACCCAATGTGTATTTGAGACTCTATTCTCCTTTTCAGATCCTTCTGCCTTCCATGCTCCCTGCTGAGGCCCGGGAGCATTGGAGGGTAGAGAGGCTCAGCAGATCTGTGCCACTAGCCTTTGGCTTTCTCCTGTGATTAGGCTGCAGTTTTTAGGGGAAGGTATATACTCCACAACTCCCTTCTGGAGCAACTAAGGGACAGAAATCTGGGAGAGAAAGGGGGAGAAGTCCAGGAGAGTTAGAGCTGAGTGAATAATGGTTCAGGGTCTGAACCAAAAAATTCCTCCTAAAATTCTGGTTTGATTTGAACCAAAATGACTTCAAAATTTGTCAACAAATTGAAAAACACAAAAAAGATTTCCTTCGGAAGTGACCAACACACATTGAATTGACTTGATTTGGGGGAGGGTGTTTCACTTCAATTCAGACATTTGGAGTGTTTTCACCTTGTTTTTTTTTTTAAACCTGGCCAAACATGACATTAAAACGCCATTTCGAATAAAAACGTCTACACTAAACATTTCAAGTTTTTCAAAAAAAAAAGTATTTTCAACCAACACTATTTGCTGAATTTGACCCAAATTCAATTAATAGTCCCCACCTCCCATGCATTTTTCAATGAAAAACGATTTGCCGAAAAAAATATCGTCCAGCTCTAATGGGAATCCTGTTTCCATAGTGGTGATGTCTCTGCATGCAGCTGGGCAAACGCCAGCAAATATCCACCCGCATTCCTAAAGGACTTTGTTCAGCTACACTCAACTCTCTTGCACTCGCCTCCCACGAATGTCAGCAGGGCCAAATGTCCTGGCACAGACATTGGTGGGGAGCAGGATTCAGAAGCCCAGGGATCAGCGTTTGCAGAAAGCAAATGTGATAGCATTCACGCCAGGCACGCTTGTATGCTCCGGCAATCAGGGAACAGGAACAATATCACCTGGCTTAACTCTGGGATCCCAGCCAGCCACCCCAGTAAGAGGGTTGGTGTTCACAGGAGGCTCTTTGCCATCAAAATAACTGAGACAGAAACATTTGCAAGCACTATTTGAATTACTGGCTCAGCTCAGCCTCAGGCTGCTTGGAGAACGAATCACTCCAGTCCCAGGGAATCCCAGCTGGTAGCACAGTGTGGTTTCCAACCTGTGGTCCGCAGACCCCTGGGTATCCACAGACTGTGTCTAAGATTTCCCAAGAAATCTGCACCGCCATTTGAAATTTTGTAGGGTCTGCAAACAAAAAAAAAGTTGAAAACCCCGGCTGTAGCAGAGGGAGGATTGCAGTGTGTGACAAAGTGGAACTGTTCTTAATGTTTCCTCTAAATACTGTAGGGGTGCCTCAGTTTCCCCTATGTATTTCTTAAGTCTCTAGGTGGTGGGATAAAGGCCAGTGTGCATAAATGGTCGACACTCTGTCTCCTGGCAACTAATGGCCGGGGTCTTTCTCCCCTGCAAGGGGATAGCTAAACGTGTTCAGAAAGATCAGGTAACCTCCTGGCCCAGGAAAAAGACAAAGGCCAGAGAGAAGGGGCTGAAAAGTTTCAGTTTGAAGCTGGCTGGGGACCTGGAGTGAGTGCAAACATGGGTGTCTGTCTCGCTGTGCCCCAGGATGAACCCGGCTAAGGGGTCCTGTTCTCTGTACCTACAAGCTCTGTTTTAGACAGTGTTCCTGTTGTCTAATAAACCTCTGTTTTACTGGCTGGCTAAGAGTTACGTCTAACTGCAAAGTTGGGGTGCTGGACCCTCTGGCTTCCCCAGGACCCTACCTGGGTGGACTCGCTGTGGAAAGTGCACAGAGGGGCAGAAAATGCTAAATTCTCCAACGTCAAACCCAGAAAGGTGGAAGCCATATAAGCTTGCCCTGAAAACAGTCTGCTCACAGAGAGAAAACTTCACCAAAGTCCTGACTGGCTTTGTAGGGAGCAGTTCCAAAGCATTGCCCGGAAACTCTGTGACACAGTGTTAATACCTTATATGTCTAGAATGCACACGCAGCCCCACTGACATGCAGCCACCTCTAGGGTGGAAGGAGGTAGCCAGTGGGGCATACATCAGTAGTGCATGGGTGGGGGTGGGGAGTCAATTGTTGGCAACACACACAGTTAACCACCATCTCCATCTCCATCTCCATCGTTACAAGTAGCATCAGGAGTGCCTGTAATCTCCATACGGAGCAGACAGGAGTTCTTTTCTGAAACACCCACCCAGAGCAGATTGCATGGCCCTCTGCTTATCAATGTCCCAGGATGCAGGACAGACTTGACCCTATGAAAAAGGGACTCAGGATTTCTAGACCTCTCCTACTCCTGCCTCCTTTCCTTGATGTCTCTCAGGAAGACAGATCCACCTGAGCACGTACCTGGCTAACCACCCAATGCTGTTCCTTGCCCTGGGGTGGCGGGGCCAGCTTTGAATTCTACATTGAAGTTTCTTCTCTCTCTTGTGCTCCTACCCCATTCAGAGGTCTGGAGATCTCTCACTGCCATCTAGAGTAGTTTTCTGCTGCTCCGTATGATGATCGAACTCTGGCCTACTCCTTTGTTTGCTGGCATAAGCGGCACAGCTCCATTGTTTTATACAGCGCAGAATTTGGTCGTAAAAGCCTTGGCATTCTCAGCTAAGGAACATCTAGTTCCTAAGCAAAAGTTGTTATCAAAATACAGATCTCTTTTTGGTTTATGGGGGTTTGTAGGGCCAGATTCTACTCACTAAAGTGGGTGTAAATCCAGAATAACTCTGTCTTCAACTGAGATACTCTGGATTTTTGGTAGGGTGACCAGATGTCCCGATTTTATAGGGACAGTCCCAATTTTTGGGTCTTTTTCTTATATAGGCTCCTATTACCCACCACCCCGTGTCCCAGTTTTTCACATTTGCTGTCTGTCACCCTAATTTTCAGTGGTATAAGTAACAGAGGAGAATATGCCCCTTTGTGTGTGTTTCACAGACACACAAATCAGAGGACAAGAAACAGCAAGTTTCAGCTGCTAGCGTGAAGAGCCGAGAGGCTGATAATAAGTGTCATGGAGACAGATCCTCAGCAGATGTAAGTCGGCATAGCCCAGTGTAGCACCACCTGGACTTTAACGAAGTGACACCAATTTACACCAGCTGAGCACCTGATCCGGTGTCTGGAGTGCTTAGGGACACCTCCTGGAGTTTCCATCAGTGAGTGTGAGAGGGCAGGAGGGACTGGGCACATGTGAGCACCAGGGTCAGGAGAGGAGATAGAACAGTTCCAACAGGAAGCGTGTTTCCCAGTTTCCCCCGTGCCTGCTTTCTGTTTCTCCTCTCGCTTTTCCCTCTTCCTCCATCTCTTCTTCCCTCCTTCTCACCACTTCCTTTTTTCTCGGCTGCCCCGTCCCTCTTTGCTCCCTGCCCCTGAAACGTGTCAGTAAGACTTACCAGCATACTCCCTTGTAAACAGGTGCAGTCTCCACTCAGTGCATTTTAATTGCCCCTTCAAGGCCGTCTTACTGAGATGAATATTCCGGAGGATTATGTGTGTGTCCGATTGCAGCATCCTTGTCAGGAACAGTCAGTTTGTCCGTCTCTTTGGAGCAGCCGTCTCTTTTGCTTCCTGCCTCTCTGCTTGCGCTAACAGAAAAAAAAACCTGCTGATAAAGAAAACACGGCCGTTAGGTAGCCTGGCTGTCGGGGAAAAAAATATATTAAGGCCAAGATTTTCAGTCATAGGAGACTAAAGTTAGGCTCCTAAATTATGATTTCAGTTCCTAAATCAGAGGCCCAATTTTCAGAAGTGCCGAGAACCCAGCAACACCAATTGACTTCCACAGGAGGTGCTAGGAGTGGGATTTTCAAAAGATACCTAAGTGACTTAGGTGCAAAAATTCCATTGGGACTTGTGCTTCCAAATCATTTAGGCCCCTTTGAAAATCCTGCCTTAGGTGCTCACTGCTTGTGAAAATCAGGTCACCTATTTAGGATCCTAAATGTGGACCTAGTAGTCTAACTTTTAGATTCTTATTTTTGAAAACCTTGGCCTAAGAGAGATTTTCAAAAGGCATAAATGGCAGGTGCCTAGTTCCCATTGCAAGTCAACAGTGGTTGGGCTCCTAATTTACAACTGTGTCACTGCAAATCTCCCCATAAAGGGGGAAGTATGTGTGTCCTGGTCTGGAAAACAACCCCCCATTGTCACAAAACAGTTAAAACATTTTTATTACCATTTTTCCCCTCGAAAAATATTTTTTCGCCGACATTTTCTGACCAGCTGCGCTCGACAGGGTGGAGCCCAGTGCGGCCCATATAGACCTACCGGCTTCACTGAGAGGTGGAGTTAGAGAGGATGAGAAAGCTGCTTTTAGCCATTTTGCATCCTATTTTGCATTGTGCGCCTCCTGTCACATCTCAAATGCCCCGTTAACATATCCTTCTGGTCCTGCAGGGGATTCCTCAGAACGTTCGTTGATCCGTCTCTTCACACCTGCTTGCCGGGTTATTCCCGATGTTTAGCTAGTAAAATTATTTTTATTATGAATATTCTTTTCAAGAGATAAGAAGCTGCTCTGCAGTCACCAGGGTTTGGGCCTCTCGGATTGTTTTGCAAAGCACGTGTGGACGCATGCCTGCGTACCCACCCACAAATCTGTGAGACATAAGAATAATGTGTAGCTATGGGTTAAGGGTTTAAAAGCAGTGCATTGCCTCTCAGGGCCAAAGTTCGTGTTGCAATGTAGCTGTGAATGCTTATCCTTGCATTGCTCTCCACAGAGCTATGCTTGTGTGCTTCCATTAATGTTTGTGTGGTTGGGCAAATTCTTTGGCACGGATCCTCGTGGCTACATTAGCTCCATGCCCCAGGACATGCCGGCTACATTGGGCTCTTGCACTGAGTGTGCATACAATCGGGCCCAGTCTGCGCGGTGCCCTGGCATGTGCATTCATGGCCTTGCAATGCGGCACAGTCTATATTGGGTCCTTGCACATCAGGTCCATGGCATGATCTGCATCGGTCCCTCCTGCTTGTGTTTGTGCCCAGCTGATGAGGCACAGTATGTATGGGGCATTATTATCCGTGCAGCTGAACTCAAGCATTCCACTGGGGCCAAAGGTGCTGACTTCCCCTCTTCCCGGTGGGGGCTTGACCCCCTGCCACTCCTGGCCCCACCCCTGCACTGCCCTTGCCCCACCCCCATTCCACCCCTTCTCCCAAGTCCCCGCCCCACATCTTCTCCGCCTCCTCCCCTGTGTGTGCCGCATCCCCACTCCTCCCCCTCCCTCCTGGAAAGTTGTAAGTGCTGCCAAACAGCTGTTAGGCAGTGGGGTGGCGGGAATTGCTGGAAGGGAGGGGGAGGAGCAGGGATGCAGTGTGCTGTGGGGGGGGAGAAGGAGGCAAGGAGGGGGGAGCTGGGTCACCAGTGGGTGCAGAGCACCCACTAATTTTTCCCCATGGCTGCTCCAGCTCCAGAGCACCCACGGAACTGGCACCTATGACTAGGGCTTATGTGCCTTAGTGCAGCTTGCTGGCATTAGTGTGCCCTTCAGCACTAGAACCACTTCCATGCATTCCTGTCCATGAGGGCACTCTCCTAGTCTCCTCGTCCCATGGCGAGACCCAGCACTGCAGCCTCTCTGTTCTCCCTCCTCCAGACCTCAGGGGTCTTCACAGCGACTTGGCCCTGCAACCAGGCCACACTTCAGTGTCTCAGCCCTTCCAGGGTAACAGGACTCAAAACTCCTCCAGAGCACTTCCTGGGCTCAGTCCCCCACCGACTCTCCGTCCCTCTCACCGGTTCTGGTGAATTCATCCTCGCTCTGTTACAGCGCATTCCCTCCCAGAGCATTCTCCCAGCACCCCAGGCTCCTCCCGAGCCACTGACCTACAGGGTTTCTTCCCTAGAGTCTCTCTTCTCCTTAGGAGTCTCCTTCTGCCCTCTTCTTTCAGGCATAGTCCCGGGATACAAACTCCCTCCAGCAGGCCTGGCGGGAACCAGAGAGAAGAAAGTCCCACCTCCATCTCTCCTAGGTCTCTTCCCCCTCTTGTCCTTACTTTATAGGAACCACAGAGTCTGGTTCTCCCCAGCTGGGTTTAATTCTTAATTACCTACCTCTCCTCCAGGTGCCAAAGAATAGGCTAATTGGTCTCTCTGCTTCCCCAGAACCCTGTCACTGCCTGTGTGGGGTTTATACATGATCATGGGCACACACTCAGCGCTGGGCTTGTATAAGTGTGTAGCCAATGATTTTAGTTTATTATTTATTGATTGTGCGGTGTTATAATTAATTAATATGATATATGATGTATATTTATTGTATGTTAATTAAAGTTAATTTGTAGGATTATAAAAGTATAAGATTGAACAGTATTTAAAGGAACCAAGTAATAGACATAAGTAAGACAAGCTGAAATGCAAGTGACCGTAAGGTTGAGGTCTGCAAGACTTTAGCTTAGCTATTTTAGGCCTTGGAGAGAAGAAATGATGACATAAGTAACTGGAAAATAACCCAGTGCTCTTGGATTATGGGAAAAGAGGTACCAAGTGGTAATATTGTGCAAAATTACCCAGAAGATTAGTATTAGATCATAAAAATACTGTAAAGGCGCATCTGTTTCCGACATGGGTCAACCATGGGATACAGGCTGTGCGGCCATGCTAATGAAAAGAAAGGGAACTGACACAGAAAAATGGAATCCCTTAAGTTTCCAGGGGACACAGACTAATAAGAGAAAAGCGGGTGGACATGCACAGAGTGTAGGTATAGACAGAATCACATTATAAAAAGGGGATACCCAGAAAGGGAAAATTGAGCTCTCTATGGGAGACTCCAGCAGGAACCATCCCTCTGCTGATGACCAACCCATGAGAGACCCATCAGACCCTAACCGTGTTGTTAAGGATGTGAGTATCACTATATTGGTAGCTTGTGCATAGGTCTGTATAGAATTTCCATATGTTTGAGTAATCATAACTTTCATTGTAACTTTAATAAAACTTGTAAAACAGACTAGACCTTATACTTGTGAGTGTCTGTGTGGTCACTACCCTTGGTCTGTCTGCGTTCCTAAAGACTCTAACTCTAAAACAAGTAGCAGGGGAGACTTTCACTCTAAGCTTGAAACTGTAGCCGCCAGACCCGAACCCAGGGGGGTGTAATACAACACTCCAAAATTCACTTTATTTAAAGTGAAAGGCTCCAAACGACTGTGTGGTGGTGATGCCACACAGATAGCAAGAGTGACAGGGAGGCAAGCCGCCCCGATGAGACAGGCAGGTAAAAAGCAAACTAACCCTCTTTGCCTGTCACACTGTTTAGAGGCTTTATTTCAGGCTCCGAGTGGGACCATCATAATCTTCCCTTTCTCCTGGGCCGTTTCAAAGTGATTGCAACCCAGGGTTCCCTTGTGAGGCAGGGTCATCCACTGCTATTTTGTCAGCCCAGGGAAAGAGAGAGACAAGGGGACATGTCACCAGTATAGCCTCCTGCCCTTGCAAACCCCGCAAATGTACCCCCGGTTCCCTGGGATGGAGAGCAGGAAGTGCTCGGGTGGATGTCCCGCTCCTACGGCCATATACACGTGTCCGCATGCAGTCAAATATGCGTGTAAACCCACTCACACATGTACATGCACATAATTTCATTGCACGGGTATTTCTAGCATGTGTTTGGAACTAGATATTGATGATGATGATGATGATTTATCAATCAGTTAGGGCTGATTGAAATGTTTTCTCAAAACATTTTTGCATTGAAAAATGGCACTATTTTCCCAGGGAAAATTAATGTTTTGGTCAAAAATTCCTTTTTTTCTTTGACAAAAGACTGAAACCCACAAAATTTTTACCTTTTTTCATTTGTCTGCCCTCCCCCCACTTTTCTATCCATTAAAAGGGGGGGAAAAGGAAGAGGAAAAAATGAAAAACAAAATGTTTGTTTTTTGTTTAGCTGAAAAACTGAAAAATTCAGAGAAGATTTTAAACAAAATGAAAATTTTTTGTTTCATTTGGTTTTTTTTGCAGAAAATACGTAGCATTTGTTATCTGCTCTTCTGTTACTAGTGATCAATCATCATTTATTAATTAGGGTCCAATTCCCTAAGGAAGGGGCAATTGATTAGGATTTTCTTGCTCATTCACGGTTACTAATTAATTCATTCAAGAGTAGTTGTCAATGGTTCGCTGTCAAACTGGGGCCAGGTGGGAGTCAATCCTGGGTCCGGTACTATTCAATATTTTCATTAATGACTTGGATAATGGAGTGGAGAGTGTGCCTATAAAATTTGCAGATGAAACCAACCTAGGAGGGCAGGATTAGAATTCAAAATGACAATGACAAATCAGGGAATTGGTCTGAATTCAACATGATGAAATTCAGCAAAGACAAGCGCAAAGTACCACACATAAGAAGGAAAAATCATATGTGCACCTACAACATGGGAATTACCGGCCAGGTGGTCGTACTGCTGAAAAGTTACACTGGGAGTTACACTGTTTCGCAAATTGAATGTGAGCCAACAGTGTGATGCAGTTGTGAAAAAGGCTAATATCATGCTGGGGTGTATTAACAGGAGCCTCGTATGTAAGACATGGGAGGTAATTGTCCTGCTCTGCTCAGCACTGGTCAGGCTTCAGCTGGAGCATTGTGTCCAGTTCTGGGTCCCCCCCTTTAGGAAAGATGTGGACAAGTTGGAGAGAGTCCAGAGAAAACCTGCCCTGGGGGGAAAAGTTAAAAAAAACTGGGTATGTTTAGTCTTGAGAACAGAACGAGGGAGGAACCAATAACAATCTTCAAATATGTTAAGGGCCGTTATCAAGAAGCCAATGATCAGTTGTTTCCATGTCTGCTGAAGGCAGGACAAGAAGCACTGGGCTTGATCTGCAGCAAGAGAGATTTGGTTAGACATTAGGAAAAGCTTTCGACCTACATTTCTATGATTATATGATAACACAGGACTGCATCTGGGATGCACAAAGATGAAAGAGGTGGGGTGTAGATGAAAAAGGCATCCGGAGAAGTCCTGGTCCCATTGAAGTAAATGGCAAAATTCCCATTAATTTCAGTGGGGTCAGGATTTCACCCATTGAATTTACTGAGCTATTGACAAGGAACAAAAATTAGGAAGAGGCTGGAGGCAATAAGGGTTTTTCTTGGTGAGGGAAAATTGCACCCGTGCAAATCTCTAACAGACCCATCTCTCTGGTGCAAAACCGGGCTTACACTGGTGCAGTTTACCTTGGTAACTTGCACACTGGTGGAGGCCCATCTTACCCCAAAGCAGGGTGTCTATCCTGGGGACTCACACTGGTATAACTACAATGGTGCGACATGGCCCAGTCTACACCAGGCCTTGGAAGGACCGATTACAAGAACTGAAGATGCACGTGAATTGTGGGGCAGTCCCCAGGTACACTCTAGGGAGGAATAGCAATTGTGTTACGTGGAGGGATCTGGGTGCAATCAGGGATGAATCTCAGGACCAGCTTCCTGAGGGCTGTGGGGTGCCTCCCAGGGGAATCGGAGGAAGTTCCATCCCTAGCTGAGACATTTACAGTCAGACTGGACAAAACACTGGCTATTATACTGTAGGGATTGGTACTGTTTTAGCTGGGGGAAATGAGACAAGTCACCTGATGGGTCTTTCTTTTGCTGAGTCTTTTGACTTCCAGTAATGTCCAATCACCCAGGAATTTGCCCCAGGACGATGTTTAAGATGGAGGAGGGCCTGGAGCAGGACACCCAGTCTAAACACCTCAATGTGTCAGGGGGTTCAAAATCTGGAGGTGACTTGGAGCCAGCTGGGGGCTTATTGAAACCACAACAAGGTATGTCTGCATCTGCAGTGAAAGTCATCAGCCAAGATTACTTCTTCTGGGACCCCAGAGATGAAACCTCTCCTTCTCCAAACCTGGGCAGAACGTCAACGTTAGGTGGAAGGTACCCATTTCCAAGCATGGAAAAAAACAGCCAGGGGCACCTGTGAGTGGTAAGGAAGCAAGAAAGGACATTCAAAGTTGGAGCTGAGCGGGAAATGGTTGTCCTATCCTGTGGGCATCAGAAAATGTTCCTGTCCCAAATAGGAGGAAAAGTCAAAGTGGTGAAAATTTTCTCACAATGAAAATTTGAAAAACATTTTCAGTTTGGATCAATTGAAACATTTTGTGTAGATCATTTTGAAACATTTAATTCCCATTTCTTGTCTTTTTAAAAAAAAACATTTTTAGTCCAAACTTACTAAAATTTCAAAACAAAAATTTGTGTCAACTTGAAAAATTGAAACTTCAATAATGTCAACACTTGATGTTTTGACAATTCCAGAACCTTTTCCCTGCTCCTCCTACAATATTTTGGAGTCGGGAGATTGGTCAAAATCAGTTCTGTTTTGCAAACAGTTTCAGTTTCGGATATTCAGTATTTTCCATCAAAAACAGGTTGATTGAAAAATTCCTGACTAGGTTTGTTCGGTGTGCCCAGTGAGAACCAGGAGAACAGAACAGAGCTGGAGAACTTTGGCAATTCAGGGTGCAGGGGATCAAAGAGATGGAATCCATCCCCTAGCCTGGGATCAGTGCACAGGTCTCCAATGCAGACACACGACTCACCCACCTGCCAATCCCCTGCTCTGTGTATGGGCTGGAGTAGCAGCTATAGTCCCTCCGCACCATTTTGCGGTGAGCTGGGGCTATGCTTTTGCAGCTGATCCAGATAAAATTGGGTGCTGTCCAGTCCCCATTACCTGACTCAGAGAGCCGTTTGGATGTCGAATTGCTGCCTGGTTAAAGGACCCGCAGCCCCACTGAGCCTATACTGCCCTCCAGGCACAAGCTTTCCTATCTAGTCCACCTCCCATTGTAATCTCCCTGTGGAGCATCTCTCTCCGTTCTGTAGCTTCCCTGGAAATAAACGTACTCTGGTCACTTCTAGGGGCACGTTCATAAGTCGCATAGAAAGGGCTGCTGCATGATTGCGAGCTGTTGTCACCAAGGAATACTCAATTTTTATAGAGTCCAGCAGGTCAAAATGATGCTTATAACTCTCTCTGACACCTGCTACTGATCAGAGCCACCTTGGCGTGTACCAGTCCTGTCTGCAACATGCTTGTAACGTCAGGCCATCCTTTGGTCACTGCTTATGAACTCATTACAGATGGACCCTTCATATAAAATCTGACCAGTTCCCTCTCCTCCCCAGTCCCTCCTGGGCCCCCCTCGGCGACTCAGGAGTTGGCCAAAGGGTTTCTCCCCAATACACTGCTCGACGTCTATGAGTCTTTACTAGATGACTGAGAATACAATTTGCTTTATTGCCCCCAAGCTCTGATTTGTAAAAATGGCAAGTTTCCCCTTCCTGATACCTTTCATCCCCACTTGAGACCTGCCCTAGGGATCCTCCAACCAGCCTCTCCGCCACCCTCAGGAAACCTCCAGTCCCCCAATCTGCCCCTCCCACTCCCTCAGGGAACCACCATTCCCCTGATCTGCCACTCCCTCCTGGGATCTTCCAACTCTCCAATCAGCCTCTTCCTCTCCCTCAAGGATCTTCCAATCCCCCAATCTGGCCTCCCCGCAGGATTCTCCATTCCCCTAACCTGCCTCAGGGATCCTGCAATTCCTCCCCCCGCTTTGCCCCCTCCCTAATGAATTGTCTGACTCCAATGCCCCAGTTTTCCCTGCCCTCTGGAGAACTGCTAGCATCCTGATCGTCCACTCCCACGCCAATCCTCCCAGATAGTCTCCTCCAGTAACTGACATCTCTCCAAGCCTATTTCCTTAGGCCTCTAGTTTCCTTTTTTTTTTTTTTTTTTTACAATCTTTATCCTTGTTCCCTCCCCTCCTCTCTTCTTTCCTCCCCCCCCCCCCCAAGCTTCTCTCCCCTGGCCCTTCTGCAGCCTGCGGTCCTGCCCTTCTTACGCAGGCCTGGACTGTGTGTTGATCTCAGTCATCTCAGCGCTCCCCCCTTCCCAAAGAACGAGTGGAAATGACAGGTGGGATAATCAGCATGTTGCTCACGTCCCTTAATTGCTCTCCAAGTGCATGACAGTGGCTGCAAAGCCTCTTTGAAAGGCAGGTTTTGGCCTTTGGCACATTATTGATGGGCTGCTGATAGGCCTCTTTGTTGGTGAGCAATTTCATCCCCTTGTGCTGTACATTTTTTTTTTAAGACAGCTCTTTTGGAGACAGTAGGTTTTTAAATTGGAGCTGAGCTAGGCGAATAAACAGACTCCATGCTTAATCCTAAAAGGCATGTGGGGGGGGGCTAAGAGTGAGCAGCATTTTTCAAGACATTTAACAGGAAATAAAAGCTTGTGGGATGAATGGGTTGGGGGGAGGGGAAGTCCTTTTCTTCCCCTCCCTCCTAGTCCCAGCAATGAGATGTTTACTTGCAGTACCTTAGTCAGCCACTAAGCAGCTCTGTGTTTGCTATAGAGTTCCAGATGAGGTATGGTCCCTGGTTAACAAGTAAAAGAAAGCTGGGACTCAAGCTGTGTGGATGCCTGCTTGTATTTATTGCTTGTAGTTCTTTTATTTAATAAGTAACTCCTGTCTCAGAGGGACTACTATTTCCTGGATCATAGCAGTACCCCATTCACCATCTCAAAGGCAATACAATAATAAAATGCAGTTGCTTCCTGCTATCCTGCATATCAGCTAAAAGAAATGTCTGAGAAGAGAGTGAAGCACTTCCTTGCTGCCTACCAGCAGCAAGGGCAGAGATTCTTAGAATCCTGAGCAGATACAAAATTTGTATCAGCACCCAATGCACAAAAGTGGTGCATGGATATAATGTGGATATCTGCAGATTTGCAGAGCTCTAGAGATTCTCCATGAACAATATAGGACCTCTGATGCACAGATGAGCAGTTTTCACTCCATCCAGCAAAGGGCAGTGGTGCACATGCACATATAGCCAGATCCCTCAAACAGAACTGAGACCTGTACGGTCTAATTATTTATATTATGGTAGCGTGTAGAGGCCTCATCCACGTTGGGCCAGTTACTGCACATACACATAGCAAGAGATCATTCCTACCTCAAAGAACCTGCAATATAAATCTGACTCGTTTTTGACAAAAATGGCTGGTTTTCTATGCTTTGGTGTCAAAATATAACCAAGCCTTCAACCGAACCCTATCCAAACCTTCATTCTCTCCATGATGAACGACCAAGCATGCTGCTGAAAAGGAATGAATTTCTTTCCTCTCTGAAACAATGTCCCCTGGAATGGCTTTGTGATTTAATGAAGCCCAGCCAAGCTGCTGTGCTTGGGAGCTAGTGGTGTGCATTTTAACAAGGTGCTCTTTCCTTGCGGGTGGATGGGCATCAATCTAGCTAGATAGCCCCCCTAATGGAAGCTGAGGTTGCACCTGTGAGAGCCCAAGTAAGTTCTGCTGCGATGGTCTGAATGTAATTATCTTTGCCAGGCTCTTAGCCAGCCCTAGGTGAGGACTGTTTGCAAATCTGTGCTGGGGTGCTGCTCTGGAGAGCACAGAGAAAAGCTTAGACTCTGAGGCGTTTACAAGCACTGAAGGGGAAAATGGGCACAGTTTGATTGCCGAGGAGCAGTAAAAATTCAAGTGGGAGCTGATCTCCAGAATACTCCCAACCTCCAGTGACTTGATTGTTTGGCTCTGCAAAGGGGAGTGCAGGGAGGTCCTCAAATTTCACAGTGTTCTCTGAGCCAGTATTGCAAAGCCATAAGCCTCACTTGAAAAAGCTACTATCCCTGCTATATTCATTATCACCGTGCCTGCATGATCACAAACTATGCAACTAGGTCTGTCACACCACTGAAGCTTATTACATACATTGCATCCCACTTAACTACCTGGAGCTCTGTATCACATACCCGGATTCCTCATGGGATGGAGTATAGATGCACTATATAGATCAATGTAGGTTACACACAATGGGGTCTAATCTCTTGCTGACAGCAGGGCTCTGGTGCACTAAATTCTCCTAAAAGGTAACAGTTGTTGTATCCAATGCTTTCCTTCAAGTGAACTATTATGTACTGGCAGAGGAATAAACACCCTGAGTACATACAAGAGTTAGGTGAGCGGAGGTGGGAAAATCATATAATTTACTTTTATAAGTCATGAAATTAATCAAATAAATTATTCAACAAATATTATCCAATCTGCTTCAATGTGAACTATCTCAAGTGGCATGAAAAAAAAAGTGGGTGAATAAATAGGCCTATGTCTGAAGTCTAATCAGCATGCCATGGTGAGGAGTGCGATAAAAAAAAATTCTAGCTAGATGAGATTGAATGTATTAGGAAGACAAAATAAGATAATAAATAGATCAGGTTAGATAGCTAGATAGATGTGTATGGGGATGATATAGACAGATTGATTCATTGCTGGGTGTGTCTGGGGATAGATAGATAGATAATCTTCCTTTCAAACCAGACGTGACAAGGTAATTACAGTTCGAACTTCTCTGGTCCCATTCACCCCAGGATTTCAGGAGCTTTACAAGTGTCAGCTAATTAAGTCTCCCAGTCCCCCGTGGTCTGGGAAGAGGATAAATTTAGCTATGCCCATTTGACAGTAGTGAATGGAGGCACAGCGATATGATCCACAGCCAGGATTAAGATTAAAAAGAGCATTGGAAAACTCTAGCAAGCAGTTCTGCTTTCTTAGTTGGGTTCTCTGCTGCCTTGAATTTGGAGCATCATTTCCACCAGCGAAAAACATGGATAAAATCTAAAGAGCTGAGACCTTATGCTCCTTCAAATCTCTTCTCATGGCGCAGCTCTGTTGGTATACCTTCCCAACCCAGCCTGATGATCATGGCTCAGCTGCAGCTCTCCCTTTTCTTCTTTTCCTACTTCCATCCCCAGTGAAATAAAACAAACAAACTGCAATACATGTAACTAACACACCTGGGCCAATTCTTCCCAGGCTAGTATGGTGTATTCCCCCCACCCCAACCTTCCTTATGTCTTTATATCATAATCCCTTCAGGGGTGGGGGCCATTTCTGTTCTCTGTGCAGTGCCTGGCCCAATGTTCAGGATTACAATATGGCCCTCTGAATTCAGGGTATCTTTCTGGTCTAACACAGTGGTCCTCAGGAAAACTTTCCATTGATTTCCTTGAATTCAGTGGGAGTTCTGAGTGCAAATGCAGAACTGGGCCTCTAACTAGGATTTTTACTTCCCAGGGTCAGGATTATAACTGAACAGGGGGTGCTTAAACAAAGCTTGGTCCCTGGGTTTGCACTGCTTCGTGTCACTGATTCTCAGCCAACTTTTAGCTGGTAACACAGAGCACCAGAATATTCTATTAGCTAGAATTGCAGACCACAGCATTCATAATTTTGGGTGTTTAACTGAAAAGCCTTGGAATTGTCCTCCAAAGGACGGTGCAATTTTCTCCTCTTTTTTAAGGGGAGCTTTCTAGTTTAATGGCAGGGTGCATTGTCACCTCTGGGTAGCAGGGGAGAGCTGATGCTGCACGCTGTGGCAACCCATGCAATGTTGATTTGTGCTTGGCAAGTTGTAAACCATGCCTCGAGCTTTTCAAAAGAGGTTAGTAATTTCGGGCGCTGTAGATTTGTGAGTGCCACCCCTGATTTTCCGAGGGGTGGGTGCTCAGCACTTTCTGAAAATCAAGGCCCTTTAAGATGTCATGCTGAGAACCCAAAACCACTAGTCACTTTTGAAAATCATGCTCCATATTTCTTATATGAATTGGCCGCACTGTACTGCCTGGAGAAATGCTTGATAAGAGAGAGAGGCTTCTGCAAAGCATTATGGGACAAATCCAGCCTGCGGTCCCGATTCAGGAAAGCATCCAGCCACGTGTTTAATGTTAAATACTTGCTTAGCTCCCACTGAAGTCACTGAATACAGACTTAAAGTTATGAACATGCTTAACTGCTCTTCTGAATCAGGGCCCTAGTACAGCACGGGGAATAGGATTTATGCCTCATGTGCAAAAACTCCAATGTCCATTAAAAAAAACTGCTCTTCTGAATCAGGGCCCTAGTACAGCACGGGGAATAGGATTTATGCCTCATGTGCAAAAACTCCAATGTCCATTTAAAAAAAAAAAGAAAGTTATTTATGGCATAAATTTGCCTCTTTGCTGTACTCAAGTCCCGCTAATCAGGGGTTAAGTGGTGCAGGGGGTTAGTGGTGGCTTTCTGAGCAGGGATCAGTTTCACCCTCCGAGAGCCAGGCAGTGCCATTAATTGTGGTTGTTTGTTATTTGTTTTGCTGTAGCAGCTAAGAGCCCCAGTGAGGGGCCAGGACCCCAATCGGTCCAGATGCAGCACAAGCACAGAACAAAGAGTCTCCAAAGAGCCTGCAGTCTCTCACAGCCAGGCTACCCGCAGTGACGATATGGAGGCCACAGAGTGGAAATCGGCAGGATTGAGGTAGCAGAACATACGTTCCATTTTTTCAGAAAGCAAAAAAACCAAAAGCTCATTAATTAAACCATCCACTCTACAAATTCTTAGTCAGCCACATTATTTTGACTCTCCTGAATTAAAAGTAATTAAAGGGGAAAACCCCCTTTTCGTTATACCTTATATTTATTAATATCCCATGCGGTCACAGACAACGATATATCAACTGGTGAGAACATCAATGGTCTCTGTTCATTTTACACAGGCTTTTTCCTGAGTGGGAATGGAGCCTGATCCTATGATCAAGACTCACAAGACACCTTTCTCTGCCAGTGAAGTCAGGGCCTGATCCTGCAAAGACTCATGTGTGTGGCTAGCGCTGCTGGTCTAACAGGAGAAAATTACTCACATGCTTAAAGTCTTTGCTAGCTGAGTGAGACTCCCTGTGTGAGTAAGGATTGCCCCTGTGCCTAAAGGCTGCAGGGCTGAGATTCATCTATTTTTCCTTGCAGTCTTTTCTTTTGTATTTGTCCAGCATCATAAGGTCTCCATCCTACTTAAGCTTTTAGGCATTCTGGCTATGATTTCCAGAAATGCTTGGATGCTGATTCCCATTAATTTTAATGGCAATTGAGCCTCCAGATCTCCTCTGCTGCTTTGAAAATCTCAGTCATTAAAGTGAATACTTAATGTATTCTCTGTTCTTGAGTTATTTTTTTCTTTTACTCCTTTTGTCTATGTGCTTAGATTAGCCCAAGTTATGCATCAAAAGAAAGAATCTATGTGGCACCCAAAATTACTAAGGGTCAGATTTACAAAGGAATTTCAGCTGCTAAAGAGGCAATAGGCACCTAGAATAATTTACAAAAGTGCCTGAATGAATGAGGTGCCTAACTCCCATTGACTTTAATGGGAAGTTGGCACCTAATCCACGTAGGCACTTAGGCACGTAGTAGAATTCCCCAATCTGCATCTTTTGGCCCTGAAGATCTTTGTAAATTTGGCCTCAAGTTCATTCAGTTTTGACAGGACTTAAATAATGCTTCACCCGGAGATTTCACTACTAGATGATCAAAACAAGTAGAAAATCATTTCAGGGGAAGGTAAAGCTAATTCCCAGGACATTCTCACCACTTGCTTTTAATTTGTTCTGTGCCTTTTAGCAAGATCCCAGTGTAATTCAACAAGATTTTTTTTTTTGGCTTCCTTAGCAATGGAGTTCTCTGGAAAGGCCTGATTTTACTGTCCAACCTCAGAGCAAACTCCCATTGACTTCAATGAATATGAAAGCAAGAGAGGGCGCTTTCTTTATTCACTATTATTCCTCCAGCCCCATAAGGATCTAATTCTGGCCCCAATTCAGCAAAGCACTTAAGCACATGCTTAAGTCCTGTTGAAATGCTTTGTGAAACAGGGATAGACTTACTTGCATGCTTAAGTGAAGTGTGTGGTTAAGTGCTTGGCTGAGAATGGGGAGAATCAGGGTGCTAGGGCTGTGTCGCAGTGCAGCATGTGCATGCTGTGGTCCACCATGTGTGTCTAGTGCATGTGAATGCAGATATGAGAGAGCGGCACCTGGATTTAAAACAGGGCACTGTTGATCTCTTGCATGTGAATGCAGGTGTCTGTAGCAAGGCTGGTGTCCAGGTCTGCATGTCAAGTTCAGGTGTCTGGGGTTGAACAAGCCTGCGTATACAGGAGAGGCTCGTAGACCTGTTTATCCATGACTCTGAAACTGTTGCAGACCTGGTGTCTACAATCTACTCCCTCTTTCCTGTTGAGATTCCCAACCACCTACCAGTTACCTGGCTACCCGCAGCCTGAAACCCCTCCAGATGCCATGATTGCAGTGGGAAAGAAGAGACGCACAGACAAATATTTGTGAAACGCACAGAGAGCCCAGAGATTGGAACAAGCTGTCTCTCTGGTGCATGTAGATTTTGTCTGTAACAAAATTAAATAGCATAAAGGCACAGAATGATTCTCCTCCTAATGAAACTTACATGAATTCTCCCCCCTGAAGGCTATATTGTAATGTCACACCTGGGGCTTGATTTTCAGCTTACACCTTTTGCTAAATATTTTTGGGGAAGAAATCAGGACACATTCACGTTCAGATCTTACCCTGGATCCCCTGCTCTTCAGAGAGCTCTCTGTCTGAGCTTATTCAGAAGAGAGGGAGGACTGAATCCTTCTGTGAGATGCATTTGGTTTGAGAACTAAAGAAAATTGCTAGTAAAGAAATAGCTGAAGGAAAAATGTTCCAAATGTATTATAAGTCCACTTTGGTTTAACAATGCACTGCATACAATAAAACATACAGTCGAGCAGAGGGGTGTTACAGTATCTTTCCTTATAGTTTTTATATTAAATCTCAGATTTGCTTAGACACTCATGCAGAGGATAAGAAAGCAATCCCCATAAATGCAGAAAAGGGGATTTGATGCAATATAATTTTCTGTCGTCTTCTTGACTCTGTATGTGTGTGTGTGTGTGTGTGTGCACGCACGCGTGCACACGTGCGTGTGCACACTCACTCATGCATGTAGTTGGCCAGGGGGTGATTGGTGAACAGATTTCTTGCCCCTGTAATGCAGCTGGGCTTCTGCTGCAGAAAGATGTGATAGATTAAATGGCTCATTAGGATAAACGAACCCCAATACTGTGCCATATCAAAGCAAGAACATTCAGAGGATCCAGGCACTATGGGAAAGTGGAATTGATGGGGAACAGCACTGATGAAATGCCAAAGGACTTTAGCAGGGAGACATTTCCCTATTCATGTTCTAGAGAAAGAAATCTCTGCAATCGTTTGTTCAAAGTGCACATATAGCTGCAAGGCCATAACTGAAGTGCCATTCATTCTTTTCCAGATGATATTGTTGTTTTCAGTGTCATTCAGAAATAGAAATGTCCCTGAAATGGAGGTTAGCGAGTTGATTTCTCAGTAAAGGGGCCCTGTCCCCCCTTAAGAAACAATACTTAAAAAAAATACACTAGGGGAGTTTAGATGTAATGATACAGTAGAGCCTTGGGTTATTCTGGTGGTTGGGCAAGGTATTTAAGCATGTGCTTAAACCCATCCCTAATCAACAAAATGCTTAAGTGCATTAAGCACTGAAGACAATGGGGCTTAAGCCCATGCTTAAAGATAAGCATGATCTTAAGCGTTTAGCTGAATAGGGATGGGCTACTGAATAGATGTTTTAAATCAGGGGCCAGCGAGGAATTCATTCACCTCACCAGCTCAGGAGTAACAGATTCCTGAAATATACAACATCTCCAATGGATGGCAAGCACAGATCAACTTTAAAAGCACCTTTACATATGGAAATTGACATCAAAACACCCAAGACGCCAGGGAAGCTATATTTAAAAAAAAAATGAATTATTTCGACTAACTCAGTATAAAGTTTTCAGCTCTGGGAATTTGAATGGGTTAGGTGAAGATCATAGGAAGTAATGCTTCTCTTTCAGCTTCGTAACACTCTTTAAATATTTCCTGCACCAGTCCAGACCACACTGAGAAGACCCAGTCACTGTGAACGCTTCTTACCTTGGCTGGTGAGGCACATTCAGCAAAATACACCCAACATTTTCAATCGCTCCTTGCGCCTTGAGTCCCAGCCAAATCCCAAATCAGCTCATTACCTTCTGCGTCTCCAGCGTCCCTTCTAGTTTCAGCTCGATCATTTTCTCACCGCTTCCCCTACGTTTTTCTTTTTAAAAGACTGTTGTTGGACCTCGAAATGTTTATGGCAGCTGCATTTCCGAGCCCAGAAAGGGGGGCAAACATATGCAGGAAAAAGAAAGAAAGACAGACGCACACTTTGGTATCACTCGCTCTGGGAGGTGCTGTATGAAGTATTACTGCTAATGAATCATTTCCCCTGATTAATTCCCACCCCGTCCCGGAGCTGCCCCTCCAGCCCCTCTCTATTGTCCCCTAGAGGAAGGGGCCCATCCAGACCGATCCGTGTCAGCCCCACACCCCCTAAGCTCAGCACAGCCTCCCTTCGGCTGATCTGAAAAGCAGCTGCCCCAGCCCGGAGCTCCCCGCATCCCAGCGTCCCCGCATCCCAGCGTCCCCGCCCGGCGCTCGCTCCAGCTCCCTCCTGGAGTCGCAGGGAGAACCGGCTCGCTCGGGAAACTTTCCTCCGGCCCTTTGGCAGCGAGCAAGTCCGCCCCACCGCCCCCGGACCGGCCTTCGCCCCACCGGCGCTACGAGGAGCTGTCCAGCCCCGCGGGTGCTGCCTCTGGGGATCTGTCCAGGGTGCTGATCCGCGCCCAGCGCCGCCTCGGGACGCTGCCCGCCCCCCAGGGCTGAAGGAAGACAGCAGCCCTCCCCACACCCCTTTTCTCGCCCCCCCCGGGAAAGGTAAGTCCCGGTGTCTCTGCCCCAGAGCAAACCTAGCAGATTCCTTCCTTCCTTCCAATGTTGGTGGAGTTCAACACTTCTCCCCCCATGACCGGGGGCGGAGGGAAGGAGTCAGCGGCAGATCTACACTCTACAGGTGGCTGGGGCTCCCCCCGTCTTCTCTACAGAAAGTCCTCACGCCTTCCCTAGCCTGGCCCTGCAGCCCACTCACCCAGCAGCTCCCACCCCTGCCCCGGGCTCTCCCACGGGGGCTTTAGAATCCCGTGGGAAAAAAACAACAAACACACAACTCACCTGTCCCTGAGGTCACCTTTGCAAGCCCAGGGTGCAGGAAAGCTGCCCTGCATCTGGCTGTGGGCTTTTATAGCCCGTTGGGGAGGCCGCTGGGAGGAGTGCCCGGGTGGGGGGCTCTTTATTCTGGCCAATGGGATCTTGCTTCTTATTGCAAATGCACAGATTACATCATAGATAGTAGCCTCTGCTTCAGCATAATAGTCTCCTCCCAGGGTGAGGGGCGGGGAGATGGGAATGATTGCAGATAGCAACAGGTGTGACTGTCTCCCAGGGAGGCTGAGTCTGGACACACTTGCCATTGGGTATAGGTTAGGCTAGGCTGTGAATCTCCTCTCCAGGAAACTGGAGGAGGAGGGGATATGTGCAGGGAAAGATCCACACACAAATAGTGCCAGTGAAGACACTGAGACTGTCCCCATGTTTCAGTTAAAGCTTAAGTATTTTGCTGGATTGGACCAAAGTGCTCAGCACCTGGCAGGATCAAGCCATAGCCAGCTAGATGGATAGAAAATCCCTGTCTTTTCCACTGGGCCCCTGCCCTTCTTAGACTTGTGCCCTTTCTCCCTCCTGCATCGCCAAGTCTATGTCCTCTCCCCCCATTCATCGCTGTAGCCAACTCTCATTCGAGCACTCTAATCTGTAGCCATAACACTGCCTGTGCTTATAAACGTATCCATCCCTCTGTCTCCTCCCAGAGCCACTGGGCAGGCTTGCAAAATCAGAGCTGAGGGGAGCTAATCCATTGGGTTCTCTTATAAACTAGTGCAAAAAGGCAAGACAGCTATTCCCTAGAGTCTAACTGCAGGACAAATCATCCCTCCAGACAAAATCCTTCCAACATGCAGCACGCACACCTCTCTGGGTTTGCCTAGATGGGGTCCGTCCACATCACTCTGTATTCAGAATTATTAACTGTAAAAATAAATGGTAATTAATCAAGATGGTCCTATCCCAGGTTTGATCAACCCCAAACTTATGGAGGCGTTTGAAATCTGAATCCACAGCTGAATTTTGCAAATGGCCCCTTTGCTAATAATGGGCTGAATGAAACTCAGAGTAAAAATTGTGCTCTTCTGATGTGGGTCTAGTAGAATGAGCTCATTTCTGAGTAGCAATGAACGCTATTAATACTGATTAGAATAAAGCCAGCCACTCTGTCTCCTGCTTCTCTGTTCTGGCCTTCAGTGCAACCGAGGGCTAAGGGCCAAAGCCTCAGGCTGGCTTTACACCAGAGAATGTGGTTTTTGTTGCTCCTTGAAATAAATGGCTTTGTGAAGCATGTACCCTTGCTCAGACATGATGCTGTGGATGCCCTAAGAGGCACAGACACCGATTTTCTGAAAAGACACGGAGGCTGAGCAGTACCTGGTCCCTGGCGATGCATTAGTCATAGCACAAAGAGTGAAGACTAGTGTGCTGGGTGAAGAAAATGTCACAGCCTTGTCACTGTGTGGGCCTGGGAGTGAGTCTCATTCAGAGGGATCCGAATCCTGAGGGCCATGACCAGTCTTTACCCAGGCAAAACTACCATGCATTTCAGGGGACGCTCAAGCTGGGATTTTCAAGGGTACCTACAGGAGTAAGGAGCTCCAAGCAAAATTTCCAAAAGCACCTAAATGATTTAGGAGCATAAGTCTGCTCCCTTAGGGTGGCTTTGCAAATCCCAGCCTGACTCTAATATGGAGTAAGACTCTCAGGATTTGATCCAGAGCCCATGGCTATTGCTAGCCTAGCTGGCACTCTGCCCTTCCCTTTGGTTCTCTTACTGTGCTCCTACTCACCAGCACCTCCTGACATGCTCCAAGGCCCATCCCAGCATGGTATTGGGCGTCACACTCTAATTCTGAGCTGCAGCTAAGAGTTCTGCTCTGATTCCCCTCCAGCTTCTGGCATGCAGTGTTCTGCTATTGACTCAGCTGGAGAAGGACCCTGCTGGGGGTGGTGTGAAGAAATGGACGATTAGGGAGCACTAGGAATAAACCCACCAGCTCTGTGACTGAGGCTACAGCACACGAGTGGCTGGGCCCACAGAAAGAATAAGGCATGTGGTAGCATAGCAGGTGCTTCCTTGCTGGCTTATTTGGCAGATACCTGAGCTGTTGGATCAGGGTTCTAGTATGGGTCCCCAGCAAGCAATTTAACTAATGATTTTGGCCAGTGATTCTGGGTGCCAAACCTGAGACAGCAGGGGCCTGATTTTCAAAGGGGCTGAGTCATGGGTGCTTGATATCTCTGAAAATCAGGACCAAGGTGTCTCAAGCCATGTAACCAAAATCATGACAAATCAGAGGCCACTTTTGAAAATGTTGGCCTATGTTTACAACAGGCAGAACTTGTTGCAGACAGAGACTTGGAAACTTAGCACCAGTGGCTTAGATTAATTTCCTCTGGCCTTTCTTGCTTCTCACCCAATGTTCGCTCTGGGTGAAGTCCTCTTGGCTCACTTGCATTCAGGGTCGGTGTCCATGAGGGTGGGGGTGAGGATGGGACAGATTTGGTTTCTGAAGGGAAAGTCTGGTGTGGACTGGGGAAGACAACAGGAAAGGTTGCTGTTTTATTGAATTATTTCAAGTTGTTTTCCACTCCCCGCTCAGAACAGCCCTGGAGGTTCAGGTAATTAGCAACCAAAGCTGGGGGTGGGGGGAGATGGGGAGAGAGAGCAAACTGGACTTTGGCCCCAGCTGACCTGATTCATACAACATGTCTGATTAATGCACCTGGTCACATGGCAGCTGCCAGCTACTTGTTGCTGGGTATCCAGAGGTTTCCAAGGGAACCGCTCCTTCTCCTGCAGAAGCTCCTCAACAAGTAAGGGAGAGTAGCAGTTCAGAGGGCCCTGTAAACCCAGCTACATGGGAGAGAGGAGAGCAAAGGAGACAGTCTCTGCTACACTGAAATACCCCCAATACAGACACTCTGTGCATGCAGGTCCCTGATGCAGACAGACCCTGATACACAGAGACCCTGAACACAGAGAAGCTCCCAGACACACACAGACATCCCTACACACATACAGACCTCCTGCACACCTTCCCTGTACACCCACAGAATCTTTCCCTGTGTGCACATGCACACACGTGAACGGCCATACTGGGTCAGACCAATGGTCCATCTTGCCCAATATCCTGTCTTCTGACAGTAGCCTGTGCCAGATGCTTCTGAGTGAGTGAACACAATAGGGCAATTTATTGAATGATCCATCCCCTGTCATCTTGTTGGCTTCTGGAAGTCAGCGGTTTAGGGACACCCAGAGCATGGGGTTGCATCTCTGACCATCTTGGCTAAAAACCACTGATGGACCTATCCTCCGGGAACTTATGTAATTTGTTTTTGAACATAGTTATTCTTCTGGCCTTCACAACATCCCCAGCAACAAATTCCATAGGTTGACTGTGTGTTGTGTGAAGTAGCACTTCTTTGTTTGTTTTAAATCTGCTGCCTATTAATTTCATTGGGTGACCCCTCGTTCTTGTGTTATATGAAGGGATAAATAGCAGTTCCCTATTCACTTGCTCTACACACCATTCATGATTTTGTACGCCTCCATCATATCCCTCCCTTAGACATTTCTTTTCCAAGTTGCAGTCCCACTCTTTAACTGCTCCTCATATGCAAGCAGTTCCATCCTTCTCATTTGTGTTGCCTTTCTCTGGACTTTTTCCAGTTCTAATATATCCTTTTTGTGATGGGGCAAGCAGAATTGCATGCAGTATTCAAGGTGTGGGAATCTCACCCCCCCCTCCTCCACATGCTCATAGATCTCCCCTGCCCCAGATCCTACACAAAGAGACCCACAGGGACAGATACATGCAGAGACCCCACAAGCTTCATCCACTAACAGAAACCATCTCCTCCTCCCTCACATACATGCTCAGAAACCTCCTTCCCTGCACTCACTCTGAGAACCCCCTTGTACATGCACATGCAAACACATGCCCCTCTGTACACATACATTGAGTGAAGTCTCCAGGTGTGTACACACACACACACACACACACACACACACACACACACTTCCCTTCCCTGACATACAGGTAAAGACTCCCAGTCTACCCCCTACACAAACTGGCACAGAGAGCTCCCACACAGATGGATCCTTTGGCCACCTACAGGCCCCCTCCTTATGCTGATAATGAGATTTCCACATCATAGCCATCCTCCTGCACAACCGCACACTCTTGCAAGACACCCTTGACTCACCCATCCCTCAAATAGACCCTCCCACAGAGAGACCTTCTGCCCAAATATTCAGAGACCCCCCGGACTGGACACACACTTCCATGCACTGAGACCTCCATTGCACACATATACACTAGGTCTGTCAAGTGATTAAAAAAATAAATTGCAATTAATTGCATGATTAATTGCACTGTTAAATAAATGGTATTCCATTATTGTTTAAATATTTTTGGGTTTACATTTTCAAATATACTGATTTCAATTACACCACAGAATACAAAGTGTACAGTGCTCACTTTATTTTTGATTACTATTTCTTTTGTTTTTTACAGTGCAAATATTTGTATTTTTCAATTCACCTAGTACAAATATTATAGCAAAATCTCTATCATGAAATTTGAAGTTAAAAATGTAGAATTATGTACAAAAAATAACTGCATTCAAAAATAAAACTGTGTAAAACTTTAGAGCCTACCAGTCTGCTCAGTCCTACTTCAGCCAATTGCTCAGACAGACAAGTTGGGTTACAATTTGCAGGAGATAATGCTGCCTGAGTTTGTTTACAGTGTCACCTGAAAGTGAGAACAGGTATGCTCAGGTAACTGCCAACATAAGATATTTACATGCCAGATGCGCTAAAGACTTGTATGTCCCTTCATGCTTCAACTACTATTCTAGAGGACACATGTCCATGCTGATGACGGGTTCTGCTTGATAACGATCCAAAGCAATGTGGACCGATGCACGCTCATTTTCATTATTTGAGTCAGATGCCACCAGCATCTTTTTTGGTGGTTCGGGTTTTGCAATTTCCACATCTGAGTGTTACTCTTTAAGACATCTGAAAGCATGCTCCACACCTCATCCCTCAGATTTTGGACAGCACTTCAAATTCTTAAATCTTTAGAAATCTCACATTGGTACCTTCTTTGTGTTGTCAAATATGCAGCAAAAGTGTCCTTAAAACAAATATGTGCTGGGTCATCATCTGGGACTGCTATAACATGAAATATATGGCAGAATGTGGGTAAAACAGAACAGGAGACATACTGAACTCCTTGGGGGAGAACTGTAACAAGTTTAATTAACACGCATCAGCATAGAAGCATGTCCTCTGGAATGGTGGCCAAAGCATGAAGGGGTAAGGCATGTTTAGCATATCTGGCAGGTAAATACCTTGCATCACTGGCTACAAAAGTGCCATGCGCATGCCAGTTCTCACTTTCAGGTGACATTGTAAATAAGAGGGCAGCATTATCTGCCATAAATGTAAACAAACTTGTTTGTCTGAGTGATTGGCTGAATAAGAAGTAGGACTGAGTGGACTTGTAGTCTCTAAAGTTTTACATGGTTTTGGTTCTCAGTGCAGTTATGTAACAAAAAAATCTACATGTTTAAGCTACACTTTCATGATAAAGAGATTGCACTACAATACTTGTATGAGGTGAATTGAAAAATACTCTCTTTTGTTTATCATTTTACAGTGCAAATATTTGTAATCAAAATACTATAACACTGCACCCTTTGTATTCTGTGTCATAATAGAAATCAATATATTTGAAAATGTAGAACATCCCAAAATATTAAATAGAATACCAATTGAAATTTATTAAACAGTGCGATTAATTGCAATTCATTTTTTTAATAGCAGTTAATTTTTTTGAGTTAGTTGCATGAGTTAACTGCGATTAATCGACAGCCCTAGTGTACACACACATGCACACACTCACTCCCTGGTACTCATACACTCAGAGCCCCACGTTGTATGCACACACAAACATACCCAGAGACCCCTCCATATACAGATATATGTGGAGACTTCTCCCAACACCCACAAGCTCATGCAGAGTGGTGCTCTTAGCCACTCGCCTGTCACCCTGACACTCTCAGCACCAGTCCCTCACAAGCCTATCGCACACCACACTGTGTCAGCAGGCTCTTGACAGTAATAATGAAGTTCCTGAACTGGCAAACCCAGCTAGGCTGGTAAACACAAAGCACTGAATCTTTCATAAGATGTGCGGAGATAAATTTTGGCTATGCTACACATAATCAACGGATTCTCTCTCCTTCCTTCCCTTGCCCCTGATGGAGGCCCCAGAAGGGTTTGTGTGTCTGCAATAGATGTCACCAATAATTCCCCATGGTTGTTCCTATTGGCTCAGTTCCAGCAATGCTAGCCATGGGGTAAGCATGAGAATAGACAGAGATGCAGCTGTTATGGCCATTGCGCCATGAAACTCTATACACTTGTGCTCGCACCATTGCTAGCACAAGGGTGGATGGAAACAGCATACTACAGGTCAGATCCTCAGCTGGGGTAAATCAATGTTGCTCAGTTGATTTCAACAGAAATCCACTGATTTATGCCAGCTGAGGATCTAAAACAAAATGTTCAGGCCACAGACACACCCAGAACCAGGCACTGCGTGCTTTCACCAGTTACTTTCAAGTTTTCCTGTTATAGCCTGCTAGTCCTTCCCTGTCCCAGCAAGGAGACAGACGCTCAGCACCTGGCCAGATCAGGCCTCCAGATGGGTTTCAGGGGATCTTCCCTCCATGACCCAGAGTCTGGTTTAGAATTGGGTGGCTAGAGGCAGCCCCAGTGCACCTGCCAGAATCCAAGAGAAAGAGTAACTGCCGTTGGTTTCAATGAAGGATCATTGTATCCTGCATTTGGGAGGACAGAGCTAGACCTGAGGGGTCTGGTTCTCCTGCCGCTTGGACCAGTTTTACACCAAATTAGATCTGTGGAAATCAGTGGAGTTACTTCTGAGGTACACCAGAGGGGAGAATCAGGGCTGAGACCATTACATGGTGCAAAGAAACAAACAAATACTAACTGGATGAAGCCTCTCATTTTAAAGGGCAGTGTGTGTGTGTATATCCACCCCCCATGAAGGTGCATGCATGAGGGGGAACACCCAAGGCACCTCCGACTGGGCACTCTAAAATCCCAGGCATCCAAAATCTCTAATTGCTTTTGAAAGTTCAGCTGCCAATGTGTGTAATGTTTCATGGACAAATACCAAAAGGTTCCTGCCCCAGGGAGCTTACAGCCTACATGTTATTGTAGGCTTATCAGTGTGCAAGAATGTGCTTCTATTCAGTGTATGTATGTGCATGCATTCATTCAAGTGTGTTTTTGTGAAAACACACAAGTTTAATATATACACACACACTCATGCAATTTTGAAAATACACACTTGTACTCATGGTGACAAGATGGCCACTGTAGTATGGTGGGTCCTGCACTTTTCTTGGTGGGGGGCTAAGATGCCACCCCTTGCCCCTGCTCTTGGGGCACCAAGAGCCCCACTAGTGGCCCAGGAAGGTGGTAAAGGGGGAAAGCAGGGGAGGGTCTGGGTTTGCTCCTCACTCTGAGTCCCAGCCCCTCTCAACCCCTGCAAGTCCTTACCCTCTTCTCCCTTGGGTGGGGATACCTTCAGTCCTTAGACATTTGGGAAGGGAGTCTCCCTTACTCCAGTTTTCTGATTTTCCAAGTCTCACAGCACACCTCCAAGCTCCAGTTCTCTCTTCTTCCTCCTTCTTCCTGACTGCCTGAAGCAGGGGGGGGTTTATTAGGGTGCTAACAGGGCCTTAATTGACTACAGGTGCTCCAATTAACCTGTAGCAACCCTCCCTAGTCTTCAGGGAACCACACCTTAATTAGACTAGGGTTTATATACTTCCCCTCGACCACTCTCCCACTGCTACCTGACCCTCCTGTGTCACATCATGCACACACCCAACTTCATTAGGTATGCAGGTGCAGTAAGGTGGAGTTAATTTGGGGGTGTGCAAAACTGTTCATCCATGGGGATTGAGATTACACATGAGTGAAAAGTAGCAATGTGAGTGTAAAGGTACAGCTCTGTGCATTTTTTGTGTGGGGGAGTGCATGAGTATGTACAGCAGGATTGTGTATGTGGAGGGGGGCAGGGACATATTTGGTTCTGGGTGCATCAATGTTGGAGTGTATATAATATGTTTGATGCCTGTGTGGGCGCATCTGTGCTTCTGGTTGTGAGTGTGTTGGTGCGGGGGTATGTGTGTGTGTGTGAGAGAGAAGTGTAGTTTTGGGGAGGGATGTGCAAAAGGCAAGCAACTGTGTGTGTGTGTCTGTGCCTGGGCGGTGCGTGAGGCAGGCTATTTCTGTACCACTTTGTCTTGGTACTGAATTAAACTCCCTGTGGATGTGCTTGAACTTGTGACATTAAAAGCATGAGAAAGACAAGGATCAGGAAGCAGTCATTCAGCCAAGCACACCTGTCCTTGGTTAAAGTTGTGTTTAACTCTCACGGTTGCTGAGGCAGTTAAAGAAAGTTAAATAAACACGATTGGCAAATCAGAACAGCGGGAACAAGACTTTCAAAAGCAGCTAAGTGATTTAGGTGTCCTGTCCATTTTTGAAAGTGTCTTAGGAGCCAAAACCCCATTGACTTTCAGTGTGACATAGACTCTTAAAGCATGGAGAAGATTTTGGAGATTTTACCCTAAATGATGTGCTAGGATTTTCATCTGATGCTAACAACTTGAGCTTCTTTTGGAACACCCTAGCATCAGGGATGCTCATTTACACTGGTGTAAATCAGGATTAACTCAACAGGACCCAGTTGTGTAAAATATGTGTAATCAGTGAAAGGTGAATCAAGCCCCAAACAGTTAACTTAGGTTTTGCCAACACTGGGCTTGCTCCCATTAAAACCAGCTATTCAGAGGTTCCAGCACCAAGCACTACCGTAGACAGGCCAAGCCGGTTTGAATTAGTGGTAAGCTGCACCAGTGCAAATGGCAGCATGGAGTGGCTTATCTGTCTACACTAGGGGCAGGATTTTTCAGAAGTGCTCAGACTTGGCCTCTCTCTTCTCCCATTGGCAGGTCAGCAAATGTCTGTTGAATAACTGGTGTGCATGGAGCCAAGGGGTTTGACCACATCACAGCTGCCGAGGTGCGAGCAACAATCCCTAGCTTCCTCTGCAGCGAGGGCTGGGCTAAGAGTTGTTGCTGGTATGGCTGGAGCTGTAATTTGGACACAGTCTGTGGCGTACGTGTGTGAGCGTATGGAGCTGATTTTGTCTGTAGTGCAGATCCGTCTCCAGGCCTGACCCAGCCATGACTGCTCCTCCAGCATTTTATTCAGCACTGATGAGGTATTGGCTTTGTGGCAGGAAAGGCTAAATTCATTCCCACGGAGAGTCCTGGGAGCAAAGGCCGAAAACTTTCCATCACTGTGTTTCCTAGAGATTTTTCTGACGGGGCTGCTCTCTGAGTCCACTTCCCCAGCTGAAAGCAAACTGTACAGAGAAAGGGGCCGGGGGGTCCCAGCACCGACGGGGTCAGTGTGGAGACACTCTTGGTTTTCGCTGGTACAACCGAGGGCAGAAACTGGCCAACTGTGAATGACTCTGCGACAAGCAGTGAAATTGGTGGTGATGTGGGCCGCTGCCTGATAGGCGATGCCATGTCTGAAACCACAGCCTGGCTCATCTTCTATTAGCAATTAGGGCTAGATAAATAATAATTGCTGTTGATATAACAGTATTACCTAGAGGGCCAGTGTTCCCTCTAATTTTTCCCACCCATGTGCGGAATGAATTTTGTTATGTGCAGCAATATGGAGGTGATGTGTGGAGGGGGTGGGGCCCAAGGCGTTTGGAGTGTGGGAGGGGGCTCAGGGCTGGGGCAGAGGGTTGATGTGCAGGGGGTGAGTGCTCTGGCTGGGGATGGGAGCTCTGGGGTATGGCTAGGGATGAGGGGTTTGGAGTACAGGCTGCCCCAGGGCTATGCCGGGGAGAGAGGACTCCCCTCAGCTCTCTCTCCCCACAGCAGCACCTGGGGCTGGGGCTGTGGGATAGGTGCCTCTTCTGCGCCTCTCCCGTGGCCAAGACAGGTCCGTGGCTGGGCTGGGTTGGGCATAGGGGAGGGGCGTGTCTCATGGTTGGGCTGGGTTGGATCCGGGGCTAGGGGAGAGGAATATCTCCCCACCGCAGCCCTGTGTGCGTGCACGACACTTAACAGGCTGCTGTGCGGCCGCGCAGCTTAGGGGGACCTCAGGGCCCCAGCCAAGAACAGTGACCCATCATGCTAGGTACTGCAAGTGCATAGTGAAAGACAGTCCCAGCCTTGAAGAGATTACAATCTAAATAGGAAAAGAATCAGTTACAGGCCCTATTTTCACATGGGAACCGAGGCGCAAAGAGATCTCGGGACAAAGAGGACAAGGTCAGACAAAGAGTCTGAGGAAGAAGCAGGAACTGAAAAGAGATCCTAGGCCAGCGCTTGTAACCACGAGACAAACCTTCAGCCCCAAATACGGCAGCCAGACGTCCAGAAACAGGTATTTGGTGTTTCTAACAGCATTTGCTTTGCCCGTGTTTCTGCTTCTTTGGCATTCGCTTCCCCTGAGCATTCAAGCCATTGAGTTTAGCTGGGATGAATGGTCCCGGAGCTTGGGCAGGCCTCACTGCAGAACGAATGCATCTGAGGAAACCACAACCCGATGGCAGACATTTCTTGAGCAGCCACAGCGGCTAAATTCATCAGCTAGATGATCTGTTGCAAATTATTCCCTGGGCTCTATGAGGGATAAATTATGATCTGTTTTCCTGGGGGATTAGTTACCTTTGTGAGGTGTGCTCATTGGATCTGGGTGCTACCAGAGGGGATTATTGGATATGCTACGTGCATGGATACAAGAGGGGATTATTGGACATGCTACATGCGTGGATAAGACCTGGAAGGTAGAGCAGTCACACATGTGCACAGGCTTGTTAAAAGCTGGTGCAAACACATACATTTCCCTGCATACACGTGACTCTTTCTCCGTATCATGCAAGAGGCAGGTAAAGTCACGGTGACAGGACCAGAAGCTGACCTCAGTTACACTGGTGTAAATCCAGAGAAACTCCATTATAACAGTGGAGTAAACCCAGACTGACACCGATAGAGCAGCCATCGGGGCCCGGCCCGCTGTTGCCGATACCCGTACAACGTTGCTGTGGACACGTGTGATCCGCTGTGCGATGCTGCAGCGTGTGCACATGTGCGTGGTCCACTGTGCAATGTTGTGGCGTGTGTGTATGTTGTGCATGTGTGTGTGTAAATCCCACAGGAATCAGCTTCTGGTGATCAGAATAGCTCAGGGCATGGCCCAGAGCCTCTCTTATTTAACTCTGGTCCTTTCTTCACTCCTTCTTCCCAGTTCTCATTCCCTCCTTTTTTCCATACTCTCTTTCTCCCTCCACCTCTCCTTTTGCTCCACTCACATTCATATACCAAGGCCTTTTCTTTTTTTTGGAATAGAATTATGAAAAATAAAGCCCTTGTTCTGAGCTGCACCGTGTCTCCTGCCAGAGAGGGGTCTTATTCATTAAGGTAATGGTCTCATATGCATTTGGGTCTGTTATCAGTAACACTCTAAAGGAAAATGGGCTACTTAAATCTATTATATCATTTCTTTATTCACCATGTGCTGCCATTTATTCCTACATGACACTGGGCTCTAATAGCCCCAGTTCCGAGAAACCCTAAGCATTAGCCACCAAGCAGCTCATTAATTCACTGTTTTTATTCTTGGGAAAATAGACTCCGACTGCAGGAAAGCTCAGACACCGACGGCTCAGCTGAAAAAGAAATGCTTTCCCATGCCAGCATCCCTGTGCAACCCTCTTCCCTCCCCACCCCGCCCCACGCCACACAGGACATCCTCTGCTGGGGGGTGCGGAGACAGAACGAGTTCGAAGAGTGGGAGGGAGACAGACAGACACGCTGCCAATGCCAGCCTGTCATCAGACTCTTATTGGTATTCTGGTCATGCTTAGGACCCGTGGCCATGGACCAGGACCTGCACTGTGCAAGGTCCTGTACAAACACAGAACAAATAGAAAGCACACTACCTGACTCAGTGCCATGCCCTCTCTCCTCCCCTTTTTCCTCACTGGAAGCAGCTAGGGGAGATGTATTGGTGACCTGGGGGCTAGAATAGGTCCCATCAGAAGAGGAACAAACCTATCCTGGCCGTGCTAAGGCCCAGTCGTGGGCAAGAGCACACGGATGGCGTCCCAGCTGGTATTGGCAGAGCGCTGCTAAGAAGAGGTTTACAAGTTCCACAGCTGGAGAACAGTGTGTTGCAAGGGTTCCCCTGAGAAATTCTACCAGAGCTGCAGTTTGCATGAAGAGAGGAGCCCATGCCGTCTGCAGTCTGCCGAGGCGGCAGCTCCTGAGAAGGGGGGTATGTCGCTTGGCACAAAAGTTGCCGGCTCCCTGAGTGTGTGTGTATGTCCCAGAAGCTTCAAGCCTTGCTCTCCCCAAGTCTGAGAAAGGTCACATACCTCACCCCCTTGAGAGAAGACCTTGCTGGCTGCAAAGAAGCTCCTTCCCCTGAGTCCTGCTCTACTATGGGCTTCACAGCTGTAAACCAGGAGCCAACTGGCCAGATCATCAGCTGATATAAAGCAGCCTAGCTCAACTGGAATCCGTGGAGCTATGTGGATTGACATCTGCTGAAGATCTGGCCCAGTAATGTGACTCCAGTGTAACTGAGATTAGGCACTGGCTGTGGCTGTTTGATGCAAGCCCTTGGCTGGCCACGCTTTCATCCCAAGGCACAAATTGTCCCAGGTGGAGACCTCCCCTCCCCCTTCCTCCCTTATGCTCCTACTCTGGGGGTTGCGAGCACTTGATCAGACAGAGAATTGAATGTTTAGATGATAGCAGAATTAATTCCAGGCAGGTACAATGAGACCTTCCTTGAGAGCCCTTGAAGGAAATGAAAGGCCCCTCATCCCAGCTCCGAGCCACAAATCCATATGCTCTGCCACTTCTTTTCAAACACACACAGCCTGAAAAAGCAGCCGCATCTGCTTCATGAAAGACAAGGACTCCGCTGAGAGCCCTGACTCCCACGCCTGTCATTCTCCTGCCCGTGCCATGCCAAGTGGGCACGATGCCGCCATTGTCCTGGGTCTTTGGTCTCTGTGTCCCCAGCCTTCCTCCCCGAGTCAGGGACGCAGCAGACTCTGGAGAGCTGTGTGCGCGCCAGCTGTGTTCTGTGCTGATATTTCCAATTCCAGCAAACGAGGCCTTCCGGTCACTCTAGGGGGCTGGGCTCCTGCGAGGAAACTCGCCTGAATTCTGCTGCTCGCCTGCAGCAAACAGCCATCCTAGAAAAGACCAGAAGGAACTTTACACCCATCTCCTCCAAAAAGGCACCAACTTGAGATGAGCAGCAGTATGGTCTAGCAGAAGAGGGCACTAACCTGCCATTAGGATTGCTGAGAGCTAGTCTTGACTCTGCCACTGATGTGCTGTACGTCCTTGAGCCAGTCACTTACCCTCCTTCCCGTTGCCCTTATCTGTTTGGATTAGGAGCTGTCTCAGACAATGATGCCTCTGTGCAGTGCCTGGCACAATGGGGCTCGGTTAGGACCTCTAGCTGCTACTGTAATCCACATGATAATAAGGAAATGTGGTTAAGCCAGAACCCCAGATCTGGTCCCCATCAAACTTTGGGACGGTTCCTCTCCAGATCTGGAGAGTGGGTTTCTGGCTCCCATGCCTCAAGGCTCAGAGACATGCAGCAAAACTGGGCCTGACCTCCATGATGTCACTGATCCTTTTCAAATGCCATTGTGGAACCCCCATCCCTAAAGAACAGCCGGGTTTCAGGACAACCTAGGGTGATCATATTTGCCAAAGGGAAAACGGGCCACCATGCGGGGCCGGCCCAAGCCCCCTGCCTGCCTCCTGCGCGAGACTGGCCTGAGTCGCTCACCACTCACCCTGCCTGCCCCCCACGTGAGGCTGGGTCACTGCTCACCCTGCCTGCCCCCCGCACGAGATGTTGCTGCTTGGTAGAGCCCTGCCTCCTCCCCTGCGCAGGGCTGGCATCACTGCTCGTCTCCCCACACTTTCCGCCCCATCACCCCCACTTTTCTGACAAAAGCGGGCCCCTGTCCCGTTTGCTCTTGCCAACTGATCAAGTCAGCACGCACACTTCTGCCAAAATAAAGGTTGGGACAGGGCTTAAAAACGGGACTGTCCTGGCCAAAACAGGGCATGGGGTCACCCTAGGCTTGACATGCTGCTTTGCAGTTGAGGCGAGATTCCCCTCAAAGCACTTTACCCACTTTCGTTCCTGAGGTGTTGCACGACCATTGGGGCTGTAGGTCAAAATCATGATCCCTTCTTCTGGAGACATGGAGAGGGCAAAGTGACTGAGCTGTGGTCTCACCGCAGGCTGGCAGCACAGCCAGCAGCAGAATGCAGGAGTCATTGTAACGCTCAGTAACCCTGCCTCCGGGGCCCTTGTGCTAACTGCTAATACTCCCTTTGCTGGTGCTGCCACTGAACATTATCACCAGCATCAAAACTCCAGCTGTCCCTTCCCCTTCCTCCACTGAATGGAAAGCTGTGTAGAGATAACAACCCGCTGCAGGTGTTTGCCAGGGGGGCCTGGAGTGTCTTGTTACCACCTGTGCCTATCTCCCTGCCAAGGCAATCCCTTTCGCTGCTGGAAAGGAGGGCAGAGACGCTGATAGACAGGAGGGGAAACTGCATACAGGATCCTTCCAGGATCAACCCCAAGAGACTTCCATTTCTGTCTCTGTGAGCAATTTCTCTCCTCCCTTTCAACCCGGCTCCTGGCTGGTGCATCTGGCTAGCAAGCAAATACGCCAGCAAATACCTGCCTGCCAGATGTGCACAGCTGTACGCAGGCCACAAGTGAGCCATCTGTGGCCCATCCAGCGGTGCGTGCCAGTTGCGTTTTGCGGGGAGCCTTAAAGAGAAAGTCTAAGCGTGCATTAGAGGAGAGGAGCGGGGCTCGGGAGACTTGCAACCAAATTCTCTGCAGCAGGGTTAGCGCTTGACGCAAAGAGAATGAGGTGCTCAGAATGATGGTGATGAGAGACCACAGAGGCGCCTTAGTCAGACGGACCCGTTTAGCTTCAAGCGGGAAATTGCATTTCTGCTTTTAAAAGAAAAGATGCAACGACATTGCAACGGGGTAAAAAGAATAAAATCAAATCCACGCTGATGAGGTTAAAAGCTCTGGTGAGCAGAGGTGGGCAGACGCACAGCACAAGCCGCCCAGGGAAACCAGGGCTGATAAAGAACCTGCCGCAGAAAGGAAATGCAATTACCGGCCTGATCCTGCTTCCAACCTGTACTTTTGTGTCTAAACAAAGCAGGTCACGGCGGGTGCACGGCCAAAGGCTTGGATTTAACTCTCCCCGCGGGGACATTCTCACCTAGGACCTGCAGCCAGCTCCTTTGCCAGCGTGACGCCAAAGACATCAACAGATTATTACTACAGGAGGGAATTTGGCCCTCACTGTGTCACCCTGGCACACTGTCATGTTCTCGCTCCGGAACACACCGTGTGTGTGTGTGTGTGTGTGTGTGTGTGTGTGTGTGTGTGTGTGTGTGTGTGACATAAAGGTTTTATCAGCACTCCCCTGGGACAGGCTGTATGATTCCCTCATGGCTGTGCCCCTCTCAAGCCATGAGGACGCTCAAGCCATCCTGCCGCATCACAGCATCCTCTGTTCTCTTCCCCCTCACCCTAGCTCAAGCTTACCCAGAGACCTGCATGGAAAGCAGTGTCAGGCTGCCCCCCCGCCCGCCCATAGCGTCTCCTTTCACTGCCCCACCTGAGGCTTGTTTTCTCTCTTGATGCCTCTAATGAAGCTAAGTGGCTGCCACTTGAAAGTTTCCACTTCCTGCCTCAGGGCTGATTGCTGCTGAACTGGTAGCGGCAGCTTCCCAAGGCCTAGCCTCAGTGGATGGTGACCCCCAGGGAAGGGGATATGTAGTGAGCCGTGCCCTCTGCTTACCAAGGGCCATTAGAGCACTGCCTGCCTGACCTAGGGGCCTAGGAGACAGGGGGCTTGGGGGCCTGGTGTCTGGGACCAGGGCATATAAGAAACATGCACTAACGCACGGATGCATGATCTCCTTTGACACCCTGCACGGCTCATCAGCTGCACATTGGTGTTACAGGCTGGAACCAAGAATAAGCAGGGCGGCTTTGCTGGCGGCAAGGCACCAATTCTCCACTGGCACTTGGAGGAAGGGAGACTGGTTTCTCTGCTGTAGTGTGTACATGTAGCATGGCTGAGAGACGCTGGATGTGGTTCTCTGTCAATCCAGTGAACTGGTGCAGAGAGAGAGAGAGAGAGAGAGAGAGAGAGAGAGACACACACACACACACACACACACACACACACACACACACACACACACACACACACCCCTACCTACCTTGGCCTGGAAGGACCCACTGCTAAGGGCCATTCATGGCCCATTCAGCCCTGAGGCTCTCTTTTAAGATGACTCACAATGAGGACAGGGCAGCAGGTACCAGTCAGTGGCACTGGGTCTTTATTGCAGGTTGCAGTGGGGGCATTGGTTGACCGGACTGTGAATGGAGACACTCGTTTCATGCAACACACAGAGGGTGAGTCTTGGTGTGTGTGGCATGTCCCCCAGTGAGCTGCATCTATCAGAGATGGACGCTGAGGGAGGGAGGTGCAGTTCGATCTGTTTGCACGAGTCATAAGAACATAAGAGCGGCCATACTGGGTCAGACCAGAGGTCCATCTAGCCCAGTATCCTGTCTTCCAACAGTGGCCAATGCCCGATGCTTCAGAGGGAGCGAACAGAACAAGGAATCATCAAGTGAGCCAGCCCCTGTCGTCCATTCCCAGCTTCTAGCACAACATGTTTGCAAATATTTATTGCCGAAGGTGAAAAGACAGAGGAGGCAAGTCAAGGCCACTGGCACAAAGGAAGAGGGAGTGAGAAATGCGAGGAAAAAGAGAGAGACGCACACATGCGCATATCTAGCGATCGTAGGGGTTTATCCTACCATCCAGCACCATAGTATCAGGGCGCCTCCCATATCAATAAAAGAGCAATAGCAAAGTCCTTAGTAGACTCCATGCATCTCTGGCACATCTCTCTTTTTGGGGTCAGAATCCTGCTTGGGGGGGAGATTTTCATTTTCTTGTTTAGATTTTATCCATTCCCTTGATTTGGATTTATCCTTGTTGGTTGGTAAGGGATCACTGGGGAGCGGGGGGCCTGGAAGGAAGGGGAGATCACTGGGGAGTGCGGGGGAGGAAGTGCGGGGGGATCACTGGGGAGCAGGGGGGCAGTGCGGGGGGATCACTGGGGAGTGGGGGGCCAGTGGGGGGGATCACTGGGGACCAGGGAGGGCAATGTGGGGGGATCACCGGCTAGTGGCGGGGCATCGGTGTTGAGAGTGAAAAGAACAGGAGTGCTTGTGGCACCTTAGAGACTAAAATTGATTTGAGCATAAGCTTTCGTGGGCTGTAGCCCACTTCATCGGATGCATGCAGTGGAAAATACAATAGGAAGGCAGCAGTCCCGGTCTTCAGTGGCAAGGGGCCCTTCAGTGCTACTGAAGACGCGGAGCAACTGAAGGGCCTTCCGCTGCCAAAATGCCCCTCGAGTCCTGGCCCGGTGGCGGTCCGGGTCTTCGATGGTGGGGGGCCCTTCAGTCGCTCCAGGTCTTCAGCAGCATTTCGGCGGCGGGGGGCCCTTTAGTGCTGCCGAAGATGCGGAGCGACTGAAGGGACCCCGCCGCCGAAGACCTGGACCGCCACCAGGTGAGTACAAGTGCCGCAGCTCCCCTGCTGTGCCCCAGGCCCCCTGAATCCTCTGGGCGGCCCTGCCCAAAGGATGGTCAGATTCTGGATTATTCAGAGCCAAATACAGCCCCAGGACAGCTGCGTCAGGGGTGAGTTTGGCCTGTGGTGTCAAATTCCCTTTTTGCCAGCTCAGCACTATGGGGCAGTGAAGGCTGGTTAACTTTTACAAGACTATAGGTGTAAATCAGACTAGATCTACTGACTTCAAAGAGGCTTTGCAGATTTACACCAGCAGGGGATTTGGCCCAAGGAGCCTCTATCCATAGCCTGTGCAGCCTTTATTTGGGAGGTGGTCTGCAAGAGGCCAGGGGTGAGATCCTGGCCCCACTGAGGTCCACAGGAGTTTTGCCATTGACTTCGCAGAGACAGGATTTCACCGAAGTTACTAGGAGCAAAGGCTGCCCTTTCCCCAGGAGGCCACTGATTCTCCCTTTCTGGCTGTCTGGATGTCCTGGGCCTGATTCTGAGCAGTTGTAACTCCAGAGGAAGTCGCCCGAAGCTGTGGGTGCCTGGCACAGTCTGAAATCCGGCCCTCCAGGTCTCAGGCGGCTCCTGTCAGCTGCTGGCCTGTCTCCAGAATCTGTTCAAGCCATTTCCTCAGGGCCCCATGGAACGGTGGCATCAACCATCTTCAGCAAAACTCCAGGATAAAACAGTGCACCCTAAATCCAGCTGCTGAGCCAGGGGCTTCCTTGGGAGAGTCCCCCTGTTCCTGGCTGCTCCTCCCTCCTACAGGCCACCGGCTCCAGGGACCTGGTTCTTACAGCTCCCGCCTCAGCTGAGCTCTTTCATCCTGGATACCAATCTCCTGTGCTCATCAGGCAACCCCCCAGCTCCTTGCAAAATCAACAGGGCTTTGCCTCAGAACTGGGCTGGCTGCTTTCAGGCTCTCTAAGCGGCAGACCGCCTTGTTACCATCCCCTGTAAGTCAAGGTATCTGCCAAATCACTGGCCACTTGTAGAAAGCTGGGCCTGTAATCCCTGAGCTCTGAGGCTTGGTCCCTGGGAAGCTTGGTTTCCCTGCATGTCAACCTGCTGACACCAGGGATGAAGTAAACAAGATTCTGCTCGGCTCTGTGGAGAGGGGCTGCTCAGGGGAGACCATCTGCTCCAGTCTTGAGCCCCGGGCCTCCCCCGCTAGGTGTCCAGGTAGGGAACTGCCACAGACTTCAACGGGGGAGTCACGGCATGACCGGGTTCTTTCCTGGTGAGGTGAGGAGTGACTTCAGAAGTCACCAGGCACAGTGCAGCATCCTCCAAGACTGAGTCTCTGGGTTTGGAATCTGGAGAGCCAGAGCCCTTGGGGTGACCTCTCTGTCTCCTCTCCCCATCACCCTCTCCCTCTTTCATCTTCCTTCTTTCCTCCCTCCTTCACTGACTTGCTTTCCTTCTCGCCATCCTTTCCCTCTCACTTTCCCTACACTCCTTCCCTCCTTTCTCTGGGATGCACCAGCATCACCCTGCTGAAAGACCATTTTATGAACCACCATTCCTTACATGGTAACAGCTGGCCGCTCCTGGTGACACTGGAGCGGTTGGGACACGAAGGCCATTAGAATCCAAGAAGCGACAGAAAGGCCTGTGGAGCTAAAGAAGGGGAAGGAGAAAGAAAGGAGGAAGGGAGAAATGAAGGAGAGAGGGGGAAGAAGAATGACAATGAGAAGGGAGAGGGGAAGGAATGAAATGAGAAGAGAAAGATGCTGGGAATATAATACATTCAACTAGTTGTAACACCTAGACCATCATCAGGGCGCTTTTCAAACAGCCCTGTCCTGAGGTAGGTCACTGTCAGTGCAATTAGAGAGTGACAGAGCCAGGGGAGGAACCCAGGAGTCCTGGCTATCAGTGCCTTCGCCCTGCCTCTTGATTCTCTTTCGACCCAGCTAGACTCTCCTTAAGCTGGCGAGGTTGAGGGGGGGAAATGCACTAGAGCTCTCTGCTTAATTAGTAGCAATAGCTGAAGCCCTTGAGAGACAAAGGCTCATCTCTGTCTGCCCCACTTTCAGCAGCACTTGGGAGCCAGGGGTGGGGAGCAAACTGCTTAGAAGCCAGAAAGCGCCCTGAATTCTGTCACCATGGCTGCACAAACACAGCTTCTGTTATCTACAGAGAGAGGAACAAAACCCTCCTCCCGCCCCCTTCCTGTCTCAGCTGCAGCTGATAAAAGAAGGAAAAATAAACTAAAACATCAGGAAACAAACAGGCAGGGAATAAATCAGCCTCCTTCAACACATGTCCTATTTACATGAGGGGCCTTGGAACCGCTGGGCGTGCCTGATGCAGGGACTTATATTTCCAAACCAGGCTAGCAATCCAGCCTTGCCAACCACTGGAGTTTCAACAGTCTGCAGCCAGGCCCCCTAAAATCATGAGGCTGGTTTAAAAATCATGAGGGTTTAAAAAACCCCACAACATATATGGGGTCCCTTTTATTTGACTTCTGGTTTTGGAGCCTTTAGGGTTCGCATTTGTCTCCACAACCCCAAGGGACAGAAACAAGATTTGAGTGTAATTCACATGACACCAGGTCTTTCAGAAATACTGCGCGGCTTGTGATAAACCCATGAAAACTGGCAACTCTGTAATAGCCACAGATTCATAGAACTGAGGCCAGAAAGGACCATTATGATAATCTAATCACACAAGAAAGTTGCATCCAGTGACTCATGCATCAAATTTAACTTCTGGTTGAACTCCAGCATGGCTTTAAGCAAGTTGCCCAGTTTCAGGTTAAAGAATTTAAGTGACGCAGGATCCACCAAATCCTGACATAAATTGTTCCAATGGTTAACTATCCTTGTATGGCCCGGCTCCACCAAAGTATTTAGACTCCTAACTTCCATTTCCTGGCTTCGGTTTTAGTCATGGGAACGTTGCATGTATGTGAAAGGCTTTGCCCGTGTTAAATGTCTGGATCTGTTTTTCCTTTGATGGAAAGTGCCCTGCCTCCACACACACATTTCTTCTAGTTAATGTTTCTTTGGTCCTCTAGCAATGCAACTTCACCCCCGTTGTTCCAATCTGGGGCATGAGAGACGTCAGTGGGAGATTTATTAAGAGAGGCCTCGCAGGAGTGAGCCCTTGCTCTTAAAACTCCCCACTAGTAAGCAGACTCACCTACATGAACTGGTTTAGTTTGCAGATTTCAGATCATAACAACTCATCAGGCCAGGCAGCCTTCCAAGATCAGGTTCTTGTAAATATCTCTGGCTGCCCTGATACCGCCACAGAAACGGCCCTGTTCTCCACTGCCAGATACAGTCACAAACATATGTAACCCCTGTTGTAATGATACAAATTATTTGATAGCCTGGTCTGGGGCTGGAACCAAATTTCCAAGGCCCAAGAGCTGGACCCATGAGGTTATTTTCACTAGGTTGCTGATTTTCTCCAAGATCCATCCATCAACCCAGAGCTAAGAACAAGGCTTCATAGAACCTCAGACACACAACATGGGAATAGATTTATTAGGTCATCCGGCATGGGAAGGAGTGGTATCCAAGGGGTTAATTCTGGGGACTGTAAATCAAGCTGGGTTCTAAACCCAGCTTTGCCACTGACTGGCTGTGTGACCTTGCACAATGTCTCTGTACCTCCATCTCCTCTGCTGCGCAGTGGGGATAACAGACCAGTGCTCACTGTGAGGCACAAGGAATGAAAAAAAGCTGGCTGGGCAATTTGAGATCTTCAGAGGGGGTGGAATCCATCCCCATGCAGAGGGACCAGAACAAGATCTACGCACCCGTCAACTCTACGGCCCAGATTCTCAAAGATGTTTAGGTGCCTGACTCCCACTGATTTCCTAACTACTTCTGAGGATCGGCCTACTTGATTCAGGGGACAATTTGCTCTGTAAAGGAGTGAATGTCTTTCCTGCCCCCACCACTTACTGGTCAAGGCCGCAGACTGCAGTTGCCATCTCGATTGACTCAGGAGTCCCTGGCTAAGAATGGAAAGGAGCGGGGTTGGCTTATCAAAGGACCAGCGTGTATTTTTGACCAGCCCATTTTGTGCAGTCCATGCGACCCCTTGTCTTCTTGTTAGAATAACTTTTTATTGCAATATGTCCCCTGCTACACCCGCCCCTTGTGCCACTTGCCTGGTCGGTCTTCTTTCCTTTGTCTGCCCCCTCCGTGGTCGTGTAACTGCTATTGTTCAATCCCTGCAACTCAAAAGCCAGCCTGACCTAATTTGAATCAGCGCTATTGAATCCTTTCTTGTTTTATCTCCCGGCACAAGGGATGTGCTCCCAGTTCCATGGGCTAATTGGGGGTATTGTGAAGGCAGCTTTGTCTTTCAGCCCCGGGTTGTCAACTTCCCTGCTTGATGGGGCTCTGAGCTCCCCTGAATGTCTCTCCACTCTCCTGTAACAAATTATGCCGACTGTTGGGGGGCTGGAGAGGGGGACTTGGGAGCCATTATGGATTGTCACCGAAACAAAGCAGAGCATGACACTGCTCACTACACCGGTGAAAAAGCCAATTTAGAAGGGGATAATTCAGTCAGTGCAGTGACGAGCAATACACAGGGTCATTTACCCCTCACATCTAAATTAGCCCCTGCTTGTTCTTTTAGTGTTGTTTATACAACATCGAGAGGCTTGCAATTGAAACAGACAAAAGGTAGGAAGGGAAACCACCTGCCCATGGTCACACAGCAGAACTGGAATAGATTCTAGGTGTCCTGATTGCCAGGCCAGTGGCCTACCCACTGGGTGGCACCACCCCTCTCTGTCTCACTCTTTCTCACTGAGCCCGTCTAGATTATGAAACTGACCAGAGTTAAGCCTGTTTATTGAATGTGGCTTGAGTGACTGCAATGTGGTGTTGGTCCTTGTTGTCCCTTCGTGCCTTTTTGGGGGGGCTTGATTCTGCTCTTACGACTGCTGCGGAGAATCGGATCCACTCGTGCCCTGCCATCATCTGGGCTGTGCTGTCTGTTGGAGGCGCAGCACAGACTCTGCCCTGTCCTTTCTCCAAAGTGTTCACTTATTCTTGGAGTTAAATAGGTCTTTGTGGCGTGGTTTGAAACCATCTGGTCTTGTCCAGGCTGATCTTCTCCCACCAGTGGTTTAGTGCCACTGCAGCTCTGCTGGAGCATGCAAAGGTGGGAACACTCATCTGGCTTCTGTTTCTTTCACCACCTTGTCAGCTAGATGGGCCACACTATTGCTGTCACGGCGGTTAGCCCCATGGGGACTATGCTGGCAGTAGTGGGATTCTGGGAGACATTAACAAAAGTGCTAATTCAGACAAGGTCCCACGGCTTCAGTGCGGCTATGGAACATAATTTAAGATCCAGGTCCTACCGCAATCTGAAACCACGTTTGCAATATTGCCAACCCCCAGACTCATGAGCCAGGCCCTCAAAAATCACGAGATTGGCTTAAAAATCATGGGATTTTAAAATAAACTGATATATTTTTGTGTCGTTCTTTTGATTTGCCTTCTGGAATCTGAGCCTTTGGGATGCGTTTGCATCACACTTGCAAGCTTTTCTCTGCAGCCACCAGGGCAAGAAACTTATTTTTTTTCAAACATGGAAGCCAAGATCCTTATGTAACCTCATGATTGCTGGAACTGGGGCTTTAAGAAAAACTTCAAAAATTATGAGCCTCACCATGAAATCAAGAGATGATTTGCAGATGATGCAAAACTACTCAAGATAGTTAAGTCCAAAGCAGACTGCGAAGAGCTACAAAGGGATCTCACAAAACTGGGTGACTGGGCAACAAAATGGCAGATGAAATTCAGTGTTGATAAATGCAACATAATGCACATTGGAAAACATCATCCCAGTTATATGTATAAAATGATGGGGTCTAAATTAACTGTTACCACTCAAGAAAGAGATCTTGGCGTCTTTGTGGATAGTTCTCTGAAAACATCCACTCAATGTGCAGCGGCTGTCAAAAAAGCGAACAGAGTGTTGGGAGTCATCCAGAAAGGGATAAATAATAAGACAGAAAATTTCATATTGCCTCCAAATAAATCCCTGGTATGCCCATATCTTTAATATTACATGCAGATGTGGTTGCCCCATCTCAAAAAAGATATATTGGAATTGGAAAAGGTTCAGAAAAGGGCAACCAAAACTATCAGGGGTACGGAACAGCTTCTGTATGAGGAGAGATTAAAAAGACTGGGACTTTTCAGCTTGGGAAAGAGATGACTGGGGGGATATGATAGAGGCCTATAAAATCATGACTAGTGTGGAGAAAGTAAATAAGGAAGTGTTATTTACTCCTGCTCATAGCACAAGAACTAGGATTTACCACATGAAATTAATAGGCAGCAGGTTCAAAACAAATAAAAGGAAGTATTTCTTCACACAACGCAGTCAACCTGTGGAACTCCTTGCCAGAGGATGTTGTGAAGACCAAGACTATAACAGGGTTCAAAAAAGAACTAGATATATTCCCGGAGGAAAGGTCCATCAATGGCGATTAGCCAGGATGGGCAGGGAGGTGTCCCTAGCCTCTGTTTGCCAGAAGCTGGGAATGGGCGACAGGGGATGGATCACTTGATGATCACCTGTTCTGTTCAGTCCCTCTGAAGCATCTGGCATTGGGCAGTCAGAAGACAGGATCCTGGGCTAGATGGACCTTTGGTCTGACCCAGTCTGGCCGTTCTTATGAGAGTTGGTAATACTGTGTTTGTCACTGGCTCAGGGATCACACCAGGTGACTGAACTCCCAGACAAGGTCATATTTCTTGAAAAGTCCTTAGTGAATGGAGCCTTCTTTAGAAAAAGATGTTCAGGACAATGTTCAGGAGGGCAGCCCTGATGGTGGCAAAAGGCTTTGGTTTAGTCTCTCTCTTGACTGGCAGATCTAGTCATTTGGCCTCAGATCCAGTCAGGAGCATAAGTAAATTTAAGCACATGACTGGCTCCACTGAAGTCTACAGCTCCCAGGGAAGTTGCATTTAGAGTCACTTGTATGTACGTGCCTTCCTGGATCAGGGCCAAGGGCTGATGTAACTGGGTCTGGAGCCCAGGTACCATGGTGCCAGGTGAGACAGAAAAGCCTAGATAGATAGAGTAATTTAGTCCACATGTGAGCAGGGCCGGTGCAAGCATATTTTGCGCCCTAGGCGAAACTTCCATCTTGCGCCCCGCTCCCCGCCCAAATCACGTACATTATAGACAATACACAGTCACAGAGTAACATGTTATAATTTAGAATTTATGTTTCTGCGCTTTAAGTTTAGCAAATTTAGAAACAAGTTCCTCCAAGTCAATGCTGTGAGCAATGTCATGTTCTAGTGACAAGGTAGATAGCCCAACAAGTCTTTGTTGCAGCATTGATGTTTGCATGTATGTTTTTATCAACTTGAGCTTCGAGAAGCTTCGCTCACCACTGGCCACAGAAACTGGGAGAGTCAAGAGGATGCGAAGAGCAATAACTGTGTTAGGGACACTATCTGTCAGCTGGGGGTCAGGGCTGTGGGGAGGATGGGGTGAGGGGGTTTCCAGCTCAGAGGGACTTGGCTCGGAGCTGGGGGTCAGGGCTGTGGGGGGGATGGGGTCGAGGGGGTTTCCAGCTCAGAGGGACTGGGCTCGGAGCTGGGGATCAGGCCTAGGTGGGGGATGGGGTCGAGGGGGTTTCCAGCTCAGAGGGACTGGGCTCGGAGCTGGGGGTCAGGGCTGTGGGGGGGATGGGGTCAGGGGGGTGCCTGGGGGCACTGGGGCAGCTCAGCCCTGCAGGCTGCTGTTCTCTCCAGCCATCCAGGCACAAGGGGAGCAGCAGCAGGGACCAGCCAAGGACCAAGGGGGCAGGAGCACGGGCACTTGAGGCCGACCTGTGGGAAGCACTTGCTTACCTTGCCCAACGCATGAGCGCTGGGGTCCTCTTTCTTCCTCCGCTCCACCAGACCACTGCTGAGGCTCTTTTCTTCTCCATGCCCCTCACTGGGGCTGACATGGAGCCTGAGCCAGGGGGCAGCCCCCGCTTTCCTCAAGAAGCCCTGGTGTCGCACTGCCCTCGCAGGGCTCCTGCCACATGCCCTAAGCAGAGCTGCGCAGCTCTGCCCAGCCGCCGGCGCTCCTGCCGGCAACGAGAAAAATGGCACAGGCTGGAGCCCCTGCTCTGGGAGGGAGAGGGATTCTGAGCTTCTGCCGGCAGCCCAGGGATTCCCCTGGGTCAGCGCGCCACGGGCAGCCCGAACCTCTGGGCTGCTGCGGTGGCGCCCTGACCCAGGGGATGCCCTGGGCTGCCGGCTGCCGGGGCGGCGCGCTGACCCAGGGGATGCCTTGGGCTGCCAGCTGCCAGGGTGGCGCGCTGACCCAGGGGATGCCCTGGGCTGCCAGCTGCCAGGGTGGCGCGCTGACCCAGGGGATGCCCTGGGCTGCCGGCTGCTGGGGTGGCGCGCTGACCCGGGGGACGTCCTGGGCTGCCGCCGGCAGCTCATACTCCCTCTCTGTCCCAGCAGCAGCGGCTGCTTAATCATTTAAAAAAAAATTGGGGGGCGCCGCTTTTTGGCGCCCCCAAATCTTGGCACCCTAGGCAACCGCCTAGTCCGCCTAAATGGGTGCTCCGGCCCTGCATGTGAGTCTCTCTGATGAGTCCCTCTCCAGCATACAGTTTTCTTTTCTATAGTTGCGCTGGCAGTGGATTTCTGCAGGCATTGAAACATGTCCTTGAAGAGCTCAAGCTATAGATACGGCCTCAGCGCCAGTCTCATCAAGACCTAACTGAATAGATGTCCCTGGAACCAGGTTCACTTTGACATACACTGGTAGGTGTTCAAACAGCCTCCTTCATCTCAGAGCCCAGCAAGAGCTGCTCTCACTGATACAGAGACACAGACCTACCATAACGGTGTCCACATACGGGCTTTGCGTGCATGTCCCGATTGGGGAAGAGGTGGTTAGAGGAGATAGGTGCTGGGGTATGTTGCATGCACAATATTTTTTGCAAGCTCTGATTTGCAACAGGAGGGATTTTTCTTGTGATGAGTGGCAGTTTCTTTTTGCTCTTCATCAGGACTTACAGCTCAGCAGGGATCAAACTGGTGCAAGGAAGCGCCGCTTTTACTGACCTTGATTGCATCTACTTATATCCAGCACTGAGGCTGGTCCTTACAGCTATCCATACTTTTTGGCGTAGAGGTCTGATTGGGCTGGCTCACAGCAATTCACTGAGCTATTACTTTTCCTGGGATGAGGCTTCCACTTGTGCTCCAGAATCCAAGCTTACATATATTAAAATAAAATACTAATAATAATTCATAATGATAATTAAATTGTCAACCCTTATGGTGGCAAAGAAAACCTTCAAAATGTAAACTGATGCAGTGACCTCTGCCTGAGTCTGTCAGCTGCCTGAACAAGATCTCTGAAACAGGTGTGAACCATCCCTGCTGTCTGCAAGGAGTTATTAACACTGAAATCCAATGTCAGCATTAGCTAGTTCACTGCTGACCAAAGCACGTAAAAAGGCGAGAGATGACTGTGTTATGGAGAACTGAGCTGCCTTAAGTGGAATGGGTGGAGCTTGGGCTGTGGGCGGAGCTTGGGAGAACACCTCCACTCATGTTTGTTTCACTCTCAGTATTCCCAACCCTTTCAACACTGATCCATGTTTAAAAATGCTGAGTCAGCCCCTCCACCCCCCCAAGCATGAGTTTGGCTTGAAAATAAATCATGAGATTAAAAAACTAAAATAACATAAAAGTTTGGGGTCTTTTCATTTCTCTTCAGATTTCTGAGCCTTTAGTTTAGTCAATAGTTGTGTTTTCATGGTTAAGTGGATCACACATTGGACTGGGATGCAGGAAACGTGGGTTCTTTACTTGGTTCTATCACTGGTTGTGGGGTGACCTTAGGCAATTCACTTCCCCTCTCTGCCTCAGTTTCCCCATCTGTAAAATGTGGATTATGATGTTCTCTACTGATGAAAGGTGCTACAGAGGGGCAATCTGGTGTTATTATTATTCATGCTTCTCTTTGCAGCGGGCTAGGAACATAATTTTGTTTAAAAAAGTATATGGAAGCTGAGATTCTCATATAGTTGCATGATTCCAGCAACTGGGGCTTTATAGAAATACCAGTTGTCATGAAACCCGGCAGAGCTGGCAACATTGCATGGTGAGCCCTTAGAGTGACCAGATGTCCCGATTTTATAGGGACAGTCCCGATTTTTTGGGTTTTTTCTTATACAGGCACCTATTACCCCCCCCATCTCCTGTCCCAATTTTTCACACTTGCTCTCTGATCATCCTATGAGCCCTAGTTGTGCAAGTAACCTGTTGGGTGACCTTGGGCACTCTCTGAGCCTCAGTTTCCCCATCTGTAAAATGGGGTTAGTGGCACTGACCTCCTAAGTAAAGGATCCTTTGAGATCTATTGAAAATGAGGTAGTGGTTATTATATTGTGCCCAGTCCTGCTAAGGGTTACCCTGGTAGTGCTGCGTGGTGGCCACAGAGAGCAATATTTGGCCCACGGTGTACCTGAGCAGCTCTGCTTGCAGGCAGGGCTACTGCCCAAGAGTGTTGGAGCAAGCAAGGGAGTTGGCCCAGGCCTGAGTGGGCTGCTCAATCCCTCTGAATCTCATCCAGGTCTCCGGTGCCATCCTCCTGGCTGGCTCCATGCCTCTGATTCCGCCCCTCGGGACACCAGCAGAACTGCCCCCAGCTTCGATGCTGCTGCAATGGGGGCTGAGTTGCTCCCCACATGGAGCTCCCCTTCTCTTCCCCCTTCTCCAGCAGCAGGTCCCTCACTCCTTCAACCCATCCCCAGAACTCCTCTAAGCTCCCTCCATTTCTGCAGGATCCCGCATGACTGCCTTCCCTACAGGCCCCTCCCAGGGTCTTGCTCAGAAGGCCAAGGACAGACTCTTGTTGCTGCTGTCAATTGCTTGGAACTCTCTTTTCTGAGCTGCGGGATCCTTGTTCTGCAAGGAGGGGAAGGAAGGCCTGTCCTATATTTCTGCTCTTCTGCCGACACCTGGTGGCAGCTGCATCCACACTAGTGGAGGCTTGGAGGCAGGTGGGTTGCTCAGGGATAGCACACAGGAGCCATGCAGAATGCAAATCAATCAAAGGAAAATGCAAAGCTGAGACTCTCTGCCAGGCTGGCTGACAAATGAATCAAGCTGCTGGAATCACGTGAGGTTGTGCGTATATCATTTTGGGCTAGTCACGTCTTCCATAGATGCCCTCTACTCCGTGTGGATTGGAATGGCTCAGTGGGCTGCTTACAGGCCTGAAGGCGAGGGGCTCGGGCTGGTACTAGAGTGGAGGATATGCATGGAAGATGCCTATTCCGGCCAAATTTATAAAGTGGCACCTTATCCTAATTTTCAGAGGAGCCCCGCACGATGTGGCGCCCGATTGCTTCCATTGGAGCTTGTGAGTTCTCAGCACTTCTGAAAATTGGGGGTCTCAGGCTAGACGCCACAAATATGGAGGCACACAAAATCCTTGGCCTCTGTGATTCTGAGCTGGGCTTGTCATGAAGGGCCAGGATCTGTAGATTACATGCACTTTAACCCCTCTGCAGCTGAGAGGTACTGGGTATTGAAAACCCCTGTGTAAATATACGATATGCCAACACCATGGGATGAATCCAGCAAGACAGCAAACACCCTCATTTCCCATTGATGTCAACAGGAGCGGAGTCAACTCTTCACAGGATCACACACATATTGCTCTTTGTAGTTATTACTAAGAATTACTATTTTATACTGCTCATTAATTACAATGGCCCATGTTCAGCCAAACTCTCGCCCATGTCCTTTAAGAACGTGATGTGTTGCCAACCCTTGCGATTTCACAATATTTAGTGGTGCTTGTTTTTAAACCCTCAGCTCCTGAAATCAACATGAGACTTTCAATTTTCATTTAAAAAAAATGTTTCTTGTTCTTTCAAAGAAAACCTGGAAACGTGAAGCAAGTGCACCCTAAATGTTCTGAAAACAGAAGACAAATAAAACCCCCCCAAATTTCTTTCTCTCTTTTTTTAAAATCTCATGATTTTGGGGGCCTACCTCATAATTTTTCAGTGCTTGTGGTTGGCAAACAAGTGACCAACGTCAGTCACCTGGGTTAATACATGACTGGGAGGCCCCGGGGCCAGATCCTCAAAGGTATTGCGGCTCATAACTCCCATTGACCTCAATAAAAGCACCCATGGAATAGAATAGTATAGACGAGAACCCATGCCTAAATTCCTCCCTAGGCCCTGATCCTGCAAAACAATTATGTGTGGGCATAGCTTAATGAATTGATTTAGGCTAGTCACAGTCTTGAAGTTAAAACACAAACATTAGTGTTTGCTCAATTAAGGGCCTTTTCAGCAAAGCATGTACGTATGTACTCCTGTATGAGTTACGCACACGCTTAAGTACTTTGCAACATTGGTTCCAATAATACTTAGCTAATAGTGTTGCTTCGTTGTTATTAATAATCAACATTTCTTCTAATAATTGGTAATGAATTAATAGTACTTAACATTTTGGATCCATGCGAGTTCATTGCAAAGGTTGAGGTATTGTATTGCTGTTTGTATCTCCAAAGGGCTTTATGAATTTTTACTTACTATATATACACAGATTCCCAGTATTTATAATTAATATTAATAATCAAAATATTTTGGAATCAGTCACAAATCTATAATATTTAGTGTTATATTATATCCTAGTTTTCCAGCTCTTTTTGTGAAGTTTAACTTACTGTAAACACATTATTATTATTTCTTGTTAATTAATAAGAAACCACCTCATAGTTAATAAATGAAGAATAATTAGGGATTACATTGCACTTTATGCTTAAAGTTCTGCTTGGCTTGTTCTTCGGTGTTTCTCCTGAGTGTGGCTTCAAAATCAATATCAAATAACCTCTGGGTTTCTAATATTATTTCTCAGACTTTTCAGCAATAACCCAGAAGACACATATTTTTAAGAGATATCAAGGCTTATAAGAGACACTTCCTTCATGGGTTTCCGTAGTGTAGCGGTTATCACGTTCGCCTCACACGCGAAAGGTCCCCGGTTCGATCCCGGGCGGGAACATGTTCAATTCTTTTTTATTTCTATTTTCTCAGTTTCAGGCTCATTGAACATCAAGGTTGATTAACCAATAAATTTCAAGTTAAATACCATGACGCTGCAGAGAATTCCTGTGGCCCCCTTGTGTTAAGCAGCCTTAATTCACTACTGTTTATTAGAATAAAGGTTGAGCATTACTTACAACTAAGCAATTAACAACTAATGTTCAAATTTAATTTTGAATTAATTAAAAAAATAAAACCCTAAGCTGCGTTGGCCGGGAATCGAACCCGGGTCAACTGCTTGGAAGGCAGCTATGCTAACCACTATACCACCAACGCGCTTCTAGTACAGCCGGTCCGAGAGCCCTACAGGAGAACAGCACAGTTCTAGGAATGTACCATTCGCTGTCTCTTGGAAGCGGGTAGTGCCTACGAAAGGCATTCTGAGGACTAAACCAATGCCTGTGTGGGAAAGAGGGGGGAGCTGGGCGAGCGAGTGCCCAGGCTCCAGGAGGGGGACAGAAACCTCTTCCATCCTCCTCCCATTAGGTTTAGTTCCCTCCATGGACTCTCAAATTCCCGGCTGAATGATTCCATCCCTCTTCTGCAATGTCGGCTTCCCCTCTCCCTGGTACAATGGTTGCGCCCACGCTCCCCTATCCTCGAGAGTGGTTCCTCCCAAGCTCTTCTCCCTGGTGCCCCTCCCAGGGGCGGGCTGGTTCCTCGCGGACCTCCCCTCTCCGCGGCGTTTCCGCCTCCGGGTTAAAGGTCGCGACTGTGCAGGCCGCCCCCCTTTCCCCTCCCCGTTTCCGGGGCTGCTGTCTGAGTGCCCGGGACATGGAGCGGGAGTGAAGGCGCCCCCGCCCCCCTCCCCGCTGAGGAGCCGCCCCGGCCGGGGGAGGACGCCGAGCCCCGGGGTGAGTCCGGGGGGGGACGCCCCTCCCCGCCGGGGCTCTGACTGAGGGAGGGGCGGGGTCACTGCCCCCCTCCCGCAGGGGCCCATGGCGCGGAGGGGGGTGGGCTGTGCCCCGGGGGGGTGTCCCTGGCTGGGCCTCTGTCCCCATTGCCCAGGAGGATGGGGAGCCCCCCCAGTGCCTGGGGGGGGGCTGTGTCCCTGGCACCCCCTCCCCCGATTTCCCGGGAGGAACGAGGGGGCCTCGCTCCCATTGCCCTGGGGGTGGGGGCATGTCACTCCCCCAGTCTCTTGGAGGGTGGGGGAGTCTGCCCCCCCCGGCTGCCTCTTGGGGGGGCGGGCGGAGTGGGGGCTGTGAGGAATGTGCTCACTCCTTATTTTCGCAGGCAAGCGTCGACTCACCCTTCTGGCAGCTGGGGCGGAGGTTACAGTGAGGCGCATTCCAGCTGCCCTCTTTGCCGGGCATTGCCTTGGCAGCCGGCTCCCTCCTTCAGAGACATAACCGCTTCTCTGGCCTTGCCTGTGACAGGAGCTTGAGCAGGGCTTCTCCACCTTGCTGCTAATGCCTGTGGCTGTTGGCAGCTGCTCCATGCCAAACCCTTTTCCTTTCAGTGCAACTTCTTATTGATTTGCCTGTTTTGGGGTAGGTAGGTCTCTGAGCTGCCAGACAATGCAGGGAAACATTTAAGGCTGTTAGGCCTGAGGATGACAGCGTCTTTGTGGGGCTTGCAGATACAGCAGCAGTCCAGGGTCTTTAGCCCCACTTTGAGCTTTCTGGAGTCAGGGAATATCATTGCCTGGAGCTTTCCCTGATGGAGAGGGCAAGTGAAATAGCCTCTACTTAGCCTCCCCTAGTGTACTGTTGGGTGGATAAGAAGTGGTGGTGGTTTGGACAGGCTCTGGGGTCTGTTAGTGAAGGCTGTTAGTGCTGCAGATCTGGGGCGTATTTACAATCCAAAGCTCTATGAGGGGGTGAGAGATGAGGGAGAGATCCCATAGTACTTTCAGGATTTTCTTGGCTTGGATTTTGCATTAAAGATACATTCCTCCTTAGGGTCTTAAGGAGCAATAACATCTTGTAAATACTAGTGACCCTGGCCATTCTGTCACAGACATCAGGCTGTTGCTGAGACAGAGAATTGTCAGCTCTGTAAACAAGTGGGGGTTATATTCTTGGTGGAGCTGGTGCCTGAAATATATGTAACAGACTTGAGTACTCTCTCTAATCTAGGGCTTTACAGCAATTTGGGCATTAAAGATTGAGATCATTCAGAAGAGTTTAACTGGGAATTTGGCAGAAGAAAAAGCTGCTGACTACCTGCATGGTTCACTGCATACACTGAACTTTGGTGCTGAGGAGATAGGAAATCCACCTCTTAAAATATTTGGATATTAATATCCCATATGGGTTAATTGGAATGGATCTGAACTGCAAAGCAAAGATATCCCCAGGAAGCTGCTCAGTAGGCCCCAGGCTGTGTCAGCAACATGATGGATGGAGGATTCCTTTTACAGTATTTCATTCCCATGCCAGGGGGAACTGCGGTTACATGAGATCTGTTCTTTCTCTCTCGTCATCTAGTTTCCTGTCGTGCCCAAGGCTTGCTGAATAGTTAATGCAGAAGGTAAAGAGGGTTCGTCTGGAAAACGAGACTGCAGGAAGTTGGAGAAGGTAACTTTCCTGGTCTCTATCAGGATCTTTGTGGCCTTTGGGACTAAGTGGTCAGTGGGCTACAATCAACATTCTGAATGAGTGATGAAGATGATAAACAACCACCTGTTAATTCTGCCTGTGGCATCCTGTGTCCAACCATATCGAGAGTGCCTGAAATGTTTGAGGAAAATTACCTCTTTCCTACTGAATTTAGGTTCCAGGCTTTAAAAGGTCTTTGTCTGCATTTTTCTACCCTAATGCTCCTTGCTCCCTTACCTTTGCTGTTTCTTTTCAGCCTAACTTTATTAAATTTCCCCCCTCCCCAAAACCTGGAGCCATGTAACCTCGTCAGATGTGGCAGATTAAGCAGGACGGTAAGACAGTATTTTCAGACTTCTTCAGACTCTTTTGTGTTGTCATTGAGGAATACTGAACGTAGGATTAAAGGCTGACTGTTCCATTTCCACCGAGATCATCTCGGCTCTTGGGCCATGTCTATGCTGCAGGGTCTAGAGCAGCATATCTATGGTGCCGTAACTATGCCAGTTTAACCCAATCGTGTAGATGCACTCTGCAGCGATGGAAGGGTTTTTTCCATTGCTGTGGGAAAACCACTTCCCCGAGTGACTGTAGCTAGGTCAACAGAAGCATTCTTCCATTTACCTAGCTGCATCTACACCAGGGGTTAGGTCAGCATAGCTGTGGTGCTCAGGATGGGGGATTTTTCTCACCCCTGAGTGCTGTAGCTATGTCAACCTAAATGTTAAGTGTAGACCAGGCCTCGATCACAGTGTGTTCTACAGACAAAATTCACCAGGAAGGGGGATAACCCCAGGATCTTTTGGAGTGCGTTTTTCTACCACCTAATTGTTAGCTGTGGGGTTAGTCACTGTGGAGTGGGTGGTTGCAAGTATGTAAAATCTGGGTGTGAATGGACTGTCTTGAACTTAGGTCACTGAAACCTGATCTGGCCTTGAAAGCCCTTCTTGTGAGGAGCAGTGTTGTTTGACTGATCATGTCACTAACCTTGAAGTGGCTTCACCAACTGGGTGGGAATTAGCTGTAGGCTGGAATGTCTTCAGCTGCATGAAAGCTATTTTGTTTTACCAGCTGAGCAGACTTTTAAGATCCAAGCTGCAGTGGGATTTGGGAAGAGCGGCGTGTACCCAAGTCACTGCTCTATCCCTTTTATATCCTTGTGTTTTCTGTGATGTATTTTTGATAGACAGAACTTTGCCTTGAAACACCGTATTAGTTGCTTTGAAGGGGAAGGACATTAGATTGAATTTAATTCCCCTCGCATGGTCCTGCGTTCACACTGAACAGACTCAAGACTGTTGACACTCTGCAAAGTCTTGGGAGAAAGTTTCTCAAAGCTCGGTCCAGTGTTCCATCACGTTGTCCGCTGTCTCTGCCACTTTGGCTTTACTTGTGCTGATTGGAAAGTACTTTTGTTTGTTTAATTTTCAAGCTGTGATTTGTTTTGTTGGTTGGCTTCAGGGTCACAGATATTAGGAGTAGTGGGGAGAGGTTTATTATGAGAGTCTCTTTCTGTAGCTTCCACACTGTATTTTGTTCTCTGCACCACTGAGAGACCCAGGAATTGGAAGCTGCCATTTTACTCTGTAGCTGTAACTTAATGGAGTCAAGCTGTATTTTAGTTCAGTTTTCCTGGCCTCGTGCACTGTGGTCTGGTCTGCTGGTTATGCAGAGCCCACTCTACTTACTGGGTCTCAGGCAGCAGATTGTGTGCGTGGTTTGGATTTCTACTTGCCTAATCTCAGTTTAGTCTCTCAGAATGAAGTCAGAAAGTAACGGATTAGAGGAGGAACTGTCAAGCCTTCCCTTTTCCCTCTTGGTTAAAGGAAAAGAGGTTTGTGTATTTGACATCACAAGAGGTATTTATTCATTAAGAGGGCAATTGAGCTGTCATTGTGCTTGACCATTAAAAGGCATAATTCTGTAGGACAGAATACGTCTAATTTATAGTCAAATGAGATCAAGACGTAGGGAAGAAAACTTTATTCTGAAAAGGCTATTGGAAGGTAGTGAGGAGTCCCCCAGCAGTGCTGAGAGATTTCCTGGCAGAATCATTTGTGAGATAAAGTGGATTGAGATGAAACGATCTAACACTGGTTTATGAGTTAACCAGCCACCCCCAACTCCTGCCAGAATCAAACTGGGAGAGGGCTTTCTATGTGGTGCTGAGGCTGCATTTTCAGAGAGTTGGTGTATATTTCATGCAAATTAAATACTCAGGTCTGACAGGCACATGGTAGGATGTTCTCCTGTTGAAATGCAGACAAATCTCTTAAGGGGCCAGCTGCATTCACTCATTTAAGAAACATGACTTTAAAAAGGAAGTCTTGGTTAACTTTGGGCTGTTTAGAACGGGGTCTTTTTTTAAAACTCCTATAGGCCTTATTTACTACATTGTTTATATTGATGCAACATCCAAGATGGTGATTCTGTCAAGGTGATGAGACTGCTCTAGTTTCATTTATTTTACAGCAAACTGAAATCCTCAGATACCCATGAATAGCTAAATGTCCCAGCGTAGGAGCCTTGACCCCATAAGATGACCATGAAGAAAGATGGTCCAGCGGGTAGGGTGTTAGCCTGAGACATGGGTTCCTTTCCCTGCTCCAGCACAGGTTACCTCAGTGTGTCAATTCCTATTTGTAAAGTAGCACTTGATAAAAGCATTGGCCTGCCTCATGTGGTGGTGTGAGGATAAATACATACAAGATTGAGGTGCTCAGATACCATGTTAATAGGTAGGACTAGGAAATAATGGAGCGACTAGTGCTGCGGTGACTTGAGGGTGCCATTACAGAAATGTCACTATTTAGAAGAAAATGAGTCTTGCAAATTAACTTGCTCTTGGGTTACCTGGATCTATGCTCCCTGGGCCGTGGTTCCACTGAGACTAAGGTCCCTACTCTGACTCTGATTGCCTCATCTGGAATAAGGTTGATCAAGGGTAGTGTATCCTGCTTCATATACAAATGTTGAACTGTGCAGATCCCAGAAGTGACTAATGGCTGGAGGGGCTGAACTGGAAGGTTTTATGACTATGGGAGATGGGTTGTGGGTTTTATATAATGTGATACTTGGGAAATCAATGAAGGATTCCTGTTGATTATGCAGTAGGAGTCCAGGATATGCATTATTCTTGTGCCACTTTCCATTAGTCATCTTAATTCCACAGGTATCTTATTTTGTCATTTGTGCCACTTCACTCCTGGTTGCAGCAGCACTTCAAGTAAGGCAGGTGTCATGCCTTCACTAAACCGATTTGAGATGCTTATCTGATCTCTGCAGGAAAGGAAGGGGACTTTACTTCTATATTCCCACTGGTCAGAAGTTTCTCTATGTGCTCACCCATCCATTGATGGTATCTTCCAATCAGGACCTATCCCATCTAAATGCCTGGAGTATGTTTCACTTAGGTCAAATGATTAAGCACTTGCTACACCAGATGCTTTCCTGCCCTGACTGATAACAGTTAACTTTTTTCCTGGAAGAAGTCCTGCACATGAGTCTTGGGTTCAGTTAGCATCCTTTACCAAGTTGGGCGTGGAAGGTGGAGAATTCCTTTCCATCTGATACTGTTTATGTTTAACTGGTAACCTTTATGAGTGTGTAGGTAACTTTAGGATCTGTCCTTAGAAGTTAGCTGAATGCTCAGAGCTCCCTGTGAGCGGATGGAATGTGCCTAATCCGATTCCCCACATTAATTCATCTCCCCCACCTTCTTTCTCAGTTTCTTGACCAGTTCCGAGGGGGAAGAGAGGATGACTGCAGTGGATGCGCTGTCAGACAACACTGAAGTGGTCGAGATGGAGGACGCACCTTCCCAGTTCCTGGTGGAGAAGCGTTCGTGGGATGGACTGCGTGACATTATTCACAGCAGCAGGAAGTATTCGGGCATGATAGTAAACAAGGCGCCCCATGATTTCCAATTTGTCCAGAAAACAGAAGAATCCAGCCCACATTCTCATCGCCTTTACTATCTGGGTAAGCCTGGCTTCAGCCAGCCACTTTCCTTAGTAGGTCACCTTGCTAGTCCCTTGGCAGAGCCAAACCAATCTCTGTGTCAGGAGGGTAAGTTTTGTTGGCTGATGTCTCCATTCATCGCTAGGCAGCCTGGTGCCAGAGAGGAAGGGGAAAAGAAAGGATGATCTTGTGGTTAAAGCACTGGATTGGGACTCAGAAGATCTGGTTTCAGTTCCTGGCTCTGGTGTATGTTTCTTATATGATCTTGAGCTAGTCACTTAATCTCTCCATGCCTCAGTTCCCCATGTGTTAAATGGAGATAAGCCTGCCTCTCTCCTACCCTTTGTTTGGTCTGGACACTCTTCAGGGCAAGGACTAGCTAACTGCTTACATATAGTGGCTGACCCAAATAAAGCCCCAGCTTGGAACCTCTGTGTGCCACTGCCTCTTTTCATTTCTCACATGGACTTGGGTTTGGTCAGTTCTCCAAACTATGGAGTACTACCTCAAAAAAAGGGGGACAATTTGGTTCTTTAAACAGGTTGGCTCTCCAGGAACCTGATAACTCTCCCTATGGTTATTGTATCCTTGCAAGCCCAGTGCATTTCATTAATGAGCCAGGTGATATCAAGTTTTTTTCAATAGAGGGAACCCATCAGACAGTCTTGTTGCTGTTCTGCCCAATAAACTGGAAGAGCCTGACCTCGCTGTGGGTATTGTGAAGATAAATCCGTGCTTGAAAATGCTTTGACAAGAGGAAAAATAACTAGATAAGTGTTGGGTATTAATGATATTTCCTAGAGAAGTATTCTGTTCCTTACTAGAGAGAAGGCAGATCTTTGTGCTGTACCAGTTTATAGTTATGAGCAGAACCATGATGTTACTAATAAGCAACAGTTAAATACAGTGGCTGGATTTTATAAGGGCTGGATAATTTTATGGTCAGTAATAATTAGTTTTACAGGCTGTGAAAGGGAAATATTTAATGCTCCAGGGCAAAAGCTGATCATTACAGGGCTCAGTAAAGAACTTTCCCCATGTGCGACACTCCACACAACTGACCATGTTTTCCTGCAGTGGGCCCATTTTTATTTGAAGCCTTGGATACTGGATTTGATGGACCAATGGCATGAGCCATTCTGGTAACTCTTGTGTGCCTGTGACTGTTACTTATTGTAGTCCTCAGTACATTTTCATAGAGAAATTAGTGGAACAGGCACCCTGCAAACAAGTTAAACAGATGTGTTGGAGGGGGGAGCGGGGAAGCATGTGGGTTCCTTAGTGAGAGAGTATGGACAGTAATGGCTCTTTATTAATAAAGTTTGTCCATTTGTCAGAGCAGACTAGATGCATTAGATCCCTTTGGCGCTGGTTCTTTGGTGTAAGTGACAAAAGGTAGCCAGATATTTAAGTACAGTAGTAACTTCAGAGTTATGAACAAAAGGGTTACGAACTGACTGGTCAACCACACACCTCATTTGGAACTGGAAGTATGCAATCAGGCAGTAACAGAGACAAAAAAACCGAGAGCAAATACCGCACAGTACTGTGTTAAATGCTGACTATTAAAAATAAATAAAGGGAAAGTTTACATTTTTTTTGACAAGTGAAGGAAACTATTTCTGTGCTTATTTACATTAAGATGGTTAAAAGCAGCATTTTTCTTCTGCATAGTAAAGTGTCAACGTTGTATTAAGTCAATGTTCAGTTGTAAGCTTTTGAAAGAACAGCCATAGTGTTTTGTTCAGAGTTATGAACAACCTCCATTCCCAAGGTGTTTGTAACTGAGTCTGCTGTAGTTGGCTTATGAGTCTCATTTAATGTTAGTAATTTTTCTCCATTTTCTCCATTTGTCAGGAGTTTCTAACTCATCTTCCTAGCTGAAGTTGCACAGTAGAATGACCATGATGATTCTAGTACCCAGTGTTAGATGATGTATCCATATGTTTGATGGTTAATTTTCATTGCTTCATCCCCAAGAAGATATATGGAACACAGGAACAGATTAGATGTTGGCTGACTATATCTCAAAGCAGTGTCTAGTAATTTGATTTCAAAATATCTTTACTTCAAGGCATTCCCACACTATAGGGTAAAACCTTCCTACTCTATTACAGCCTCATTAAGCTGGGGTTGAGTTGCCCGTTCTATTTGATCCGTACTGCATTAGGTAGGTATTGTGAAGAATCTGATTCTGAGTTAAGAGATGTGCCTGTTGACGTTTCACCAATATGCTTAAACGCAGTATACCAGTATTGTCCCACACTTAGCATAAGTATTGCTTTCCAAGCATCAGTGTGAATCTTATTGGAGTATGCCCATTGAGGAGGGGGGAGGAGCGAGTAAATATTTTCTATTCGACCTTTGGAAAACTTTGATATCAGAGCTGAGCATCTTTTCTACTTCATTTAAGGACCAAAATACAAAGTATTGAAAACTGGGGGACAATTCTTTTGCAGATACTGGTTCATCATAGAATATCAGGGTTGGAAGGGACCTCAGGAGGTCATCTAGTCCAACAGTAGAGAGTCATCATAGATATTAGTGCAGTATGAGAATATCCATAGATGGATCTGAGGTTCGCAGGTTGTTGTAGTCATGGCCTTGAGAATGCATCTGTAGTATTATCTGTGTCCCTGACTGCAGTCTGTTCTGTTTGAGCATGTTAGATCTTTTCTGGGCTGTTCCCATAGATTCTCGTATTGTATCATGGCAGATGCTGCTTATATTAAACACCACATGCTCAGCATTTCAGTGTTTCTTCATCTCTGAAGATTGTATGCTTATAAGTTGCTTTGCTTCCTGAGAAATTACAAATATATTTAAATGTTAATTGTTGTAAAGTGAATTTAGTGACAGACTAACAGGCTTGGAGACTGAAGGCTTCCTTTCCTGCACAGAATAGATGCTACAGGGACAGTAGCATGGGAAGCCTCCCCCACATGGCATCCTGTCAGCGTACTGCAGCCTTGATCTAGAGCGTCACCATCAGTAAAGGTGAAAGGAAACATTCGTTGTCTTCGGTGCACTGCTGAAACTGCCAACAGAGTTGCCAGCTGTGTTAGGTTTTTGATGATGGAAATTGGACTGGCACAAATAACTTCATTTTACCATGGCCACTGAACAGCCAGCATATAGCAATGCCTTTTGGCCAGTATTAAACAAAGACACATTTGAACCTGGTCTCTAAGACCTAAAGCTGTAACAGGCTGGCTGTGTTTTAGAACGCTCTTTCCAGTTAGCAGTTCTTCGTTGTGCGGAGGAATGTTAAGAGGGTTCTGCTGGCTTGGACACAAACAGCTACACGGGTCAGTTCTCTTGAGGTGAGGATCTAGGGTGATGGCTGAGCAAACTGTAGAGAGGAACCCTAGGAGTAGCCAAAGCTGGGAGAAGCTTTGAGTAAGACTTAGTCTTATGGAAACATTTTTATGTTAATAAAACTAAAGCATTTGGACCCTATGCAGTAAGTGGACTGTGTAAGAGCAGGTTGAGAAAGGCACCTCTTAAAAAGCCCCTGAGCCATCTAGTCTTCCTGAATATTTAAGAAAATGGCCTTGTTTATCTGCCTTTCCTGGGTTAGTCCTGGCTGACTTCTCTGAAATTGCCATGATTGTTTTGTTTGGTTGTTCCATACAGGGATGCCATATGGTAGCCGGGAGAATTCCCTTCTTTACTCAGAGATTCCCAAAAAGGTACGGAAAGAGGCCCTGCTACTCTTGTCATGGAAACAGATGCTGGATCACTTTCAGGTGAGGAGATACAACATACTCTTTGCGGTGGTGGTGCGTGGGGATCCAGGCTGACAGTACGATATTGGAGTGGTAGCTGGTATGTTGGAGTTCAGTGAAGTGGCATGTAAGGCAGGAACAAGGAGCAGGGCTTGGTGCCGGGGGCATGGCACTGGTAGAGTGCTGTGTAGGGAGATGTCTTCTCTGGTAATACAGGAGAGTGGCTGGTGTGCCAAGCATGAGGCTGGCAGTGACAGCATGGAACAACAGCTGGTAGGGCAAGGACTGGTTTAACACTGTACCTAAGTCTCCTGTTGCCTTCAGTCTACCTCCAGTTATAAACCAGTAATATAAACTGTTGGGAGAATAGCACAGAGCTCTGGCTGTCCTGGCCAGACTCCCCCACCTGCCCTCCCTCCGTTTGCACATTGATTACCATGTTTATTTTTGATAACTTTGTACTTTTATCAAATGTGTGGAATAAGGATCAATCTGCTGCCTGCATTCTAAACATACATTACCCATTAGACTCACATAAACCAGATCGAATTAGGAAGGGAAACAAATTCCCCCTCCCTGTCTTCACAGGGGCCTGGTGTTCTGGTACTATTAATAATTCGCCAGCCTCAGCAACAAGAGGGTGGAAGATATGGGACTGGCTTTTGACTTCCCAGGTCTTCTGTTAAGCAGAGATTTCAAGTGCCTGGAACTACACTTGAATCTTCTCAGAGTCCCTTTGAAACTAACTCAGGATTCCTGGAATAGCAGTTGTTTGCAGTGTCTGACTTGGAAGCTGTATATGAGAGGACACGGGTAATGTCATTAGGTGAATTGGCTGCTCCTAATTTGCATTAGCAAGTGGCAGCTCTTCCTCAGTTTTAAGGTGGAGGTGCCATTCATAGACTACAGGTCCAAGCCTTTGGCTCAGATCTAGATGGGGACATTGCAACTGGAAGGTCATGGGGGTGTAGCCTTCGTGGGCCACGCTTTCACACTAAAGATGGCGGTGGCCGTGCTGTCGGACTGCTGGCTGCATTTGCCTAGTGGGTTACATTCTAGCCACTCCTGGATTAGCTGGTCTCATTAATAAAGTGTTGCCATTCCTTCAGACCTGCAGATTGTCTCTCTCTGTCGTTCGCAACCAGGCAACCCCTCACCATGGGATGTACTCTAGGGAAGAAGAACTCCTGAGGGAACGCAAGCGTCTCGGGGTCTTTGGAATCACTTCCTACGATTTCCACAGCGAGAGCGGCCTCTTTCTTTTCCAGGCCAGCAACAGTCTCTTCCACTGTCGAGATGGGGGCCAGAATGGCTTCATGGTGGGTCTGCTAATGGCTCTGTGGGAGGTTTGAGGGATTCTGCAGCTCAGCGTAGTGAATGCCTCTTGAGTCAGACCTTGGCACTGGTCTGCCATCAAGTCTTGTTTTCTTGGTCTTGATTCCCTTGTGGGTGGGCTGGATCTATCAAGAAGTTTGTGCCTTTGAAGCTGAAAACAGGTGGGGAACATCATATGCCTTATTTCCCCAGGTGTCTCCAATGAAGCCCCTGGAGATCAAGACCCAGTGCACAGGACCGCGAATGGATCCCAAGATCTGCCCTGCCGACCCCTCTGTCTTTTCATTCATCAATAACAATGACCTGTGGGTAGCGAATATTGAGACGGGAGAGGAGAGACGGATGACTTATTGCCATAAAGGTAACCGGAACTGCTCCTCCACATCTGGAGGCGAATCACCTCTTGCGGCAAGAGTCTGACCAGAAGGATTTACTCCTCTGCTCTTTTTTTTTTTCCCCATCTAAGTCCCCCTTCCCTTTCTGGATCATTCTTTCCATTAACTTCAACCGCTCTCTGCTCTCTTTCCTCTGCAGGTTTATCCAATGTGTTAGATGACCCCAAATCGGCAGGTGTAGCCACATTTGTCATCCAGGAGGAGTTTGATCGGTTCACAGGGTACTGGTGGTGCCCCACAGCCACCCTAGAAGGTGAGTGTTCTGCTTAGTCCTGGAGAGACCAAGCTGCATTGGTAACATAATTACTGGCCCCTTTAAGGTGCTGAGTTCCAGGTCATTCATTATGGGATGTGCACTGTGTACTGGTAAATATTTGTGTGACTAGTTAGTAGGTATGGCATGACCTAAGGGAGATGTGGAAAACCAGTAGGCCCCGTATGTGCTGCTGTGGTGGTCGTGGCAAGCCGACACAGTTGGGGAAACTGCGTGACAGCAAACAGACCAACCTTGTCTTGTCCTAGGTTCAGAGGGTTGGAAAACGCTGCGGATCTTGTATGAGGAAGTGGACGAGTCAGAGGTGGAGATAATACATGTTCCTTCACCTGCCCTGGAGGAGAGAAAAACGGATTCCTATCGGTACCCCAGGACAGGTCAGTGAGGCGCAGGGGAGTGACTAATGCAGCTGCTGCCTCATGCAGGCTGAAGCATCATCTGTGCTATAGACTTTGCATTATTAATCTAGATACTTAACAGGATTTAGGGGAGGGTCCATAAATATTCAGGACAGTCTCTGAACCTGTCAGCACAAAGTTCATTGCAGGAAGGACAGCTAACGTCCAACTTAAGTAAAGGGATTGTTGTTACGAGATGGAGGGTATCCCTTTGCCACATTGCTGAATACACTTGGAATCACACCTTCTCCATACTGGGAATGCTTGCCCATGCATTCATTCACATGGGCAGGCATACTTCTCCACACATAGAATTGCTTATCTCCACACCAGCAATGCCATTCCACAGGTGTATAACCACACAGAGCCAAATAGCATCAGGCTCAGATTTTTATTCTCTGCAAGCCTGGGATGCTCAGACCGCTTGCCATCTGATAATGGTGTGTTCTCTCATTGCTTCTTCCTCTGCAGGTAGCAAAAATCCCAAGATCTCATTAAAACTGGCAGAGTTTAAAATGGACAGCCAGGGAAAGGTAAGTAGTAATTACCGCAACAGGAGCAACAAAGAGTCCTGTGGCACCTTATAGACAAATGGACGTATTGGAGCATAAGCTTTTGTGGATTAATACCCTCTGATACTTGCAACAGGAGGGTTCTCCCGTCAGCATAGGTAATCCATCTCCCTGAGGGGTGGTAGCTAGGTCGACAGAATTCTTTTTCTGTTGACCTAACATTGTCTAAACCTGGTGTTAGTTCGGCTTAGCTACATTTCTCAGGGATGTGAGTTTTTCACACCCCTCAGAGACATAGCTGGGCTGATGTACGTTTTCATTGTAGACCAGCCCACAATGCTGGAACATCCTAGTTTTTTAATACTCCTTTTTTGGTCTCTTGTTGCAGATCATGTACGCTCAGGACAAGGAGCTGGTACAGCCTTTTGCCACGTTGTTCCCTACGGTGGAGTACATCGCACGGGCTGGATGGACCAGAGATGGCAAATAGTACATAGGTTTTTCTACCGCACGCTACCCCCCCACCAGTTTACTGAGCTATTACAGCCACTCCGTGAAGAAATTTGCCTCTCACCTTTCACCATAAAGGCCTGGTTTTAAACCCACAAAAGCCAGAAGTCTTGGCTGCGCTTGACTCAGCCCCTGCAATAATACGACCTTACATAGCACATGTAGTAACTGACCAAGTGGAGTACAGAGTGAAGGGCTTCATGTTTTTCGAGCTTTTGTGGGTTTTAAGCTGCCACAAGTGTAAATGACATTGATGTATTAAGTGTGACCCTCTCTGCCCTGGGAATTCAATTAAAATTCCATGACTAGGACAGTTAACCCATAGGCACGTGGACAAAACACTCCTGATAGGAAATGAGAACATTATAAAGGGTCACATCATTAAATGGAACAATGATTTGTCCTGTTGCTCTCTGTGACCATGCCAGATGCATTAGAAAAATTCCCACAGTGCACCTAGTCTTTTGTGCATTCTGTATATTGGGAAAACTCCTTTGTTTTTGCAGGGGCCTAGCTTACACTTCTGGAACGTTAATCTCTCAGCTAGCATAGCTATACAATTGGTAATGGTCATAACATCCAGCCCTGAAGGACTGAGTGAATCTGTATTGGGGAACTTCTTGTTGTTTGGCTAGATAGGAAGGGGATCTTGTATAGTATTTTCTAAGGGGTGCCTGGCAGATTTAGCTACATGGTTCCCGACATGCTGTCCTTTGACAGTATATCTTTGTTTCCAAGTACAGCAGAAAAATAGTCAAGAGACCTTGGAGGTGAGGTCCCAGCTCAGTGATTTGCTTTTCCAAGTACAAGAATCACATCACGTTCATTTTTTCCCTTCCCCCACGCAAACCTGGATGATTCTCAGACATCTTATGGCTCTTTTTTTTCCTTTAAAATTGTTTCAGGACCCCAAAATAACATCTGAAAAAAAATTCTTTCCTACTAAAATCTCTTTAATTTTGCTTAAAAAGCTTGCTAAGGTTTTGGCAGGCTTTAGTCCAGATCACACTTGTTTTGGCTGTTTATTGATTGTTTTCAGAAGCTGTAATTTCTGTGGCTGATCACTAACTGGCACATGTTGCTGCACTTTCCTTTGGGCCCGTTCTTGATTAATTCACCATGCCCCTAGCGCTAGGTTTACTCAGCGTTACATAGGAACCACAAGGCAGCCTTCTACTTCATGATACAAGTGCCATGCACTAGGGCTCATGGAGGGAGGCAGTACTCATGAGTTTATGAAATAAGGTCATAATCAGCAGGGTTTCGTTCATGGGAGAACCTGCTCCTTCATCTTTCCCAGTTTTATAAAGCTTTTCTGCTGTGGACACAGGCCTGAGGGGTGTCCAAACCAAGTAACGATGACCTGCCTCTAGTTAGGAGGACCACAATAGAGCACCACTCCTGATTAATCAGCTGTCTCCCTTGAGAGACCCGGAGCTGAGACTGGCGCAGCTCCTTCAGTTTGCACTGATCTTTGGTCTGTTCCTTTCCTCACTTGCATAGCCAGGCAGCAAGGAAGCTGCAAAGTGGTTATTTTAGCTTCTCGTTTTGTTTTGGAAGCTCATGATAAAACATGTGGCCCATGCTATCTAGGGAGAGAGACTGCCCACTGAAAAGTTAAATTCTAAAAATGCAGCTCTGCTAACTGAGTTTATCTTTGGGAGCTTTGCTAGAACGGCGATTTACAAAACAACCTGCCTGTATGTTACCCACGTACAATACCATGGATGCCTTGGGATTCAAATTTGTATGAGTCTTTCCAATAAAGATGTAAGGTTGGAATGAGGAGGAGCCTAAATTCCTTCCTCAGCTGAGGAAAGGCTAGTGTGTTCTTGACATCCGAGATCTGTCCATTTCACCTTTGCAACTTTTCTTCCCCAGTGCCTGGGCCATGTTCCTAGACAGACCTCAGCAACGGCTCCAGCTAGTTCTCCTGCCTCCAGCACTCTTTATCCCAGTACCAGAAAGTGAAGAGCAGCGCATCGAATTTGCCAAAGCCGTGCCAGAAAACGTCCAGCCATATGTGATCTATGAAGAAGTCACAGATGTGTGGATAAATGTAAGGGCACGGGGCTGTCCCAAATTACAAATGGTTTTTTCCCATCCTCTTGAACGAGATGTGCAACCAGCTTGGCCTATGCTGATGCTGATAATGTCCATGGTTACTCTGGCCCATGTCAAACTCTTGATTGTTCAAAGGACTGGTAGTGGGATAATAAGGAACCGTCACCTCTGGGTTACTGGTTCAAGCCTAGGTTGGAAAAGACAATTCATGGCAGTTGAGTGGCCAGAGTGAAATGAGTTAGTGAGTTTGACTCTTAGTAGATGTCTGTCCTCCTTGCAGACATCATTAGCTGTGGTGCTAATTGACTTTTGTGACCGTTCTGGCAGAAAGGTCAAGGAGTGAAGGGATCTTGAAGAATGAACTATCCTCAGCCCTAGAATTGATTCCTCTGTCAGGGTTTAGGTAGTTGATGGACATGGGACGAGGGGACGGAGTTTGCATTCTCCGGGCTATCCTTGTCCTGTGGATAAACAGGACTTCAGTCCCCAGGGCTGTCAGTCTGATGAAGCTTGGTGTTAAAAAAAAAAAATTACACGGGAGGGGTGGGGGTGGAGGGCGTGTCTGCTGGACATGGGCATTTGAAAGGCTCACTTGCGTCCTGGGGCCAGATGGAAAGGCTGAGGTGCCTGGGGCCGTCCTTTGGTGCGACAGTAGGTGAGGATCCGGCTTTCCCTACTATCTGTCATTTTGATTTCCCATGAAATTGCGTGGGTTAGTGTTGGCTCCCTAAGCTGTGCTTCTGCTGGGTTATTCCAGCATTGCTTAGCATAGGGGCTGCCTGGCTCATGGTGCTTTTGTCCATCTCTTGTCTGCTAGGTTCACGATATCTTTTATCCTTTTGCCCAACTGGAGGGTGAGGAAGAAGAGCTCTGCTTCATCCGAGCCAACGAATGCAAGACCGGTTTCTGTCACTTGTACAGAGTCACAGCCATCCTAAAGCAGAGCAGCTATGACTGGACTCAGCCCCATGTCCTTAGCGAAGGTGAGAGCAAATCCCCTCCCAGCTTGGAGGAATATTCTCCCTCCTTTCTGCCTCACCCTTGTCAGGAGGGTGTTTCTGAATGTACTCAGCTCTTGTACTCTGGCGGTGGGGGATCTATGTCTCATCCTTGCACTCTCTTTTCTAGAAGACTTCAAATGTCCTATCAAAGAGGAGGTTGCCCTGACCAGTGGGGAATGGGAGGTGTTGGCGAGGCATGGATCCAAGGTACCGGTTACCTTTATTTTCTCTTGCAGTGCTCTGCTTCTGTACTCACTGCCCACAATCCTGGCATGTACTTTGTGCTACAGGCTCTTGGGACCAGCTACAACCATTTAGACTTCATTTTGTTTCCAGTTTCCTTTTTTATTGCTGCCTTCGCTTCCCCCAGAAGCACTGTAGCCGGGTGCACAGAAAGCTGATTGCCTTTAATCAGGTCTCTTATTGCTCCTTCTGGGAAACCACGTGGGTCAGGCCATAAAAAGGAGTAGAGTGAGGTTTAATAGCCACAAAGACATTCTGTGCAAACTCATCGTGGGGCTGGATTGCAGCATTTTAACCCCAAAAGGCATTTGGGAATCGGGGACGTTACCTGGTGCTTGGAATTATCTGCTTCCATCTAGCTGATCCCTCTGTAGAGCGTTTTGAGAAACAGGCTGGGGAATTTAGTGTGATCGTGGAGAGGAGGGAACTGTGTGTATCTACAGAATAGCCAGATAGGTGTTTTATTAGCCTGCTATTGACTTATGGAAGGCCCGGTTCCTTTCTGCTTTAAGAATGCGGTGGCCCTCAACCTAATTGCTCTGACCCAGTCGGTTTCAACTGAAATAACGAGCCTGTCTGCTGAGCCCCAATTAACTTGGATTTTCGCTCACTTCACACTCTTGAGGGCATGCAGCTAGTCTCAGCAGCTTTTCCCCACTCTGGAATTAATCTTCTGTCCCTCACACAGAGAATCCATGTGGAATATGCTGTTTGTTTTGGCCGCAGTATTGTTCTGTGCACACGATGGCTGAAATTGTACTGGCAACAATTATTTCAATGCATTTGTCACTCTGCAGGGTTCTATCCCTGTCTTCCTGGCTAATGTAGATGGTTCCCTTCCACCCACTCCCTCGGAGCGCCATGCTGGCCAAACTCTGCTGCAGACCCCAGCTAGGCTGGGCTAGGAATAGCATTCAGGAATCAGAAACCTTAAGTTTCCCGTGAAGTTTCTAAAACGGGCCAGCTAGCTATAGTGAATGGAGCTAAGCTCTGCTAGAACTACGTTTAAAAGCCCTAGTCTAGTCTAGCATTACAACCCTAATGCAGTGTGACCTCATCCAAACTGGCTAGCGAGAGCGTTTTAGAAACGGCTTGATCTGGAACCATGATTAAACAGAGACATGCAGTTGAATTGGGTTTGGGGTAGTGGCTATTCCGCCCCCCGCAAGGAGTGTAGAGCATGAATGTATAGCATGGTGGTTGGACAGAAATGTTGGAGGTGCGCGCTGGTCAGGGAAGCAATGCTGGAACACTGGGGAGATGCATCTGTGCTTAAACAGGGTTTCAGGCTGAATGAACAGAGCCAGGATATCCTTTTTCCCTGGCTTTGCTCTTTAGCACATAGGCACAGTGAGGCTCTCCTGGCCAGCTGGCTGTCTCCTTCGGTGCAAAGGACTGGGCTTTATCCTGTCTTCTAGAAGCACACTGTGTGCTCTGTAACTTACCAGATCAACAGACCGTGTGCATTAACCATTAATACCACAAGCACCCTGTACTGCTGTGATGTTTTGATTTAAGCTGACTTTCTATATGGAGATATACCTATCTCATAGAACCGGAACGGACCTTGAAAGGTCATTGAGTCCAGTTCCCTGCCTTCACTAGCAGGACCAAGTACTGTCCCTGACTTTGCCTGGTGACAGATTGTTGCAGTGGGGCAGGGAGCAGTCAGCTGTTTTTGTTTGACACTGAGCCCTCTGTTCTCTTGGCAGATCTGGGTGAATGAGACGACGAAGCTGGTATACTTCCAAGGCACGAAGGACACCCCATTGGAGCACCACCTCTATGTGGTCAATTATGAGTCCCCAGGCGAGACTGTACGGCTCACCACACTGGGCTTCTCTCACAGCTGCTCTATGAGCCAGGTCTGTTTGCCTCGTCCATAGGATACCACGTAGGCTCCCTATCTTCCGGCTAGTATGAGTCCTGGCTAGTAATGCTCCATGAGGGCTGCCTTAGATGCCATGGCTCCTTGTGACTGCTCTGCTGGACTCTGATGGGAGTGATCCAGTGCCTACCATGATCTCCATAGATGCCATCATGGGAAGTAGAGGTCTGTGCTGGTGCTCATTTGGAAGGCTCCATGATGGATTTACTCCTCTGAAGGAGGAGTGTGATGTTAACATGCCCCAGAGAGGAGTCCTGTCTGGCTCATGTGACAGGATGGTGACTGAACCATGAAAGCATGAGGGGGGGGCTTGGGGCGGGGGGGAATAAGCATTGGCTAGTTCTCAAGGTCCTGATAGGGATACAGACCCCCACTGAAGTGGCCTGAGGGAATAATCATCTTCGCTTAACCCCCATCAACTGTTTCTTGCCTGTAGAACTTTGACATGTTCATCAGCCACTACAGCAGCGTCAGCACCCCGCCCTGCGTGCACGTCTACAAACTGAATGGCTCAGCTGACGACCCACTCCACAAACAGCCCAAGTTCTGGGCCAGCATGATGGAAGCAGCCAGTAAGTCTGTCCTGATCCCCTCTGTGCCAGGCGACCTAGCCAGGAGAGCATCACCGATACTAGTAACTGAACATGATCGAAGGGGAGAGCAAAGACCATTAGATGGCAAATGACCTGGCTAATTTCCACCTTGCCATGGTGAAGTCTTGAAATCCTTGGAGAGAGATCTCATCAATGGGTTGCTTGGCACAGACTGGGCTTTGCTGAGGTCAGAGGGCCCTAATGCTATGCATTGGTCTTACCCACCCCTTGCAGAAGTTGTCACACTCCTTACAGGGTGCCAGGTTAACGGCTGCATGTTAACCAGGGGTTCTTGACTGTGATGGTCTGCAGAGATGGGATGGGTGGGGATCCACTGACTGCTTCATCCAAGGAATGTGTGTAGCTGCTGGCTCATCCTGTACTCCTGCGTTTGGTGCCCATAAAGAATTATTTTCAGCTCACAGCAGCTGTTGCACCCTGCTGGGAAGGCTTTCTCCCTCCACCCCATCCTCCTCTCCCCTTGCAGGGTCACCCTGGAGTTACAGTGGGTTGTGCACAGTATGAGGGGCTTGGTGCACAACTTGGTGAAGTTTTGTAATGGGTTGTCCCTGCGCTGCGGGTGGTCAGTTCCCAGGTGCAGGTGGACAGGGGCTCTTGTAAAGGAGGTTTTGCTAAGATCTGGGACAGTCTGTTCGTCCAGAAAAGGAAGGTGGGGAGGGACCCCTGGTCTGAGGCACGTTGGGCAAAGGTTGAACTCCCCTGGTTTGGGCTGGGGAGGATGGTGAAAGCATGTTGTCCTTAGCTTGGTAGCTAGCATCTGAACTGTTTCCCGCAGGCTGTCCTGCAGATTACATCCCCCCTGAAATCTTCCACTTCCATACCCAGTCGGACATAGAGCTCTACGGGATGGTCTACAAACCTCATAACATCCAGCCTGGAAAGAAGCACCCCACGGTGCTGTTCGTCTATGGAGGCCCTCAGGTAACAACCCAGCCACGGCCAGGACAACAGCTGACCTTGGCTCTCCTCCTTGAGCTGGTGGTGCCATCCAGGACAGAGCTCTCCATAGATCAGCTCTGCATGATTGGAATTGGACAGCTTTGCCTAGAGTATTGTAAACCCACTTTGGTGAACTGCAGATGGCTTCTCCCATTTAATCCAGAATTGCATAACTTCCCTAGTTAATGGCTTTTGCCCATCTGGTAAACTTGGCTGCCCAGCTCAGAACCTGATGGAATTTGGGAATGGCCAAGACTAGCTTCCTGCTAGCACAGAGCCCAGCCATGCTCAGTTACTACTGTTGGTGAGGTGTGCGTAGGGCTGAAAGGCTAAAGGTTTCCCTGGGGGAACGTTCCACATGCCTTGTCCTTTCTCCTGCTCTAGGTGCAGTTAGTGAATAACTCCTTCAAAGGTATTAAGTACCTACGGCTCAACACACTAGCGTCTCTCGGCTATGCTGTGGTGGTGATTGATGGAAGGGGCTCTTGCCAGCGAGGACTCAAATTCGAAGGGGCCCTTAAAAACCAGATGGTAATATCCTGTTTTACAGTGTCTCCTTTCACTTCCTTCCCTCTTCCTGTCTCTTACACACAAACAGCCTTCCTGTTGCCTCCTCCTAGGGTCAGGTGGAGATAGAGGACCAGGTGGAAGGTTTACATTACGTAGCAGAAAAATACGGGTTCATCGACCTGAGTCGGGTAGCCATACATGGCTGGTCTTACGGGGGCTTCCTCTCCCTCATGGGCCTTATCTGTAAGCCCCATGTGTTCAAGGTGAGTCTGGTGAGGTCGGGTGTCCTTCTCGAAGTCCCTGCTGTGTCTAGGAGGAATAATACCAGGCAGGGAGGACCAGGGCTCTGCACCTGTCAGTGGCCTTTACTCTTTGCTGCCCTTGGTGGCTTGTGGACCCAGACTGTAGTGAAGTGTGACAAGTCCCTGCTGGTAGCATGCCAGAGCTCCTCCCCAGAATCAGGCAGGTCAGGCTGCATCACACATACGCTCTGGGTTTCAGACCAGGCGTGGCATGCGGGGACTCAGGCAGGTGGGGTTCAGGCACTGTGCAGAGTGTTCTGAGTCAGCAGATTGATCATAGCACTTAAGAGCCCCAGTCCTGGGTCAGGACCCCATTGTGCCAGGTGCTGTACAAAGACAGTCCCTGCCCCAAAGAGGTTTAATGACTTTGCATCCCCCAGCGACTGGCTGTAGCATAGCTTCCCACGAGACTGTTACTGCCAGCCCTGGAGTAGTGATTTTAATCCTTGAATGGAAAGGAAAATAACAGACGAGGGAAGAAATTCACCAACCATCCAGACCTCTAAGTCCCTGGTTGTGGGATACTCTGGTGCAAATGACCAGGGTTGGCAGGCGAGAATCACCACTTGCAGAAACAGATGCTCCCCATCCTCCCGAAATGTTCTAGAAAAGGAAAAATTACCCCCCACCCCCCATGCCTGTTTGGCAGGTTGCTATAGCAGGTGCCCCTGTCACGGTGTGGATGGCGTACGATACTGGATACACCGAGAGGTACATGGATGTCCCAGAGAACAACCAGCAAGGTTATGAGGCCGGCTCTGTGGCGCTGCATGTAGAAAAACTTCCCAATGAGTGAGTACTGTGGGGTTGGATGCTTATAACTGGAAACTCGCCCTCTGGGCACTTGCCCTGTGAGGAGTGGTCGAGAAGCTGTAATGCTTTCTGGTGTGTGTATGGGGGGTGCTAACGTTATTAAAAAGCTCACAGGAATAACCCTTCCTGGGTTGTTGATTGTGCCTTGGGTTCTCCTCCCTGGTTCCTGAAACTCGGCTCAGCCAGCACTGGCCAGTCAATACCATGTCAGGTACACTGGCCACCAGTTAGCACCAGTGAAGTCCAAGTCCCCCAGGGAGAAGAGTCCTGGCCAGAGCAGGACACATCTGGTTGCTGCCAGTCACCTTCCTGCTGGGCTGAGCTGAGCTGCCTTACTTGGAAGGAAGATCAAGATGGAGGAATAAGATGACCAGGGAGTCTAGCTAGAGGGTCTAGTTGGGGAAAAGACTGTTCGGCTTGGAGAACATCTATCCGGAGGGCCTGAAGGTTTGTTTGGGTAGGTCCAGGCCCCATGTAGCCTTATTTCTGCTCGGCTTATCGCTGCCTTCTGCAGCGAGCTGGGGTGGCATTGTGCTCACCCACAGGGAAGAGGCAGGGCTCCAAGCCTGTGGCACTGCACCATGCCAAGTGGGCTAGGGGCTGGCTGGCAGGCAGCTCCCCGCTCAGGGCTCCTGCAGGGCTTTGCTCTGATTCTCATCCTGTCCCATCTCCAGGCCAAACCGCTTGCTGATCCTCCATGGGTTTCTGGATGAAAATGTGCACTTTTTTCACACCAACTTTCTGGTCTCCCAGCTAATCCGGGCTGGAAAGCCTTACCAGCTGCAGGTAGGAGGGACTGCAGTGAGGTGGGAAGGTCTCTTTAGCCTGGAGGCAGTGGAAAACTCCCCTCCTCCACCCCCACCCCCCCAGGGGAATATGAGTGCAGCGTGGATGCTCTTTCACCTGGAGAAGCAGAGTTCTCTCCTATGACTTCCTGTGGGACTGGCCAGTAGGTGGCACTCCGTCGCTGTTTGATGTACTGCGTGTTCCAATACTGAGCAGTAGTTTGGAATCTGGACTCACCCTCTTGGCTGGTGTTTGTCCTTCTTCCCCTGTACTATGTGGCTGGGAATCTCATTTCCCCAGGTGGCCTCTGCCCTCTGGTAGTAGATGCTTCTGCTGATGCCACTGAGTGGGCTTCTCCGGCCTTTGGCTTGCAGATAGCCTGCCACCGTAATGGAGCGCCGGGGTCGCTGTCTCCGAACTGCTGTTTGCTCCCCTAAAATGGACTCCACCTTCTGAACCGAGAGGCAGGCTAACAGAAGGGAATGGCTCCATGTCTAGTTGGTAGCCGGTGTCAAGTGGAGTGCCCCAAGGGTAGGTCCTGGGGCCAGATTTGTTCAATATCTTCATTAATGATCTGGAGGCTGGTGTGGACTGCACCCTCAGCAAGTTTGCAGATGATGCTAAGTTGCAGGGGAGAAGTAGATATGCTGGAGGGTAGGGATAGGATACAGAGGGACCTAGACTAACTAGAGGATTGGGCCAAAAGAAATCTGAGGTTCATCAAGGACAAGTGCAGAGTCCTGCACTTAGGACAGAAGAATCCCATGCACTGTTACAGACTAGGGACCGAATGGCTAGGCTGCAGTTCTGCAGAAAAGGACCTAGGGGTTACAGTGGATGAGAAGCTGGATATGAGTCAAGTGTGCCCTTATTGCCAAGAAGGCTAATGGCATTTTGGGCTGTATAAGTAGGGGCATTGCCAGCAGATCGAGGCACGTGATCGTTCCCCTCTATTCGACAGTGGTGAGGCCACATCTGGAGCACTGTGTCCAGTTTTGGGCCCCACACTACAAGAAGGATGTGGAAAAATTGGAAAGAGTCCAGCAGAGGGCAACAAAAATGATTAGGGGGCTGGAGCACATGGCCTATGAGGAGAGGCTGAGGGAACTGGGATTTTTTCTTCTGCAGAAGAGAAGAATGAGGGGGGGATTTGATAGCAGCTTTCAACTACCTAAAAGGGGGTTCCAAAGAGGATGGATCTAGACTGTTCTCAGTGGTGGCAGATGACAGAACAAGGAGCAATGGTCTCAAGTTGCAGTGGAGGAGGTTTCGGTTGGATTTGAGGAAAAACTTTTTCACTAGGAGGGTGGTGAAGTACTGGAATGGGTTACCCAGGGAGGTGGTGGAATCTCCTTCCTTAGAGGTTTTTAAGGCCCATCTTGACAAAGCCCTGGCTGGGATGATTTAGTTGGGGATTGGTCCTGCTTTGAGCAGGGGGTTGGACTAGACAGCTCCTGAGGTCCCTTCCAACCCTGAGATTCTATGATTCTATCACTTATTCCTAGTTAAGGGCCATCCCTTTTGCTTCTGCGCAGATCTACCCCAACGAGAGACACAGTATTCGGTGCCCCGAGTCCGGAGAGCATTATGAAATCACACTGCTGCACTTTCTACAAGAATACCTCTGAGCGCACAGGCCTCTGCAAACTGTTGGACACTGACAGCTCAACTCTGCCTCCTGCCGCTGCCCACCCCAGCCCAAAAGCTGCCTCCATCCAGTGCACAAGTCACTGAGTGCCCACCCGCAAGCGGGGGTGCTGCCTCCAGTGAGGGAGAGGGTGGGAGTCACCCCTCCTGTTTCCTCTGGACAGTGCCACCTTCCTTCACTTTCCAGCTGGAGCTCTGCCCTGCTCAGCTGCTCTCCTCTCTGGCCTGGCTATTAATGCTTTTTTTTGCTGCTACTTCCTCTATGCTGGGAAATCAGTGGAGTGTCTCCAGAGGCTGAGGTCTGCCTCTTTCCTTTTTCCCACTACTGCACCTCCACTCACCTGCAAGAACTCTGTGCCTGTGCTGGAGATGGACGAGCCAAATCAGCAAGCTGCCTTAAGCCAGGAGGGAGAGGGTGATCCACTGCTGCGTCCTGTGGGGTCTGATCACTGCTGCTGCGTCCTGGCCCATACGTGATGAGCGTCTGAGCCCTGGGATCTGAGAAGAGCTCTGTAGAAGCATGCAACACTAGTCGTTTTTTTAATTAATTTTGCATAGCAGATTGGGGGAGGCGGCTGGGGTTGGCGACAGTTAGCATCCTCGGGCACCTTTCTCCGCTTGCTGCTCATGGGCGGAACCGTGCCAACAGAGAGCATGGCAGCTGAAGCAGGTCAGCACTCGCCTCTACAGAAACTGCAGCAGCAGAAGCTGGATTTTTCCACACTCAATGGATATTTATGCAACTACTTCCCCCGCCATTCTCTCTCCTTCCTGCCCCTCTACCCTTCTTTGTGCTGTGTCCCAACCCTGCCTTTCTCTCCTCACCTATGCCCTGAGCTTTCAGACGTGCACTGAAATTGGCTGTGCTTCAGTTCTCTGCGGGTCAGTGACTGTTTCCCTCGCGCATCTATTTGGTGAACATTCTCTTCTGGTTTTTATTTTCCTACTTAACAGGAACTGCAGTTCCAGGGAGGGGGGGATCGAGCAATTGCACCTCAGGGTCGCACCCACCCCCCAAGCCAAGGGTTCTGCCAGGGGCAAAGAAAAAAAGAAACCCACCCTAATGAACCACATCAACTTGCCCTCGAGTATTTTAAGTGCGTATTATGAAAAGAAAATATTTTTATGGATTCTTATTCTTTTATAATTATGAGTGTACGATGTAGCGACTCATTAAAATATTGGAAGCAGACCCAGCCATGCTCTCACTGGTCTTCAGACTGCCCGGCGAAGCTCAGGGGGGGAAGCAGTCCCTTGCCTGCCGTGGCCGGCGCTGCTGGCGGGATGAGCGCCAAAGGCTCAGTTTTGTTGATGAGCGTTGGGAATGTATTACGCCCCTACAGCATTCCTCAGGAGAACCATGAGCTAGTGGTTGAAATTGCGGACAGCTGGGACTCTTGGACTGTAGGCCTGCCCCCGGCTGAGTGCGTCCTTGGGGGAGGCCGGGTTGGAAAAGGTTGGCCTCAGGTCCGTATTGAAGTGGCCTGACTCTTCAAGACGAGCTGAACAACCAGCAGCTCCCACTGATCACTGTGGGGGTTGAACAGGCTTGCAACTCTGCACAGCAGGCCATGTAGGTTCTTCACCTCTGTGTGGGTGCTCAGGCCTGCCTGTGCTCATCTCCCGGCACAACTGGGGTGGGAAGTGTGGAAAAATCAGCATTAATTTGACCCTTTGTGTAGGGGAGTGATGCATTAATTAAGCCTGAGAGAGATGGAGCCAGAGGTCCTGTTCAAGTGCAGAGTATTATCTCACAGCCAGGGCATCTACCTGATCTTTGAAGGCTGAACCTAGAAGATCCTTCTGCCTGGTGGCTACTCGCAAACCCTTCCACCCCCCTCCCCTCTTCTGTCTTGGCCTGACTGTAGTAATCTTGGTCTAGCTGCTTCAGGAAGTCCTGTTGGGTAAAAGACTGAGCAGCAGGGCTGGGGGAGGGAGATGTGATGGAGGAAGTTGCACACATCTGCAGTTCCCCGAGTGAAGGTACTGGTGGCCCCGCATTGCCGTGAGAGAGAGAGATTGGAGTTGCTTGTGCTTTCCTGGCCTTTGGAGATCCAGGTAAGTAAGTGCCAGTCAACAACAAAGCCTTTGCGCGTTGCCAGGATTGTTCCTCTTCTGTCTTCCTTAATCCAAACAGCTTCCTCACAGCTGAAAGAGCGATGGATTGCAGGACGGACCTGAGCCCTTCAAGCCCCTATTCCCAGCCTGCTGTGTTCTTTCTTATTCCTCCTCCTCCTTAGACTATGTGGTAGGTGACCAGCAATGACCCAGGAGCCTAAGGCAGTTGATTGTAGTTGTATTGTGCAGTAAGTGTGCAACATCTTTTTTTCAAGTCCTTCTGAAGCATTTACAAACCTCTCCGCTACTGCAGGCATCCAAGCTCATCCCTTGAATTTGTAAGACTATTCCATGCCATGAAGAGTGGCTGTTTTTTCTATGGGGGCTGGGGGGATTGAGAGCTTGAAAGACAGCAGCTGGGAAATCAACCTACTCCAATCTGCTACTGTGGACAAATTATGTAGAGTCTCCACCTTAGTCCTTTCAGCTGCTCCTTATCTTATACTTACCTCTATATGGCTGGAGCCAGGTTGAGTGCATCTCACTGCATCTGTATCTCAGGTAGCTGCTGACATGTTAAACGAATTGCACCTGGCAGTGAATGGTATTGGGGGATTCGATGTGAGTGTTGATGATACTTCATTAGAACAGGGCTGACCACCAGAGCTGGTGGGGAAAGGAATTCTTTCCCTGTGAAAAACTGAAAAATCAAATTATTTGTCCATTTTTTATTTTTTCTGGATTTTCTGCAATGTGGAAAGTATTCTGGTTTTAGGGGCCAGAACATTGTTTTAAAAATATCTTTTTCCCCCAGTTTTTGGTTTTGACAAATACCAGACAGATGGTTCAGAAAATTCAGTTTAATCAAAAGCCACTTTATCCCCCCCAAAAATGTTTTGACGGAAAACGTTCTAGCATTTCCCTTGATCACTGCACAGTGTGCTGTTAGTGTCAAGTAGTGGTGCGACTGTGTGGGTCCCAGGATATTCGAGACACAGGGTGCGTGAGGTAATGAAAGATCTTGAACGATTATAGCCCCCACATTGTATCATGTTTAGTGTCAAGGTAGCTATGGAGCTTTGAAAGCCATTAGACAATGCTAAGTTAATGGGGGTCGTATGTGTACAGGGCTAGAAGCCTTGAGCGCTTTTTCACCACTGAGCCATGTTGAAACAGTATTGCCACATTGTGTTGCTCTGTGAGGCAGAACCCGCAGCTCTGCGTTACTTACAACACTGCAGTGTTTATAAGGTGGTGGCTAGAAGACCCAACAAATTTGTAGGGCGGGCAGTGGTGGGGTCCTGCAGCCCTGCTAGGGGGAGGATTCTTGTTACACAGCTGGAAAAATAAAGCACACCAGAAAATAAAATACACCCGAAAATTCTGAAGCAAGTTCAGTGAAAATCTTTCCCAGCTTCTACCCTTCAGCAAGCTCCCTTCACACGATGGTGCCAGAAGCTATATTTAGCACTTGCCGTTTTGTTCTCTATTAACACTGTGTAGCACTGCAGTGCCTTAGAGCCCCTCTTTTCCACCCCAGAGCCAGCTGCATTTTAGAGGTGGAAAAGGGATTCCTTTGCAGTAGCCCTTCAACTATTTCTAGGCTGTTAGGATGCGGTTGTCCAATATACGTAACATTTTGTAGAAATTCTACCTCAGATCTAACCTACTAACTTTACGGCTGATTGACTTAGGCAGTTGCTTGACAGCCAACACTTGGCTTCAGACACTCCTTGCAACCATCACTGTGGAATGACTGGCCCCGCTACACAACAGCGGGGTGGATTAGTGCCCCTTACAGTCATTTACCACAGGGGCACGTGTGTATCAACTCTCCCATTCATTCATTTTACACCTGCTTGGTCTTGGGGTAAATAATTGCACAGGGGGCAGGAAAATGGAGAATCTGGTTTAGAACCTGACCAAAGGGTTTGCTAAGGAGCAGGGCCTGCTGTTTCCACCTTCCTACAGCAACACTTACATAGAAAGGGGGTTGAAACAATTTAGCAAGTGCTAGCTTCCTGAAGTGACAGATCTAGGGAGTTCCTGGCCAGCCCAACTTTGTATCTTCTCTGGGAAGAAATGGGAGAGAAAATCAACTTGTTCTGGTGAAGCTGACCCAGGAGTAAGGGGCTCTTTGGGGATGGTCTTCCATCCACAGTCACAGCTGGATTCTAGCTGTTACAGGCTTCCCAGTGTGAGGCACCCTGCCTCAGTTTCCCCTCTGTAAAATGGGGTTTACTGATACTGCAACAAAGTCTAGAGGTCCTAGTTAGGGCACAGGCAGGGAGTTGTATGCAGGATGGTTTTGCAGATCCTTTGGCTGCTTAAGTGATTGGAGGGAGGAAACTCAGATCTACCTCCCCCTAACCCTAGGCATTAGACAAACCTTCCTACAGTCATCCTGAGCTGAGTCCTAGCGGGTAGGGCCCTGAGCTTAGAACCCAAGGCTCAGTCCATCACACACAGCTCTGTGTTCACCCACGCCTTGCAATAAACCTCGATGCGAAGAAACAGCTTGCTTTCTCCTTCCCCTGGTTTCTCTGACCTTATCCATCACACATGCTATTTCTGCCTCTGATCATGCAGCTCACAAACGGCCCTACTTATCAGCGCTGCGGGAGGACGTGTGATAGTCTGCAGCAGCCACAGCCCAGGGAGGGAGGGGAAGCGCTCGACTGTTTAAAAATGTTGCGGACACATTTTCTCCCAGCAGTCATTGTCAAGCTGGTCTTGGGCTGGGCTGGACTCTGGCTTTCTGTCCAATAGGAAAACCAGCTTCCTAGAGATGTTTGTCCATGATGTTTCTAGGTGCTTGCTCATGAGGTTTGGAAAAAATAGATTTTTTTTTCTCAAATTGGTAAATGTCAGTAATCGTAGATTTCATCACACAGGCACAAACTGACAAAAAATCCCACTGCTGATAACTGAAACTCACAGGCAATGTAGCTCGATCACTTCTCAGAGTTTGATTTAAGGCTCTTGACTTTTTGTGTAGTTTGACAGGTGATGTTGCCAATGAGTGTTTTAGCCGTTTATGAAGCTTTCAGTTGTTGAATGTCAGCACCAACTTAAATAAATATTACCTGACCACCCCATCCCCAGTTTCCTGAAACTGTGAAGATAAAAATGGTGGTAAGCATTTTTCCCCTATTTTGCATAACTATGAAAACTTAATTTGTAAGCTTTTTTAAAATCAGTTTCTGTTGAAATTATAAAAAAAAACAAAAACAAAAACCAAATTGAGTTGTACCACTTGCCTTGTGACATTTGCCAGTTAGCAGCATCAAGCCTTGAGCTAAATACTTAGGGGACACACACTGAACCCCCAACCTCTTTGTCACCAACAGGGCCGGAGGGGTAGAGGCAGGTCTCTGCCCCAAGAAGTGGAGGGAGTGTCTAGCCACTGCAGTGGGGAGACTCAGGTTAGCTCAAGCTGATCTAGCGTTAAGAACAGTTCGGCGGATGGCGTAGCTCTTCCTAGCCCCCGGAGCTTGGATCTCAGTGGGCAAACGGTGGTTAGCCCAAACTGCTGCCCACGCCAAATGTCTGCACCCATTAGCTCAAGCTAAGCGAGCGTGAGTCCATCTGCTTGGTCTGGGAATCATGCAGTGTAGACGTACCCGTAGAGTTCAGCCAGAGAGGCCGATCCAAGCCTGACGTGGAGCAGAACCACGGTCATTGCTGGAAGGCTTCACAGAAACGGCCTGGGCAGGGAGGAGCAGAAGGTGAGGGAGGCAGCGCCGAGGCCAAGGGGCTGTTTGTGAAAGAAGGGGCGAAGATGAGAATGATGCACCGAAGTAGCAATGTGTATTGATGAGGAGACAGACTGTACAGAAATGAGAAGTGATGGGATGGATAAGATGGAGTCTGGGCCAAAATCACTTGGGGGAAGAAAGCTACCCCTGGGCTAGTGACTGGTGCATGCTAAAGCCCCCAGGATCTGATCTGGATATGGAGAGGGAGAGAAACCTTGTTAATGCTTTTAATTAAATAAAATACTGCTGGAAATGGTGTGATCATGGGAGACTTTAACTTCCCAGATACAGAGTGAAGGACTACTAATAATAGAAGGGCTCAGATTTTCCTAGATGCGACAGCTTTCTTTACCAAATAGGCGTGGAACCAACAAGAGGTGGAGCCATTTAGATCTGGCTTTGGTGAGCAGTGAGGATCTCAGAAAAGAGCTGGTTGTAGCAGACAACCTTGGCGTGAGTGATCATTTCAATGGGCCGCGGCTGTGAAAAAGGCTAAGGCAGTCCTAGGATGCATCAGGCGAGGTATTTCCAGTAGAGACAGGGAAGTGTTACCACTATACAGGGCACTGGTGAGATCTCACCTGGAGTAGTGTGTGCAATTCTGGTCTCCCATGTTTAAGAGAGATGAATTTGAACTAGAACAGGTGCAGAGAAGGGCTACTAGGTTGATCTGAGAAATGGAAAACCGACCTTATGAGAGAAGACTCAAAGAGCTTGGCTTGTTTAGCCTAACAAAACAAAGGCTGAGGGGAGATGTGACTGCTCTCTCCAAATACATCAAGGGATAAATACCAGGGAGGGAGAGGAGTTAAGTGCCCATGTGGACATAAAAACAAATGAAAAGAAACTGGCCATCAACAAGTTTAGGCTTGAAATTAAACAGTTTCTAACTATCAGAGGAGTGAAGTTCTGGAGCAGCCTCCCAAGGGGAGCACAAGGAGCAAAACCCTAACTGACTTGAAAAGTTGATGGAGGGGATGGGACGGTGGGGAAGCCCATGAGGGCATATAGCTGATCTGTGACTGCTAGCAGCAAAGATCTCTAGTGGCTGGTGATGGGACACTAGATGGGGAGAGCTCTGAGTTACTCCAGAGAATTCTTTCCTTGGTGTTTGGCTGGTGGGTCTTACCCACATGCTCAGGGTCTAACTGATCACCATATTTGGGGTCAGGAAGGAACTTTTCCCCAGGTCAGATTGGCAGAGACCCTGGGTTTTTTTTTTTTGCCTTCCTCTGCAGAATGGGGCGCTGGTCACTTGCAGATTTAAACAAGTGTCAGTGATGGATTCTCTCTAACTTGAACTCTTTAAACCATGATTTGAGGACTTCAGTAACTAGGGTGACCAGACAGCAAATGTGAAAAATCGGGACAAGGCATGGGGGATAATAGGAGCCTATATAAGAAAAAGACCCCAAAATTGGGACTGTCCCTATCAAATCGGGACATCTGGTCACTCTGTCAGTAACTCAGACCGAGGTTAGAGGGTCTATTTCAGGAGTGGGTGGATGAGGTTCTGTGGCCTGCAATGGGCAGGTCAGAGTAGAGAATCATGATGGTCCCTTCAGACATCAAAGTCTGAGTCTATGGGGACAGTTAGAAAAGAGTGTGTGGGGGGGTGAACCTCCCTGTGAGTGGGGAAAGAGGATCCCAGAGGTTCCTACCTGCTCCCAGCCTGTTCAAGCCCCTCTGGGTCTCAGCCCCTGCTCCCCAGCAGCTGCTCCAATTTCTCTGGGTCCCACTGTTGCCTCTGTGCCCCTCCCCCCAGCTGTTTACATGGGAGCCGAGCCCCCAGGGTATTTCCATTGCTGGTGTGCTCACCCTCTGCCCCAACTGCTTCCACCACCCCTGGGCTGCAGCAGCCCTGCCTGGCCGGTGCCTCAGTTTGGGTGAGTCCTATCTCCTGTTGATCTCAGGCGTTGGGGAGGTGCCTGTCGGTGGGCTGTCCTAGTGCTGCAGTGTTCGTGCAAAGGGGGTTAGCCTGGGGGAGAACTGCCAGACTGGGTCAGACCCCTGGGCCAGCCGGTCCAGTCACCCAGCTCTGACCATGGCCAGCATCAGACATTTCAAGGGAAGGTGCAAAAAACTCCACTGGAGGCCGATGTGCACTAATCTGCCCCACCCTGCCAATCTCACCCTCAACCCTAATACAGAGCAGTTTGAGCCTTGAAGCCTGAGCGTTTCTCTGCATTCTGCTTCTGGTGAGCATTAACTAGAGCCACTGGTTACGCACAGAGACGGCCAAGCCCTCCTTGAACCTTGCTAAATTCTTGGCTGCAAAATGGTGACGCCCCCCGGCGTGTGGGGCATACAGTGTACAGCCTGTTGCAATAGTCCCACACTGCTGGCAGGGAGGAAGCCGCACGCTGAGTCATTTCCAAGCAGCAAAGGTTGGGTTTTTGTCCTCATGCAGAGATGCTGCTGGCTGACACATCCGTTAGGTCGATCAGAGTTATGATATGATCGGGGAGAGCCCCCCGTGCGCTCGGCCCTGAAGAAAGCCAAGGCACGAATGCAGTCCCCGGCCCAGGGAACCTAGGGTGCAAAGGGCACACTGACCGTGCGGGCGGCACCATTCTATTCAGGCACACGGGACCTGGGAAGCCGAGCTGGAAAGCCAGATCTTCAGATTGCTGCTGTGTTTTATTTTCTAAATCTGTTGAATACAGTGGGAGGAAGGAGGACAGGGGCCAGTGTGTAACCAGTGTCCTTGCAGCTGGTGGTGGGGAAGGGCCCAGCTGATAGCTCTGAGCCTGGATTTGTGTAGGCAATACAGGGCTCAGCAGGACCAGCTGACAGCCCCAGGCCAGATCCAGAGCTCAGGCTCCATCCTCGGCCTCCAGCTGAGACTGAGGACGAAGAAATCACGGGAAATGGCTGATCTTTGAGGTGTAACCAGCCAGCAGCTAGGAACTGCTTCCTACCACTGATTCCTAGTAGCCACTCAGCACCCGTTCAGAGGATGGCACATTTCAGCCCTGGGCTGGCTTGGAGCTGCCAGGCAGAGCGGGGTCTTTTACATGAATTTCCTAGGTCTCTGTGTTTGGAGGTTTCCCCATCACGTTGCCGTCAATGGCGGGGAGGGGACGTCGTAGCTGGAGTTACAATTGGGAACCGACAGCAAGCTGCCCTTCTTGGCTCCTGTCCCCCTCCGTGCCCCGGCTCGGTGAGATGCCAAGAGCAGGCAGGATTAAACTCTAACAGGTGCATTTAACCCACTCAGCCGGAGAGAGATGCAGCTGCCAAGGCTGATGGGGTCCCTTGTGGTCCTGCTGGGTGTGTCTGGGGCACTGGACCCTGTCCTGGAGCAAGGCTGGCGAGGGTGGAAGACCTTCCATGCTAAGGAGTATCCTGAAGTAAGTACTGCGGCCCCAGTAGCTTGGCCACTGTGACCATCCCGTCAGCTGTCCCCCAGCTCGCTCTGTCTCCTTCGCTCCCTGGAGCAGGATTTCCTCGCTTGGCTGCATTTGAACCAAACCGCGTGGCTAGAGCCCAAGCTTCGAGGATTTGGGGGCAGGGCAGAGGGAAGCAGCAGGTCCTTCTCGCAATCCAGCGCATCCAGCCCCAGCTGCCAGAGAGCGAGCAGCACCCACTAGGCCATGCGAAGTGGCCGGGGCATGGCCAGACTCGACTTCCTGCAGAGTCGTGGTGGCTTGGCCAGGAGGTTGTAGGATGTGGATGCCAGTTGCCCCTGTAGGAGAGCTCTTGCTTCCTTCCTCGCTGGGGTCTGACGGGCGACGGGGTGAGCCTCAGTGGCTGTAGGGGTTTGGCTGCTCCTCCACCCTCAGGGCTCCCCAGCTCCTGTGGGGTTTCAGGCCTCTTAGGCTGGATTTTGGCACATCTGCTCCCAGCTGGAAACAGGGATATTCGGGGGTTAATGGAGCTGGGAGAAGGAGGGGTAGTGTTGAGGGGGGCCCTATAGAGCCAGGCCTGGGAGAGGAGGGGACATGTGCTCTGCCCCCACACTTCAGCCCCTGCAAGCAGCTTTGGTGCATGGAGAATCAGGCAGGAAAGTTACCAGCTCTCAAACGTTTGAGGCAAAATCTTTGCTGCTTTCTCTTACCCTCACTGCTCCGCCCACCCCAGCCCCACGGCCTGTGCTCACCGGCTGCACAGAGCCTGCCCAGGCGAGCTGAGCTCCTGGCCAGCCCGTGGGTGCCCGGATTCCCATGCGTTGCCCCCCTAAATGGAACTCAGGCCAGGCTGGGACCAGCAATGGCTCCCATCACTGCCTCCCCGATGGACGTTTGCTTACAGGGCGCGGGGGTCATGACCAAGCGTGACCAAGCTGTCGCTCCGTCCCCTGGCAGGAGGCGGAAGCTTTCCGCAGGGCGGTCTGGGAGAAGAACCTGCGGCGGATTGAGCACCACAACCTGGAGGAGTCTCTGGGGAAGCACAGCTACCGCCTGGAAATGAACCACTTTGGGGACCTGGTAACCTGCCCCCTGGCGCGGATCCTGGCACTTTTGCGGGGCGAGGCACCCGTAGTACCAAACCTGAAGCCTCCTTCCTGGTTTCTCCCCCTGCCTCACGTGACTCCCCACTTCTCGCTGGGCCCGGCAGATCCCAGCTCCCAGCCCACCCGTGACTCTGCTCCCCTCGCCCCATCCACCTCCATACCTGCTGCTGCCCCCACTCATGTCAGGGCCCCACTGTTTTATAACTTTCTCTCCTTCGGCCACCTCCCTCTTCATTGGCCTCCCAGCTGCTGTTGGTGCAAAAGCCTCCTCCTACGCAGCTCCCCAGCCTCCCCCTCTCTCAACATCGTCAGCTGTCTGATCTGTCTGTATCCTCAGGGGTTGGGTGCCGGGGCAGGGCTGAGAATGCAGCTCCTCTGTTGGCCAGGAGTTCTCTGTCATATGCTCTCCGGATTTAAAAAATTTTCCTTCCCCTCCAGACGGACGAAGAATTTAACCAGCTTCTGAACGGTTTTCTAGCCGAGCGACATGGCGGGAAGGTGCCTCTCTTCCAGGAATCGGCTGCTTGGGAGACTCCCAAGGAGGTGGACTGGCGCGCAAAGGGCTACGTCACCCCCGTGAAAAACCAGGTGGGTGCCCGGAACAGGGAGCTCCCTGCTTGGGACCTAGCCCCTCAGCCAGCCATGGAAACCTCCTAGTCCTGGAGCTCCCTGTCACTGGCCCCCAGAGCCTGGGACAAGGCAACCCTCAGGCGGGCCTGGCTGCATGTCAGAACAACGTCGCTGCCTGTGATTTCCTGGCTGATGGATGAGGGGCCCTTGGCGGCCCCTCTGGAAGGTGTGCTCAGCCTGGGGCCCTAGAGGACGGCCTGGCAGGTTGGGTGGCAGTGGCAGTGGCTAACCGGCATGGAATTGGTAGGTCCTTGACCTGTCCTGCTTTTCATGAAGCCCCCTGGAAAGGGCCTTTGCCCCCCCAAGAGTCTTTGCCTGGAGCTTGAGCCTGATTCAGACCCTGCTGTGCGTTGGGGCTCGGACTCCCTCCTGCCACTTTCCAGCAAGCAAGAGCTTGTGAGGCCCTGACGATTATCTAAGCCGACCGCCTGCATCACGCAGCTCAGAAGCTCCCGGCTGAGCATGAACAGTGGTTCTCAACCCGCGGCCCAATCAGCACACGGCCGCGGCCCATGGGACATCCTCCGGGCCATACGGGTAAATAGGCTGAGAATGTCTGAGCTACAGCCTATCCCCCACCTACCTGCCTTGCTTTCTGCAGGGCCACTGCGGGTCCTGCTGGGCTTTCAGTGCCACGGGAGCCCTGGAGGGCTTGGTCTTCAAGAAGACGGGCAAACTGGTGTCGCTGAGCGAGCAGAACCTCATGGACTGCTCGAGGAGGCTGGGGAACAACGGGTGCCATGGGGGCTTCATCACTCGAGCCTTCCAGTACGTGCGGGACAACAAGGGCATCAACTCGGAGCTCAACTACCCCTACTTGGAGAGGGTAACGTAGGAAAGCGTGGCCTCTGGGTTGGGCGGCCACTTCTCCAGGGAGTGGTGCCCGAGCTCCCGTTCCATTTCCTTTCTCTGCAGGACGAATTCAGCTGCCATTACAACCCCCAGGACAACGCTGCCAACTGCACCTCTCTCATGCAGATCCAGCTGGGCAATGAGACCGCTCTAGAGCAGGTGGTGGCCACTGTCGGCCCTGTCTCCGTTGCCGTGGATGCCAGCACCTTCCACTTCCACTTCTACAAGTCAGGTACCAAACGTCCCAGAGAGTCTATGGCCAGAAGGGATCACTGGGATAATCTAACCCAGTGGTTTTCCACCTTTTCTCATTTGTGGACCCCATACCTCTTGAATGGAGGGGCGGATCCCTTTGGAAATCGTAGGCATTGTCGGCAGACTCCCAGGAGTCCACCGGCCACAGGTTGGAAGCTACTGATCTAGTCTGCAGCAGGCAGGAGATGCTGCGGGGAGGGGAAGGTTCTGATAGGGGGGTTGCTGGTGGGTGCTCATACCCACCATTTTCCCCCCATGGGCGCTCCAGCCCCGGAGCACCCACAGAGTCAGTGCCTCTGCTTCAGCAGATTTTTTAGGAAACCTTGATTTAAAAATTGTCCCAATGGTTAATTACCCTAACAGTGAAAAGTCTGCCTGTTATTTCCAGTCTGAATTCGTTTAGCTTTAACTTCCAGCCATTAGATCACATTACGCCTTTGTCTGCTAGACCAAAGAGCCCCTTCTCAAATCTGTATTCCCCCTGGAGGTACTTAGAGACTGATAAGTCACCCCTTAGCCTTCACTTGAAGCTAGATAGAGTTAGGCTCCTTGCTTGAGTCAATCACTGTGGAGTGTGTTTTCCGAGTGACACAGTTATACCAGCCTAACACCCTAGCCTTCTCCCGTCAGAGCTACCGCTTCTCAGGGAGGCGGAGTACCCACCCCGACAGGAGAAACTCTCCCATTGACATAGGGAGCATCTTTGCTAAGCGCTACGCTGGGACAGCCGGAGACAAGCCCAGATTCTTCTACCGTTGTGATGGCTCTGCTCTGAGCCCTCTTCAATTTATCGACATCCTTCTGTGCAGACCAGAACGGGACATGGGATTCCAGCACTTTGGCGCAGGGCTTTTTCACTGAGCTGTCCGGGCTCCCATCCGGAATTACTGAGTCTGTCACTTAGTTTCATCTCACCTCCCAGGGGGCACTTTATTACCTCCTTCCACAGCTGGGCCTGCTATCTGACAGCCTGCAGGGATACAGCAGGGCAGCTCCGTGTGGCTTCAATCCAATGCCCTGGGGGTGTTCTTCCTTCCGATCCACTGGGACCTCCCTCCAGGGTCTGCTTCTGCTCCGAGAGGGAGATACCCCCAACAGCTCATCTCACTCTGCCTTTGCTCTCCCCAGGAGTCTTCAATGACAGCCAGTGCAGCCACACAGTGAATCACGCGATGCTGGCCGTGGGCTACGGCACATCCCAGGAGAACGGGAACAATGCCGCCTACTGGCTTCTCAAGAACAGGTGAGGGGGAGGAGCCAGGCGAGAGAGCTCTCCCTGAGACATACTCACCTCTGCCGCCTTCTGGCGGTATTCAAAGCTGCCTCCGACCCATGCCCTCTGTGAAAATGCACCCCCACCGCTTCCCCCAACTGTATGTGTACACACATCGAGGGGGTTCCAAAGAGGATGGATCTAGACTGTTCTCAGTGGTGGCAGATGACAGAACAAGGAGCAATGGTCTCAAGTTGCAGTGGGGGAGGTTCAGGTTGGATATTAGGAAAAACTATTTCACTCAGAGAGTGGTGAAGCACTGGAATGGGTTACCTAGGGAGGTGGTGGAATCTCCTTCCTTAGAGGTTTTTAAGGCCCAGCTTGACAAAGCCCTGGCTGGGATGATTTAGTTGGGGATTGGTCCTGCTTTGCGCAGGGGGTTGGAGTAGATACCTCCTGAGGTCCCTTCCAACCCTGAGATTCTATGATTAAAACATGCCCTGCCCCCAAGACGTGCACACTCTGCTCAGATTGCATGTGCACACACATGTAAACTTCCCCCCTCCCCCCCGCAGGACATTCTGTGCCAACTAAATCCTACCCCCCAGCATGCAGGTAACTCACAACCCTTCACCCTGCTCTCCGACCGTACGCATTCCCATGGGCACTCATGCAAACTTGCACCCAGGGCCAGTTTTAGGAACTGTGGGGCCCGATTCAAATACCCGGCAGCGGTCCGGGTCTTCAGAGGCACTTAGGCAGTGGGGGGTCCTTCATTCGCTCCGGACCCCCCGCCGCCGAAGACCTGGAGCAAGTGAAGGACCCCCACCACCACCAAAGTGCCGCCGAAGACCCGGACCACCACTGGATATGTAAAAAAAATTAAAAAGGCACCTAAGGTGCAGGGCCCGATTCCAGGAAATTGGCCTAAAGCTGGCCCTGCTTGCAACCCTCACCCTGGAGATTTGTCTTGTTCTGGGCCTGTCTTCGGATTCTTGCCTTCTCAAAATGAAAGATCTAAGCAGCTGCCAGGAGCCAGGCGTATGTGGAGCAGGCACTGGGAAAGCCTCCCCCATCTCACACTGCACACGTGGCTACTTTCCCTACCCTCTCCCCGGCGGCTCCTGAAATGAGAAGGCCACACTTGGTAGTTGACGGAGGGGTATTCTGGAGAAATGGCTTAGCTGAGGCTGCCAGATTTATTCCATTGGTGATCGAAGGCAGAGGAGACAAGCCAATGCAGAGAACAAGTGTTTGGTTTCTTCATTGGATGATCTGGAGAACCTGAGATCAGCCAATGTACAGCTGGTTAGGCAGATGCTCAAAGCATCCTTGAAGCTGGCCTCTAGCGTGGTGGTTTTCAAATTTTTCTTCTGGCGGCCCAGTTGAAGAAAACTGTTGATGCCCGTGACCCAACTGAGATGGGGATGAGGGGCTTGGGATGTGGCAGGGGCTCGGGGCTGGGGCAGAGGGTTGGGCTGAGGGTGCAGGCTCTGGGGTGGGGCCAGGGATGAGGGGTTTGGGGTGCAGGAGGGGGCTCTGGTTTGGGGGGAGGGAGGATCGGGGTTGGGGTGCATGAGGGGGTCTGGGCTCTGGGTGCAGGCTCTGGGGTGGGGCTGGAGATGAGAGGTTTGCGGTGCAGGAAGGGGCTCTGGGTTTAGGGTGCAGCTTAGCCCAGGGGTGTGGGGTTGGGGCACGGGGCAGCGGTGCAGCGGGGGTGCAAAGGCAGACTTCTCGGTCAATGGGAATGCGGAACCGGTGCTCGGGGAGGGGGCAGCGTGTAGAGCCCCTCTGCTTCCCCCTGCCCAGGAGCCAGAATTGCTGCTGGCCACTTCCAGGGTGCAATGCAGTGTCAGAACAGGTAGGGACTAGCCTGCCTTAGCCGGGAGCACTGCCGATGGGACTCTTAACGGCCCGGTCGGCAGTGCTGACCAGAGCCCCCCCCATCCAGTGCCCGCAGTTTGAAAACCACTGGTCTAGCATATTAGGACAACTTTTCTTTCTCCTTACAATGTTCAAACGTCCTTCAGTTTTCCCAGAGATTCTCTCATGCTCTTTTCACTTTATCTTCCCGCAGCTGGTCTGAGCAATGGGGTGAAAAAGGTTACATCCGGCTGGCGAAAGGAGCCAACAATCACTGTGGTGTGGCCAATCAAGCAAGCTATCCTGTCTTGTAGCCACTTCTGGGTTTTCCTCCTGCCCTGGGCCTGCATGGCAGAAGGCCTCACATATTGGCTGGAGTTTTTTTTCTTCCCAATGACTTGATCTTTGTCTTCAGCATGGAGATTCTTTTTGCTCCTGGCCGTGATTTCTGGGCTGTTTCTTAGCTGCGACTTACATGGGTTTAGAGGCGATTAAAAGTTGTGCAGCAAATTGCTCTTGCAAGCCTGGGTAAGTCCTGTTCTGGTCACGCCGCAGCATCGCTGAATGAGGCTTAGTGTCCTGTCTAACGTATTCATAAAATAAAGAATGTTTTCCTCTCAGTGTGAAAACCAGTCTCCTTGTGGGTTTGAAAGATGATTAAAGATGGTTCTCCGTAGGAGCTTTCTATGCACCTTACAAATTCCCTTAGCCGTTAGATCCCATTTTCCTCTTTAGCTAAAGCCCGTGGAGACCGTGCCAAATTGGCTGCCAACAAAACCATGAAGCTGATGACGGGAAGATGGAGAAGTGCCTGTAACCTGAGTCTGTATTATCTAAACGCTACCTATGTGCAGGCACGAGCTAAGACCACAGAGCTTACTGTCCTGAAGATACGTATTTACATAACAACCAAACAGGAACAACAAGGCAAGAAGCCATATAAATAGCTCCCATTACATTTGCTCCCCAGGCCCTCTGTATTCAGCTATGATAATGCCAGGGAGAACGAAAGTGATTAGAACCCCATTAAATTCTCTATACAATTTTTCATTTTATTTTTTGGGGGAATTTGGGGTTTCATTTTCTCCAGCCAGAGGAGGGTCGGGTCCTGGCCCCAGTGGAGTAGGAAGCTGAGGTGTGGGTGGGGGTTTGCAATGCAAACCCACTCCATACTCTTTGGCCCAGTGTGCCAGCTTGCAACGCTACTCACTCAAATTTGGCCCAACCATCTCCCCCCATCATGAGAGAGAGGCAGCTGGGCCAAACCCATGTGCCACTGCCACCCCCTGCACTAGGCCTACAGGCGGTAGCTGCCACTGCAGGGGAGTTTCTATTTTGTTTTACACCTTGTTTTTCATTTTATTTGGTATTTGCAAAAAACAAACAAAACAAGACGCGGGGCTGTTCAAATGACCATTACCCAACAATGTTTGAGAAAAGTGAAAGCGGAGTACTGCCCAATGGTTAGAACTAGGAAGCAGGAGAACAGAGCACTATTCTCTACTCTGTGACACCTCAGGGCTGGTCCTGTCCCCTTTCTGTGCCTCAGTTTCCCCATCCACAGCAGGTGGGTGATAATATCGATCAAATGCCCTGCTGTGGTGTTTGTAAAGCCCTTTGAGCCCCGCTGGAGAAAGAGGATAGCAGCTTCACCTATTGTTGCAGTGAGGTCTCATGTGCTTGGATCCCCTTCCCATCAAACCTGCCCTTCTGGGCTATATTCCTTGCTTGTTACCGAGGCAGCAGGTGGCTGTGGGCGAGGGGTAAAGCTCTCAGCTGAACACTAGAGTCTGGGAGGGAGGCCCCCTAGGGAGGCCCGTGCCAGGGAATGCCAGAGAAGCCAGCAAGACTGATGCTTCATGCCTGAGACTGTTCAAATCTGTCAATGGCCCAGCCCAAAAGAGTGACCCGTAGGTCACCCTTGGCCCTCAGGCAGCGAACACCTGCCCATGCCAATGGCAGATGTCCACCTGTCTCTTCGCCAGGTGTCCAAGAGCCATGCAATCCGAGCAGCATCAGCATGCATGAAGGGCGGGGGGGAGTCCAGAATTCTGCTCAATGAGCCTTGTTACTGCTGTCGCTGCTCTGGCCTATTCTCGGGACGCTGTGCCGAAGCTGCCCTGTGCCTTGGAAGCCTGGTTTGACAATTTGCTTTGCAGCAAACAACACTCAACCCAGCTCGCGTCCTTCATGCTAAGCCTCCTGAGATTTATGAGAGAATTAGCAGCTCCTTCAGCTTTATTTGCCCCTCGCTCTATGAAATCGCAAGTTGGACTTATGCTATAAATCAAGCATTTCACAGCCAGCTTCAGGAATAGTTAGATTGATTTCTGCGCTTACAGGCAGCAGAGCTGGTGCTCTGCGGCACCTCTGTCAAAGAGCAGCCGGTCCCCTATTTTTAGCAAGGGGCCTGGGCTGGTTTAGGTCATTGCATGAGCATATGAGCCAGACCCAATGGACACTGACCTGAAAGAGATGGAGGGAAGAGGAGATTTTTTATTTTATGGTTTGGGGGTGGGGTGGAGGGGCTAATTTAGTGCTGGCCTATTTGACAGCCCTGGAGAATGAAATCCTCTGGTTACAAAATATGGGCAGTTAGCAGCAGTGCAAGCTTCTCCTATGGTGTGCGGCCAGCGTACTGACCTGTAGGGGGTGAAAAGGAGCCATTCAATCCAGTAAAAAGAACAGGAGTGCTTGTGGCACTTTAGAGACTAACACATTTATTTCGGCATATGCTTTTGTGGGCTAAAACCCACTTCATCAGATGCATGCAGTGGAAAATACAGTAGGATTACACACACACACACACACACACTCTCTCTCTCTCTCTCTCTCTCTGATGAAGTGGGTTTTAGCCCACGAAAGCTTATGCTCAAATAAATGTGTTAGTCTCTAAGGTGCCACAAGGACTCCTTGTTCTTTTTGGTGATACAGACTAACACGGCTGTTACTCTGAAATTCAAGCCAGTGTTATTGTAGCCCTGTTGGTCTCAGGATATTAGCGAGACAAGGTGCGGGAGATAACATCTTTCGTTGGATGTCTGTTTGTCCTGAAGATATTATCTCACCCATTCAATCCTCACTACCCTGCAGGCCCCTTGTCATGTTACTACTGCTCCAGGAGGGCCCCATGGCAACGGCTCTGCACAAGCCATTCCTATGGTAGCATTCCTAGAGTAAGGTCACCATTGATTGTCTCGTCACTGCCCAGTGCCGCTGTTCGATTGCTCTGCAAACCCGCTCCCGGCAGCACTCGTCAAGTCAGCCGTCACCGTGGCAGAAGGAAAACGCCGTCCCTGTTGTGCAAACAGTGCCACAGATCTACAGTGTCACAAACATCTGCTAAGAGAAGCTGCCTCAGCATCACTGCCTCATGCCTGGCAAAGGTTGTCCCCACGCCGCACCATGTGCCCTGCATGGTGCCACTAAGCGGACGGCATCCCCACCGTGCTGCTCCTTCCAACATGCTGTTACAAGAAGCCGTTGCTGCCACAGAACCGCAACAACACGCCCCTGTGCTAAGCCACCCACCTGCCCCACGCTGCAAACAGTCAGCTGGGCCTCCATTGTGCAAACACCACCACTCTTGTGCAAGCACCCTCGTGCATGCACGGGGCCATCACCCTTGTGCAAGTGAAGCGCCCTTGTGCATGCACTATCCCCCACACCACGCTAGCTCATGGCAAGGTGGGGGCCTGGTCTCCTCCCTTGCTGCCCTCAGGGCTCTAGGGAGTAGAATGGGAATGTCCCCAAAGGGTTAATCTACAAGCCTGGTACCTCTGCCCACATCCAAGATGGCCGCCTGGGGATGCGCCTCACGTGATCCGGCTCGGCCTCCTTCTGAATTGACCCCTGCGGCTCGCCGTAGAGAGGCTTCTCTTCCAAGATGGCGGCGCCCAGCGGAGCAGGCGCTTGGCGGCTCTGGGCCGGGCTAGTCCCCCTTCTCCTCCTGTTCGCCACGGCCGAGGAAGGGCCCAGCACGGCCGAGTTCGACGTGCGGCCCGGCGGGATGGTCCATTCCTTCTCCCGGAGCCTGGTGAGGGGAGGGGAGGAGGAGTATGGCACGACGCCCTGATTGGCTGAGCCTCACGTCGCTCAAACGTCCCGCCACTTTGATTGGTGGAAAGCCAGGGCTGGAAGGATGATGACGTGGAGCTGGGAAACGGGGTGGGTCTCAATGTGGCCGGGTCTGGGCCGCTTCCGGCCAAGTGGCTCCCGGCGGGGGCCGGCTGAGGGGGTTGGGCGGGGCAGTCCTGAGCCGGGGGGCGGGGCATCGCGCCTGTAGCCCCTCCCCGAGTTGCTATGGGGGGGGTGTCGCTCCATGGGCCCCTCCCCTGTGTTTTTGGGGGTGGGACCCGTAACCCTTTCAGTAGGAAGAGGTAGCCCCCCCACCCCCATCACCCTTCAAAGGCCTGTCCTGTGGGCCCCCCCACCCCTGCGTGTCTCTGGGAGGGCGCTGCGGTGTCTGTCTAGCCCCCCTGCCACCCCCCAATGACCCCTACCCACAAGTGTCCCGTCTGAGCCCTGCAGAGACTGGCCCCCACTGCAGCAGCGTGGCCAAGCTGAACTGGATGCTGTGTGCGGGAAGGACCCCACCCATCAAGTGCAGCCTCAAGGCTAAGGGGGGGGAGGGATAGCTCAGTGGTTTGAGCATTGGCCTGCTAAACCCAGAGTTGCCAGGAGTCTGGTTTTCAACTGGAACCCCCGGTCGAAAAGGGACCCGGGTGGCTCCCGTGAAAAGTCCGGTTAGCAGCGAAGCGAAGGCCCAGGGCTAAGGCAGGCTTCCTACCTGCCTGGGCTCCACGCTGCTCCCGGAGTGGGCGCCAGGTCCCTGTGTCCCTAGGAAGGCTCTGCACGCTGCCCTCGTCCCCAGGGCCGGCTCCGCAGCTCCCACTGGCTGGGAACCGTGACCAATGGGAGCAGCAGTGGGTGGTGCCTGCAGGCACAAAGGCAGAGCTGTCTGGAGTGGCCGCCCATGTGCCTGGAGGTCACAGGAACCTGGTGACTGCTTCCCCAGAGCCGTTGTAAATACTGCCAGGAACCCACATGCTCCTGCACCCCAAACCCCTCAACCCTGTCCCCACCCCCAGCTGGAACCTTCACCCCCTCCTGCACCCCAAACCCCTCATCTCCAGCCCCACCGTAGAGCCCACACCTCCGGTTGGAGCCCTCACCCCCTCCTACACCCCAACCTCCCGCCCCACCCTGGTGAAAGTGAGTGAGGATGTGGAAGAGTGAGCAACAGAGGGAGGGGGGATGGAGCAAGCGGGGGGTGGGGCAGGTTTGTTTGGTTTTGTGTGATTAGAAAGTTGGCAACCCTACTCAAGGCAGCTTGCAGCAAGACCCCTGCTTGGGTACTAACCCAGCTAAACTTGATCCTGTGCATAGAGGAAACAAGATACTGTAGCCACATTCTGGGGGAACTGTGAATATTTCACCACTTTCTCATGCTTGGAGAGAAAATTTAAGGGCTTTTGGCAAATCAGAACCTAAATTCCCCATAGCTTCTCCAGGTTACATACGTTCTTTACAATGCCAAGTAAATTGCTTATGCTCAACAAATAGCTAGTAACATAGCATATCCTGTGTTAGAAAGACTACTGACTTTTCTCTGTGTTTTCAAGGGGGATTACACCTGCACATTCACATACGCGTCTCAGGGAGGGACCAATGAGGTGAGTTATTTGAACACTTCACTGAAGAAACACAGGTGCAGAGGCTCCAAGAGAGTAGAATAAGAAACCTCTCAAGAGGTCCGTATGTGGAATGATTGTAGCTAATTACTTTGTTCACCATTTTTCTGGGTCTCCGGAGAACAGTAGTGTATTTAGATTCCTGGCTCTTGCAGTGTAAGAATAAGGAACAATTGCATCCCTCTTTCTGGGTATAGAAATGATCTTACAAACAGAGGTGTTTATATCACAGCAACCCAAAGGGTTTAAACATCTTGAGAAGCCCCCCCTGCAAAAATAATTATTGACTTAAATTAATAAATATTGAGTCTTTTCCACTGCCTTCTGATTGTTGCGCCTTTAGAGTTTGTGTATTCAAGCTTTTCTCCACAACCACCAGGGCTAGAAATTTGGCCTTTTTTTTTTTCAAAAAGGCCAAGAGTCTCTTCTAATCCTCTGACTCAAGGAGCTGGGGCTTTTCAAACAAATATCATGAGAGTTGGAAACACTATGTGTCTGCAGAAGAGAAGTGGATGATACAATAAGGCTGTGTTTAGCAAGTCCTGGATACTTGTAAAGCTTATATAGCTTTGTAGTTAGCTTTGCTTTTTTTGTGGGCTGGGGGAACCTTACTGGTACAGGGGAAATCTCTGTGCAAACAACCAGCAGGCTTTCTGCTCTTAAAGAGGCTTGAAGACTTTTGTATTGCAATAGTACGTAGGAGGCCCAGGCGTGGATCACAGCCCCATTGCTGTACAAACAGAACAAAATGACTTCAGATTCTTGTGGCAGTAGCATGAATGGGGTTATGGCTTTTTAGGGTGGGGCAGAGGGCGGCCGCTGCTGCTCCACCCTTTCATTGGTACTGACAAGTGGAGCTAGAGGAAAGGGTTCCCCTGTGTTCCACCCACTAGAAGTGAAGCTATTAAAAAGAGCCACGGGTAATTAAGTAGCAAACGGTGTTTAATTGTGTATGTGCGGTTTTAACATCACCCTTTGTCAATGCAAAATTTGTAATGAAACAAATCACCCTTATTTAATTTTTTTACTTTCATAACTGATGCGCCAGGCCGAGAGGCGCCGGGGCTACGAACTGCCAGGCCGAGAGGCGCCGGGGCTACGAACTGCCAGGCCGAGAGGCTCCTGGGCTTAAGCAAGCCCTGGCACAAATTAAGCACTTCCCTCCGTTTGAGAATTATGTTCTGCCCTTCTCAAGCTTGCCCTCCTCATGCAATAAAGCCACAATATGAAGAATGTGACTTTAAGTTTCTGGTCTTGGTCTTTCTCATGAGATCTCTCCCTGGGAGTGTCAGTTGTTTCGGGGGAGGCTTGTGATGTGCATAGCTAGCACCATTGCTTGGGGCATGACTGTAAATGCTACCGAGATTTACTGTTCGGACCTTTTCTCTCCACAGCAATGGCAGATGAGCATTGGAGTCAGTGAAGACAACAAGCTCTTCTCCTGTTCAGTGTGGAGGTGTGTTGAGTCATTTAAGAGTATGCCTTGTTCTCTGTACCTGGTCCCTTGAAACCCCTCTGCTCTCAGTATTCAGTTCTCCAGAGGGTCTCTCTGTTTGGTGGACAGTTTCCCACTTTGCACTCTCCTGCAGAGGTCTGAGGCTTTTGGGTCATTTGGTAACATGTTTGGATCTGTTAGGGCTCCGTTTTAATTCCAAATTGCTGCCCCTTTTCTTCGTTCGGTGACGTGTCCCTCCTCATGCTGCAGCTGGGATCTTCTATGCTGAGGCCTGGTCTCCACTAAAAAGCTAGGTCGACCCAGCTACAGCGCTCGGGGGTGTGAAAAATCTACACCCCATTGTGACTTAGCTATGCTGACCTAACCCCCAGTGCAGACAGCCCTAGGCCAACAGAATAATTCTTTTGTTGACCTAGGTACCACCTCTGGGAGGGGCGGATTACATAAGCCAGTAGGAGAACCCCTCCCATCGGCATAGGTAGGGTCTACACTGAAGCGTTCGAGTTTAGACAAGCCCTCAGACTTAGCTGGCAGCCAGGATTTACGGTGTAGATAAACCATCACACATTTTCATGCTAGGTGGTATTTCCCTTTCCCCTAACTTGGGGTCCCTGGTCGCAGATTAGCCTAGCTGGATTCATTGCTAGACGCATGTGCATATTATTAGGGGGCTTTTGCCACCAAAGGAATCTTCAGGCTTCTGGCAGCAGTTTGTAAACCCTGCCGTCTCTCAGCCTTTCCTCACTAGGTGGAAGTACAGGAGAAAGGTGAGGTACGTTCCTGAAGGCACAGGACACCCTGTGATTGCTGCACATGCTCTCGCTGCACCTCTGTCCTTTCTTTTGCTGGGCTCATTCACAACAGGGACGTCCAGCCCCTAGCAGAGACCTGCTTCCTTTCAGAGCATTTCTTCCCACCCGTTGGCTAGTAAGAGAGAGACACGTCACCTCCCTCAGCTGAGCACGATGTCTGTAATGCTTCCACCCCTGCTAGCTGGGAAAGCCACAGGACGAAATTCAGATGCCAATTTCCCTGAGTGGCAGTGATGTTCTAATCACCAGGCCGGCTGCACGCTCCTGTTCTGTGCCTTCTGGATAATGTTTTTCCTCTTTCAAAGTCAAAGATTTTGCTCTTCCTTTTCAGGCCCCAAGGAAAGTCTTATCTCTTCTTTACCCAGTTTAAAGCTGAAGTGAAAGGAGCAAAGATAGAGTATGGCATGGCTTATGTAAGTCCCAGCTGCTTACTTTGAATGGGCGTATGGGAGACGCGCTTTACACCAGAATGATCAGACAGCTGTACTATAAAATGTGTACAATGAAACCATTGCTCTCTTGTGCACTGAATTAAAGCGTGGTTCTGGCAAGAAACATGGCTAAAATGGGACCCTCCTGCAGCATATAGTACTTGCTCCCTGACAGTTTTGGACTGGTTGCTGGCTTTATGGACACCAGTTGCTAGTAGTTCTGAAACAATGCTGCTATGGGATGGATGGGGAGGGGAGTTGTGGCCCAATCTATCCAATCATTCATTGTGCAGTGAGTAATGCCTCTGTTGGACCCATTAAAAGATACAAAAGATTCTAGAGAACCATAGAAATTAGAGAGAAAAGACTTTTTAGTTCTGTGGTTCACAGCTTTTTCTATACTGGAACCCCACGTTCCAACAGAAACAAACGTTTCCCTTCCTCCCCTGTTTTATGTAGCCATTAAGAAAGGAAGGGTGCTTATAACCCCATGGAACCTCTTTGAGCCCCATGGTCCAGTCCATTCCTCGATGCTTTGCCCTCTCCAATTCTAAACGTCTCAGATGATGAGCCTTACCAGCACCTCCCCAGGGAAATAAAGTTTATAGGAACTAGGACAAATTCCCAGAGACTGACCTCTAAATTTCCTTTGCTGATTCAATCCCTTGACCCTAGTCATTACAAGCTACAGGAGCCAAAGTGATCTTTGGCAGTGGAGCCAGATGATTATTTTGTTTAATATGGAAGCTCTCTGGATTAGCTCACACGGTAAAAATTCTTCTTTCCCATTTCAGTCCCAAGCTGCAACGGGTGGACAGAGCGACGTCCCCTTAAAGGCGGAGGAATTTGAAATCACCGAAACCACAGGTATGTAGCTACCTAAAGAGCAGAGGGTGACTCGTGAGGGAGATGAGGTCACTTATCTAACATGAGAGAGATCTCTGTATATCCCAGGAAAATGGGCAACAGAAGTATGGAAAAACTACATACATACGCCCAGGTGGATGGTTGTATATTTTGATCCACGGCTGGAGCTTGGCAGTCTAATAGGGGACTGATGGAAAGGCACCTGTGCCCTGGATGAGTCCAAATCACAGGTGGTATATTAATGGTAACAGAGGATTGTGAGCTTGTTGGGGTAGGAACTGTCTTTTTGGTGCTTGGTTGTACAGCACTTAACACAATGGGGCCATGAACCCTTTCCGGAGCCCATCAGTGTTACTACACTATGTATGTGCGGGGGGGGAGACAACAATGACTTTATTAATAAGCCTTTTAGCGCGGGGGGGGGGGGTGGTTCTCAGGACAAATTTTTTGGTGGCCTCAGAGTGTTGCCACCCACCCTTCCTGGTGGCCACGTTCATGCTTTTTCCTAAAACACTCAATTAGCTTTAGGGAAAACAAATAAGTATGCATGTAGATAGCAATAAATTACCACAATTTGGATGTATCTAGTAAGTCTGTTGTGAAAAGTGATATTAACAAGCATACAAGTATCGCTTTTCACAGCGGACTTACTCAGCCCTGTCGAACCTGGGGAAAAATTAAGCCCTGGTTGGAGGGGTAGAGGCAGCGGGAGTCAGGGGCAGTGGGGGTGGGTGGGGGGAGCCCAAAGCCCTGTGACCAGAGCTTGCCACCCCTCTGCCCCACCACGGTGGCTGCATTTAAGAAACGCTGCAAATACACTCCACATGTAGAAGGTGATCAGTGCAGTTCAGTTTTTGATTTGCCCTCTCGATCTCTTGCGAGGAACCGGCAGTTCTAATCGTTGATGCATCATCGTCCATTTATTCCCTGTTGTGTTTTCTCTCATTCTAGTGGCTCACAAAGAAGGCAAGTTCCGTTCCGAACTGTCTAAACTAGTGATTGTAGCGAAAACACCCCATGATGAGTTGTGATCCGGAGACCTAGGGAAGGGGCTTGGCTCTCGGCTGGAGAAGCATGGCGGATAACGGGGACTTTTTCTTAATTGCTGGTTGTCTAGGGTGTTCTTTCCTGTTTCCCACACAGAAGTATATTGGGGTCCGCTCTGAACTGGACTTGGAGGTGTTAAGACAGATACCCTCTGTCTTGTGTCAGAGTAACCATGTGCCTGAGATGCTAGAAGCCTTTGCAGCTGGAGACTTCCTCTGAGATTCTTGATCTGTAGCCAGCCATTCTGTTGCCTGCTTTATGCTTCAGTGATCAGCTGAATAGGGTAAAGCTCTCCTCTAGCTGTGTCCCTTATCTTCCTTGCTAAGCAGAGCAATGCAGAAAGATAAGGAGCAGGATTTTAACAAGGTTTGCTAAAGGAAAGTAGTTAACTCTCTAGTCTCTGGAGAGGGAATAGGGTTTCTGCCCAGAAACGTGACAGGAAGAACACATTGAACGGGTAGTAGGAGCGGGTACGGAACCGGCCAAACCTCTTCACTGTCCTATCTGGTGGGTGATCACCAATGAACAGCATTTGGTGAGCTGAGGAGGAAACACTGCCCTGTTGCCCAGATCAGAATTTGGCACCTTGGCATAAGAAAAGCAGAGCTGTGGGGTCCACATGGGCCTTGTTTATTCTGATACCACACAGAAATCCATCCAATGAGGCATCCATTATTCAACAGAGTTCTGGGACTATTTTCATATATACTGAAGTGATTTTCTTATTTAGTCTAATAACTGTGAAGGAATCCAGAATTCCATTCATATGTATATAAAAAAATAAAATAAAGCATCTTGTCTCCAAGTTTGCTTAGATTGATCACTCTTGCTGTTCCAGCTTCTTACCATCTCTACGATTGGGAGCCCGGAGTGTGGAATAGCCTTTGCTCTTCAGTTTGACATTCAAGCAGCAGACACCTGCAAATCCTCTTACTGGGTCTCCTTGGTTGGGAGACTGACATGTCATAGGACAAAGGCTACTTCAGGGACCTAACCCATGGTCTATGCCAGAAGAACCTAGAAGTTAGGGATGCAAAGGGTCTATTGCAACACTGAATCCATCCTCCTGCAAGAAGCTATAATCAGACATATCTGTTGTAGTCCCCAGCCATGGTGCAAAGACAACGCTCGATCTATGAATTTGTCCCATTCTTCCAGTAGCTGTTGCTGGGTCACTTGTGTGTTGGACAGTAGTTAGGGACTGGTTAACCTACGTTCTGTAGAGTCCATGTGTTTTTTGGAAGTCTGTTGCTCCTCTACTAAAGTTTTTAGAAGCCTACCTGATTTCCGGAGATGCTGAGAACTCGTAGCTCTCGTAAAGACAGAAAGGGGAAGGTCGAGTGGGGGAAAAAGGGAAGTTCCAGGCAAGGCCCATCTCTGAGGGACCCTCCTTGTATAGTTGCTATATAGACACGTTCCTGGTGAGTTCTGAGGTATGTTACATCATGCACTGTCGTACCAGTGACTCATGATTGAGGACTCTTGCTGGGTCCAGAGAACTTTTCCCCACAGAGATGTTCCACATAATCTCATAAATGGTGCTGAGAATAGAGCAGTAAAGCATTTTTCTGTCAGCGTTCCAGCCCTTTGCTGTCTCATCAATCAGACAGGTTCCGCTTCGGTTTCTCTCTGCACATCTGCCAATGTGCCAGCTGGCTATTGATAGGCTGTTCCAGGCCTGGGCTTCTCGTCAGCACAGACTGACGGGCACAGGATGGTAAAGTAATAGAGATTAAACCTCTGCTTGCAAACTTTTACAACTGCGAGCCACAGAGGTGAAAAGCTGCTGTACACAGCATGCCGCTGGGCTTTCTTATATTCATGCACCTGTAGCCATGCTTTTCCCCTGTATCCCCAGCTGCTTTGCACAATTAAATTAGCTGCCATTGTTCAGAATAAGCCAAATTAAAACACAGGAGGCTGGGGCTTTGCAATTTTAAAAGCCTGAAATTTATGAGTGCCACGAACCAGCAGCAGAAAAGGAACTGTGTATCAGAGGGGCAGAGAAGCTCACTGCTGTAAATCTACAGGGTTAGCATTAGCAAGCTCCTGAAGGCTGGAGCTGCTGCGCCTGGAGACATTCCTCGGAATAGGATGCACAAGGAGGTCACCAAGATAAGGCAAGGCTGCCTTTGTGAAGCAGCTGCTGTTCTTAAAGGACCATTTTCAAAGCACAATGCAGAGATCAGAGTGCGGAAGACAGGCCCTGGATGGTGGCATCTGGTTCAGACCGTGCTCTTTCACACCGTGTTTTTAGTTCATTCTTAAAAGGGTGAGAAGCCAAACAGCGGCTTTATCTGGGGCATGGCCACGGAACTCTGGTAACGCCGCTGCAGAATACAGCACTTGGGTTTGTGTGCCAAGGGGGAATGAACATCCGCAGCCCCCCAGCTCAAGTGTTCTCATTTGCATGTGAAGCCTGGCCCCTGCTTGAAGGGTGGCAGTATAGTAAAGCTGTCCAACTTTATTTAGAAGAAGGGTGGCTGGATGACTCCAGTGGCTGGCAAATGAGATTATGGAATCATCTGACTGATAGTGGTGCAATGGCTTATGCCCAGCAAACTGGTCTCAGGGCTAATTCCCACTAAACAGTTGATGACCACACTTGACCCCTCCTGGCACCAAGTTAGCAGAGGGTGAAGGCCCAACTACCTTCTCACCCTCTAGACACAGCCCTTCCTGATCAGGGTTGAGGTGGGGGGAGGGAGGGGGAAGCTTGCCCAGCCACTGCCCACTTGTACCTGCTCTGTGGACAAAAGCAGATGGTTAAGGGCTGGAGCACCGCAGTCTTTAACTGGAAACAGTGTGGCTTAGTGAACAGAGCACTTGCCTGCGACTCAGGAGAGCTGGGTTCTATTTCCAGCTCTGTTGGTGACCTTGGACAATTCACCTCCCAGTTCTGTGCCTCAGTTTCCCTATCCATAAAATGGAGACAATGCTACTGGTGTCTTTTGTAAACACTTTGAGATCCACAGATGAAACGTGCTAGGTAAAAGGTTAGGATTAGTAAGCAGGGCTGTGGTTCAGAGTCACACACATTTTGAACAGTGGGGGCTGTCAGAGGTGACAAGTGCCTAATCTGAGCTCCTGCTCCCCAGAGACCCACCCCTGCATGGGGTTAAATGCCCTTCACTCACATGAACGTGGGTAGCATCTCTGGATGCGCCAGCACCCCTCAGGCTTTGTACCTCTAGGTGCAGCAACACAGTTCTGCATCTCCCCTTTCCTGGGCAGAACCCTGGTGCCAGAAAGGCAAAGGAGAGATCTTAGGCTCGTACTTCTGCTGCAAAAGCAAAAACAATGTGAGGATCTGCCAGCAATGCACCCTGGTTACTTACAGAATTGGTGACCAAACCCTGTACTGTGCCCAGGTGGAAGATGCAACTTTATTTATTTATTCATTCACCAGGACTACAGGGTGGTTGTTTTTTTTTTTTTTTTTTAATTTATTGGAATCTAAGACGGTGTTTCCAACCTACAACATACTAGGGAAAGCCCTCAAGGACCAAATCTAAACAATTACATTGATATAATCAGCTGAAGAGGCTGACGACAGAGAAATTCAGCTTGGATTTCAGAGGAGGAGGAAAGTGCACATTTGCTATTTGGTTTGAAAATACAGTCTCCTCTTTTCCCCTATGGGAAGGGAACATGGATGGAAAATAATGCTTCACCATTCTCAGTAGGAAGGGGGAGGCTGCCTCTGTAACTGGCCCAAAGTACCCACTGGGCAATAGTCAGGAGGGGCAAGTGGTACCTGGAGCATGACCACTTCTTGCTCCAGCCCGTAGTTTAGGCCTGACCTGTTTTAAGCTTCAAACCACAAAAGTGTCTGAACCTGACCACCTTCATTGCAACCTCTCTCCCATTCAGTGGTCCCTTCCCATCCTGGGAGCCTGTGGGTAGAGCCCTGCGAATCTGCAGATATCCAGTTTATATCCACAGACCATATTTGTGGATGCGAATACCAATTTTGTATCTGTGCAGGGCTCTACTTGTGGGGTGATCCATCCAAGCAGGGTCCATCCCTATGTGAGATCCTCCCACTATCCAGATCTTGGCCTCCCTGGAAAGAATAGTGAGGTAAATACCACAACCCCATTCTTGCTTGCAAGGTGCTAATACACTTTCCCTGGCCCAGGGGTGCTAGGCCATAGCATGGCTTTGTAAAGCATTTTAGAATATGGCTCATCCTTTTCTACGCTGCCTAGGGAAACTGACAGCATGGTTCGAACTTCAGGAGAGAGAGCTTTACATCTTGGCAGGACACCTGAACCACTCCTCCATGCTCTCTGCTTGAATTAATCTTAACCAAGCTACACACAAGATGTAGTGGGTTTCCCCCCCTCACCAGAATGAAAATAGATTTAGAAGTGAGAGAGATTTTGCTACAGCAGGACTCCTTGGGCTCTGAATTGGGGGTTTAAGAGCACTTGGTGGATAAAAATATATACCTTTAAACAGAGAGCTCATGAACTGCAGATGGGGTTGCAGGGCTTGGCCTCTGATGGGTTATAGACACTGGATTGGGTTCCAAAGTGGAGATCTCAAGCCAGTGCAAAAAAAGAGCATTTTCTCCAGTCTCACTCATACAAACAACCCCGCCTTTGGTGTGGTTGTGCCCCAGTAGGATAGAGACAGAAGCTGCTTTGTCTCATTTTAAGTTCATTAGGGAGCTAAAGTGAGGTGAAGAGATTCCAGCTACCAAGACAAGCAGCAAATTGCAGCCTCATTTAGACAGAAAGTGAAGGGTCCTTGGTTTTCATGAAAAAAAAAAAAAAAGGAAAAAGAGTAAGACATTCAGCACCATGGAGGAAAAGCGAGCGAGAAGACCTGACCCACTGAAAACAGACGTCTTGCTGTTGAATTCATGGATACCAGAATGCAGCCTGGAGAGTCAGGCAAAGAGCCAAACATTTGCTCTCAGGCCTTGTCTTTGCTGGTTCATATGTTGTCCTCATCCAGCATTTTGCTGACCCCTTCACAGATCCTCTGCAGGTGGCTGCGGTAGGGTTCAGAAGGTCCATACAAGGCCGACAGGAACTCATAGTCCGCAAAGTGGTTGAAGACGTGATTGATCCTGGAGTGGGACTTGGCCGTCAGGTGGGTGTTGACGGCCTGGTGGAGCAGGTCGCGGCACTCGTTCAGCACGCTGGACATGACCCTGCGGTCGAAGGTGAAGTCTATCTGGTAGAAGCTGACGGCGGTCATGGCCAGGGTGTGCACTTTCTTGTGGAAGTGCTCCATCAGCCGCAGCTCATCAGCGGTGAACTGCCGATTGCGGTACAGTACCCCCAGCTTCATGACGATCTTGATCAGGTTCTTGATGATCTTCTGGGCCTCCTTGCGGTTGTGGGTGAACTCCTTGGTGACCCGGTACAGCTCGTCCAGAACGTCGCTGCTGGTGTCATCAATGAAGATGTTTGCCATGGTCTTTGAGGCCATCTTGCTCAGGAGCTTTTTCTGAGCTTGCAGAACCAAGTTCTTGGTGCTGAAGGTGTCCATCTTCTCTGGAAGGGTGAAAAAAAAGGGAACACGACCATGTGATTCAGCCCTTGCCCTGGAGTAATGATCTCTCCCCTCCCGGCCCAGGTGCACATACACACAAAAGCATCTTGGTCTAATAGTTAGAGCAGAGGGAGTTGGGAATCTGGCCTCCTGCATTCTATTCCAGCTTTGGAATAGGAGGAGGGTCTAGTGGTCAGAACAGGCAGGGACTGAGCATCAGGACACCTGGGGTCTGTAATTTAGGAGTGCACATGATTTACAGAGTAGGAGACTAGGACCCCCAGGACTCCTGGGTTCTTTCCCCCTTTCTGGGAACAGGTATTTTAGTGGCTAGGTATTACTGTGGACTAAAATCCCCTAAACATCAAAGGAAGGTCGATGCACTGCATACATTGGAAAGGCCCATTAGGCCTATATTGCTGTCTTCCCACCTGGGATCTGTATTGCTTCCTATGCAGAATAAGACTTATCATCCAGTCATTTTAATGTGCTTGCCTTAAAATCTGGCTCATTTCTTTGAGGGGGAGACCCATGTGACATTTGGTGGTCATGTGGCTGGTGAGCAGCTGTTTAGCACAGCAGAGCTCGCATCCCGAGAGCGGATAGCATTATACACCATGTTTGCGGATATAATTTTGTTCAGTCCCTGCAACCTGCCAGAGAGCAGCACTCCTGCTGGTTTCCTTTTGTGTTTGTCAAAGTACATAAAAGCACTCCGCACTCCATTTCTCCGGCTCCCTCCTATGCTAGAGTTTGGATTCTGGAACCAATTCAGTTTCCTGGCTGGATGATAACCTGTGCTCACCATTACTCAGGGACCGATTCTCCGGCCGTGCCCCACCGGCGCTGCGTGATGGAATTTGATTCCTGCAAACCCGCCAAGGAAGAAAGAAGTGAGGAGCTCATAAGCAAGGTTATCAGCTTAGATGAAGGCTGCACAGAGATGAATGCAACAATTCAGGCAAGAGAAAGACCTAGAGAAAGACAAGACCTGCCTAGGACTCACGAACCCAAACCGAGCCACTTAGCCAGTGACTGTGTTAGAGACCGAAACTAGCGAATGAAGCAACACAGGTGCTGGGATTCATCCTGCCTGGAATAGCAACACACTGCAGACCATGATAACTACAAGCTTTCATTTAGGACAGATGGCAAAGAGAAGCAGGTCAATGATGCAACTGTTTGCATACAGTGGGACCTGTTTACACTGAATTTGAACAAATTTGGTTTGGCGCTTTCATTGGCTCAAGAGATCTGAGTTTAAGTCCTAGCTCTGTGACCGTTCATTGACTCGCTCTTTGCCTCAGTTTCCCTTTTGGTCAAATATAGGTAACAGTCCTTCCTTTTGCCTGCCCCTTGTCTGTTTAGGTTGTAAGTTCTTCAGGGCAGAGACTGCCACTACAGCACCTAGCACAACAAGGCCTTGATCTTGGCTGGAGGGTCTAGCTGCTGTTGTAACACAATAAAAAAAAAAAAAAAAAAAAAAAAAAAAGGGTTTCACTGCGTTGACCCGATGGGCAAAAATTACAGCGCTGACTTCAGGGAAGCTCTTAGAGGAAAGGCATTCTGGGGCTTTGGCCTCAGCGGGCTCAGCCATTGTGTGTATATGAGGAACAACACATAAGAGGCTGTATATGTTTGTACAGCTCCTAGCACAAATGAGTCCTGGTCAATAAGAAACACTCCCCAGGCACTATGATAATACAGATCATATGGGATGGGAAGGTAATCCAGGCCACTGGGGTGAAGCCATTAATAAGTTGATTGCTCTGAAGCATTTTCAGTGTCTCCCTTTCCTAAATAATCCAGTTTCAAACCTTTACCCTCCAAAATCATGCTCTTTAATATTTGTACTTTAAGCTTTTGGTACTTGCTCTCTGAAAATCAGGCCCCTTTAAGGGGTCTCCAGGTGGCCTCCAGAATCATTAGCTGTTGCTGAAAATGCACCTCCCAAAGGTTTTGAGTAACACCAAAACTGGGGTTGAGATGGCTTTACTGGTCAGCGGAAATGGAGTCATTCAAACAGGGGCATGGAATGAGGACCCAGGTGCTATGGATTATAATTCCTGACTCTTAACTGTGGATCGCCAAACCCTTTATAAAAGGAGGGCAGTATCATTATCCCAATTTTACAGATGGGGAAACTGAGGCACAGAGTGGCACAAGGTGCGTGGCAGGAATTGAAACCAGGTCTCCTGCATCCTAGTCCTGTGTCCTCTCCACTAGTGCTACAAACAGCAGTATGCCCAATAACAGAGATTGTGCTTAAAGGAGGGAGCATAGTCTAGTGGTTAAAGCACTGAATTAAGAGTTAGGGGGACTGTGATTCCATTCCTAGCTCTGCTGTACATTCCTTGGGTGACCAGGGGCCAGTCACTTCACTTCAACATGCCTCAGTTTCTTCATCTGTAAATTGGGACTAATAATACTTATCTACTTGACATGGGAGGAAGATAATTAGCCAAGGTTTGTAAAGTGCTTTGAGATCATCCAGTGAAAGGTGCTTTAGACCATTCATAGAATATCAGGGTTGGAACCCCATCTAGTCCAACCCCCTGCTCAGAACAGGACCAACCCCAACTAAATCATCCCAGCCAGGGCTTTGTCAAGTCAGGCCTTAAAAACCTCTAAGGAAGGAGATTCCAACCCCTCCCTAGGGAACCCATTCCAGTGCTTCACCACCCTCCTAGTGAAAAAGTTTTTCCTAATCTCCAACCTAAACCTCCCCCACTGCAACTTGAGACCATTGCTCCTTGTTCTGTAATCTACTACCTCTGAAGAACAGTCTAGATCCATCCTCTTTGGAACCCCCTTTCAGATAGTTGAAAGCAGCTATCAAATCCTCCCTCATTCTTCTCTTTTGCAGACTAAATAATCCCAGTTCCTTCAGCCTCTCCTCATAAGTCATGTGCTCCAGCCCCCTAATCATTTGTGTTTCCCTCTGCTGGACTCTTTCCAATTTTTCCACATCCTTCTTGTAGTGTGGGGCCCAAAACTGGACACACAACTCCAGATGAGGCCTCACCAATGTCCAATAGAGGGTAATGATCACATCCCTCGATCTGCTGGCACAAGATCATTGTCATCCTAGGGTTTACATTGGCACAACAGTCCAGCTAATAGAACTGGTGACTCTGAATCAGTTCCTCCACTGGTAGCAATACAGCTAAGCAGGAGAGCTGCCGCAGGTCGGATGACAAAGGTGCCGGTGGGAGCCAATGCACCGAGCCCCAGCCTACTGGGAATTTTCCATTGCGTGTTCTAAACCCCTGCAAATAGGGGGCATTCATGGAAAGGCTGGCCCAGGCTTAAGGAGGGTATAAATTAAGCGAGCAGTAACAGAGCCGTCAAAACCGGTACTGTTGCAAGATGTTCCACGCAGTGTTATTTACAGCCCTTTGGAAACACAAAGGTTTGCAAGTATTTCCTTTTATGTGAAAACATTGATTTTAACAGCGTGAGTCGGGAGCTGGAGGGCTCTCTCTTTACTAATAAAGAAATGGAAAAAATATAGCCTGCAATGCTGGAGCTGCAGGCATCCTCCTAACAGGACAGGTTCATTTTCTGCCGACAGGCATACGAGAGATAAGCTAGTACCGAGAGAGGCTGCCTGTGAGAGAGGAGAGAGAAAGCAAGGGGGAGAGAAACAGAGCCGCTCAATCAGGGGCGTGGGTGGCAGTATGGGGGCTATGATTTAGCACCTGCATTTCAGAAAGTTAACTTCCCCTGCTCGTGGGAGGCTGCAGTTAGCTTTGCTGTGGCTGTGGCACTGGTAGGCAGCTGCCCTGTCTGCCAGTGTCTTTTCCAAAGACCGACCCAAGTTGGGTGAGCAAGCATAGTGATGTGACCGCTCTGAGCACCTGCCTTAGGAGAGATGGCGGTGGGGAGAAAGTTGGCTAGGTAGCTGTTTCTCTATGGTGGAAGCCTTCTTATGCTGGCCTGATCCCCATTTCACAGATGGCAGAACTGAGACCCAGAAACCGTACCGCCCTAGTTTTCCAGAGCAGTCCCCGGTTTGGGAGAGGAATAATTGGAGGCATGCTGAGCATCCCTAGCTCCCACTGACTTTCTCTGGAGCTGGGAAGTGCTCAGAACTTTGGAAAAATCACGCCCCTTTATGATGTCTCAAAGCAAGCACCCCCAAAAAGCTGGGGCTTCCAAAATCCTTGGTCACAGCTCAAGGCCTTGGCCTAAAAGACACGGGGCTGATGTATCCATTTGTTCTTTCAGAGTAAACCGACGCTGAGCTCTTAAAGGGACCATTTTGATAATCTAGCCTGACTTCCTGCAGAGCACAGGCTGCAGAACTGAATGTAAGCGACAGAAGAGAAAATGGATTTGGCACATGTTAGAGCATGCGACCTTACCAGCTGTGATCCTCTCTGCTCTGCACAGACATTACACTTCCCGGGGTCTTTTCTGGGAGAGTAAGGACCTCCACCCACACAATCCTATAAAAACAAGGAAATGCCCAGCAAAGAGAACTTTCTCTAAAGAGCCCGCAACACCCATACGTCCCTGTAAGCAACCATGGTAACAGGCACCACACAACACTCCCTCACACTATTTAACGATGCCTGGCTCTTACATAGCGCTGTTCAGCCACAGATCTCAAAGCGCGTTAGCCGGGGAGAAATGGAATCGTTGCAATGGAGGGCTGGAAGGGCCCTTGAGAGGTCATCTAGTCCAGCCCCTCCGCGCTGAGCCAGGGCCATGTAACCCTAGACCGTCCCTGATGGGTTATTAGTCCAACCTCTTCTTAAACACCTCCAGTGATCGGGATTCCACCACCCCTCTAGGTCGCCTGTTCCAGAGCTTAACCACCCTCTGGGTTAGAAAGTTTACCTTCATATCCAGACTCAGTCTCTCCTGCTGTAAACTAAGGTGACACCCTCTTGTCCTACCCTCAGTGGACACAGAACAACTGGTCACTGTCCTCTGTATAGTAACCTTTCACATATTAATCACATCCCCCCTTGGCCTTCTCTTCCCTAGAGCGAACAGGCCCAGGTTTTCAACCTTTCCTCCCAGGTCACATTTTCCAAACCTCTTCTCATTTCTGTTGCTTATTTCCCTTGCGTCTCAGGGAGCAATCTGCCTCAGGTCACCCCGCCAACCAACTGCAGAGCCAGGAACTCAGGTCTCTCCAGTGCCAGTCTAATCTTTCCAGAAAGCTGTGCTGCTCCTGATTCAGCCAGTTCTAAGGATCACTGCATGCCAGGGGGCTCTGCAGCATCACCCCGGACTTGGGGAATGAATTAATTAATTTCTACGCCTTCCCTCCGTGCTGAACCCCTCTCTCCTGCTAATCTGTTACTATCCTCTCAACATGCTTCCCCGACACATGGCTCACTTCCCATTGGGCAGACGCTACCGTTTAACGAGCAACTGGAGATTTCCCTCGAATGAGACATTTTCCTGCTCAGACGAGCCCGTCAGGCAGAGCCTCCTACTCATTCCATTGTTCGCTGCGGCACTGCTTTATCAGCTGACAGAGGAAGAGACAGTTTTGCCCCAGCCCAAGTTAGAAATGGAAATAAACCAGCAGCTTTCCTTCCTGTCATTCACGCTTCCAGCTCTGCTGGAGTTTGAAAACACCTCTAAAACAAACAAACAAAAAAAAAAAAAACCCAACCACAACAGCCTCTGAAAGTGCTGCCTGTGACACGACTGTGAGGAATGGAGCAAGGCTCTGTTGAGAGGAAGGATGGGGCTGAAGATGCAGCATCCAAGACTGCAGACTTCTCTGCTATCCCTTCTCTTCCAAACACCTGAAGTGCTTTCAGATCTCTTGCCTGCAGTTGGGAGCCTGGACACCTCAACGTGACCATGAGGAAGGACGGCTCAGTAGCTAGGTTGCACTCCTAGGATGCGGAGGACTTAAGTTCAGTTCCCCGCTTGCCCAAGGTCAGACAGGAAAGTCTGTGGCCAAGTCACTTTGGACAGGGTTGCTTCCCGAGCAGTGGGTCATGACTCACCAAGGGGTCGCAGGTTGTAGATGGGTCACAGGCCTGGTGCAGGGGCGCCATAGCCAGGTTGTAATGGGCAGAGCAGCGAGCCAGTCCTGGCCCTGTGGGACAATACCTAGGGTCCTGGGTGGGACTGTACTTGGGCAGCTGAGCTATCTGGATAAACATAGCAGTGCAAGATGTCTACCCATGCTGCAAGCACTGCTGTGCCTCAGTTTCTCCATGTGCACAATGGGAAATAGCAATTCCTTACCTCACAGGGGTGTTGTGAGGATAAATAAAGATTGTGAGGTGCTCAAATACAAAGGTGATGAGGACCAGGCAAGTACCTTAATATACAGCTAGATCTTCCAAGGCAAGTTGGCTGCATGTTTTAATCTGCCATGCCCAAATTCAGGATTGTTTCTCCCTGTCGAGAATGCAGCTACTGCATACCTACAGCAGAGCAGTGAGCTGCTTTCCTGGCTCGCTGGATGGCATGAGCTGTGTTATCTGTTCACTGATGTTGATCCGCCAGCATGACTCTGCATTGAAGCATGTCTTTGGCTTTGATTCAGTGGGTTTTACTGCCAGACATGAGCGCTGATGGACCTGGCGATAGGAGGGATTGGAATGAGGAAGGGCCAGGCACCTGGAGCAATTCACGCCTCAGGCATGGGCATGGAAGGAGGCACAAAGACCAGGGTGGGAGAAGGGGGTGGTTAGGCAGATTCATCATCAGAGCAACGGGGAGTAGCCAGAGACCAGAGTGGAGATATAAGCAGAAGCGGCTTCATGCAAAGCCTTATAGGGAAGAATGAGAACCTTGAACTATCCATAGGGAGTAGGGGAAGCCAGTGGAAATCCAGCACACACTGTTCATCCACAGGATCCTTTCTGTACCTGTTCCTCTAGGCCCCAAAACCACAGAGAGCCCCTCTCCAGCTCTCACGAAGGGGCTCTGAACCCAAGGCAGTTACAAACGCGTTCCTTTGCGCATGCGAAGTTGGCACCTGGCGCAGAGTGAGTTTTGCCACTCTGCAGCAAGGGCAACTTGCAGGAAGGAAAACACAAACTGAGTTTTAATAAGAGCTTAACTGAAGGGCATGCAGCAGAGAGAGCATCACCAAATGCCACCCCCAGATATCAAGTGACAGCCGTGACCTAACCAGCAGAACACTTAAGCTAGAAAGCGCATAGCATCAGAATCTGTTTTCCCTGGCTGATCAAACACAGAGCCTGGCCCAGGAGTAAGAGCCTCCCTTGACCTCCGCAGTGTTGCAGCCACTTAGACCAGGTCTGAGTTTTAACCCTTTCATTGGGGAGGATGCGCACCACAGGACTGCTACGGCATACGAACATTTCAGTTCACCCATAAACATGGCACATGGTAACCTGTGCACATCCAGCGACAGCTTCACGGTTCCCCCAGCCCCACCTGCTCCTGAGATGCTGACACAAGCCTTCCTCTGTGGGTACATGTAACAGAGACAAAGCCAGATCTCTTCCCTCCGCTCCTGCCCCCCCCCACATGAGTGGTGCACATCAGGAATAACTCCCGCAGGAAGCAAGGGCCGAATCAGGCCCAATCCTTTATAAGCATCCCCGTGACAAATCAGAAAACCGGCGCTTTGTGAATCTGAAAACACTGTCATCCTGCCAGCACCCAGCAGAGGCTGGTGACATTGGAAATGGATTAGGCAAAATTGACACATACAGGTGTGTACAGGGAGCCAATCTGCAGCGCCACATCCAACTCCGGCAATGTTGTCCTCCCGGGGGCCTCTGCTATCAGCACGGCTCTGCGGGGAGCAGGCTTCTCGGAGCCTGAGCCCGGCCCCCTCCTATTCCACAAGCTGGGAAGGGAGGGGAGGTGATGATTTATTATTTCCCACTCTGCCCCTTGCTTCTCTCTCCCCCGTCCCCCCATTTCTTCCAGATGTTGCACACCTGCACTGCTTCCACTCATGGCGATGCTGGTCTCAATTACTGGAGTAACCATCAGCCATTCCCCTTCTCCCGCCGAACACCCACCCACCGCTCCCTTGATGGCAGGATGAATATTTCATAGAGCAGCACAGAGGCACTTGAATAATTTATGGGTCAGCGTGGAGAGCGAGCTTGCAGCATGTGGAAAGAGGCGCTGAGAGCAGGCAGGCACCTCCTCCTCCTGGTGCTTGTTAGGGCCGCGTTCACATAGCTGTCGAAGCCCCCTCGATCCCCCCCGTTTTGCCTGGATTTATAACTTGCCATCAAAAGTTTCCTCTGGTGCGAAAGTTCTCCACTCAGAGGGCGCGTTAAACAGCGGGAGCAGCATCTGTCCAGCTGATTGGGAAACCAGAGATGAACGCGGTGTGGGGTCGAGATGCTCCCTGGCTGTCCTAGAACTCAGCTGTTCCACCATTTCTCTTCCAGCGCGGTGGAAAGCAAGCCTGGCAGGAAAGCCTCGCCACCCAAAGGCCTAACCCGGGTCTACCGGAGAGCAGCGTGTCGTGCCAGAGCCTGACAGGAGCAGAGCAATCCGGTGCGCAGTGCTTCACCGTGCCATTATCTTGTCTACACTGGGGCAAGGCACGCTGCTTGGGTCTGGTTCTCAGTTACACTGAGGCCCCTTTATGCCACCCTGGCTGTACAAAGGGGCCTTGAAGTATGCAGAATATCCCCTGTGCAAGGGCATCCCAAAGGGGTGCAGAGCCGCACAAGGGCTACCCCCATACGCACATTTAAACTTCTGCCCGCGTCTGGGGCAAGCCAGTCGGGCTCTGTAAAGGGGTGAAGGAATTTCAACAACTGTCCTTCCCTTTTGCTTCTCTTTGTATGGCTCTGCCCTGCAGTACCACCCAGAAGTTCTCAGCGCCGCTAAGGGACACTCATTTAATTAAGCTTCGCAGACATCCCAGGGAAGCGTTAATATGACCATTAAAGATTGGGAAAGAGAAGAGTGAAGTGACGTAACCACCCAGAGCAAGACCCTGGAGCCACTGGCTCTGACCATTAGGTAACACTCCCTATATCAGCCAACTCCAGATGCCCTTGGCAGCACCGTTATGACAAGCGTCAGGATCTCTCCCTCCCAGGCTTGACTTTTAGTGGCATTTTGGGGTTGGATAAATAAATAAAGAAGTACCTCATCTCCTGCAGCCACTGTTGTTACCCGTTGCCATGGGCGCCAACAGCCTTGCTAGGTACACCTTCCCCAGCAGCCCCATTGCTAACATCTACCAGCTGCTCGAGAAACAAGACAGGCCCGTTGCAGGAGTTCTCCCGGAGTGGCCAAATGTAAGAGTTGATCAGTAGCCAAGCAACTGAGGTCTTGGGAGGCAGACTGTGTACAGAGTGGGCGGGTCCCAGGAGGAGAAGGAGCCGGGAGCTACTGTGGAAAGCCCCTCTCCCTGACGAAGGAGGCAGGAATCCGGTGAGCCATCCAGACCCAGCCATGTGTACACACAACGGTGGCCTATCCCATTTATAGTGACGCTGGGCCGGCATGGTGATGTAATTACTGGCTGCATGGTGGTGGCGCAGAGGCGCCGGCGTCGTAGGCCAGGGCTCCTGATGGTGCTCAGCGTTCAAACACGGATCAAAGAGACAGCCCCTTCCCCAAAGAGCTTACAGTGAAAGGGTCATTGTGGGGCCAGGACCGGGGGGGAAGACATGGGACTCATCTATTCCTGGAACACGGGCTGTTTTCCCTCCTGGTGCAAGCCAGGCCTGGCCTAAGCTAGGCCTGCTGCAAGGCTTATAGGGGCTGAGAAACATTGTTCAGTGGATGCTGTGAAACAAGTTGGCAAGGCCTCAGTCCAGGCCCCGAGACCCTAGGGCTAGGACAGCGGGAAACTGGCCTGATTCAGGGCTGCCTTGGCCAGGCCTCCTGCAGCTCACCCCTGCCGTTGCTCTGCCCCCAGCCGTCCCACGTGCAGGCCCCAGCCAGGCAGCGGGGAGTTGATTAGGGGACAGGTGGCTATGCAAGATAAAGGGAAGTGCTAATGTGTTATTGTAAAAGGCCCTTGGGGTTCCTGATGCTTTGCAGCAGAGAACCCTGAGGGCCTTTAATTAGTCACCCAGCAGTGGCAATGGAAGGTCCCCCTGGCATCAGCATTGCTTGGGGCATACTCCGGGGTTTCAGATGGCTAGGATGTTCTTTGGTTTCTCTTGCTGAGGCCCATCAGCAAGGGGCCGGTTAATGCAGCGGTGACTGCTGTAAGCTGGACGCCTGGTTGTTCAGAACCAGACTGAGAACTCGCCAACTCATTTCACATAATCTCCCAACCAGCATTTCTCAGCACGCCCTCCACTCCCGCTATTAGCACTCCAGCCCCCCGTCGGCCCCTTGCTGCTCCCAAGCATGGAACTGATTAGGAGTGGCAGGAAGCCAAGAGACACAGCAGGGCGGAAACCAGAAGTCGTCTGAAATAGTTCTTAGGGTTTCTTCTTTGTAACAGGCCACGGTCACTAATAACTCTGCTCCGACTAGTAAATAGCCAACTCAGAGCAAAAACCAGAGATGGCCCTGAACCGGAACCCTGGATCCGGCTCTCGGCTCACAGCTCAAGTGTATCCCCGTAAAGAGACAATCCACCTGAGTTACTCAGATACTTGTGATGACATGAGATAAGAACCTTCGACAGAACTGAGCTATTCACGTAGCGCCTGGGTGACAGAGTGCTGGGACCTGCCTGGTGAGTCAGCACTCTGATCACTGGGACTCCCATCAGCTCTCCCTGGAAAAGGCTAGGGGAGGCACATGCTAATTAGCTGATCCAGCTGGGAGGCTGGAGAACGAATGAATCCATCAGCTGAGGGATATAGGAAAGCTACAAGAAGGAAGTCCGGGAGGAGGCAGGAATGGTGATCCAAGCTAGCCGAGTCTGATGGATGCAGAGATCTCAATGACGGCTCCTTCCCCTGCTCTGGAATATTATGGCAGTGATGCCTGGGATTGGGAATGGATCACATGACATTGCCACTCAAGAGAGGGAGTGAGAGGTTCCCAGGGCATCTGAGGTCAGGGACAGAACTGTAGCCTGAGCCTCAGTTACTCCATTCCTGCACTGGAGATAGGGATGCTTTATGTCACCACTGCACTCCCTATATTCTGAAACATGCAGGATCCTGCCCAGTCCCAGTCAGAACAGCCCTGGGGCTGCTCTGACTTACACTCTCCTTCCCTCAGCCCTCTGTGGGCCCTGAGAATAAAGACTAGCTGTGGCACAAGGCACTTGGCTGTGCCCCTCACCTGCCCCTACATCAGGGCCTGGGAGCAGGACCAGCAGAGAGTCCGTAGGCCAGTTCTACGCTGGCTGGGAACGCTCTGAATACAGGGAAGGGAGATTCTTAGAGGGAAGAGCTGCTTCCGTCCAACTTAAGGTCTCTTTCCACTGGCCCTCAGTGTGCTTGCTCCCATCACAGCTGCATCCTTCCAACTTTGGGCATAATTCCCTAGGAGAGGCAGGAAGCAGGACCAGATGGGTCATGCTCTGTCCCAGAATGAAGCAGCGATACAGAGGGGCGAGTTATTTTGAGGCATCTCTCTTGCTTTCAGCTCCCTCTCTTCCTTGTCGAGCTCAGATCAGCAGTTCTCTCTTCTGAAGCAACTTCCTCCCTACCTTGCTCAGGTTGGTGATTAAGGAGGTTTATTAGGAAGAAGGACCTTTCAAGCCCCCATGCAGAGATGTCTCAGCTGATTGTCACAGGGAATGCTCCCAGCCCACGGGGTCTGTGCCTTTGAATGGATCATTGCGAATATTAAGCCACTTTAGAAGCAAAGATTCTCATGAGGCGGGGGGGAGGCCTGTGGTAGGTGCACCCCAAATTGGGCCTAATGGGGTGGAGGGAGGCTGGCTGGGCAGGTGCCAAGCAGCCTGCACAGCTCATGGTGCAACTCTTGCTAGTTTCATTGTTACCCCCTCGTCCACACCGTTCGGTTGGTCTCATTCCCCATATTGTTTTTTGACATAAGGTTGCACAAGCCAGGACCGCGTAACTTATTGCTGGACTGTGCCAAGGGCCCTGAGTCCTGAGTCCCTCTCTAGGTGTGACTATATTGCAAATAATGAACAACAACATCATTTACAGGCTGTGTTCTGGGGTTGCTGCATTTATAAGTTTGCTTTTAAGCCAACTGATGATCTAGTGGTTACTAGGGAATGGGACTCTGGAGCCCTGGGGTCTATTCCCAGCTCTGCCACTGACCATTAGGTGACCTCAGGCAAGTCACTGTGCCTCTCTGTGCCTCAGTTTCCCTATCTGTAAAATGGGGTGATGCGGCTCAGAGGGACTAAGAGGGTTAGTTCTTTTTTAAGAGCTTTAAGGTCCTTGAATGGAAGGTGCTAGAGATGTATATGATGTTACTCATGAGATCAGGAGCACAGAAATTGACAGACAGGATAAGACCTAAGGTCCATCTCACCCAGTATCCTGTCTCTCACAGTGTGAGAGGTGCAAGAAACCACAGTAGCAGCTGTCGGATAATCTGCCTCTCACCATAGATCTCACCCTGATCTCTAATAGTTAGAGATTGGCTTAAACCCTGAAATTTAATATCCCTTCCAAAATTATTGGTAATAACTATGATAATTCACATATACTTGTTGTCTCTTTCTGAACCTTGCAAAGTTCTTGGTCTCAGTGATTTCTTGTGGCAATGAGTTCCCCAGTCTAATTATGCATGGTATGAAAAAGTAGTTCCGTCTATCTGTTTTGAATTTACCACTTTTGAATTTCAGTGAGCATCCCCTAAGTCATGTGTTACAAAGACCGGGAGAACAGATGTTCCTAATCTCTTGGTTCTAGACCGTTCATTATATTATAGAATCGTATAATAGCCCCTTATTTGCCACCTCTCTAAGGTGGTCATAATAATAATCCTCAGCTCTTAGAGCTTTATACAACAGTAGATCTGCAAGTGCTTTGCAAAGGAGGTCAGCATCATTATCCCCGTTTTATACATGGGGAAACTGAGGCACAGAGAAGGGGAAGTAGTATGCCTAAGGTCACCCCGCAGGCCAGTGGCAGGGCTGGGAATAGAGCAAAGATCTCCTCAGTCCCAGTCCAATGCTCTCTCAACCAAACAGTCTCAATCTTGTCAAGCACCCTTCAGAGGAGAGACTTTCTAGGCCGTTGTTCATTCATGTTGCCCTTCTCTGAGCCCCTTCTAAATCTGCAATATCTTTTTAGAGAGGAATTAAATGGCTCCTTTCCCTCCCCTGCCGAGCTGCTTTTTTTAACTGGTGGATGGGGCTTTAGAAGACAAATCATGCCACAATGTCACCTGTTCCAGCAGACACCACCACTGATTTTACATAATGTAAGAACAACCATACTTGGTCAGACCAAAGGATACTGGGCTAGATGGACCTGTCTTCCGACTGTGGCCAATGCCAAGTGCCCCAGAGGGAATGAACAGAACAAAGAATCATCCAGTGATCCATCCCCTGTTGCCCATTTCCAGCTACTGGCAAACAGAGGCTAGAGACACCATCCCTGCCCATCTGGGCTAATAGCCATTGATGGACCTATCCTCTATGAATTCATGTAGTTCTTTTTTGAACCCTGTTATAGTCTTGGCCTTCACAACATCCTCTAAAAGGAGTTCCACAGGTTGACTGTGTGTTGGGTGAAGAAATACTTGCTTGTGTTTATTTTAAACCTGGTGCCTATTAATTTCATTTGGTGACTCCTAGTTCTTGTGTTATGAGAAGGAGTAAATAACACTTCCTTATTTACTTTCTCCACACCAGTCATGATTTTATAGCTCTCCATCATATTCCCCCTTAGTCATCTGTTTTCCAAGCTGAAAAATCCCAGTCTTATTAATCTCGCCTCATAGGGCAGCCGTTCCATACCCCTAATCATTTTTGTTGCCCTTTTCTTAACCTTTTCCAATATATCTTTTTTGAGATGGGACGACCACATCAGTAAGCAGTATTCAAGATGTGGGCGTACCATGGATTTATATAGAGGCAATATGATATTTTCTGTCTTATCTATCCCTTTCTTAATGACTCCCAACATTGTTTGCTTTTTTGATGGCCGTTGCACATGGAGTGGATGTTTTCAGAGAACTCTCCACAATGATGCCAAGATCTCTTTCTTGAGTGGAAAGAGACCACAAGGAACAAGTTTTATTCTCTGTTCTTCGATCCTATCAAGTCATTCAGGGCATGGGGTAATAAGTTAAACGGATTCTGAACAATCACTGCCTCCTCGAATCCCAGTGACATGCTGGTTGTCCCTTAGATTGGAGTCGCACTTCAGTGCTCTTCCTTGGCACCAGCACAGTTTACTCCCCTGGAACCAGATCTTCAACAGAGCTCCGCTCCCATTTAGATGCCTACGTAAGCAGCCAGGTGCTCAGAAGAGTAGAGCACATTGGGTGGAAACCTGGCCCCAAGGGGAGCTGCTGAGTGCTGAGGCCTATGAGTATAAATCCTGCCCCCGGTCATGGGTGCTGAGACCTTGAAAAATCTGGGCAGGAGAATGGAGTTGGTGGGTGCCATGTTGAAAGGGGAAAGTTCTGCAGGAACACTGGGCCCTGAAGTGGCATCAACATCCCTCCTACCCCTTTAGTTACCCCAGGCCAGGGAAATAGTAGATTGGGTCATAAATCAGGGAAACAAGGCAACATCCCACAACATCCTCCCGGACCCATACAGTCTGTGGCATTTGGAGTGGGCATCTAACCATTACTGCTGGTATTCAGACACTACACCGGGAGCACGGTGCAATGGGGCTTTTCCCTCTCTGATTCCTAGGAGGTGAGAGATGAGTCTTCCTAGAACCCTGGTCAGGGAGGAGAGGAGGGTGATGCCCAGCTGGTGGCGAGGAGGCCCTGGTCGGGGATGGGGGGAGACAGGAGGGTGCTGCTCAGCTGGGGAGGGGAAGGCCCTGGTCGGGGTGGGTGGGGGGCGCAGACGCGAGGGTGATGCTCAGCTGCGGGGGGGGCAGGCCCTGGCCGGGGGTGGGGCAGACGGGAGGATGATGCTCAGCTGGGGGGACAGGCCCTGGCCGGGGGGAGGGCAGACGGGAGGGTGATGCTCAGCTGGGGGGGCAGGCCCTGGCCGGGGGGAGGGCAGACGGGAGGGTGATGCTCAGCTGGGGGGGCAGGCCCTGGCCGGGGGGAGGGCAGACGGGAGGGTGATGCTCAGCTGGGGGGGGCAGGCCCTGGCCGGGGGGGGCAGACGGGAGGGTGATGCTCAGCTGGGGGGGGCAGGCCCTAGCTGGGGGGTGGGGGGGCAGACGGGAGGGTGATGCTCAGCTGGGAGGCAGGCCCTGGCCGGGGGGAGCGGGGGGGCAGATGGGAGGGTGATGCTCAGCTGGGAGGCAGGCCCTGGCCGGGGGGGGGCAGACGGGAGGGTGATGCTCAGCTGCGGGGGGCAGGCCCTGGCCGGGGGTGGGGCAGACGGGAGGGTGATGCTCAGCTGCGGGGGGCAGGCCCTGGCCGGGGGGGGGGCAGACGGGAGGGTGATGCTCAGCTGCGGGGGGCAGGCCCTGGCCGGGGGTGGGGCAGACGGGAGGGTGATGCTCAGCTGCGGGGGGCAGGCCCTGGCCGGGGTGGGGCAGACGGGAGGGTGATGCTCAGCTGCGGGGGGCAGGCCCTGGCCGGGGGTGGGGCAAACGGGAGGGTGATGCTCAGCTGCGGGGGGCAGGCCCTGGGCGGGGGGGGGGGCAGACGGGAGGGTGATGCTCAGCTGGGGGGGGGGCAGGCCCTAGCCGGGGGTGGGGCAGACGGGAGGGTGATGCTCAGCTGGGGGGGGCAGGCCCTGGCCGGGGGTGGGGCAGACGGGAGGGTGATGCTCAGCTGGGGGGGACAGGCCCTGGCCGGGGGGGGGGGGCAGACGGGAGGGTGATGCTCAGCTGGGGGGGGGCAGGCCCTAGCCGGGGGTGGGGCAGACGGGTGGGTGATGCTCAGCTGGGGGGGGCAGGCCCTAGCCGGGGGTGGGGCAGACGGGAGGGTGATGCTCAGCTGGGGGGGGGCAGGCCCTGGCCGGGGGAGGGCAGACGGGAGGGTGATGCTCAGCTGGGGGGAGGCAGGCCCTGGCCGGGGGTGGGGCAGACCGGAGGGTGATGCTCAGCTGGGGGGAGGCAGGCCCTGGCTGGGGGGGGGCAGACGGGAGGGTGATGCTCAGCTGGGAGGCAGGCCCTGGCCGGGGGCGGGCAGACGGGAGGGTGATGCTCAGCTGGGGGGGGCAGGCCCTGGCCGGGGGGGGGGGGGGCAGACGGGAGGGTGATGCTCAGCTGGGGGGGGCAGGCCCTGGCCGGGGGGGGGCAGACGGGGGGGGGTGATGCTCAGCTGGGGGGTCAGGTCCTGGTCGGGGGGGGCAGACGGGAGGGTGATGCTCAGCTGGGGGGTCAGGTCCTGGTCGGGGGGGGGGGCAGACAGGAGGGTGATGCTCAGCTGGGGGGGGCGGCAGACGGGAGGGTGATGCTCAGCTGGGGGGGGCAGGCCCTGGCCGGGGGTGGGGCAGACGGGAGGGTGATGCTCAGCTGCGGGGGGGGGGGGGGGGGGGGGGGGAAGGGGGCAGGCCCTGGCCGGGGGCGGGCAGACGGGAGGGTGATGCTCAGCTGGGGGGGGCAGGCCCTGGCCGGGGGGGGCAGACGGGAGGGTGATGCTCAGCTGGGAGGCAGGCCCTGGCCGGGGGGGGGGGGGGCAGACGGGAGGGTGATGCTCAGCTGGGGGCGGGGGGTGTCCCAGACTCCCGCCGCGTGGCCTGGGGCTGCGCCTGTCGATTCCCGGGGCGGGGGGGCTCTTTAACCGGGGCTCGGTTCTCCAGCCCAGCGGCAGCCCCGCACTTACCCGCCTCCTGTGGGCACCGGCCCGGCGGCGGAGCCCGGCGCGTGTCCCTCTCCCGGACCAGCAGGGTCGGGTCTGGTCCGCTCTCAGGTCCGCTCTCAGGCTCCGCCGCGCCCCCCGGGCTCCGCGCCCCGCTCCCCCCGCGGTGTAACCCGAGCCCAGCGCAGCCCAAAGTTTCAAATTCAAGGCGGAGCGGGGGGTGACAGAGCCGCCAGCCAATGGCAGCGCAGGGCTAGCTACAAAGTAGCCAATGGGCCCCGGGCGCGGGGGCGGGTTCCAGCTGGGGTTTGATAGAGGTGGGGGGAGCTGCCCCCGAGCAGGCTCTTTAGTTTCCTGCCCAGCCACGGGAGCCTCTGGCCCGGCGCTGGCACCAAGGAGGGGACCTGACCCTGCCCGGCTGCATCAGCTCTGCAGACTTAAGTGCTGGAGCTGGGGGGGCGGCTGCACCCCCTGGCTCCAAGCGGTTTCCATTCATGGGGTTTGCAGTTTGGTTCAATGGCTCTCAGCCCCCCCGACCCCATGCAAATAGTTCCTGCACCCCTGTCTCCTGATGCAGCCTTAGAGCCAGGGTCAGCGTCCCCTGCCAAGGCCTTGGCCTCTTTTGTCTCCCAAGCTTCCCCAGCTTATGCTTTCCCTCGCTCTTTCCTCTGGCTTTATTGCCCTGTTTTGCTTCCGCCAGCAACTGAAGGCGCTTGGCAGCTCCCCGGCCCATCCTGGTTCCCACCCTCCATGGGAAGCAGCGCAGGCTGCAATAATAATAGTAATTACCAGCCGTGAGCCTGCTCAGCCCTCAGCGGATGGGGCCCCAGTAACAGCCATTAGCTGGAGAGAGAAGGGTCATTATCCCCGTTTCACAGATGGGGAAACCGAGAGCAGAAAGTCACCTGCCTTGCCGTGAGTCAGTGGCAGGAGCCGCACCCAGGAGTCCTAATTGTGACTTGCCATCTCCAACCACTAGATTATATGGGGGCAGTCACAGAGACCTGCCCGTGGGACTGTCACCTGATGTGCTGAGACTACCTCTGAGTCTGTTTTCTCTGCCAGTCGGGGACTTCAGGACCCTGCCTTGTTGAGCCAGGCACGCCAGCCGGTTGCAACACAGACCAACAACCGAACAATGTCCCCAAGGCTGCAGACTTAACTGAAAACAGCTCAGCAAGTGTTTCTGTCTCCAGCACCCAGACACCCAGCTCCCATTGGGCTCCAAACCCCAAATACATCTGTTTATAGGGTAAACTCATAAATTGTCTGCCCTCTATAACACTGAGAGAGAGAGAGATGCACAGCTGTTTTCTTCCCCAGGAATTAATCACTAAAAGCATGAGTTGCTATGGCTTGAGCTAAATGACCCACCCTTAGGGGATGTCTACACTGCAGTCATGGGGCACAGGTGCTGGACCCCCCTGGCTTGAAGTGGTTTCCATTATATCCAGGATTTACAGTTTGCTTCAGTGGCTCCCAGCATCCCCACTATATCAATGGGTCAGAGCCCTCCTGTCGTGGGGCGTGCTTGCATTTCAAGCAGATGTATCCAAGCTAGCGTGGGTCCTGGAGCTGGGAAAATGCAGCCACCTGGCAAAGGCTGGACAAGCCCACCCAAAGCCCTGGGGACTTGCTCCGGTGGTTAGCTGCTGCAGCTTCACTGCTCTGGAACCTGATCTAGCTAGATTTGAAAGCTAGCTCGGGTAGGTCAGCTCGAACGGCAGCCACCCCGCGATTGCAGTATAGTCAGACCCGCAGCTGGGTGAAGCAGCAGTCTTCTGTGGATTGGCCACTACTGCGAGACAAACACCCACATTCTGGCAGGAGTTACACCAGCACCTCTGAAAACCAGGACCTAACGTTCCCTGGTCCCTCGTCCAGCACGTCATCTCCTTGCACCATACCTGCCTTGTATCTGGGAGCAACCTTTCTCATGTCACCCCATAGCCCTAATGCAATCATGCCCTTGTATCACCTCAGACATGGACTCAGAGACTTTAAGGTCAGAAGGGACCATCATGATCCTCTAGTCTGACCTCCTGTCCATTACAGGCCACAGAGCCTCACCCACCCACCCACTCCTGTAATAGACACCTAACCTCTGGCTGAGTTACTGACATCCTCAAATCATGATTTAAAGACTTCAGATAAGCCACTATTGACACCAGTTTAAACCTGCAAGTGATCTGTGCCCCATGCTGCAGAAGAAGGTGAAAAAACACCCACCGTCTCTGCCAGTCTGCCCCAGGGGAAAATTCCTTCCCAACCCCAAATCTGGGGATTGGTTAGACCCTGAGGATGTGGGCAAGACCCATTAGCCAGCCACCTGGGAGAGAATTCTCTGTAGTAACAGATTTGCCCTATCCTAGATTTTGAACTCCAGCTTTTTTGTGCATCAGCCAGGTCCCCTGAACAGACCTTCCCTGCATTAACCATTCCAAGCCTGAAGTTGAATCGCCTCTTTCTCTGCTGGTAAGTTCAAATGTTTATTCAACTTTCATCTTTTAACTGCTCAGATTAACATCATCAAAGCGGCTGCTCCCTGGAAGCTGGGGCTGAAGTCAGAGAAGAGAGCTTTGTTACCTTGTGGTAGTTTGGCCAGAGAGCAGGATGCAGCTGGAATATTTAGAATTGCAGCTGTCGACAATGTTCTGTCCACTCCTGGTGCCTAGAGAAACAACAGTATTCCCTGGCCAGGCTGTGTACATCCAGTACTGGACAAGTTACCCCATGGAGCAAGAGAATTTCCATTGACTTTAGTGCACAATGAATGCATGTGTTTGAAGGTATCTTATATGCGCATGTATTTAAATATGCGTAAGTGTGTGCTTGTATGTATGTGTATATTTACATATGTGTGTGACTGTATTTGTGTGTGTGCATGTGCAGGGGAGCATGTAAAAGGTACAATATATATTTATTTGGGTGTAGGTGTGTAGGAACCGATGTAGGTGTGAATATGTGTTGATATGTGTCCACGGGGTGTGTGTAGTCGTGTGATTATGTTTAGGGGTGTGTACAGGAGGGGTGTGTGTGTATGGTGGTATTTACACATGTGCAGATGGATAGATACATTTGTGTCTGTGTGTGTGGGGAAAGGGCATTTAGATATTTCTAAAATTGTGCGTGTCAGTGTGTGTTTTTAGGGGTCTGGGTATGTATAAATATGTTTGTGTGCATAGGACAGTGTATACATATTATGCGTACACAGATATTTGTGTCTATGTGAGTAGGGGGGTACGATTGCCTTTATATGTGTGAATGTAACTGTGTGAAATGTGTATACATTTAGATGTATGTGTGCTTAAGGGGGTGCATGTTTATGCATATGTGTGTGTGCTTATAAGAGTGTGTGTGTGTGAATAGGAGCCTGTGTGTGTGTGTGTTTACATGCATGAGTGTATGGAAACATCTACACTGCAGCTGGGAGCAAAGTTCCTAGCTCAAGTAAATGGACATTTGCTAGCTCGGCTCGAGCCAGCAAGCTAGCAGTGTAGCCAGAAGTAGCACAGGGGTGGCTTGGGCTAGTCACCTGAGAACAAACCCACCTGGACCCTGTGGGTTGGACTCAGATTAACTCAAGTGGGATCCTGGCCAGCTAGTTAGAGCTGTCACCAATACTACCCTGAGCTACATGGCTACTTTTCGATGCTTGCTCCCAGATGCAGAGTGAAAGTACCTGATGTGTGTGTGTGTGTGTTCATATATGAGTGTGTGTGTGCATAGGGGTGTGTGTGTTTACATGTATGAGTGTGTGCATATAGGGGTGCAAGCGTGTGCCTTTACATGTGTGAATGTAGGTGTGCGTTGAGGGGTGTATGTATTTATATGTATGAGTGTGTGTGTATAGGGGTGTGAGCATGTCTGTTTACATGTGTGAATAAAGGTGTGCATTGAGGGGTTTGTGTATATGTCTGTGTGTGTATATAGGGGTGCGAGTGTGTGTGTTTACATGTGTGAATAAAGGTGTGCATTGAGGGGTTTGTGTATATGTCTGTGTGTGTATATAGGGGTGCGAGTGTGTGTGTTTACATGTGTGAATGTAGGTGTGCGTTGAAGAGTGTGCGTATTTATATGTTTGAGTGTGTATATATAGGGGTGCAAGTGTGTGTGTTTATATGTGTGAATGTAGGTGTGCGTTGAGGGGTGTGTGTATTTATACATTTGAGTGTGTGTATATATAGGAGTGCGAGTGTGTGTGTTAACATGTGTGGATGTATGTGTATGTTGAGGGGTGTGTGTATTATACATTTGAGTGTGTGTATATAGGGGTGTGAGCATGTGTTTACATGTGTGAATGTACATGTGTGTTGAGGGGTGTGTGTGTGTGTTTATATGTATGTGTGTGCATGCATATAGTGGTGTCTGGAGCTCTGGAATGGGGATGATGGCCATGGACTGGTGTGCCTTTTGGCCTGCTTTTCCCAAGATGACCCAAGGGATCTGCCAGCTGTCAGACTAACCTGGGCTCCCTCCCGGCCCCGTTCTGGCCGACTCACACACATTGCACATAGAGGTCCATTCAGTCAGTCAGCACCGTGAAGAATGGCGTGCTGGGACCCGTAGTCAGCTTTGCACACCTTCTCTGCCTTGGTAGGAATGTCAGAGGCACACAGATGCCAGCTCTCCAGGGTGCAGATAACCTGGCAACATATCTCCAGGGTGCAGGTAACCTGGTCTCACAGATACGTATAACAGAGTCGTTGGCACAAAAGGCGTGGTACGCAGACCAGCTGCAGTTCATGTCTCCTGCTCAGTGGCAAGTGATAAAATATAGATGATCTTGCATTACAAAGCTGGCTTGAAACCTCCGCACTGGCCTCGGAGACTCTGGTGGCCTAAGCAAGATTAGGTCATGGAACTCCACATGGTGCCAGAGACAGGAGAGATTTTCAATGGAATATCTTGATGGTTTTTACGACTTCACCTAACTACAGAGGAAAGAGGCCAATAGCAGCAAGTCACTGTCTTCTTGCGCTGTGCTGGACAGAGACACCCCCTCTTCCCCATCTGCTTACAGCCAATTCCAAGTTCCTTGTGTTTTTATTTGCCACTCGGCGTTCCTGTCCTGCAGATCTATCCATCTATCCGTTCCCAAGACAAGACATCAAAACATTTCATTAAAAACCCGACCCGGTTGCTAGGCGACTGCCAAGGTACTTACCCTTCACATCACTTACAAAACTCGAGCAAATAAATGAATCAGTGAGGACACATAAACCTCACGCTGCTCACATGATAAACACAAACTCCCTGACATCAGACACTCAGCAGATGGAAATCTATCTAAGTCCACTGAGCTTAATAATACCACCCCCTCGCTCTTTACATCGGTAGATCTCAAAGCACTTTGCAAGTTAGGCCAGCATCATTATCTCCATTTTACAGTTGGGGAAACTGAGTCAGAAGGCGGGGAAGTGACTTGCCCAAGATCACCCAGCAGGCTAGTGGGAGGGCCAGGAATAGAGCCCAGGTGTCCTGAGTCCCAGCCTAGTGCTCTAACCACTGCAGGAGCTGGGCTGATTAATGCCAGCTGAGGAGCTGTCCCCTCTCAAGCACAAGGAAGGGCTTATCCTGCCATACGTGCAAGGCCTGAGGCCTGGCAGATCAAGAAGGAGCCTGTATCTCTTCCAGTGGATGCTGGACTGGACAAGAAGTCGATACCTCTAGCCCTAGCTGGTGAGTTCCATTTGTGGTTGTCGTTTCTTGGCCCCCACGTGTTCCTCTCCTGAGAGGGAGGGAGGCTGCTGCTGTCCCCGGTTTCATTGCAGTGGAGCAGAACCAGACACTGAAAAGACTTGTTAGGGCTCCTCTAGTTATTCCTCAGCGTTGTCCCCTGCAGTGCACTCCCCAGTGCTTTGCCAAGCTGCGGTTTTCCATCTATGGGTCTCCATCCCTCGCCCGGGGAGACTATCCCAGAGCCTAACCCATTTCAGCAGCAGGAGACGTATTCCTGCTGTTTCACCCACATTTCCTCTTTTCTTACCTGCACCCTATCACGCCACCCAGTCGCCTTCAACATCCCCCCATGTGGCGCTTTCGCATTCCAGCAGCTGGTCACCACGGCCCTCCTCTCCCCATCACGGCCTGCGCAGGACCTGGCGCACCAGCTCAGGCACCGTCCGTCTCAAGCCTGCCCCGGGGCCATCTTTAGCAGAGGCAGAGGTGAGCCAGTCTTGGGGGGAGAGGGGGAACAACAGGCACTACGATGCTCAGTTGCCATCAGCAGCTGTGGAACAGGGAAGGGCCCGATCTGGCGCTCAGCTGAGGCCGTGTTCTCAGCTCTGGTTGGCAAGGCCAAAAAAAAGAGAAGGAATCTTTCCAGGAGGCTGGCAAGTCTCTGACATGTCGGATTATCAGCCTCCTTTGCTGCCAGGAGAGAGAGCAGTCGCTCTGAGCTCTGCCTTCTGAGCTGGGACTGTGCTCCCTGCAGCTGGCTGGCCTGTCCAATGGAGCCAGCAGATGGGACTGGCAGCAGAATTTGACCCTTTAACTGATGCATCTCCTGTGAGAGGCCGGTGCCTCCACCACCTCTGTTGCTAGCGTTCATGCCCATCAGCTCGTGGGCCTTGGTTTAAGAAGAGAACGGTCTTTTCCTATAGCTTCTGTATGGAGCTGTAGGAAGAGACACTGCGCTAAAGGAACCGCTGGTCTGATCCAGTCCGGCTGCTCCTGTGCTCCGAGGCTGGGAAAAGTGGGACTCCCCCATCCAGGTAACAGCAGCGGTGGAAGCTGTATTGTCCACAGGGCTCATGCGACCTCAATGAAATGCCTGAGCCCTGCTGCGCTGCAGCTCCCCCCCGGCACCGAATCATAGGTTCTGCCTTTGCCCGCACAGTCAAGGCCCTCGTGAGCCAGGTTTCCCTGGGGGTGGGCGTCTCTCTGGGCCGTGCCAGGGCTCTGCATGGTTATTCAGGATTGCTGCCAGGAACACAGCCGCTCGAAAGCAGTTTAACCCAATCCAATTGCCCTGCAGTTGGTCTGTGTGATTTTGTTGATTCTTAGATGACTGGGCCCCAGTGGTTCCTGGTGCTTTGCTGAATGCTGATTGCTCACCAGCAGCTGAGCTGAACTGCTGGGAGGATGCATTGCCACACAGCCCCTGCCCCTGGCCAGCTTAAACAGCCTCTTTCCTCCCCATCTGTCTGTCTGTAGGGAGGCTAACAAAGCCATGGCAAGGCGCAAGAGACCCACCAGCAGCTCATCAAGGTCCTAAAAGGAGGTGAACCCAAGCCCAGTTGTCACCTCCTTGACTCATCTGCCTGGGAGATTTTTAAAGCAGGTTCTTTGCCGAGGGGAAGGCAATGTTTCCCCCCTCTCTTCCCACCGCCCAGTCCAAGCCTCCGAGCCAGTGTAGCTCAGTGTCCCAGCTGTGTGCAGGCAGGAAAGAAGAGATGGATAAATCAAGGAGAAGGATGTGTGTGTGTAGGGGCGGCTCTAGACATTTCGCTGCCTCAAGAATGGCGTCATGCTGCGGGGGCGCTCTGCCGCTCGTCAGTCCCGCGGCTCCAGTGGACCTCCTGCAGGTGCTGGAGTTGCGGGACCAGCGGACCCTCCACAGGCACGCCTGTGAGAGGTCCACCGGAGCCACGGGACCAGCGGACCCTCCGCAGGCACGCCTGTGAGAGGTCCACTGGAGCCTCGGGACCAGTGGACCCTCCGCAGGCATGCCGCCAAAGGCACCCTGCCTGCTGCCCTCCCAGCGACTGGCAGAGTGCCCCCCGTGGCATGTCTCCTCACGCACACGCTTGGCGTGCTGGGGCCTGGAGCCACCCCGTATGTGTGAGCACCTCGGCCATGCTAGCCTGGAAAGAGAGCCCTCTTTGAAGAGCCAAGCAGGGCTGCTAAGGGGAGATAGGAGAGATGGGGGCTCCAGCTGATTGTGGATCTGGTCTATCTTCTCCCAGCCCAGCTTCCTCCACTCACTGTTAAGAATATAAACCTGTAGGCCTGGGAGATGCCTTCACCTGGCAGAGGGGAGAAGCTGATGGAGCTCCTCAGAGATCCTCCCTGCTGCGGCTTGGGCTGGGGTGGGCTTCTTCAGCCATTCAGGTACGTTAGGATCCCAGGGCATCGAAGCTGGAGGTGTGGAGGCTCTGTGTGACTATCTTGACCCCCCCTGCTGCTGGTTGCTGGATTATAACGGCCCCTCTTCGCTGAGCCGGGAAGGAGAGCGTGGTGGCCCTGGCAAACGTACTGAGCAGCTGGAAAGCCAGCTCGAATCCCTGCCAGAATCTCCTGGGGTTTGGAGGGGGAATAATCCCAAGGAGAGCGTCCAGTCCCACCCCCAGTCCAGATCAACCCCAACCCCTCCCACAGCTGCATTCCCTGAGCCTCAGCCTCCAGGAGGCGTGGATATTAAAGCGATGGGTGTTTTATCAGCCCCAGGGATAAGTGGGTAGGTGATCAGATTAGACTAAGGGAGTGGCGTTTGTACGGTTTATGGAAGGTGCTGGGACATCCCTTGGGTCTCTCTCTGCCTCTTTTGTGCTCACTTTTCGTTCCTCCTGTGCAAAGAGGTGAGAGCGGAGGCTCTGCTCCATGGCTAGAGCAGAAGCAGAGTTTGCATCCTTCCCCACTGTTTTTTGGGATCACGCAGTTTCACTCTTGGCTCTGTCACCGACCTGCAGCATGACCTTGGGCAAGTCCCTGCCTTCTCTGTGCCTCAGTTTCCCCTCCCACCCTCTGTCATGTCGCTTTAGGCTGTAAATCTTTCCAGGCAGAGGCCATCTCTTGCTGTGTGTACATGGTACCAAGCACACTGGGTTCCTGATCTTGCTTGGGGCCCTGAAGTGCTAAGGTAATACCCCCAACAATCGTCTCATGGCCCTGATGCGGATTTTTTGTGACATCATCACATGGCCCTGCAGTAGGGCCTCAGCCACTCTGGAAGAAGTTTTTCTCCATCACTTGTTGCTGGGCGGTAAGCCAGACCTGCCAGCAGCTGGGCCTGGAAGAATGCTCCTGGCACCATGTTTCCATCAATACCCATCGGGGGTCTATTCCAGGATAATGGATTGTTGTCTGGTGTCTTCTCAGCTCCTGCCATGGGCGGTTCAGTAGCTGTTTTTTCTCTGCTGGGTCTTACCTCAAAGGCTTCTGCGTTCCAGGTAATGCGGAAGAGGAACAACTTTGCAGCCGATGCTTGTGAGCGGCAGGGCTTCCTGGCCAGAACATCACAACAAGGGCACTGCCAGGCACCACACAGGTCTCTTTAGGCTCTGGCAATACTACCTAGGGTTTGCATCCAAAGCCTGGGAATATGCATGGAGGATCCAGCCTCCAGGAAAGCCACAGAGTTTCTTATTGGGTGAAATTCTCTGGCCTGTGTCATGCAGGTGCTGAGACTAGATGATCAGTGTGGTCCCATCAATGGGTCACATCCTCAGTGGGCAGACATCAGCATCGCCCGGTGAATTTCAGGTGGGGCTAAGGCGCTGGACCTATGAATCCAGAAAAGTTATCCTTGAATACAGTAACCCTTAGCACCATACTATGCTTTCCTTCCAGAGATTTCAATGGAGGGTGGGTATCATTATACAGCTGGGGAAACTGAGTCACACCGCAGGAAAGTGATTTGCCCAAGGTCAGCTAGGGAAGGTAGTAGCAGAGAAGGGAAGTGAACCCAGCTCGCCTGACTTCCACGCTCTGGCTCTCTCCTCTGAAGCACTTTGTCTGTGTTGCTATTTATTGCAATGCACTGCTGGCTGCACAGCCTCTAGGGTATGATAACCCCTACTCGGGAAACAGCTTGGAATGACTCTGAGAGCTGTTATGCTTGACCACAGTGCTGGTGCATTAACACGCCACTTGCAGAGCACCTATCCCCCTTCCAAGGCTCCTCTTTTCACTCTGGCACCTCAAGAGGGTGGAAGCGGATGGGGGTGGGGCATTATTTGTGAGAGCCAGAGGGTTGGCGGGGAGACTCCTGCCTATTGGATGGGGGCTGGGGGTGGAGTTTTGCTGGGGCCGGGGCTTGATTTGGTTGGATTGTTATTTTAAACCAATGCAAGGGTGCCCTGAGTAAGAGATGTAACATCCTGTCAATCAAAAGAATGAGCCATGCGGTCATGGGCGAGATCAGAGCCCCACTGTGCTAGGTGCTGTACAAATCCAGGCATTGCTAGACCGGAGCAGACCACGGGTGCATCTAGTGTTAATCCTGCCTTAGACAACCAGCAGGAAACCTGGGGGTCTTCAGACACGGACGCCAGCAGGGAAGAGCCTGCCTGTGACTTGGTAAGGGAGGGCTGCCTGGGGTGTACAGGGGGATGAACAGTCTTCCCTGATATCTGTCCACCCACCACATTAGCATCTGCACAGGCTCAGTCCTTTCAATGGAAGATGCTGCCTTAGGACCCTCGGGCTCTGCTGTTCCTTGCAGACCCAGGAAAGCACGTGCTAGCGCAGATCCGCTCCGTCCATTCTGGCTGGCTTGCGGGACGGAGCCAGACCGGCCTCACCCCTGAATGCGTCACACACCCACTGTTTTGTTCTCTGGGACTAGCCCGAGGGTGGGAAAGGGGAGGCGTTAAAGCCCCCCTGGGGACTCCTCTTCAGCCAGGTGCAGAGTTTCTGGCATCAGGACACAGGTGCGGCCGAGGGGACACGCAGAGTCCGGGGCTCCCCATCCCCTTGATCCACAGCTGGGCTTTGCCGTCAGGCTTATCTCTCGTCACAGCACCACTCCACCATGGGACCACGTTGCAGCTTCCCAGAAGCTAGTCTGATGGACCACTGGAAACCTCCACCTCTCCTGGGTAGCGATGGTTGGGGTGTGGCCGGATGGATGGAAGGGACAGGAGTCTCATGTCAGTTCCAGAGGTAACACTGCCTGGCCTGCTCCTCGGCCCTCCACTGGGCTGCTTTTGCACTTGTTAGCCAGGGGAAATCTTGCACACGCTCCTTCCACCCATTCGGTCCATGCTTACTGGAGACGCAGCTACGAGGTGGTGAGAGCCATGACGCCCGACTCGTCCCCGTCTGTTTACCTGCAGCTGTTTGTGGGTGTAAATGTGGGGCCAGAGGGCCAACCTCTGTTAAACCAGAACATGGACAAGTGCAGGGTAATCTTCCCCCTCACCACTTAGTGCTACGGGGGGAGGGATAGCTCAGTGGTTTGCGCATTGGCCTGCTAAACCCAGGGTTGTGAGTTCAATCCTTGAGGGGGCCACTTAGGGATTTGGGGCAGTACTTGGTCCTGCTAGTGAAGGCAGGGGGCTGGGCTCAATGACCTTTCAAGGTCCCTTTGAGATAGGTATATCACCACCTGGAGCCAGTGTGTGTCCCACTTGACCCCAAGGGGCCAGTCTCTGTAGCCCGGCATGCTGGCAAGAGGGCCTTGCACAGCCAGCAGTGAGGGTGGTTTTGTGGTGTGGAGACCAAGCCACTGTGCCCCAGCAAGCTCATTGTACCATCATGTCCCCATAGGACTGGAAGGGACCTCAAGAGGTCACCTAGTCCAGTCCTCTGCACTCAGGGCAGGACTACACATTATCTAGAGCATCCCTGCCAGGTGTTTGGCCAACCTGCTCTCTAAAAATCCCCAATGACAGAGATTCCATAACCTCCCTAGGCAATTTGTTCCATTGCTTCACCACCCTGACAGCTCAGAAGCTTTTCCTAATGTCCAGCCTAAACTCACCTTGCTGCAATTTAATCCCATTGCTTCTTGTCTATCCTCAGAGGTTAAGGAGAACAAATTTTCTCCCTCTTCTTTGTAACAGCCTTTTATATGCTTGAATCTGTTTCGCTCACACACAACGATCGCCCAAACAGCCCCACAGCTAAGAACACAGAAGCCTTCCCTGTCACCAGCCTGCAGGAAGGGGCTGTCATGCAGGAGCCTAATTCTGAAGGGTGGCATTAACCGGCTTACAGTCGGGATTTAGAGCGGATTAAAGCCAGGATTAAATGGACCCTTGAATGGAACCTCAGCGTCACGCTGTCTCTGGGAAGCATGCAAGCTCCTTGCTTGAGTTGTCTCTGCAGCTTTCCTTTCTGAGCTGGAGAGGTGACCACCAACCCTGGGCACGGATACAGCGGGCCTTACCCCACTGCCTTGTTTTTGCCGTGTGCATTTTTGATTTGCATTAGTGCTTCATCTCCAGCAGAGGGCATCCTTCCCCTGTGGTTAGGCCAAAAGCTACAGGAACAAAGAGGCAAATTCTGGAGAGAAGATGATCCTGCCATGTATTTGCGATGCTGGAAAAAAAAACACCCCAGCATCTCCTTTTGCTTCGGTGTTGCTGTCTCTTTGCTGTCAGTTTAATACAGGCATTTCCCCCGCCTGTGTGCCCTCCACTCTCCTGCCTGTCTCTTCTAGATCACTTTACATCTGCAAACATGTCTATAATTCAGGGGGAGGCAGGGAAAGAGGCACAAATCAGAGCGACGGCTTGGTTAGGGGGATAAAAACAACCAACCCAAGTCGGGGGGAGGTGGTACACCTGCCCTGGCAGCCCTACAGCTGTACTGCAGGTGCCATCCCCAAGGTTCTGCTGGGCTAGCGCTTGGATAGGAGACTGCTATGTTCCCTCTGAGTCAGCACTGGGAGGGGAGATACTGCTGCTCCTTGGGATGCGGGATGGAGAACCAGTCCCTAAAGATCCCTGGTGTTCTTGGAAGTCAGGATATGATCTCCAGTACTTGGACTGGATGCTAGTTATGGTTTTGATTCGCAGAGTTTAAGGTCAGAGACCAGTCCCATTTGATCATCTAGTCTGACCTCTTGTAGTTCACAGGCCATTCAGTTTCTCCAGCTACACCTTTATGGAGCCCAGTAACTTGCGTTTGGCTGAGGAATGGGCCTCCAGGTCTGATCAGAGGACATCCAGAGCTGGAAAATCCACCTCCTCCCAGGAGAATTTGTTGCAATGGCTAATTATGTTCTGCCCCTGCCCTCTCATATGCTCCTGCAAGCGGACACACTCTCAGCACGACCCATGGGCGCCCTGCGCCCTGTGTAGTCATTTACGGCAGCGCACTATGCTACCATTCCCATCTGGTAGCGTTTGACGCTCACTTTGCACGACGATGAGTGACTGCCCAAGGGGCAGGGCACGACTAGTCAGGCCCAACTCCTGTCCTGACTGATTGGGGGTCGTTGCTGTGTGCTGCTATGCACCCCCGCGTCAGATGCTTTTCTCTGGCGGATGCGGTGATCTTCTCTGTCAGTGCTGTGCCTGCAAAGTGCTTTTTCCTCCTGTGGAACAGAGGGCTCTATCGAAATGGTAGTTAGCTCAGACGTCGGGCGCTCCCATTTCTCCAGAAAGCCCCACTCTTTGTGCTGACGGAGGTGGAGAATGAGGGGCTCCAGGGATTATAACTGGGACATTTCTCTCCTCTTCCAGGGCGTGGGGAGGCAGTCCCCCCGGCTTTATCAACACTGGCCTTTTTCTCCCAAGCTCACACTGCTGCATTAGCATCAGCGCCGCCCCACTGGTTGCAGAGTTGAGAGCCCTAGTGTAGACAGATCCCCTGTGTTTTAACCCAGGGCTGGTAAAAAGGCCAGAAGCTGGTCTACATAGTGCGACCACTAGGGGATGCTGCACCAGAACAGTAGTGGGGGAGCAGAAGAAACATACCACTGTAGGTGAGGCCTAGGTGGCCAGCGTCTCAGGGAAAGGCTGTGCAGCCAGGCAGTGCCGCCCGGCCGAGGGGAGTTAGGACTCAGTGAGAAAAGAGCGGGGAGGAGCTGGAGTGTGGGGGCTGGAATCCCTGGGGGCGTCCCATCCCTTGTCCCGCCCAGCCAGGAGAGCAGGCTGCTTGCAGCCCTTCCCAGCCCCACGAGGCTCCTTATCCAGCCATGGTTCTCGCCTCCAAGCCCCTGCAATTTACAAGCTCCCTTCCCCCCTAGTCGCCCCTCTCACCTTGAGCCCCCCTCGGCCCTCCCCCTGACTAGCCCCCGTAGGCCAGCGCAGAGCCCGATGGGGCCGGTCCAAGTCTGACCAAGGAATTTGCTTCCCCCAAACACGTTGCACTGTAACAGGAGAAACAGCTGCCACCCAGTTCCTGAACAGTTGCAGCGCCAACCTGCGCAGCATAAATCACCATCGCGGGCTCATCTGTTGCTTTTGGCCACTTGCAGCGATCAGAGATGAAACATGCACTTGAGACAGACCGGCACAAACGGGGAGCCCAAGGAGACAGTGATAGATGGTGCTGGAGCCGATAGCAGGGCCCAGGAAGTGTCAGCAAAATGCAGCTTCTTCCTGCCAAGAAAGGCGGCTTTTGTCTGAGCTCTGCCTGCGGCTCAGCTGCATTGTTAGTACGGCTTCACCTCCTTGTTGTTCTCCGTGTGTTGCTGTGGAGGAGACAGCGTTTCTTGTGATGTAGGGACAGCACGGCAATGACTCCCAGCCTATCAGTGCATGTGAGCAGCATTCCCACTGCCAGCCACTGCAGCCAGCCTGTGAGCAGCATTCCCACTGCCAGCCAGTGCAGCCAGCCTGTGAGCAGCATTCCCACTGCCAGCCACTGCAGCCAGCCTGTGAGCAGCATTCCCACTGCCAGCCACTGCAGCCAGCCTGTGAGCAGCATTCCCACTGCCAGCCAGTGCAGCCAGGACCGGCGCTAGGGGTTTGAGCACCCTAGGCAGACGGCAATTTCGCTGCCCCGCACGCTGGTCCTGCAGCTCCGCTGGAGCTGCTGCAGTGGTGCCTGCGGAGGGTCCGGTGCTCCGCGGCTCTGGTGGAGCTGCTGCAGTGGTGCCTGCAGGCGGTCCACCGGAGCCGCGCGAGCAGCCGACCGTCTGCAGGCACTACTGCGGCAGCTCCACCGGAGCTGCGGACCAGCGGACCCTCCGCAGGCACCACTGCGGCAGCTCCACCGGAGCCACCTGCAGCCCCCTCCGGCAAAACGGCACCCACCATTTATTCTGGCTCCCGAGACGATTGCCTAGGCTGCCTAAATGGTAGCGCCGGCCCTGAGTGCAGCCAGCGTGCTAGGGGAGCATTCCCACTGCCAGTCAGTGCAGCCAGCGTGTGCAGCAGGGTTTCCACTGCCAGTCAGTGCAGCCAGCATGTGCGGCAGAGTTCCCACTGCCATCCAGTGCAGCCAGCATGCTAGGGGAGCATTCCCACTGGCAGCCAGTGTTGCCAGCGTGCTAGGGAAGCATTCCCACTGCCAGTCAGTGCAGCCAGCATGTGTGGCAGAGTTCCCACTGCCATCCAGTGCAGCCAGTGTGCTAGGGGAGCATTTCCACTGCCATCCAGTGCAGCCAGCATGCTACGGGAGCATTCCCACTGGCAGCCAGTGTTGCCAGCGTGCTAGGGAAGCATTCCCACTGCCATCCAGTGCAGCCAGCATGCTAGGGGAGCATTCCCACTGCCAGTCAGTGCAACCAGCATGCTAGGGGAGCATTCCCACTGCCAGCCAGTGCAGCAAGCATGTGCGGCAGAGTTCCCACTCACACCCAGTGCAGCCAGCATGCCAGGGGAGCATTCCTACTGCCAGCGGTTGGGGCAGCTTTCCCACTGCCAGAGCCAGCATGCTAGGGGCAGGATAACCACCCAGTCCTACACACTCAGTGCAGTCAGCATGCTACAGGCAGCATTCCCATGGCCAGCTAGTGCAGCCAGTATGCTAGGGGCAGGATAACCACCCAGTCCCACTGTGACGAACTGGGAAATTTCTTAATGTTTTCTCTGAGTACTGTGTTGGTGCCTCAGTGTCCCCATGGCAGTTCTTAAGTATCTGGCAGAGCAAAGGGCCAGTGCACCTAAATGCCTGACACTCTGTCTCCTAGCAACTGATGGCCTGGGCCCCTCCCCTGCAAAGGTGCCAGCTGAAGGTGTTGGAGACAAAGGGATCAGGTGACCTCCTGGCCGGGAAAGGGGCTGAGGAGAGAGGAGGGGCTGGAGGGGGTTGTTAGTCTGGAGCTGACTGAGGGCAGACGTGTGGGTCTGGCTCACTGACCCCCAGAATGGACCCGGCTGAGGGGTCCGGTTCTCTGTACCTACAAGCTCTGTTTTAGACCCTGTTCCTGTCATTGAATAAACCTCTGTTTTACTGGCTGGCTAAGAGTCACGTCTGATTGCGAAGTGGGGGTGCAGGACCCGGTGGCTTCCCCAGGACCCCGCTGGGGTGGACTCGCTGTGAGAAGCGCACGGAGGGGCAGAGGGTGCTGAATGCTCCAAGGAGAGACCCAGGAGGTGAAGACATGTGAGCTTCTTGCCCTGAACAAGTCTGCTCCAAGGGAGAGGAGGCTCCCCAAAGTCCTGCCTGGCTTGGTGGGGAGGAGTTCCGGAGCATCGCCCCGGGGACTCCGTGACACCCACACCTTGTAGAGCCAGCATGCTACAGACAGCATTTTTACTGCCAGCCAGTGCAGCCAGAAGCTGAGCACAGGCATCCCAGTAAGATCCTGTGACTGCAGCAGGATCCAGACATCAAATCCAGGTAGTAGCCAGACCTGTGGGCTTTGAATGGGGGCCCTTTCTTCCCTCTCCCCAGTACCTTTTACCCTCCATCAGCAGCACATCCACCTCTCCATGCACACCCAGTCTTGCCGGGCCAGATCTTGCTGTCATTGCACCGGTCTGAGGCCAAGGAGGGTGTAACCAAGATCAGCAGTTGGCCTATACACCAGCAGGAGGGTCCTCTTCCCCTCCCCCCAGATTCGGAGGTGGGGGAGAGCATCCCGTGGCCCCCTCTTTGTGTAAAGGAAATTGTATCCCCTCGGAAGCAAGTGCTCCTTGTCTTTGAGAAGGAAGCCTGCCTCATAGACACTGCCAGTCAATATTAAATGAAAGCCTGTGACACGTGAAAAGAGAGAAAAGAAAAGACAAATGGCATCTGGGCCAAACAGACTTTCCCTTTCTTTCTTTCTTTCTTTCTTTCTTTCTTTCTTTCTTTCTTTCTTTCTTTCTTTCTTTCTTTCTTTCTTTCTAAGCGGCCCCTTTGGACTAGCTAATATTTGGTGCCTTGTGCAATTTCCCAGCACTCCGGTCCCCCCTGGAAGTAGGTCAGGGTTCGGCGCCTGTCTTGCCATCTCTCACAGTTTGTTTGAACACTGTTATTTTTAATCTATAAAAAATTCTTTCCCTGCCTCTGAAGACCTGGGCTCGGTCCCTGATTAACTAGGCTCTGCTAGCGCGGGAGAGCAGCCGATGCCCATTAATGCACAGCTCAAGGCTTGCAATGCTTCTTGCTAAGGGCAAAGAAATGATGAGACACCACGGGCAGCCAGATAGTTTCGAGCGAGGGAAAGGCCGGGCCAGGAGAGGGTGGTGGGAACAGGATGGACTTGGAGCACAAAGATCTTGGGTTTATTCTCAGTAACGTTCCCAGGCCGGTGCTCCCAGGTTCCTGAAACTCCTTCTGGCCTAAGCACTTTGCGAACCTGAGCAGAATCCTTTGCTGCTGGTGAGGTGAGGGATGGAGGGCAGAGCCTGCTTTCCTGCTGCCCTTGGCTAACAGTGACAGCCTTTGGGTTAACCCAGTTTGCATCCGGCTCAGGCTGAACTGGTGCATTTTCCCCTTTGATCACTGACGCCTGAAATGCGGAATCAGGAGACTGGCGGGGTAGAGGGGGTTCTTCATGAGCATTAGCAATAGACAGATTAGATAGGTAAGATTGTCTCTGCTAAAGAAAGCCACCTGACACCCTTTTAAGCCCACACGCTCTTGTTTCTCTGCCAGCTGTTTGTTATCCTCCAGAGAGCAGTGCAGGCCAGTGGTCTGAACCCCAGGCCTGGTGCCAGGCACTTCTGAGCAATCATCTTGTCTCTGCCACCAGCTTGTCTCCAGGCCTCAGGCAAACCCCTTAACCCCTCTGGCTGGGTTTCCCTGTTGGGCATAACGCAATCCACCTGGTTGCTTTGGAGAAAGCCCCTTCTCTTTGCTGCAGGGATTCAGGTGACATTGGCCACCACCAGGACAGGATGGCTTGGAGTGGAAGGCCTCAGGCGCACCACAGCTAGACTCCCTCCCTGGTGAAACCAGAGCATCAAAGCCTGGGCAGTTTGATTCAGCCCTTCACCCCCTGGAGGCAGAGAAATAAAATCCAGGCTCTTGTCAGCTCTCCAGGACTGCGCGCGCTGACGATTCCCATGACACATTCCATAAGGGCAGGGGCGTCTCTTCTCCCCATTGTCGGGAAGGTGAGTCTCTGCCAGCTGCCAGCCCACCACAGAGGTGGCTGCATTTCTGTGTGGGGTGGGGGAGGTGCAAAGGGATTCTGGAGTGTGACTTAGTAAAGCTCTGTGGGCTCCTTCAAGCTGGCTCAGGCATGTGGCTGCACTTGTCACGCATACAGCCACAGTGAGCCATCAAGATGGTGGACAGGCACCCTCACCTCCCCAGCAGCCCTATGGCTCTACCATTTAAGCTAAAGAAGCAACTCCTTTCGGTGCTGGCGGTAGTAAGGCTGTTATCCTCCAGGAGCCCATCCACTAGAGAAGGACGCTGCACCATCTTTGCCAACAGGTTGTGCATCCGGCCCTGGGCTAAGGAGCCCTCCCACCCCCCTCGGTCCTGCGTTGACTCCATGTGCAGGACAACTGCCAGCTGAGGCCAAATGTTTTCCATCCAGTTGGCTAATGAATCCCTCCAGTGTGGTTCTCTCAGAGCCCAACACAGCCAGTTTCTCCCTCTCTCAGAGAAAGCCGCCTCACTCATCTCACAATCTCCCTATTGTAGCCATATGGAGTGTGCGGCTGGGATGCACGCTGGGAGGTATTAATACACGTGCCCTTGGGAGAGTTGTTTGTACTTTCACTTGGGTTTTGTCAGGATTTTGTTTCACATTTTTCTGGGCCTTCCCAATGCTTTCCCTCACCAAGCAAAACAAACAAAGCTTCTTCCCCCAGCCCATCGCGCAGCTGCGAGGCTGCCTCACAATGGGGCTTTCTTGCCGGAGTTATGAATATCGGCAGGGGGAGGTCACAGAATTCCCCCAGCGACTGCTTTCCCCGTTCGTTTTCACCAGCCCTTGGAAGGCCCCCGCCTTTTCCTGGCCGGAGAGCTGGCAGGAAAATTCATTCTTGTGACCACTTCAGGAAGCCGTCAGCTCTGGAAAACAACAGGCATCCGAATAACTGCATCCAGTAGCAGTCAGCGCTGGAATTACTTCATCCCACCAGCTGGACCCGGTAGGCATTAGAGAGTGGGGATCAGATCCAGAAGACCCTGTACTCATTAGGCCTCAGAAATGAGGTCCTGGCATAACTCTCCAGCAAGTATGGAATCACTTCCCAGGTGTGAGCTGTGTAGGGTGACCAGACAGCAAATGTGAAAAATCGGGATGGGGTGGGGGGGAAATAGGAGCTTATATAAGAAAAAGACCCCAAAATCGGGACTGTCCCTATAAAATCAGGACATCTCGTCACCCTAGAGCCATGGCATCACTCATTCCAGCCAGTGCCAGATGCGATCTAACTGTAGCCAGTAGGGGCCAGATATGGGATTGCTGGACCCAACAGCCATCCAATTGCTATGAGAGGGTCCCAGCCAGACTGCCCCCTCCCCATACCCACCATCCTAGGTGTGGTACATACACTGAGTTCCTGTCCTGAGGCCAACAGAATGATCATTAGTCCCATTTTACAGATGACAGACTGAGGCCCTGAAAGGTACCATGGCCTGCCGGCTGTCCGTGGGAAAGCAGGGAACGCCAGTCACTTCTCCACAGTCCCTAGTCCATCCTTCCCCGCTCTCTAGCCAGCTATGGACTGATGGGATCTAACAGGGAGCAGACCTAGAGCGCCTGCATCTTCCTTCCATTACCCCAGACAACTGGCTCCAATGAAGCCACACAGGACACGGAACTGGGATTACAGGAGGGAGACTCAGCCGGAGGAGCAGCTGGGTGTGGGGTGTGCACCTCCAGCGGCGGAGATGGAGTGTCCAATCCGTGCGGTATAGGTGACAACTGTGCCTACCAGGTGTGGGACACCCAGCAACTGGAGCTGATTCTGAGCTCCCTTGTGCCAGGTTCACCCGTGTCTAACCCTGGTGGCCTTCACGTCAGCGAGGGGCCCTGTGCAGCCGTGAGCCGCCAGGCGCTGAGTGAGAACAAGGCCCTTTCTTGTCGGTGTCATGTGCAGAACAACTTTTCCACGGGCGCCGCTTGGAACAGGTGTCAGACAGAGGCGAAGGGAAAGGAGGGAGGCCCGGCGGGAACATCTGCTAGCTCAGCCTTGCATTGCAAAGGCTGTGCCTGGGATTGGGCGGTTTGGAGAGTGTCACAGCCAATGCAACCCCCCCACCCCTCCAAGATCATAACCTGGCCTGGCCACACCCCTGGGATCCAAGAGTCCTCATATGCAGAGCACTGAACATGAGCTGGCATCTTTGAGTGGGTTTGGCGGGGGGGTTGCTCTGTGCATATCATCGGGGGTGGTGTTGGGGGGGAGTAGATGGCCCTCAAGAGCCACCAGGGGCACATCGGTCAATGAGCGGCTGGCCCAGCTACAGCTGGGGGACAGGAAGGGAGAAGCCTCTCTCTGGGAGTCACTGAGAGCCCTAATCCTAACCACCCACCAGGCCCCTTAATCCCTGCAGCCGCTGGCGGAGATTTATGAGGCAGTTTTGGCTCACTTGCTCTTTCCCTGGTGCCTCGCGACACACCAGTCTGCGGCAGGGCTCTGGGTGCTGCGTACAGCCAGGGTCTCCGGCGCAGCCCCCCTAAAGGAAAGCTTGTGGATCTCAGTCGGGGCTATGAAAACCCTCCGGGGGACGGACGCAGACCGGCAAAGTTTGTCAGAGGGGAAACAAAACTAGTTCCTTCTCTTGCGCTCCGCCGAGGCTGCAGTTACTGGGCTATGGCCCCCGGGGGAAGGCGGCTGTGTTAGGAAGAAGCCACCCACGGACACTCATCTGTAAAGCACAGAGCTCAGTGGTACCATCCCAGAGAGTCCGCTGAGGTGGGGATCCAGGGATGATCGGCCCTGAGGATAGCCTCCCTTTGAGTAGAAGCCATGGACTGGGGTAGAGCCTTTGCGGTTCCCTAGGGAATGCCCCTTTCAGATTGAGCTATTCTTAGGGTGACCAGATGTTCCGATTTTATAGGGACAGTCCCGACTTTGGGGTCTTTTTCTTATATAGGCTCCTATTACACCCACCCCCTGGCCTGATTTTTCACACTTGCTCTCTGGTCACCCTAGCTACTGTGCCACCTTTGAGTAGGAAACATCCATTAATGTATCGGTGAGGTGCAATTAGGTGCCCAACTCCCATTGAATGCTCTTAAGGATCTGGATGCCTAACTCCCCTAGGAAGCCCCCGAGAACCCTGATTATCTTCGAATATAACAGAAACCAGACACCGCCCAGGGTGAGAGCCCAGCAAGTTGGAGAGAGGATAGGTGAGGAGGCCAGTCTAGGAAGGATGGACTTGGAAGGAGGCCAGTCTAGGAAGGATGGACTTGGAAGGAGGAGAGAAACAGCTTCGAGGGTTGGCAGTTGGGCGACGGACATCACAAAGCTGAGAGTAGCAGGAGGATGATAAAGCGGTGGGAGGAGAGACCTGGGAGGAATATAGCGGTAGAAAGGCATCTCTAAAGGAGCCCCCAAGACACAGGGCTGGCGCTTCTATTGAGGCGAACTAGGCAATCGCCTAGGGCGCCAGGATTTTCGGGAGGCAGCATTTTACCAGGAGGGGGCGGCAGGTGGCTCCGGTGGACCTGCCGCAGTCGTGCCTGCGGAGGCTCTGTTGGTCCGTGGCTCTGGTGGACCTCCCACAGGCACGGCTGCGGCAGCTCCACTGGAGCCACGGACCAACGGACCGTCCGCAGAAATGGCTGCGGCAGCTGCACCGGAGCCGCGGGAGCGGTGCGCGGGGCGGCGAAATGGCCGTGCTCCTAGGGCGCGAAAAACTCTAGCGCCGGTTCTGCCACCACGTGCCTCATTAGCAGGGGTTGAGACTCCCTGACCTTCAGCAAGGCACTCCTACATCTCTACCCTTTAAGCAAAAGAAGTAACTCCTTTAGCTGCTAGCAGTAGTAGGCGGTTATCCTCCAGGAGCCCAGCCACTAGAGCAGAACGTGGCTCCCTCTCTGCCAACACATTGCACATCCACCTTGGGATCAATTCTCCAGACACCAGACCTTAAATAGAATCTGAAATATACTCCCCATGTCCTCCACCTCTAGGAGTGGCCCACGTGTCTCCCTACCCACGATCACCATAAAGCCGCACCACGGGGCAATGGAAAGCTCTGGTGCTCCCCTTCTGCTGAGAGTGGCCCCTGCAGAGTAGAGTCCCCAGAGCCCTGTTGCATTGGGACCCATTATGTTGTGCTTCGAGACGCCCTGCCATGCAGACTCAGTTTCAGACCAGATTTGTTTACTATGGCAAAGCTCTCAGTGGCTTTACATTGCTTTCGCTCTTCCTTCTTCTTCCCCATGGCTCTCCCCCCGCCCCGACACATCTGGCTCCCCGCCCCATCCTCAGACACATCTGGCTCCCTCTCCTTCTGTCTTTGTTTGTTTGTTCACAGTACAGCGGTTTCAAATGTTGGGAATCATTAGGCAATTAAAGCTTGTCGAGGCTGTCGTCGGGAAATGCCGCTCCTCAAAAGCCTCTGAGATGCCGCGAGTGGGTCTCCTGCCTGCTTGGGAGGGGAAGGGGGTGATTGCCAGGGGATAGAGAAGGGGCAGCTGTCCAGCATCCACACCTCTACAGCACAGATCCCAGGAAAGCCACTCTGGAAAGGTGGCTGCAGGAAGGTCCCTCATGAGTAGGGACTTTTGTGGCGCCTTTTACAAATCAGAAAGGGCCTGGTGCCCTCCTGCAGCCCTTTCTCCCAGTGCAAAGGGAGCATGAAATGCCGCTGTTCTGATCTGGTAGCAGCTTACACCCAATTCACGCTGGTGCAAACAGCGGCACAAGGGGCAGGGCAAAGGCAAAATCAGCCCCAAGATGCAAACTTCGTCTGGCATCCGCAGGCATATCTATGCTGCAGTCACAGTGGGTGATTATGGCTCAGGATGGTTTAGCGGTGCTAGCTTTAATCTCGCTAGCACAAGCCCGGGAGCAGAAAAGTCTCAGCATGGGCTAACCCAAAACTAATTCCCGGGGTTCCGGGCGGCTTCGAACGGCCTCACTGCTCCGGAACCCAAGCGAGCTAGATTACCACGAGCGCAGATATGTCAGCTCAAGCTGCAAGCACCCACCAGTGATTGCAATGTAGATGGACCCCGAGAGTCGAGCTGGGGTCTTTCCACACATCATCCCCAGGCGTCTGCCCTCATGACTCCTGAGCAGCCCCCAAAGCAAGGCCCCATTGTTGGAATTTAAGCCCAGCTCATCCCTCTCTGGTGCCCAGAGGGGACCCTCTGTGTGTGACTCTCACCTCCCGCATGGTGCCGTCATGGCCCCATCCCCATTCTGCTCCAGGGAGCTCTCTGCACAACCCACTGGGGAGGAGTGGGTGGGTTTTGCATGGATGCCCTGTCACAGTGCGCCAAAGGGTGGCATGCGAGGTCTCTACCAACAGCCAGAAAGGCACTGGTAGTCCTGATCACTGTGCGACATAGGTGTTATGACATTTAAGGAGTTACGGATCTGTACTGATTGCTGTGTTCTTAAGATCTATATGTTACAACAGGTCACCGGAAGGTGATGAATAGCGCGTAGGAGACGCTTATAACCTTGGCGCATCACTGTGGGTCTGGCAAGGTGAGTCTATTTGCATTCAGAGCTGCCAGCTAATCAACAGTTGCAACATCAACAAGAAACCCATAAGAAATGGGGGGCAGGAGGGGCGTTCCGTTGACAAGTGAAGACAATGGATTGTTGGAATACATCTACAGGCACACAGGGGTGCCAGGTCTCCTTCCCCTAGGAGACAAGCTGCCAGCATGCATGTCTTCTGGACAGAGGGGTCACAGCCAGCCTGGCTTTTAAATGGCAGGAGAAAGGCTTGGGGTGAGACAGGCTTCACTAGACAGGAAAATGTCTGGTTAGTTAAGGCTAGGTTCTAGAAAGGGTAATACGCTTTCCTTTTACATGTTACCAACGCCTTGCAGTACTTCTTCCTACGCGCACTCACTTGGATTTCCTTTTGTGAAAGAAATTCCTGCTTGTTTTCGCTCGACACAAATCTAGGTGCTGCCTGCTAAGCTGAGCTGCAAGCTAAGCGGTCCCGGCTCAGCAGAGACGCACTCTCTGGAAGCAGAGGAACCGGGAATCCTGTGCACGGTCAGGGGGCCAGGGGCTGGCCGCTGCAGAGGGATGCCCGGGGGGCTTGCGGGTTGGAGTGAGCCTGTCGCTAACCTGCAGAAAGACAGCGGAGCCTGCGTGGGCTGACGGGAGCACTTGGAGGGGTGATGAAGTCACTCTTTTCTCTTGTGCCTGCTACGGCGGCTCATCTCTGCACCCTGGAGACACCTGTTTGCCATGTGCAGTAGGGGAAACGGCTGTAACACTATCCGGGGTGGGGGTTGTTATCTGCCTGGCAGCTGCTGCCCTGACAGCTCTGACCTGGCCTGCATTCCGAGGGGGTGGATGTTACTCCAGGATCTCTCACCCCAGCTGCGTGGGTCTCTCTGCTCCTCCCTGGCAGCACTTGAGTCAAAGCCAGGCTCACGGTGGAGTAGGATGTGTGGCCGGGCGCGGCGGCACCGAGGGCCTGAGGACAAATAAGTTCCTGCCAGCTGAAGCTGGAGAGCAGGAGCAGCTGCCTCAGAGCACCCTCACGAGAAAGATGCAGCAGGAAACGAGATTCGTCCTCTGAATCGTTGGGAAACGTGGGCTCTGAATTGCTGGCCAGCCTGCCTTCCCTGGGCTCATATACAGGCCCTTCCTCCTGCTCCTGGATACGACGTCCCCCCCACTCGCATCCTGCTCCCAGTGGCAAAGCTTCTTTGCAGGATGAGGTACGCATGGATGCCCAGGAGAATAGATCTCCCTGGGCTTTGCCCCCGCCCCCAGCTGATCCAGTAACGGGCTCCTGCCCTGGGAAGGTCACCCTTTCCTGGACTGGCCTCCAGGTGCATTCACTCCTGGACTTCTCCTTCTCTCTATCCATCCCAACCCTATCCTGGCAGAGCCAGACAGCTCTGCATGGAGCAGGATATCAGGTCTCCACGTTCCCCTAGTCCTGGGGTTAATGGATTCCTGCCCTGGAGAGTCAGACTCCCCTAGGGTGACAGGCCTGTGCTCTCCCAATGGACATCCGATGTGCCCTGTAGGGAGCACCCTCTCTTGCGAGATTTCAGTGTCTGTTCCCAAGCAGCTCCCACCTCTCCCCACGTGCTCCCACTCAGAGAAACAAGACTATTACAAAGGAGCCTTTCTGCAAAGGCCACCTGTCATGCTCACTCATGCGCTGGAAACACAGACATGCGAGGAACAGCCCCTTCGTCAGTGGTGCACAAAGGATTTTGGATGGACACACAAGCAACCTAGGAAGACTGCAAGAGACAGAAGGTTTTTCGCCTTCATCTGCAGCGTGGGGCACGGGTCACTTGCTGGAGGATTCTCTGCACCTTGAGGTCTTTAAACCATGATTTGAGGACTTCAGTAACTCAGACATCGTTTAGGGGTTTATTACAGGAGTGAGTGGGTGAGATTCTGCGTTGTGTAGGAGGTCAGACTAGATGATCATAATGGTCTCTTCTGACCTTAAGGTCTATGAGTCTATGAGAAGCCCTGCAGGAAACATACAGGCCATTGACGGTCCCCTTCTGAGCGTTTACGGAGCAGACTCTTCGCAAGAGTATGAATCGGTTTGACTGCCAACTTTCCCAGAAGGATTCTCCCCTCATTCGCAGGGCTGGGCTTCCGGCTCATTTTCAAATCCAGAGCCCTCAACTTCCACCCAGCCAAGATGACTGGGGAGGAGGACGTATTTCAGCTCTGGCCTCTCCTGACAAATGAAAGCTTGCTTTTCTCCCAGTCTGTTGTACATTCTCCAGGTCTCTGATCCCTTGCTGGCCGGGGAAGCAGGGAGGCTGGGGGAATATGAGTCTTAGACAAACGGCGAGTTTAGATGAGTTATATGGTGAAGCTCTTTCATGGCAAGAAGATGCTTTCAACAGCAGAGTGGATGCCAAGGCAGCTCAATGGGGCACGCATCCAGGAGGAAGCCAAGAGCCTCGCTGGGTAAATCACAGTATCTTGGCTTATCGTGTTGGTTTCCTAAGAAAAGAAACATGGTTGGGTCTGATCAGGGCTTGGAGGGGAGGCCTCAAAAGAAAACTCAGATGCAGTGTTTGTAGCTCAGTAGATGGCACTCTGTCCCTCCCAAGTCCCCAGGTCAATGCTTAATCAGCCAAGGGGTAGCAACACTGCTCGGGTGCCATCTTTGGGATGAGGCGTGAAACTCAAGCCCTGCCTGCTTGCAGTCATTAAATGTCCCCTGGCACTTTTCGGAGAAGTAGAAGTGCTAGTACCCTGGCCAGTTTCCAACAGGGATATTTACATTTCAACTACCTAAAACTCCCGCTGCAGTTTCAATCAAAGAAGTTATTCTTTACTTCCCCTTCTAAGAACACCGGAGTGTCGCCAGCACAGAGCATGTGTCATGTTCCATCACAGTGGATGGAGTGAACTTTTTGCCATGATTTGGGTGTAAGAGATTGAAAAGAGCTAGGCCACCCGAGCCCCAGGTCAGAATGCTGCCCCACCTTTAGGGAAGTTTAGGTTCCGATCTGATTCTAGATGGGAACTTTGAGGCTTGGGCCTTCCTCTGTAATGGGCCCCAACAGAGATGCCAGATCCAAACACACCAAACTTTATGAAAGTTTTGGAGCCAGATCCAGAAAAGCTTGGATTGAATTGTGGATCTGAGTGATAGGATCCCCTTCTCTGATATTTGCAAGTGATGGAAAAGCCTCAGCCTGCTCAAAGTTTGGCTCGCTTTGAAGACCCACTCAAGAATTCAGAACTTTGGGTTGGAAATACCACCAAGCGCAGCCTTTCCATGAGCAAGATGGTCATTCTCTTTCTAGTTCCAGATGTAGCAAGCTATGTGGAACTCGGAGGAAGGAGCACAGGTTGCAGGAGGGAAGAGTGTAGAAGAGGCACCAGAAAGTCAGTCTGTGTGCACAGGACTGGAATGCCAGCTGCAGTTGCATCATCTTTGTGAATAGTCATCTTAACAAAGAGCCAGTTTACATTTAGGAACCTGGGGTCCTCTCATATTATCACCCAGCATGTGGTACATGAGGCATCAGACACACCCAAGAAGTGCAGGGCATCATGCCTGGATGGAAAATGTTTCATTGGGGTCTGGTTCATATTCTGGGTGAAGGATCAGGTCAATTCGTTTTGTACTTCACTGGTTCACTCATCCACAGTATTTGGCCCACGCACAAGTTTTCTTTGACCCCTAGCATCTATGATTCTGTGCCCTTTATGGATGGAATCAGAACTGCTTATCCATGTGTCATAAACCCACTATTGCTAGCAACTAGCTTGTGTAACAATAGCCACGAAGCTGCAGGAGGTGATGCATCCTAGCCCCACTTGCCCAGGATCCTGGGCACACACTCAAAAATCTAGCCCATGCTAACAACACCCATGCTGTTGTGGCTTCCCTGCTGTTGTTATTCAAGCTAGTGCAGGTATATCTAACACATGCTGCAATCACACATCCTGGAGATATACCCTCAGGATCTGTGTCAGAGCTGGAGCCGTCTCGGTTAGATCCATCTCTATGGAATTTGGTTTCCATAACCCTTGGAAAAAGCCAGAGCAATCAGTACAAGCAAGAAACCCACAAAAAGAGGGACAGTGAGAGTGGCTCCAGCACCAGCCTTGATAAATCATGTTCTTCGCAGACTTGCATACCTGAGCCCCCGTAGATCCGGCTGATATATAACCCCATCCTTGGAGTTCATTTATCAAAGCAAAAGAGAGGAGCCGGGAGTGTCCGTGGCAGCCTGTGAGTGTCACCATAAAGCAGGGGATGTGGGACACGTGTGCTGTTTATTTGCTCTTTCCTAATTTACACTCCCTGTCAATTTCACTTCCTGGCCTTGTTTATCTTCTCTGTCCCCCTCCGACCACATTCTCTTCGGTCAAAGCCCGAAGCCCCGGCTCCCTGCTCACTCTGCAAGCTGCTAATTTTTGTTTCTCAGTGCTCCCTGGGTCCTTGTCCCTTTGTCTTGTTCCCCATCTCTCCGTCTGCCTCTTTCTTCCACCATCAGCCACTATTGTTTGCATTAGGGTAGCTTGTACTGTTCGAAAGGGGATCAGGCCCCCATTATGCCAGGCACTGCACAGACATATGATGAGAGACAGTCCCGGCACACACACGGAGAAAGAAGGCTCAACATTTCCTAGCTTGGGAGCGTGGCCCAGAGAGGCAAAGGACCAGATTTTCCAAAGAGCTCAGTATCCAGCATGCCGAGCTGTGTAAATGGAGAGGTGCAGGGGTGTGTGGAAGGGGCATGTATCATCACTGGATCCATCTAACCTTGATCTTTAGCCCCATTTTGAGTCTCTGGACATTAGAGCTGGCCAGACCCCTGGGTACCTCTTCTCCAAATAGACGCTCCAATTACAGCACTCACTTCCTGCTGCTACCCCAGCCAATCAGTAACCAGCAGCATCAGGCCTGGCCACCCTGTTTTAAGGATAGGGAATTTCGAACTTGCACCCAGGAGTATTTGCCAGAAACACCTGATTCAAAGAGCTCACACTCCTCCAATCAGGGAGCTGAAATAATCTCATGTGATCCACAGAGTCTGGATTTTGAACAGCTGTTTTCCTGGCATTGAATCACCCAGGAGCAAGCTATGGGCCAAGAATGATTAACGCATGGGGTTTAGCAAGAGATAACAACTCTATCGGCTGTTAGCAGGTGAGTCCAAACAGGAAATGAGTAAAAGATGATTCATGATGAATGCACTAGAAGAGGCAGCGTGGCCCAGTGGCTAGGGATCAGCAGACCTGGCTTCTGTTCCGGTTCTGCCACTGGCCTGCTGGGTGAGCTTGGCCAAATCATGTCCCCGCCACGTGCCTCAGTTTCCCCATCTGTAACATTGGGGATAATGATACTTTACTTCACATGTAAACTGCTTTGAAATCTATAGGTGAAAAATGCCTTCTAGCCATGGCAAGTGTCGTTATTCTGTACCCCCTTCCATTCAAGCATCTTAAAGCACTTTAATTACAAATATTAATGAAGACTCTTGACCTCCAAAGCCCCACCCCTGTCTTGCATGGACGAAGCCTTTCGCAGCTAGGGAAATGAAGCCCCGAGTGCACACAACGGGCCCAAGTTCAGCAGCAGAGCGAGGAACTGGACCCAGGAGTCCTGGTGATTGCTCCCGTGAGCTATTCAGTTCCGCAGCAGAGCCTGGAATAGAGCCCAGCAGCCTGGAGTTCTAGTCCCGTGGACTATTCAAAGAGCCATGCACCTGGTGGAAAAAAGCCATTCTCTTCCCAGCGCTGCCCGAGCCTGCTGAGCAGGCATAATACAGCAGAAACTTGCCCCCATCCCTAGCGCTTCCTTCCCTGAGGCTGGGCCGGGCGGTGGTACATCATCTCATACAGCGGGACAGGAGGCTCCGGCCCGGCATGGCTCCGATTAGAGGCAGAACGAGGAAGGAATCTCTGGCTGAGGACAAGTGAGCAGTTTCCCCAGGCCCATTCTTAACGAACGAACCATGGCTGGGGCTCTGCGCCTCTCCCAACCCGCCCCACTTTGCTTTGGACGGGGTGAAATAACCTGAGTGCTTCGGCCATGTTCCCTCTGCTGCCACGCTGCAACCCTCCCCACCCTGCGAGCCCTTTGCCAGCCCCGCCAGTGGTGGCTGCTCTGCGGTGGGCAGAGCGACATCTCACTGGGCGTGCAGACAGACCAGCAGCCTCACTACACCTCCGCAGAGTGCAGGCTTGTTGATAAGAGCAGGTCAGAGACCGTCAGGCCTAGGCCCCAGCAGTCCTGACTCACTATACCCAGTTCTAACCACTAGAGAACACTCCTCTCCCTAGCTGGGACTACAATTCAAGTCCTGGCTCCCAGCCCCCCAGCCGCTCTAACCGTTAGACAACACTCTCCTCCCCCAGAGCTGGGAATAGAACCCAGGAGTCCAGACCACCCGCCCTGTTCTAACCACTAGCCGACATTAAGCACTGGAGCATCCATCCTCTCAGTTCCAAAATCCATCAGCTGATGGGAAGCAGGATGCCACACTGGCTGCTCCGTCCTGCCATGATTCCCTGCCCATCCCTCACTTTGCTGCCTTGGCTTCTGCTCTTTGCTTCTTCCAGCCCCCACCTCCGGTGGATTCGTTCAGACCCGCCGGAGGCAGAGCAAGGCAGAGGACTCCCCTCTGCAATCTCTTGCCTGCGTGCCCAGCACGGGGCCTCAGCTGTGAAAGGGGGGCCCCGGGGCGCTCTCCGGCTGAGATGGGGAAGGACAAAAGGGAATCTAGGTTAAACACCAGCAGTCCGGCCCCAGCCTGCGGGCACCCGGCGGCTCAGGAAGATCGGCAAGCTGAGCTCTTGAATAGGAAATCTGCAGCCTGGGGTCTGATCCCGGCGGTGACCTCCTGCCGCAATGAGATAATTGTGTGTGTGTGTGTCTCTGGGTGTGTGCGGGAGCCAAGAGCCGCCGGGGAAGGGCAGAGGGAACTCTTAGGTCTCATTACAGAGCCCTGACATCCGCAGGGAGTGCATTGCTGTGCTCTTACACTGTTCCAGTGCCCACAGGTACTAACTGTGACAAAGCCACATTTAGAGGCAGCAGGCAGGTGGCAGACCAGGACTAGATCCCCTTGCCCTTGGCTCCCAAATCCACGCCTCTCCCAGGGGGCACAGCAGGAGCAGACCCTTCCAGCCTCTCCACTGACGGGCAACGCCACCGTCCCACCAGTCTGGTGTGTTTGGCCTCTCGGGCTTAGGAGCGCCATGCTGCAGGGCCTCTCTCTGGAGGGAAGAGACAGCACAGGGTGGTGCACGAGGAGATGGGAATAGAACCCAGGAGTCCTGGCTCCCAGTCACTCCTTTCTGTCTTGCTTGGGTCCCTACTGGTGCTGTTGGTCTAGTTCCTTGGCCCCTGGTCAGAGTCAGCTCCACCAAATGACCTCCAAGCTGTATGGCCGGGGGGCTGGAAAATCCCTTCTCCCCAGGTGAGGAATGAGCCTCTTCCTGATTGATTTCACTCTCCTTTTATCCTGATTTTTCTCTCTTTGCACACAAGCCCCAGCTGTGGGCCGTTTCACTCACCGAGGGATGCCGGGCCCTGCTCGGGGCACAGCTGGGTTTTTTCTCCGTCTTGTAGCAGCTGCGTGCTCCATCCCTCACCAGTGTGTGAGAGGTGCTCGGGCAGCAGGGCGAGCGTGCAGTTGAGACACTGCTCTCTCATGGAAGAAGGCCACTCTCTCCATACGCATCCACGTTAAAAACCCAGGCAAGACCCCGCCCTGCTTCTCACCACCTCAGGGTCCCATGATCCATGCAGGGGACACAATGGGGCCAGTGTGGGGTTGTTCGCCTATGAGTGGGCGCTGGGGGGGCAGCAGCTCTGGTGACTGGCACCCCGCGTGGCCCAGTGCATCCTGCTCCGCCCGTCCTCTGTTGAACAAGGAACTCCAGATGAGCTGGAGGATCCACGTTCTCAGTGGGAGGTGGGGGAGGGATGCAGGGGCACGGCACTGGGCCATTCCCCTCTCGCTCAGAATGGTGTTGATCCGGGGTGACCCCACTGCTGTCAGTCGATCGGTGCTGGTAGGAAGCAGGCCCCCGTGGCTACGGCCGGGCTGGATTTGGCCCAGGAGTTCCTAGAAGTAAAGAGCAAATGCTCCTCCTGCGTCTGTTGGTCTTTCTGTCTCTCCATCTCCGCCTCCGCCACCTCAAGGCTCTATCTCATTCAGTGTTTGCGGTGATGTCTCTGGAAACGGGGAGCTGGTTTCTGAGCCCAGTCACATGATGGATACCTGCCGCTGTCAGCTCGCCGGGCTCTGGACTGATTCCCGTCCCCCCATCGCCAACAAACCTCTTTCCCGCAATCCGGCCTTGCCGTGGGATCCCCGCCAGCATCCAGGCCATGGGGCTGGTGTTCTCCGACAGCCTGCACAGGGGAGAGTGGAACAAATGGGGTAGGGGCAGGGCACTGTCAAGAGGAAGTTTGCAACGCCAAGAAGCCATGTCATAGCTGCATGGGGCACGGAGGTGGACTCTTAGCTGGGCCTAACACAGGGCACTGTTGTGCTGAAGCTCACAGCCCTGGCTGCCTGCTGAGGTGAGGAAGGTCACGTTGCTGGGATCCTGGCTGGAACAAATAGATGGCACAGCGGTGAAGACGTTCTCAACACTAGATGGCCCATGCTCACGGGGGGCACTGCTCTGAAGAAGCTCACAACACGAGATGCCCACAGCTGTTTCTGTCCGTGGGGGCACTGCTGCAGGCACACGCTCCTTGCTGGCTGTGCAGTGCAGGGATTTACTCTGCCGCACGTTGGGGCTGCATCCCAGTGTTGACATGCTGAGCTCTCAGGAGCCGTTGGGGAGTAGGGTGTTGGCCACGCCCAGAGCCCTGCACTTTCCTAGCACAAATCACGGACTCCCAAGACTGGTGTCATCCCTCCCCACATTCCTGCTGAGCGTCACTGGCCAAGGAGGATGGTGGTGCTCAGGGAAGTAGCTGGCACCTGCTCCCCAGGGAGTAAATGGCCTGGCTCAGAGGCCATGGGACTAGTGTGTCTTGGCACCCTGGTCCTGCCACAGCAAAGGCTGGGCCAGATGGGCCAGTGGGTGTGAGCCTGGCTGTGGGCTGAGGAGGAAGAGTGGGTGGCTGTGGTTTGTAGCCTGGATGGTGGATGGCAGGGGTGCTAGGCTGCCACCCACCCATTCAGCTCCCTCCATATTTGCTACCAGATCTGCACCCCCCCATCTCCTCCCATGGCACTCGCTGCCTGCGCCCACCTCCTGCCTACAACTGCCCCCATCCCCCTCCGTTCAGGTTGCAATGAGCACCCCACCCCTCAATTGCATGAGGTCCCATGGCCCCAGACAGCCCCATCCTGCACTGGCCCAGGGATGAGGGGTGGGGGAGGACGCTCCTTTCCAAGGGGAGTGCAGAGAGCTGGGAGCTCACGGCCGAGTCATTTAGAGCAGGGCTGGACAGAGTCCTGGATAGTAGCAGTCAGGATGGAGCACCCAGTCTCTGCTGGGAGGGGATGTTTAGCAGCAGCAGCTGGGCTCACCCTGGGTCCTTTCCCCTGCCTCATTTCTTTACCTCTTTATCTGAATTCCCTGCTCCCTTGCAAAGAAGTTCTCCCAGTCAGGCCTCCATCGCTTCGCACGAAGGAGAGGTGCCTGACTGTGAGTGTGGGGCTGGGTGTGTTTGAGCGTGCGAGTGAGGGCATGTGCATCGAGTGGGGGTGTGTGTGAGTGCGTTTGGATCTGTGGTGTGTGTTTATAAACACGTGTGAGTGAGTGTGTTTGGGTCTGCGGCGTGTGTGTGTGTATGGATGTTTGAGTGCATTTTGGTCTATGGTGTGTGTTTGCTAGTGTGTAAGTGTGTGTGTGTGTGTGTTTGGGCCTGTGCTGTATTTTTGTGAGTGTTTGTGAGTGCGTGTGTATGGGTGTGTGGGTGCATTTGGGTCTATGGTGTGTGTTTGTGAATGCGTGAGGGTGAGTGCATGTGTATGGGTGTGTGAGTGCATTTGGGTCTGTGGTGTATGTTTGTGAGCGCGTGTGAGTGTGTATGGTTGTGTCTTCCCAGACCCTCTACACAATGTTTCTCTAACTGGGGTCGCCGCTTGTGTGGGGAAAACGCCTGGTGGGCCAGGTTGGTTTGTTTACCTGCTGCATCCGCAGGTTCGGCCGATCGTGACTTCCACTGGCTGCGGTTCGCCGCTGCAGGTCAATGCGGGCTGCTGGAAGCGGTGGCCAGTACATCCCTTGTCTGCGCCACTTCTCGCAGCCCCCATTGGCCTGGAGCAGCGAACCGCGGCCAGTGGGAGCCGCGATCGGCTGAACCTGCAGACGGGGCGGGTAAACACACTGGCCTGGCCCGCCAGGGGATTTCCCTACACAAGCGGTGACCCCAGTCTGAGAAACATCATTCTGCACGAACATTTCCCCTCTCCCTGCAATTTGCTCAGTTCCAGCCCTGCCCAGCAGCGCCTGTGTGACGTTCCATCCGCCATGACACCGGCACCATGCAGCTGGGAGCCGCGCTGGGCCCTGCTTCTCCTGGGAACCAACACCTAGCACAAGGCGAGAGGTGACGCAGTCCTCCTCTGAGCCCTCAGCGCATATCTATGGGAGACCCTTCCCATCCGCCCTGGGGCTGTCGGATCTGCAGAGACACCCCAGAGAGTGAGCCCCAGCTGCGGTCTCACTGCCATTACGCAGAAGACAATTGGCTAGTGCACTTCTCTCTCTCTGGCTTCTCTGGGCTGAGAATGGCAAATTCCACCCCCAGTGGCCCATGTCCCACCTTCCCTATCAGAAATCCAGCTGAAAACGTTCCCTGAGTTCTGCGGACACCGTTCAGTCACTAGGCTCTGAGCGAAAAGCTAGCGGCCTGCTGGTGCATTTGGCCTTAACAGTTAGGCGCCGAACACGGATTGGTTGCAACTGGACTTAGGCTCCTAAATACCTAAGGAGCTGGTTTCTTCATCTCCTGGCGTTACTCATTTCGGGGCTGTGGGAAGGAGCCAGCAGAGATGAGCTCAAACAGTCTAATGGGGTCTAGTGTGGCTTCCGCAGGGGACGGGATTTCCATATGCATCTCTAGGGCAAGATCTAGGGCGGGGATGCTACCAGTTGGCCTCCTACAGCCTGGCATGCTCTCGCTGTCGGGGTGCCAATGCTGAGGGCACGGGGTGGCTGCACCTGGAAGGACACCCCCAGAACAGGGCTCCAGCTGGAGCTGGATCAGAGAGGTCTCTGCACCGCGGAGGTTGTGACCTTGAGGCGAGGGCGCCGCTGCCAAACAAAGACAAGATGTAATTAAGAAGTAAGCTCTAATTCTTCTCCGAGCTTTGATAAACCAGGCCTGTCATGTGCAGCAAATTGATGGCCTTGGTTCTAATCTGCAGAGACAGGGCATGCTTTAGCGTCAGTTGCGGGGCTGGGCGACTTTCCCTCATCCAGGGGCTGGAGGGCTGGGGGTGGGGCGGGGGACAGCATAGAGAGGGGGCCAGAGAAAATTAACCCATTAATGACAACAGCTGTGGAGCCTCGCGAGAGAAACGCTGGATTTGGCAACAGGATGAAATGGGGGCCGAGTGCTGTGACATCATTTTCGTGGGGCTCTAGAGTCACTAATGGGGTGATGTCATCAGAGACACTGGTGCTCTGTGAGATCATCACTGTGAGCAGGAAGCACGGCTGGTTGCCGTGGCAACATCCCTTGGAATGGAGGCAGGGACTGCTGTAGTGTGACCTCACTGGCGTGCGTGGGAAGAGTGCCTGTGGTGCTGATGACATCAGCAGGCTGACCAGTGAGAGCGGCTTATGCGCTGTGACATCATCACTGCGAGCAGGGAGAGGGACACCGTGCTCTGAGCAGCGAAAGAGGCCGATGCGCTGGCTGTGACATCAGCAGCGGCTGCAGAGGGAGTGGCTGATGGGCTGTGATGTCATAGCTGGGCCTGGGAAACCGAACTGGATCCTGTGCCCCGTGGGGTTTCTCGGCAGCGCTCCCGAAGCAGCTGCACTGAAGTCAATGGTTCTGCATCTTTGAGCGGAGCCGGCCTAGAGGATGATAGCAACAGCAGCCCCTGGGCTGCTCCCCTATCACTCATCTCTAAGCATCACCAGGGGTCACACCTGTGCCAGCCCAGGAAGATCCCAGTCTGCACTAGAGCCCTCCAGAGATGTGCAAAGGGCTGGGCCCAAGGGCTGGGGCTGCTGCAGGCTGCATGGAAAGCGACATTCTCCATAAGGACGGGGGTGATTCTCTGAACCTTCTTCCAAGCCCCCAGAGCCTCGGATGCATCTTCACGCCTCTTGGCACTCCAGCATGCCTCCCTCACTGGCTGGAATGATCAGGCTACACCTGGAGAGGCTCCGAGGATGCCCTGGGTTCGAGTCTGACTGGGTCTCCTCGGTTGGCTTTGCTAGCCCTAAACCTTGGGCTGGCTCTTTTGTCTCTGAACAGCCCAAGCCTGGAAAGGTTCAGCTGAAAACTTGCGATTTCGGGGCCTGTCTTTGGTTACAACATCACCCATACCCCCACCCCCAGGGCCGTCCTTAGGCATAGGCAACATAGGCAGCTGCGTAGGGCACCTGAAAATTTGGGGCACCACTGGGTCTTAGTGTCCACCCTCTTGTTTTCCTATCCCTGTTTTGACCCTTCCTGCAGGCTCCCACAGATGGCTGCTCTAGCCTGGTGAGTCTTCCTTGGGAGGGAATCTAGTAGTTAAAAGTGAAAAAACCTCCAGCCTGCCAGACCTATTAGCACAACATTGAAACTGTTAAAGAGACATTCAAGGGGTAATAAAGTCATTTAACAGGCATTTGCCAACCCCAAGTATATACTGACAGGTTTCAGAGTGGTAGTCCTGTTAGTCTGTATCAGCAAAAACAAGGACAAGTCCTTGTGTCACCTCAAAGACTAACAAATTATTTGGGCATAAGCTTTTGTGGACTAGAACCCATTTCATCAGATGTCCACGAAAGCTTATGCCCAAATAAATTTTTATACTGTCAGTTTCTGACTTTACTGACAAAAACAGTTGTGCATTAATGTAATATTTACACAGAACATGTCAGTCTACAGGACCTTAGTTTAAAATTTGCTTTAAAAATATTTCATTAGTAGCTGGTGAAGATTATAAAATCACATTTCTAAAAAATGCTTGCATAGAGTTTTAGATGCACAATCATCTTTAGCCTTAAATGTGTGGATCTTCACACATAGTTTTTTAAATAAATCCTTCAAAAGACCTCCCTTATCTAAAATACACATTTTAATTACTATAGTTAAAAAAAAAAGTGCTTCCAAGTCTTCCTGTCCTTTCTGTCCATCCCTTCACCACCTCTCCCTCCACTCCCCACTGAAGAGAGCCCTTAAAGGGACAACAGTCCTTCCCTTCCAGATAGCTGAACAAAGAGTTCCCTTTCTTTACTTCTGACTATCCGACAAACTAGTTTTAAAAGAACCCTCCAGCAAAATCAGTACCTTAGTAAGACAAAATCCTTGTTATACCTAAAATCTTTGGAAACATTTTTTTAAAGTTGGTGAAATTTCATAACCATGTCTCTTGTTATGGAGATCACACAAAGTAAATTACTGTTCCCTTTTTCTAAAAGCAATGAACATTGTTATGAACACGCTAAATCTCTCTGATTAATTTAAAAGAATGTCTTTGTTTCAGTGAGTTAAATATGTAGTAATCTGGAATGCTGGCTTAAGATTTGAGTACATTTAAAATATAAATTCAACTTAGAAATACTGATGAAGAAAATGTAAAACAGAGAAGAGCTGCATCATGTATTCCATTATATGTAATGTTGTATTCAGCAGGACAGCTGACTCACCCTTACTATGAAGTTTTTGCAAATAAATCTCTGACAAACTTCAGGGCATTTCAAAAAACCTGTGACTGACATTTTTTATTCCCAAATTTTAGTGTTTTTAATGAGGTACTTTCTTCATGTCCATTCTGCATGAGGGAGAGTGCATGGAAGTCTCTGCGGGGATCTCCGCCGTGATGAGGCAGGCTGGGCATCTCATTATCCTTTGCTGTCAAGTCCCTCCTCCCCCTCCCCCACCATGCTGTGAGTTTGGGCTGCCATCCGGCATAGGGGCACCAGTTTAATAATACTGCCTAGGGCCCCATAAATCCTAAGGACGGCCCTGCCCACCCCTGCACCCTTCCAGCTCCCATCAGGATCGGGGAAACAGCTGACACACTGTTATCTCTCCCACATGATGGGATGTGCCATTGATTCTTGTGCCATCACATCATCCAGCCCCAGGTATATGTGTGTGTGGGGGGTGTTACCTGCACAGTCTAGGGCCACCCCACCTTTACCCTTCTGGTTAATTTAGGCACTCAGTTCCTACGGCTCCGGGTGAAAGGCAGCCAGTCTTATCCAGTTCCTAGGGCTCCGGGTGAAATCTTCTGTGGGTTTGCAGGGCCTTTTTCCGTGAAAGAGCCTTGCATAGTAATATCCTTAACCTCTATTTATGAACAGTTACCAAACCAGACTGCACGCGCTAAGCATACAATGCTCACCACTCCCTGTAAGGCAGACAAATTTTTCCTGGTGGCCAGTCAGGATCAGATCACCTGGAGCTCCAGCTTCTGCACAATATGGCTGGCAGGGTGCTGAGGTCTGGCAGCTCTGATCTTGGGTTGTGTCCTGGAGTTAGGTTCAAAAAACTTCTGTTTGGACCCTAGTTTATATAGTTCAACTGGAGTCCTGCTTAGCTGTACCTCAGGGGTAGGCAACCTATGGCATGTATGCCAAAGGTGGCATGGGAGCTGATTTTCAGTGGCACTCATGCTGCCCGGGTCCTAGCCACAAGTCCGGGGGGCTCTGCATTTTAATTTAATTTTAAATGAAGCTTCTTAAACATTTTTTAAAAAGTATTTACTCTACGTACAACAATAGTTTAGTTCTATATTATAGACTCATAGAAAGAGACCTTCTAAAACCGTTAAAATGTATGACTGGCACGCGAAACCTTAAATCAGAGTGACTAAATTAAGACTTGGCACAGCACTTCTGAAAGGCTGCCGACCCCTGCTCTACCGTAACCAATCGTTTTAAACTGAAGTCCTACTAAACCAATCCTAGCCCATTACAAAAAATTCTTTAACCAATCATATGCCACCCCCAGTTGATTGAAATCTTGCAAAATTAGTTATGCAACAGACAGAAACAATTAAAGAATCAGTGACCCTACAAATAAACAATAGGGAAATGGAGACCATAAAGGCAAATCAATAAAGAAGTCGAGATTTCACAATCTCCACAGTTGACAAGTGGGTTCTTGCCAGACAGAATACGCTCAAACCGACTTTTCTTTAAATATCTCAAGCTCTGTTTCTTTCACTGGTGATGGCAGGTACTGTTAGGTCAGGAGCCTTCTTAACAGCCGGATGCTTCATTGTTTTGATGCAGTTTAGATGGAACGTGAGGATGTGACTTTCTGATCTTAGCTATTCCTGCTGCTGTCCTAGTGTGGCTGCCGAAAAAAGCCTCCCACCTTACAGCAGAGGGTGGGGTTGCCGGCTGGGGCTCCTCGCATGAGAGCAGCAGCTGATAATGGGGAACTCCGACTGGGGCTAAACTCACTGCACCTTGGCCTGGCCATTGCCTGTAAGCCTGGCTCTTAACGAAGGTGTCCCTGCTCCCTAGCTGGTAATGTATTGACGAGCCATTCTTAATCAAGTGGATTATTAATTAGCGGAGAAAGCTGGCTCTGTGATTCTCCGTATCCTTGGCTGGGTTCAGAGATGGTTCTTTATGCTAATGGAGCTTGTTATCACACTCATGTCGCTATCTGCGGCCAGGGATGACAAGAGAAAGCCCCAGCGATGTGATATGTAATTGCAAATTTAATCAGATGGTAATGTTTGTTTAAGATGATCGCACATTTGTGTGCAAAACATAGTGGCTCTCCCACAGGGCCCTGCGGCCCAGCTATTAGGAGGAGACAGAGACGGAAATACAAGGGGAGCGTTCCACCTCCGCCTGGCCTGTGTTAAATATCAACCAGGTTGGGTGCATTGGCTTGGGATGGAGGATGCTGACCCAGCACTGCAGACAAGAGCAAGTCGCACACTATCAGGGGAGCTTTTTGCAGGCGAAGGTGTTGGAGAAGAGGTTGTCCGCAGTATGTGTGTGTGTCTGTGTGTGCATGCGTGTGGGGGGGGGTGTAAGTTCGTTTGCCTCTGCATGTGTACGTGCACCTCTGCATGCATATTTGTATGCCTAGGTGCATGTGTGTGCACATGTGCATTTCGGTGTGCCTGTGTGTGTGTGTGTGTGAGGCCATGCGCACGTGTGGGTGCTCGCATGTGGGTATGATTGCTGTCAGCTAGCATCACAGGGCACAGACGTGTGCCCGGACCGAGTAAGGGTGTTGTGTTCACTGCACATTTCTTGGCCTGGCTCGTGAGGGGACTCCAGGGTGCAGGGGAGGGACAAGCAGGCTCCAGATCTGTGGCTTGGGCTCCTTTCCCAGGGCGTCCCAGCAGAGGAATGGCTGCCTCCCCGGAAAGCATGGCTGCCCCTGTGGGAATGGACCGGATGGAGGTGAGTCATGGCACCTCCTGGGGAATGACCCCTCTTCCCCAGTGCCTGGTGGGGCTAAGTGAGTCATGTGTGACCCCCGCCCCCCCTAATGCTCTGTGGAGGGGAATGAGTCACGCAGCCTCTCTCTGTGCCATTCCCCACCCCCTGCTCTTGTGGAGGGCTGAGCCATGGAGACCCTCTGCTTCCGCTGGGCAAGTGTGAAAAATTGGGACGGGGGTGGGGGGTAATAGGAGCCTATATAAGAAAAAGACCCAAAAATTGGGACTGGCCCTCTAAAATCGGGACATCTGGTCACCCTAGCAAGCACTGACTCCCAGAACCCCGCTCGGTGCCAGGGGCTCCCTGCCCTCTTGCTGGGCCAGGCCCCTCACCCCCAGTTTCGCGCTGGGATCAGTACAGGATCTGTGATGGGCCGGCCCCAGGGCTAACCATGCAGCTGTCCTTCGCTCTGGCGCTTCAGACCAGACCCGTCTTCTAGCTGAAATTCTTTCCAGGGCTCCCAGGCTGTTCATGCCGAGTCGCGCGGCTCTTTGTTCATTGTGGCCCAGCGAGCGCGCTGCTGAAGTCACCTGCTGAGTAGGCAGTGCTCATGCCCCACTCCCCAGTAAACTCCGGTCATCGCACGCTGGGCTTCCCGGGAACAGCACGCTGGCTGTCAGCTCCCTGGCAGCAGTGCCCTCTTATTGCCAGCTACTATCCCGGTGGTGCCCTGCAGTGCCAGCGAGCAGGGCCCGATAAATGCCTGCTGGAGACTGGCAACAGGCTGGATCCCATCCTTGCAGTGGGCCCCGGACTCTCATTCCAGTCGGGGAGTGTCTCAGGAGACCTGCTGGCACCCAGCTGGAGCAAAGTTTGGATCCAAAGCCTGGGAATCCCTGGGACTGGGGTCAGGGCCTCTTTGGCATCCGGCTCCAGCCCTGGCTCCTGGTCTCCTTGTGGGAGAGTGGGGGGGGGGCTCCTTTCTCCCAGCAGAGGGAGTCCATCATCACAGCTCAGTTCTGCTTTAGCTCACAGCAGGGGACAAGAAATGGTTTTCATAATAGCTCCCCCCTCCCTCTGGCTCAGATCAGAAAGGTCAGCTTTTTCCAGCGCCACCTCGTTCTAAACGGGCCGCTCCTGCTTCCCGGATGGCTCTTTTAAGGACGTTGCTATTCCTCAGTCATTCGCACCAGGGTTCTTTTAAATTATTATTATTAAAGTCGCCACTAAAATTCACCCTCTCCTGCCTTCCCTGGGGTGATTGATTCTTCAGACTGCAGACTCCCTAGTTACTTTCCAGAGAGATTGAACCTGCTGTCTGCTTTGGAAATCAAGGGCTCCCCCAGCCCAAAGAGCAGACCCAGGCCCCTTGCTTGCTCTTCAGAAGTCCTATCGACTGGGAGGAGTTGTATTTAGCTGTCCAGCTGGGTGCATGGGGATTGTCCCGAGGCTCCTGGCTGATGTTACAGGCTCAGGCCATGTCTACATCTAAAATTTTGCAGCGCTGGTAGTTACAGCTGTATTAGTACAGCTGTATAGGGCCAGCGCTGCAGAGTGGCCACACTTACAGCAACCAGCACTGCAAGTGGTGTTAGATGTGGCCACACTGCAGCGCTGTTGGGCGGCTTTCAAGGGGGGGTTCGGGGAACGGGAGAGCAAACCGGGGAAGGAGACCAGCTTCGCCGCGGTTTGCTCTCGCGTTCCCCGAACCCCTCTGCAAACCGCAGGGAAGGAGACCAGCTTGCTCGGGGTTCGGGGAACGAGAGAGCAAACCGGAAAGGAGACCAGCTTCGCCGCGGTTTGCTCTCGCGTTCCCGAACCCCCTGCAAACCGTAGGGAAGGAGACCTGCTTGCTCGGGGTTCCGGGAACGAGAGAGCAAACCGGGAAAGGAGACCCGCTTCGCCGCGGTTTGCTCTCGCGTTCCCGAACCCCCTGCAAACCGCAGGGAAGGAGACCTGCTTGCTCGGGGTTCCCGGAACGCGAGAGCAAGCTGGGGAAGGAGACCAGCTTGATTACCAGAGGCTTCCTCCTTCCACGGAGGTCAAGAAAAGCGCTGGTAAGTGTTTACATTGGATTACCAGCGCTGGATCACCAGCGCTGGATCCTCTACACCCGAGACAAAACGGGAGTACGGCCAGCGCTGCAAACCGGGAGTTGCAGCGCTGGTGATGCCCTGCAGATGTGTACACCTCCTAAGTTGCAGCGCTGTAACCCCCTCACCAGCGCTGCAACTTTGTGATGTAGACAAGCCCTCAGAGAGATTAGACCTCTCAGCCCAGCTGCCTGCCAGGACAGGATCGTTCCCTGCAGTCCCTTTCTAAGGGCTTTGTCCAATCTAGGTTTAAAAATATCTCAAGCCAGGTGGGTTCCACCTCTAGGTTTTCCATCATTCACAGGCGCGAATCCTAAGCTGTCCCTGGTTGTTCTGCTGGCCGGGGAGCAGGTGGTTTGAACGCTCTACCCACTAGGCACTAAGGCTATTGCTTTCCCTTGCTACAGCAGCTTCCCGGTGCAGCCAGCCTGCCGTGGGAGTGAGATATGGCAGTGGGACCCCTCCAAGGAAGAGCTCGCTTGCTTTTGTGCCCCTGATTCTTTGGGACTGCAGGCGGTGAAACGAGTACCTGGAGCAGATGGTAAGGAGTGTGGCCTAGTGCAAGGCTGGGGACCAGGACTCTTGGGGGTCTAATTCCAGCTCTGGGGAGGGAGAGTTGTCTAGCGGTTAGAGCAAAGCTCTGGGAGCCAAGACTCCTGGTTTCTAATCTCAGCTCTGTGGGGGAGCTTGGCCTAGTGGTGCAAGCTCAGGGCTGGGCGTCAGGACCCTGGGTTCTCATCCCAGCTCTTGGAGGGAACGTTTTCTCGGGCTTAAAGCATACAACAACATGCTTAGAGAGCTGGCTGCTCTCCTTGGCTCTACCGCTGACTTGCTTGGGTGGGTCACTGCCCCTTTGTGCCTCAGTTTCCCCCTGTGGGTAACAATACAGGATAGGGGTTGCTGTGGTTCACTGTGCTGACAAAGTGCTCAGAGAGATGGAAAGCCACTTTCTTATTTGTTAGTGGCGCTGTCAGTATAAAACTCCAGGAGATCCCACCATACCAAACCTCCTGCCAGCTGCAGGCCTGGCTGGGAAAGCTGCCCTTCTGTTTGCTGGTCTGGAGACATCTCCTTGCACCTTAAAAATATAGGCATGTGAGACTCTGCTCCCCTGCTGACCTGCCTGGCTACAGCACTTTTTTTCTGCTGACTGAGGCCTCTTCCCAGGTCACAGATTATTAATATTGGACATAATTCCACAGCGGCACATTTTTTAAAGGCAGATCTGGGTAATATAGGTCATGTTCACTGTATCTCGGTGCTGTGAGGAGGAGCATGGTGGAAGGATGGTGCTGCTGCAGGTTTCAGCTGCGCTGTTTGAAGTCCACATGCCAGACTGGTTGTTAGAGCATTACCACTGTGCCCCCTGGGATGGCAGCACGGTGGGGGCCGTTAGGAAAAATGAACAGATGGAGGGTCTGGGGAAGGAATCCCAGCATTGAAGCATCACCAGGGAAAAGCTGCAAGGGGACCCAGCCTGGGATCAAAAGACCGGGGGAGCAGCAGGGCCAGGTGACATACATGTCCCAAGGCCACCCATGTTCTAGGAGCTCCAGGTGGCTTCCTTCGTAGGGCCAATTCTCTGCTGCATCTGAGATCAGCAGGCAGGGAAGGGGGCATAAGAGAGCTGGTTACAGATCCTTGATTTGCCATGCACCGTTGCCCTGTCTCTGGCCTCAGCATGAGATAGAGCAGCCCTGGGGCTGCTCTACCCTAAGCCAACTGCTTATGGGCCCCAAGAGATCAGCTGCCTATGGCTCCCTGCCCCTTTTGCTATGGCTGTGGCCATCAGCTCTCGGCCAGCAGGGGGCATTGTCGCATGTAGGGAGATTCCCAGCTGGGGTGATACAGGTGGCTTCCACTCGCATTGAATTGTTTGAGCAATGCAAGGGGACCAGAGCGGGACTGTCCATCTGCCCCGTATGTGTCTCCATGTCTGTTTTACCATGTTTCTGCGTGTTTCTAGCATTCGCATTGGCCCTGATTCTGTTCTCACTCCCACTGGGGCAAATGAGGAGAAATTCCATTGAAGTCACTGGAGGTCTCTCTTGAGGCTGGAATGGAGCCCTGTGCATGTGTTGGGTGTGTGTGGTATGTGTGCACATGTGGTGTGTGTGCATGTCCATACGTGCCTGTTGGGTGTGTCTGTGCAGGTGCATGTGTGTGGGTGCATTTGTGCAAATAACAACCCAGATACATACAGGAGGGTGGCCACACACAGAAGATTTTCCCTTCCTGTCTCCACAGAGCTGCATGTTCTGAATGCTCCTGCCTGCTGCTCACTCTCACAATGAAGGGCAGTAAAATCACCCCAACCTCAGACAGCCCCACTGGCTCCCCATTCACATTGGGAATCCGTTTCAAAGCCTTCCTTGGGCTTGCTCCAGTCTTTGTTTGCTTATATTGGTGTAAATCAGGAGGAGCCCCACTGAAAGCAATCCGACTAGAGCAGTACAAATCCAGTGTAAGTTAGAAGCAGACTCAGGCCCTCAGATACCATGGGATGGATGGATAAAGATGTTTCAGGCCTGTTGGCAAAGGCCCGAATAGCTGTATCCTAACAGGTGGACGGAAGGAGGGATAAATATTCTCTCTTTCCCTTCCTTCTCACTTCCTCGGCTCATCTATATCTCTGGATTCTTCTCTCTCCTTTTGCACAATCTCAGTGCTGCTGGTGCAAGAACCTTCTCCTCTGCAGCTGGTGCCGCCTGGTACCGCCTCTGTGTCTCTCCTTGCCTCATCGTCTCTCTATCTGTTTTCAAACCTCGCCTGTTTTGATTTTGACTCTCTAAGAACTATTTCTGGCCTCTGTGAGGTCCCTGGGGCGCAGATCCACTCTCTGGGGCAAGCTGGAGATGAGGATCCAGGCTCCACTCTTGGGTGGGTGGAGGATTGGAGGATGGAGTAATAAGGCCAGATTCTGAATGGCTGTAAATCAGCGTAACCCCACGGGCTTCGCTGAAGCAATGCCGATTTACACCAGCTGAGGATCTGGCCCTCAGATTTTAAAGCCGAAAGGGCCCATTATGATCATCTCGTCTGAGCTGCTGCGTAGCACTGGCCAGGAAATCTCACCCAGCGAGATGTGTGTCACCCAGGACCCTGTCTGGGATCTTGGTAAGTTTCAATTGCCCGATTGCTCTCGGCATTCTGCTCCAGCTTGGAGCAGGGAGCCAGCAATTTAATTTTTGTCCTAATCATTTCCAGCGTTGGGTTCGCTTAACATCACTGTTGTCGGAGGAAATTTCACATGCCTAATTAAAGCTTAGCGCATGCAGTGTTGATTCCCCGGAGACATCCCTTGGCTTCCTACTTCCTGTCAAGATCAAGGGGGTAAAACAATGTTACAGTTAAAGTTAACAACAACAGCAACAAAGGAAAAGCATGATGAGCCGGGAATTGGCAGCCGTTTCATCTCCAGAAGGAAATCTACCTGCCAACCGCACAAGTCCTCATCAGGGTGCGCCCCCCAGCTCCCCTCCCTTGGGCAATGCGGCGCGTGTGGAGGAAGGCCCCATTGTGTAGGGGGTGGGGATGTGCGTCCATACACACGCAGGGCCACCCAGAGGATTCAGGGGGCCTGGGGTCTTTGGTGGCGGGTCCTGGAGTGGAAGGACTCCCCGCTGCCGAATTGCCGCCAAAGACCTGGAGCGGAAGAAGCTCTGGGGGCCGGGCCCCGTGAGAGTTTTCCAGGGCCCCCAGAGCGAGTGAAAGACCCTGCTCCAGGGGCCCCGAAAAACTCTCATAGGGGCCTGTGCAGGTCCTGGGGCAAACTGCCTCACTTGCCCACCCCCAGGCAGCCCTGTACATGCGCCCCACCGTTAATGGGGTTGTAGGACACGCTAGTTGCTGGATGTAGCACCCAGCGTCATTCGGGGTGGGCTGTAGCACCTCTGCACCTTAGGCGAGAGGGAGAATTCACAGACAGGAAGCTGGCTGGCAGCGTGGCCCAGTGGGATGAGCATGACCCTGGGCATCCTAGTTTAGGCTCTGCCACCGCCCTGCTGGATGACCTTGTGTGAGTCACTTCAGCTGTCCGGTACCTTCCCGCCTTGGGTCCCTGGTCTCTGGTTAGGTTGCAGGCTCTGTGTGTGTCCAGTGCTTCATGCGATGGGGAGCTAGCCAGGGCTGGCGCTGTTGGAACATGAATATTTCATCATCCAACATAAGAGCAGGCGGCCTCATCCTGATTCCATGCTGCCATTGGTGGAGCTGATCTGAATTTGAACCAGTATAAATGCAAAAGGAGAGACAGGCCCCTGGGCTTTGACTGAAGCAGCCATTAAAGTCCATGGGGGATAAGGGGAGTGGGCTTGATTTTCCTCTTCTTCCTGACCCCCCTGGGCTCATTCCACTGACATCAGTGGTCAGTTTCCCCAGTGTGAGTGCAGAGCAGAGCCGGTGGGATGGGTGAGCTGGGGGGGAGATGGAATATTCTGAGGCAGGCCCAGTCGGGTCGGGTCGGGCCGGGTCTGTCTGTGGGCGAGGCAGATTTCAAACCCCGCGGGGGGAAGCTGTTCGCGAGTCACTAGGGTGAGATTCGGCAGCAAGGGAAAGGCAGTGCGGGTGGAGGAGCATCTCCTGAGAGAAGGGCTGGCTAGTGCCAGGACGGGGCGGAGCAAGGGAACAGGGCTCTTCACCTCCAGGTGGCCAGTTGAAATCAGACATCACCTGCATCTGCCCTTCAGCAGGGGACGTGCCCTGAGTTGGGCAGGTCTCAGCCCAGTTCCAAGGGGCTGGCTCCTCAAAACCCCCTCCCTGGGTGGCAGGCCTGGCTGAGAAGCTAATGGAGCATGGGGACTCCCCAAAGCCCCCTAGAGGCGATGCCCCCTGCCCCCAGGGGAGGGAGGTGCAGGAAAAAGCTTCCGTGGATAACGAAAGGGCTTTGCTCTCCATAGCCACAGACCTGATGCTAACAGCAATCTCCTGGAGACATGAGGTCCAGCTACTCCTCCCTCCCTCTTAGGCAGAGAGCTGGTGCTTGCTGCCTGTTTGGATCCACCTTATTGGCAGCAGGTGGATGGGAAGGGGCCCATTTCCTCACCCCCCCGGAGGGCAGGACATTCCCTTCCATCCTCCCAGCACCAAGGAGACGCTCCTGCAGCCAGGCTCCCCTGCCACCCGGTGCCCTAATGAAGTAGTCACTTGTCAGCCATCTATTGATCGGCCCAGCGGGAGCGGCGGTGTGATGGACACACGCCGCGGCAGAGAGGCCGGTGGGAAACTGTGTAGTTAATCTGTGTCTGCGCAGGCCGGCAAAGGGATAAGGAAAGGCAAGGAGCTGCATTGTTCCCCAGGGCACGTGGGGCGGAGAGAGCACCTCAGCCCAGCCTGCAGAAAGCCAAGCACTCAGCCCTGGTGCCTGCAGTTCAGTCCCTATCACCGCTGGTTACCAGCTTATGATCGGCCACTTGACAGGGGAAGGTTTGCAGGCAAAACTAGCCAGAGTGAAGCATGGCCCAAGGAACCACGTTCCCGCCCCCCCCAAGACAGTGCTCAGCAAAGTGTGTCCTGGGACTGCTGCCGTCTGGGCTGAAGGGTGGGGCTGTGATCTTCGCTGGCGGAGGAAGATGTCTTGCCTAGATGCTGCCTGCTTAATTACCCATGAAACACAACAGATGGTGAAATGGCTTCAAGATGTTCTTTTGGAAACATTTAGGTGCTACTGGGCCCTCTCTCTCTCTCAAGTTCCCTCGTTTTCTCTTTCGCAGAACAACTTAATTCAGTGTAGAAGGAATAAGGAGGAAGGGGGTCTGGGGGGAGGAGGAGGAGGCAGGGTTAAGCAGGAAAAACGTAGCTGGGATTGGCAGGCAGAGCTGGTGGGAGTTAGTTGTGTCAGGATTATTAAATGCCCTGTGGCGACTGGAATCCTCGGCTCCGAGGTGCTCGGTTAATGTCGCTGAATGTAAATCCAGCCAAGGCGTCTGAATGCTGCCCCAACCAGAATACATTACCCCCCTCCTTCCTTGCTTATCGCTGCCTGGGCTGCTGGTGCTCTCTTGGGGTGGGGTGGGGGCTTGGTGTTGGGGAGGGGAATGATCTGGGGATGTGTATGCACATGTGTGTATCTCCATATGTTCCCTCGCCTGTGCTTTACAATAGCCTGCATGACACGGCTTGGTTTAAATCCCTCATCAGATTCCACGTGTGTGCCTTCCCCGGGGGAGACTTTCAGTACTCAGTAGAAAGCAGGAATCTTTTCATTGATCACAGTCTAGTCTAATGGTTAGAGCACAGGGCCGGGAGTCAGGATTTACCGGTGCTCTGTTCCCAGCACTGGGAGGGGAGCGTTGTTTGGCCTGGGGCCTGAGTCTCAGGCTTTTCTGTGCGGGTGGGCTAGTGGACAGGCGTGTCACTGCTCCCTGCTGGACAGAATCAGAACTGCTCACCTGTATGTCCTGGGCCCTATTCTGCAACAGGGTAAAGGAGAATCGCCGTGAGCTCAGGTGGATTCCTGGGAGCAGGAGGATCGGAGTTCTAGCCCTGCTCCGGCTGGGAAGCTCTGAGCAGCCACAAAGGTCAAGTTACCAAGCTGGCCTGCTATCTGTGACAAATACATGCTAGCCCCCTAGGGCAGCGAGAGACCTGATGTGTTATAATGTTCCCATCATACACGAATTAGAAGAGCGACCTTGCCGGCCACAGCGCTGCCAGGAATGCACTTCCTGCTGGTAAGCTCTTGGTCCAGTGCATGTTAAAAAAACAGTCCCGCACCAGCTTTATCGGCATGTCTTGGTCAGCAGCTGAGAGGTTCTGGCTGCCACCCAGGCCCCTGTTCCTCTCTCCCATCCCTCCTTTCTCATTGTTCTGCGTTGCTGCAGGCCACGTCCGCGCCCCCATCACCACCACCGCCACCGATCCTGCATTCAGCTCTCCCAGGATTCGCACTAGCCAGCCCTTTTCCTGGCCTCTTTTTGAATCAATTACCTCCCTCCCAGTCCAGGGTTACAACGGCAGTACCCAGCGCTGGCAGGGAGCTGGCTTGGAATACCCAACCTCCTGATGCTCTCTTCTCCCCCACCCCTTCCAATCTGAAATTGGCTGAAGGTGGAGGAAGGCTAAGAGAGAGAGGCTCTGGTTGGACCTTGTGTCTTCAGTATGAGGGCGGGTCATCATCACAGCCCTTGGCCTTTCCTGAGCACAGGGAATTTCTTGGCTAGTGGCCTCTGGGCCACCAGCCATTGCAGTTGGACGGGGAATGGTGCTAATGCACAGTGATCATTCATCTCTGTCTGGCCATCATCCCCAGATCCTAGTGTGTGTGTGTGTGTGTCTCTCTCTCTCCGTCCTCACACTCAGCTTCTACCTAACTGGCCCCCGTTACTGGAGTGACCCCTCCCCCGGCCCACGGCAAGGGGCTAGGGTCTGCTCTGGCCTCGTTGCCCTCGCAGAGAAACTCAAAAGCCCGGTCTTCTCTGTGTTTTCCCCTTGGGTCGGCTCCTGCGGCCTTTCCCAGCAGTGACCACAAGGCTTCAGTCACATCTGTGCTGCTCCATTGAGGATTCCCCGGTGTAAGGAGCATCAGCATTCGGGTTTCTGGGCCCATGCCCCTGCTGTTTGAACTCAGCAGCCAGAGCCGAATGTTTCTATAAATGTTTGCCTCGTGCTCATGGAAACCGAATTTCTCTGGCTGGCGGCAGCTGCCTCAGAGCCCTGATATTCCCCACCGTGGTTATTGGGGCTCTCCTTTCATTGCCTGGCCTATTAGCGCCTGTGCGTCACAATGGCCACGTTCAAGGCAGCGGGGCAGGGTGGTGACCTAGGCTGGCTCCAGGCTCCCGCGAGGGCCAGAACGGGCTCCAGAAAGGGAGCCAAGCCTGCCACGATGGAGTCTTGGTCCTGATGGTTTCGACTGGGCCTGGTTCACGACCACTGCTGCTTATCTCCCTTTCATCTCTGACAGGGCTGATGTGAACGGTCAGGGTCAGCTCTTTCCCCCACTGGGGGTTTGTCCACAGAGGGGATGGGATGGAAGCTACGTGAGTTCCTCCTTGCTGAGATTCGGGCTGATCGCTCTGTCCCCGGAGCCCCGTCCTGCCTGGGGCTGGCTGGAGTGCTGGGCCTGGTGAGTGTGAACTGCTTCGTGCTGGCTGGGAGCTCTGGAGTGCTGGTAACTAGGACTCTCACCCGGGGCACTCGTACCCTGTTATCAAAGCCCCAATTTAGCCCCTTTGTTTAACAGGAAACCTCCAAGCATCATCTAACTCCCCACACGCACCCACTCTGCAAACAACAGCCTCTTCCTCTGTCCACTGGACATGGCTAGACTCCCCACCCCCATGGCCTAGCAGCGATGGGCAAGGTGGGGAGGGAGGGATAAGGTTGCATATTGGGAATTGCCGGGCAGGTAACCAGTCCACAGCCGCAGAAGAGTGGCCCCCAGATTTATCTGAGCTGTCTCTGCTGAGCCAAGTTCCTGATGGGACCCAGCATGTGGCTGGGGTCACCTTTGGCTAATGGAGAGCCACGGAGCCGGCTCTGATCAAATGGGAGCACAGAGTCCTTATCTGCCTCCTCAGACAGGCACAATGGGTACGTCTATCTATCTGTGCATGAATCCATCCTCTTCCTCATCTATCTATCTATCTATCTATCTATCTATCTATCTATCTATCTATCTATCCCTATACACACCCCAATATCTATCTATCTATCTATCTATCTATCTATCTATCTATCTATCTATCTATCTATCTATCTATCTATCTATCTATCTATCCCTATACACACCCCAATATCTATCTATCTATCTATCTATCTATCTATCTATCTATCTATCTATCTATCTATCTATCTATCTATGGCATTTCCCATAGGCTCATCACCATCGTATCCAGGATTTGATCCAGGACACACGATCGCTGCTCCTCAGTACCCAGGAGGGCTGTAGTAGGACCAAAATCCATCCTACAGCACGCAACATAGCACCAGCCTCTGCCACGGGGCAGCAGCTGGTTGTGCCACCCGTACAGGGACGAGGTGAGGGCTGGGCCATTGGCAGAGACAGACAGATGCACAGCTGGTTCCCAGTCTCTCGCAGAGCGCTGGTTGTGATCGGGTTGTACGTGATACTGGGGAGCCAACACTTGCCCTGATTCCCCTTCTTCCCAGGGTCGCTGCTGCAAATCAGGGAAGAAGGAGCAGCCACCCAGCAGCTCTGAGACATCAGCTCGCCAGCTCCCTGGCTTGAAATGCCCAGCCTTGTCGGGCTGGAGGCGAGCGACCCAGCGGCTGCAGAGAGGCCCCAGCACCAGCTGCCTGTGGGCAAGCCCCCTGCAGCTGTGTAGCCCATCAGCCACAAGCTTACCCAGCTGGGGAATTAAAACATTTGTCAGCCCGCCCCAGCCCCAACACTGGAGCCCTTTCTTCCCCCTCTAAGCCCCATCTTGCTGCCCAGCTGCTGGCCAACCAGCCTGCCCGCCTGGGTCCTGCCCTGCTCCCAGCCCCCGGCTGCTGTTGCATTTGATTCTCAGGCCCTAGGCGTGCAGGGGAACAAAACTGCCCATTGAAGGCATAACCTGACACTGCTTAACACGTGTGGCTAGCAACTGGTGGCAGGGTCCGTGGAGGGGGAGGGTATGGTGGGAGGCATCTGGTACAGCCTGTGGGGACACGTGTTGGACCTAATTGTCTCTGCTGCAGAGATGGGTAGAGATGGAGCCAGGCTGCAAAGTTCACATCCATCCCGGGGCAGGATCTGTCCGGTGCCCGTCACTGGGGCAGTGTCTGTGTCCGGTGCCTATTCCTGGGGCAGGATCTGTGTCCAGGGCCAATCCCTGGGGCAGTGTCTGTCTGGTGCCTGTCCCTGGGGCAGTATCTGTCTGGTGCCCATCACTGGGGTAGTGTCTGTGTCCAGTGCCCATCCCTGGGGCAGTGTCTGTCTGGTGCCTGTCCCTGGGACAGGATCTGTGTCTGGTGCCCATCCCTGGGGCAGTGTCTGTTTCCAGTGCCCATTCTGGGGCATTATCTGTCTGGTACCTGTCCCTGGGGCAGTGTCTGTGTCTGATGCCTGTCCCTGGGGCAATATCTGTGTCTGGTGCCCATCCCTGGGGCAGGATCTGTGTCTGGTGCCCATCCCAGGGGCAGGATCTGTGTCTGGTGCCCATCCCAGGGGCAGTGTCTGTGACTGGTGCCTGTCTCTGGAGCAGTGTCTGTGTCCGGTGCCCGTCCCTGGGGCAGTGTTTGTCTGATGCCTGTCTGGTGAATCCATCTCTAAGTCTGTGAAGCAATGTGCTTAATAAACTGAAATCATCAGGCTCCTTAAGTCAGTTCCTCTCCCAACACAGTAACACCGACCCTAGGTGCTAAAAACACCAGGAACAAACCCCTCCCCCACGCTGATCGTTAGATTTGCTTAAAACTCATGGGATTTAAAAAAAACAAAACATAAACATATTTTAATCTGCCTCTGGTTTCTGAGTCTGTAGGTCATGGTAGGGTCACAATTTCCAGCTTTTCTTAATCACAAGAGGGTTAAACAAATGTGAGATTCTCATGGAATCACCGGACTCCAGGAGCTGGCGCTCTAAGAAAAAGACCAAATATCTTTCCATAAAATCGCACCAGCTGGCTACATTGCAGCGTGATCATAACAACAAATCCCTCCTTTGGGCCTCTGTCCTGCCATGCTCTTTTTTGTGGGGTGCATCTTGCTCATGCTGGGCCATTACCCTGTGGCAGCATGGGATGACGAGGCCACGCGCTTCCCCCTCCTGGGCGCTACCATGTGAATAGATCCCCTGGGCCTATTTGCCTGGGGAAGCCTGTGCGTGTAATAAGGTAAGTCTGGACCGCAGCCATGGCAGACTTTCCTGGGTCAGCTCCTTTGCTTTACATGAGGTTTGTGTGCTGCTGGCTTCGATTCACACCCGTTTATAATCCCTTTATTACCAACCTGGGGGCCTCGCACTGAATAAGAAATACTACTCATCTCTTCAATTAGATACAGAGTCTAGAGAACCTCAAAGCACTTTCCAGCACTCCCTGTTTAGGGGGATTATGCGCCTCTTGATGAAATGCAGCCACCTCTGGGGTGGGCCCCGCTCAGCCGTTTGCAGCAGGCAGGGTGAAGCATGACTGCCCCAGTAGAAGTGGGCTTTAGAAAGCAGAATGGAATTGTCCTGCACTGGGCTTCGCCTGCAGGAGACGCCTGATTCTTTATGAGCGGTGAGGGGATCTTTAGCGACCGTTTGCAAAGGGGCAAGGCCTGGGATTTATGTTGCATCCAAAAAGGTGACATCTCTAGCAGCACAATGCCCCTTCAGCACTACCCTTGGGCATTGGAGTCAACATGGACTCAGAGGGAACAGTGCCCCCTATTGCCCTGTCCCATTCCCAGCAGCCCTACGCCCCCGAGCACCGCACTGGGGCATTGGGGTCAGCTCTGCCTCAGAAGGGAGAGCGCCCCCTACTGAGTCACCCATGCTACTCCTTAAAGCAACCTCTCCTGCTGGCAGACTGCCATCCAAGTACTGGCCCGTCCTGCTTACGTTATATTAGGGATCCACCCGGGGCAGAACACAGGATCCAAACTGGGACAAGGTCAGACCCAGACTCACCCTGCCAGCCTGGCCTGGACCCCTGAATCCAAGCCAGCGGCAACTTCGGCTGAGGATTGCCAGCCCGGCACGCAGCTCAGCCCCTCTCTTGGGCTATGGGCTGCGAGGAGATCCCAGCCAAGACAAGGGGGGTGGCCGGGAACACCCCCTCAAGGCCAGCATTCTGGGGGCAGTCATGGGAGCTGGCTGCCCCCAGCCCTTTTCCTCTTTGCTTGCTGGCCGGAAAGGCTTTAGTTTGGGTCAAGCCACGCTGCCCGTGCTGCCACAGGAAACCTGGATGGGTTCTTGATGGAATACTCCCCTCCCCCTCTCTCTCGGGCCTCAGGGGAGATTCCTCTGGGATCTACAGAGCATGGAGGCCCCGCGAATGGAGCAAAGCTATTGCGTGGGTCCCTTGCATCGCCCAGAGCCCCTCGCAGGGTCTGACTGGGAGAGGGGGAAGGTGTTGGCTGCTTCTGGAAGCACCGGGGGAACCAGGAGGGGGTTTTACTCCACGCTGGTGTTGGGTCTAAACTTGGAGGGGCCAACCTTGGGAGGAGTAGTTACTAGGCTTAGGTCCAAGCAGGTACAGCAGGGTGCATGCCCCCCCCCTGAGGATAGCCTAGAGAATGTCTCTGTCAAATCTCTTGCGAATAATAAAAGTATGGTTATAGAGATGCCTTTACAGGTGCACGATCAACCTTATATGAGCAATGATGGACAATTGCAACATGCTAGTATTGTGAAATATAAAGGATGGCTAGAATGGGATTTGAAAGAGTGGGGACAGTTGTCAGGGTCTTTTGGGGAAAATCCCCGAAAGATCATAGAACTTCTAGAAAGATTGTTTTTAAGTTATAATCCTACTTATACAGATGTGGATCAGTTGTTAAGTAGAGTTTTGACTGGAGAAGAACGTAGTAGATTGTGGATGGCAGAAAGGACATGGGGAGATAGCAATGCAGCTAATGTTACTTGGATGGATAGGCGGGATCTGGCCGCTGGCTGGAATCCCCTAGACTGGACTCAGCTAAGGCTGACTCAGCTGCGAACAGATAGAGAGCGATTGTTAGAGAGACTCAAGAAAATGGCTCGCCGCTCGCCTAATCAGGCTAAGTTCATGCAGATTCGGCAGGAATCTGATGAGCCGCCCAGAAAGTTCTGGTCGAGGCTATTGGAGGGGGCCCGAATGTTCACTCAGATAAATCCTGAGAGAGAAGCAGACCACCCTACTCTTATTTCATTTTTTGTGAATCAGTCGGTGCCCCCTGTAAGGGATTACTTCTTAAAGTTTCGCCCTGGTTGGGGAGGTGAGTCAGTCACTTCAGTGTTGGAAGTAGCTGATTTTGCCTGGGAGAAAGAAAGGGAAAGTAGTAAAAAGAAAGAGAAAAAGGAAGAATATAAGCTGATGGCTTTAGCTTTTCACGGTGGTGTTCGAGGCAAAGGCCGTGGCCGTGGCAGGGGATTCCAGGGTGCCCGGGGAAGAGGGTCCTGGCGACCCCAGCCATCAGGAAATTGTTTTCAGTGCGGACAGCCTGGTCACTTTAAACGTGAATGCCCCTGGGGACGCCCAGAAGGTCTGGCTGCATCCGCAGATGCTTACACAAGTGAGGAATACACCCCTGCACCACCAGCTCAGCCCATCCCCCAGGCCTGGATCAACTACGGGAAACAGCAGCAGCCGCAGCAAACTCAGCCTCCTCAATGACGGTACCCCGGGGGCAAAGGCAAACAATGTGATGGTCTTATTTCCTTAATGTCTTTAGCCGGCTCCTTTCTCACTTTCTCTCCTCCCAGCGAAGAGCCTCGTTTAACCCTTTCAGTCCAGGGACTGCCTGTCTCTTTCCTCATTGATACTGGGGCTACTTTCTCTCTTTTAAATCATGCCCCCTCTCCCTGGCTATCCTCTGAGGTTAAAACTGCGACTGGGGTGGAGGGCAACCCACAGTCTCTGGGACTCACTTTGCCTTTGAATGTTACTTATGCTGATAAATGTTTTTCTCACCGTTTTCTTTTTTCCCCAGCTTGTCCGATCCCTTTAATGGGCCGGGATTTACTCTGTAAGCTTGAGGCTACTTTAACCTGCACTCCTGAAGGGGTAGGATTATTGATGACAGTGTTAGGAGATTCGGCCCCTACTCAGGGTAATTGGAAAACACCCCCCTCTCTCTCCCCTGACCTCACTGACTTGCCTTCAACCCTCTGGGGAATTTCTGACACTGATGTTGGCCTGCTCCTTTCGGCAGAGCCCGTAAGGATTCAGGTAAAGCCTTCCTTAACCCCCCCGTCAGTCCCTCAATACCCCCTGTCGCTGGAAGCCCGGGAGGGCATCCGCCCCATTATTGAGGGATTCATTGCACAAAAGCTAGTCCGCCCTCAGCGCACTCCCTGTAACACCCCTATACTGCCTGTCAAAAAGCCTCCTAAAAAGGACGGAGACCCTGTTCGTTGGCGCTTTGTACAGGATCTACGAGTTGTTAATCAGTATGTGGTCCCTCTTCATGCAGTAGTTCCTGACCCAGCTACTATCATCAGCCAAATCCCCTGGGATGCTGAGTGGTTCACTGTTATTGACTTAAAATCAGCTTTTTTCAGCATTCCTGTGCACCCAGACTCTCAGTATCTCTTTGGTTTCACCTGGGAGGGACAAAGTTATGTCTGGCAACGACTTCCTCAAGGCTACAGAGACAGCCCCACGATTTTCAGCCAGTGCCTCCGCCACGACTTGGAAGGTTTCACCAGTCCGCAGGGATCCACATTGGTCCTATACGTAGATGACATCCTATTAGGTAATCGCAAAGAAGCTGCCCTCCGCATCGATGGTAAGGCACTTTTATTATACCTACACACCAAAGGCCACAAGGTAGACCCTAAAAAAATTCAGTGGGTCTCACAGAAGGTCCGATATCTGGGCTTCCTGTTAACCCCAGAAGGAAGACAGATGGACCCAGCCCGCATAAAGACTATTCAAAACTGCCCTCTACCGAACACCAAGAAACAACTTCGAGGTTTCTTAGGATTAATTGGCTTCTGTCGCCCCTGGTTGCCGTCCTGCGGGGAGTTAAGCAAACCGCTCCACCGACTCACTGCTAACCTTGCTCCTGACCCTTTGCAGTGGTCCCCGGACACTATTCAAGCCTTTCAGTTACTCAAGGACAGTGTGGCCTCCTCCATGTCTCTCCGCCCCCCCAATTACAGCAAACCCTTTCACCTTTTTGTCCACGAGAGGGGCGGAATTGCTAGTGGTGTCCTTACCCAGCTGAGCGGGCCCCACCATTTCCCGCTTGCTTTTTACTCTCAGCAAATCGACCCTGTCGCTCAGGGAACCCCATCCTGCACCCGGACTCTGGCAGCAGCTGCCCTGTTGATCACAAAGGCAAAGAGCCTAACCCTGGGTCATTTTACCACGGTTTGGACCTCTCATGCCTTGTCAGCCCTTCTGCGTAGGGGCACAACCCAAGTCTTTTCGGCCCATCGTCAGCAACAGCTAGAGGCCGAACTCTTAGAAGACACTAACCTAATTTTTGAAAGGTGTGAACCCCTTAATCCAGCTACCTTGCTTCCTGACCTGCCAGTCCCCCAGGACCAGCACAACTGTGTGGAAGTAGTTTCCAGCATCTTACAGATAAGAGACAACCTGTTTGACGTGCCACTGGACAACCCCGATTGCATCCTCTTCTCGGACGGAAGCTCCTTCTATGTTGATGGCAAGCGTTTCACTGGTTATGCTGTCACCTCTGAATGGGACATTCAAGAGGCCGCCTCACTGCCAGGCAACTGGGGAGCCCAAGCCGCTGAACTCTATGCCCTGGCCCGAGCTTGCCAGTTGGCCGCTGGTAAGACCGTTACCATTTTTACTGATAGCAAATATGCTTTTGGAGTTGTGCATTGTCATATCCACCTCTGGAAGTTTCAAGGTTTCCAGACAGCTGCCGGTAAACCCATTCAGCACCTCCCCCTCATCCACAAGCTTTTGGACGCCCTCCAAAAACCCTCCGTCCTGGCTGTAGTTCACTGCCGGGCCCATACTAAAGATAGCAGCCCCGTTACCCGTGGGAATGCCCTGGCTGACGCCTCCGCCAAGAAGGCTGCCACCTTACCTTTAGCCATGCCCACATTGGCTATTGCAACCTCCTCCTTTACTCCACCGCACCCCGTACCAGTACCCGCTGCTGAACTAAAATCATGGGAAAGCCTCGGGGCCACTCTGGTCAAAGGAACCTGGCTTATGCCAGATGGCCGAGCCTGCCTCCCTCGCTCCACATACCCTGTGGCAGTTCGCTGGCACCATGATAAAGGGGGTCACTACGGCACGCACGCCCTCGTGGACACTATCGCTCGCTTTTGGTATGCTCCAGGCATTCAACCCTATTGCCTATCAATAGTGAAAGCATGCAGCACATGTCAGCGTAATGGACCTGCTCCACCTCTTAACAAAATTAAGGGTGGAAGACCTCCGCCTGCTGCTCCATTTCAACATCTTCAAATTGATTTTGCAGATATGCCAAAGGCTTTTGGAAAAAAGCACCTCCTTGTTTTGGTTTGCCCTCTGACTTCCTGGGTCGAAGCTTTTCCTACTGCTAATTGTACTGCTGCCACAGTGGCGAAGATTCTCCTTAGAGATATTGTACCCCGTTTTGGCATCCCTCTTGTGCTCGACTCAGATCGCGGACCTCACTTTACTGGTCATGTCCTTGGCCATTTAGAACAAGGACTGGGCATTTCACACTCCTTTCATACACCCTACCACCCCCAGTCTAGCGGGAAAGTTGAGCGTATGAATAGGGAACTTAAGTTTACATTGGCTAAATACTGTCAGGAAACAGGATTAAAGTGGCCTCAGGTACTTCCCTTGGTCCTGTTTCACCTTCGTACTCGCCCAACCCGCGCATTGGGATTATCCCCCTTTGAACTGCTCTATGGACACCCCCCTTTCAAAGGCGGGGCGCTACCACGTGCTGATGTTTCACTATTGGGAGGGGATCATATGACTGCGTGTCAGTTTCTCTCCCTACAGGCTCGCCTCCGTACCCTTTGGAAAGCCTCGCAGTTTTCCCAGACCGTGCCGCTGGAGGAACAAATCCACCCGTTCCAACCAGGGGACTTCGTCTGGGCCAAAAAGTTCGTTCGTGACGACACCCTCCAGCCAAGGTTTACTGGACCCCACCAGGTTCTTTTGACAACCCAGACTGCAGTGTTCCTGGAAGGACGCAAATCTTGGATCCACCACTCCCACGTCAAGCCAGCCGTAGTGGACCACAGTGACGGACCAGCAGCTCTTGTCACCACTGAGGACACTGCCTTCGACCAGTGGACCAGCTTACCTCTCTCAGACATTAGACTTAAATTAACTCGAAAAAAATGAGAGGACCCTTTATTCTGACAACTGTATGTTTTTTATGCTTTTTCAGTTTATTTTCTGCTTATGAAAATAATGCTTTTATTAGATATTCCCATGAGGTTAAAACTCGTATTTTAGGAAATAGAAGTGATTGCTGGGTATGTACTCAATTTCCAGTAAATGCAGCACAGGGACTCCCCTTCACACCCATTCCCCTAACCACTGCTAATATAACTTGGATGCCACCGACTAGAATAAAAGATCCAGTCCAACCCAATCTTACATGGGACAAAACAGAAGTGCCAATTAACAAATATCTCAGGGTAACCAATCAAACAGGATCACTGTGTTTTGTTAAAGAAAAAGGGTCAACTTTTGTGGGAACAAGTAAATGCAACATATATTTTAATGGCACCGCCTTTAGTAAAAATCTTGGCTTCAAGCCTTGCGCATCCCACTTATCCCATATGTGGATCCCTCACCCCGATCCAACCTTTTCAACTTTTTCATGGAGGGGCAGGTTTTCAGAGTCAGTTTTTAAAAAGCCCTGCTCAGAGCTCGAGGGTGTCCAACTAATTGTTAAAGGATACACAATTGCCTTCTACAACTGCTCAAGCAGTACTACACTGCCCTTTGAGGACAACACTACCAAATTGTGCCTCTGCAGTTCACACAACGACCCCTCTGCGTTACCAGGGGAACAGTGGTACAACGGGCGGTGGGTTACCTCCTACTTTGAGAAATGGAATACCCAAAACGCATTATATGGAACATACTGGGTGTGCGGGCCCAAGGCTTATTATTTCCTCTCCCCTGATTGGGCAGGGTCATGTTATTTGGCATGGCTAGCACCGCCTTCTCGGATCTCCCTCACCCCCCCTCATTTTCCCCACGTTCGTAACATCCGTGAAACTGACAGAGATATTAATCTCCGTGATGGTTTGTCCTGGCAGCGGTGGGCTGGTCACACTAGCTTGAAGGGTGCTATCATCCGTCTACAGGGACTATTAGAATCTTTGACCAATGAAACTGCAACCCTATTTGAGAACCAGGCCGGGGAAATGTCCCAGCTGCGCCAGTTGGCTTTGCAAAACAGAATGGCTTTAGATATGATGTTAGCAGCCCAGGGAGGAACTTGCGCCCTCATAAATGAAGAATGCTGTGTTTTTGTAAATGACACCTACTCTGACACTTTTCAACGTACCAAACACCTAAGGGAAATGGCTAAAAACTACTCCTCTGGCCAGCCACCTTATGATTGGTGGGGAGCCTTATGGAATTGGCTGCCCGGATTTGGGTGGGTTAAAAACCTCTTGGTGGGTGTTGTTGGGGCCATGGTAGTCCTTATAATACTGTGTTGCTGTATTCAGTGTGTCCCCTCCCTCATAAACTCATGTAAGTCAGTTTATTCTTTTCCCACTTCAGCTAAAAGCCTTACTCTCTTCGAATTGGCCCAGGCTGAAATTGCCAAGCGGCCCTTGAGATCTTGAAATAGGGTGTAGCTTTTTGATTAATAGTTATCTCAAAGCTACAAATGGAGGAATGTTGGGTCTAAACTTTTGGTGAACTTTGGAGCCAAAAAACACCCAGACTGGCCGTCTCTGCATAATCCTTTCTGAACCTTTTTTTGAACAAAGCCCTGACCTGCAAACTACTCATAACACCCCCTTCCTCAAGTAGCCATTAGCCTTTTATCTCTATGCATTTACTTCTTAAACTTGCTCTTCCTGTAAAATCTTGATTGATTATGCATGACCATTATCTTTTGTTAATCACTTTGTTTACTTCTGTGTATAAATATTGATGCCCACCCCTAATAAAGGGGCCACACTTATTCTAAAGCTTTTGGGGTAGTGTGTGCCCGTTGATCAACGCATTTGTGTCTGGTCTCTGACAGAATTGTGGGCCCATATTCCAACTCCGCACAACCTCGGGTGTTGGAGAGGTGAGTGAGGACTTGCTTTATTACCTAACACTGGGAGGCACGGACTGGCCTGGGTTTTAGCGTCTCAAACATTCAGATCCATCCCCATGCTTAGGGGCTGGACTGGAAGCTTTTTGGGGGCAGGCACCGTCTTTTTGTTCTGTGTTTGTGCAGTGCCTAGCACAACAGGACTCGGCTCCATGCCTGGGGCACCCAAGTGCTGCTGAAATACACATCGTTATGAGATTATTAATAGCATATGCAATGGGGGCAGCATTTAATGTGCCAAGAACTTCTTTCTTTCTTTCTTTCTTTCTTTCTTTCTTTCTTTCTTTCTTTCTTTCTTTCTTTCTTTCTTTCTTTCTTTCTTTCTTTCCCAGTTCTCTGTCCTCGACCCCCATGTCCTTTCAGTCCAGAGACAGCAGCAGCCTCCCAGCCAGATGTTGCTTGCAAATCAGATGTTGGCACATGTGGGTGCTTAGCCATTGCCCTTTGCCCGCGTCGGGGCAGCTTGCCGGGAGGGGCTCTTTCTCTTGAGCATCAGGGCTTTCCATACCCCCACTCCTGGGCACCACCCCACAGCCTCACGATCATGGCACAAAGAACTAGGCACCGCGGCCTGTGCAGCACAGCCGGGGTAGGGAGAGAGGGTGGAATCAGAGGGCAGAATGCTGCAAGACAAGGTGCTGTTGGAGGGGAGAGTTTCTGCTTGGCTAGCAGGAGCGTTGCCTCGGCAAACATTCAGCATGGCTCTGTGCAGGAGGCATCTGGGAGGCTCAGGCCTGGGTCCCTCCCAGCGGGCGTTGTTAAGAGACTTTATTATCTCCTCCAGCAGCTGAGCAGAGGCAGGTCAGGGCTCCTTGGCACACCTGCCTGCAGCAAACCCCCAGAAATAAAGCCAGAGGAGTTATTTTCCAAAGATAATTGCAGCCATGAAGCCTGGACTGTGAATGGGACCTGTTCCCCAAGCCCTCCCCAGAATGCAGCTCTTCTGTTAAGAAGGAGGCCAGCCAGGGGAGTGGGAGATGGAGCCGTCCCCCTCTAGCGTCTCCCCAGTGCACATCCCCAGGGCTCACTAGGGAGCAAGAGGCCATTCTGATCTCATGTGCGACATGGATCTGAGCCCAGAGAGCACGTACACTCCCGTCTCCCCCCCCAAGAATGGCACTAATTAACGACCTGGCTGGTACACTCAGCATGGAGCCCAAGGGCTGCTGGACCATGAAGCTGAGCTCCCTCCTTAGATGGGATCACGGTGCTGTAGCTTGCATCATCTCTGGTCAGCTTCTCCCAATTCCCCGCAAAGCTCTGTCTAATCATAACCCCCTCTGTGCCCTCCAGCGCCTCCTGCTGGTGAAGACCGGGGCTGCTGTTGTGCATGACCTGTATGTTGCAACACTCCAGGAGATCGCTCTGTTCCAGGCAGAAATTGGGAGCGCTCCACCCCAGAACTGCATTGTGCAGGAGATCAGACTAGATGATCATAATGCTCCCTTCTGACCTTAAAGTCTATGAGTCTATGAGAACTGGACTCCACCCTAGCCGGAACTGGAATCCCACCCAGTACCCTCCCGGTCAGGCAGGGCCTTAGCACACTCCATCACTCCTATTCCTTTCTCTCTGTCTCTCACTTTGTCTCCCACCGACAGGCATGTGGGGGAAATATGTATTTACACGCATGTTTTGATGAATTATTTATAAAGCAGGTGACCTCATTCATTCAGATTGATTTTCCTGCGTGTCACTCCAATTATATTGTGTTCTTTTAACAGGAGGCTAGACAGTAAGTTAGTTACTGTTACTTCAGCTCACTTGTCACTTTTGAGGATTAGACTCTGCGGAGCAGGGATGGGTGCTTAGCTCCGCTCACTTAATGATTAAACAGACTTTTGCAGGGCTTAAGAATTTGTTCATGTTCTTTTTACATTATTGAATTAGCTGTCCTGGGGCCAGGGAGAGTTCACACACACTGACACTCCTACACACACACACCTGCACTATTGCACACACACATGCACACACACACCTGCACTATCGCACGCACACACACACATACACTATCGTGCACACACACTTTGATACAAACAGACTCACTGACAATCACACACACACTTTATACAGCCACACACAGACACTGACATGCAAATACCATTATACACTGACACAGGTCCCTTTATAGACATATATATTCACAAACACGGTGATAGTCACACACCACAACACATCCGCTTTGACACACACCTTCACACAGACACACGCTGACACAATCACATATGCGTTGCATGCTATTTGTAGCCATGTCAGTCCCATGATATTAGTGAGACGAGGTGGATGAGATACAAGATATTGCCTCGCCTTCCTTGTCGCTCCACAATCACATACACTCACACACAATGACACATACCTTTATTCAGACACACACACACTCAAAATCAAGCACACACACATAGACACAATCACACACTGCCACATACATTTATACACACACAAACATACACATGCACAGACACACACACTGGCACAATAACACACTGAAACACATCTGTACTTCCACCTACTGTCACACACTGACACAATCACATACACACAAGGTCAGGTGGGCCATTGTTACTGGGAGAGACCTTGGCTCACCCAGTGAAGCTACGTCTCTGTTAGTAACAGATTTATATGCAGTGTTGTAGCTGTGTCTATCCCAGGATATTAGAGAGGCAAGGTGGGTGAGCTAATATTTTTTATTGGACCAACTTCTGTTGTTTGAGAGAGACACGTTTTCCAGCCACACAGAGCTCTTCTTCAGGTCTGGGAAAGGAACTCCCAGTGCCACTGGCAAATGCAGGGTGGGACAGATTATATAGCATAACTAATTAGCACATATTGTAAGAGGCCATTCCAGGTAGAGTGGCCCATTCACACCTCTGCAGTGTGCACCCCGTGTACCTCATCCAACCCACTATGGTCCAGTGACAACGATGTTGGTGAAACCAGATAACCATGATGCCCGTGAACGAACTGACACAGGAAAATGATAAAAGACAAACATACCCTCTGGGTGAACATTTTCACAAGGTGATCACTGACCTCTCACTCCTCATCCTCAAAGGAAACCTGCACAACACTTTCAAAAGACGAACCTTAAATTCATTACTCTGCTGGACCCGTAAAATCATGGCCTAAACAGACGCCCTGGATTTATGGCTTATTACAACAATCTGTAACCCCCCAACCCCCTGTTTTTGGTCTATGATGGCAGTGGTATTAACAGACCAAGATTGTCAAAAGAGACTAGTGGCTTTGGGCTGCCCAATTTTTGGGTGCTCATCTTAAGACACCAATAAGGGGTCTGAGCTTTGAACATGCTGAACATTCCCCCTCTGAAAAACCAGAGCCACCCCAAAAGACTTGTCCTTTTGGAAGGTTTAGCCTAAGGGACTTGGCACTGGGAGCCAGGAATGGGTCCACCAGGTATCCAGATAGCTTCATGCAATTTCGGGTCTCCCTGCAAAGCCACACCACAAGCTGGGGTCGCTGAAGGTAATGGATGTGAGGTTCCCTTGGGCACACTGAGGCTGGGGCTGGGCTTTGAACCGGTGGCTGACTTATGCTGCTCGGATCAAGGCTGCCCAGAGGATTGAGGGGGCCTGGGGCAAAGTGGGGGAGTGGACATAAAAAAAGGCACCACCCACTGCGGCGCTTGTACTCACCGGGCAGCACCCCGAGTCTGCGGCGGTAGGTCCTTCACTCGCTCTGCGTCTTCGGCATCACTGAAAGACCTGCCGCCAAAATGCCGTCAAAGACCCGGAGCGACCCAGCCGCCGAAGTGCTGCCGAAGACCCAGACCGCTGCCGGGTGCGTACAAATTAAAAAGGCACCTCTACCCAGGGAAGGGATTCTCGGCCAGGGCTCATGGGGCCTCTGCAAGGCCCAGGCCCTGGGGCAAATTGTCCCACTTGCCCCGCCCTCTGGGCAGCTCTGGCTGGGATGACATGTTTTAAAATGGCCATCAACACTCTGAGGCTCGGGGGATGGTACGATAAGGTTGTCTGCAATGACATGGGGCCCACCTGCCACTGCGCTTAGCAATCATCTCCAAACGCCAGTGATGGGGCTCGGAGTTATTGCAGAGAATTCTCTCCCAGGTGTCTGCCTGGTTGGTCTCAGCCACATGCTCAGGGTCTAACTCACCATGTTTGTGGCCAGGAAGGAATTTTCCCCAAAGTCAGATTGGCAGAGACCCTGGGGGTTTTCTGCCTTCCTCTGCAGCCTGGGGCACGGGTCACTTGTCCCAGTCAGCTGACGGAGCTAGAGTAAATGGTGGATTCTCTGTAACTTCAGTAAGGGCTTGTCTACATCACAAAGTTGCAGCGCTGGTGAGGGGGTTACAGCGCTGCAACTTAGGAGGTGTACACATCTGCAGGGCATCACCAGTGCTGCAACTCCCTGTTTGCAGCGCTGGCCGTACTCCCGTTTTGTCTCGGGTGTAGAGGATCCAGCGCTGGTGATCCAGCGCTGGTAATCAAGTGTAGACACTTACCAGCGCTTTTCTTGACCTCCGTGGAATAAGCAGGTATCCCAGCATACCTGAGGAAGCCTCTCTGGTAATCAAGCAGGTCTCCTTCCCCGGTTTGCTCTTGTGTTCCCCGAACCCCCGTGCAAGCAGGTCTCCTTCCCTGCGGTTTGCAGGGGGGTTCAGGGAACGCGAGAGCAAACCGCGGGGAAGCTGGTCTCCTTCCCCAGTTTGCTCTCGCGTTCCCCGAACCCCCGAGCAAGCAGGTCTCCTTCCCTGCGGTTTGCAGGGGGGTTTGGGGAACGCGAGAGCAAACCGCGGGGAAGCTGGTCTCCTTCCCCGGTTTGCTCTCGCGTTCCCTGAACCCCCGAGCAAGCAGGTCTCCTTCCCTGCGGTTTGCAGGGGGGTTCGTGGAACGCGAGAGCAAACCGCGGGGAAGCTGGTCTCCTTCCCCGGTTTGCTCTCGCGTTCCCCGAACCCCCCTTGAAGCCGCCCAACAGCGCTGCAGTGTGGCCACATCTAACACCACTTGCAGCGCTGGTTGCTGTAAGTGTGGCCACTCTGCAGCGCTGGCCCTATACAGCTGTACTAATACAGCTGTAACAACCAGCGCTGCAAAATTGTAGATGTAGACATACCCTAACTCAGCCCGTGGTGAGGTCCTGCAGCCTGTTCTAGGTACTGATCACCCTAGCATCTGCTCTCCCCCAGCCCTCCCTGCACAGCAGGCAGGGAAAGATCATTATCCCTGCTTTACAGGTGGGAACTGACGCACCAAGAGGGCAAGGCCAGGATTTTAAAAATAGTTTTGCAGCCCCTGTTTTTGGGGCTAGCTCCCCAGAAGAGCTCAGGCCCCAATGAGGTCCCCGAAGCAGTGGCCAGGTTTTCCCAAGAGCTCAGCACTTTGGGTGCATTGCTCTAGTGGCAATCAGGCCGTGCTGGGAACAGCTGGGAAATCTGGCTCTTGTGTCAGGAGTCTCAAGGGGAGCGGAGCAGGCTTGAAAAATCTGGCACTGTTTGTGGGCGCTGAGTTCTGGGGTGTGAGAGGCAGAAGCATGGCACTTGCAAGTAGTCCAGGGCCGGGCTGGGAATCAAACCAAGATCTCCTGTCTAATGCCGGCACCAGAATCCTGCTGCGGCATTTCATGGCTCTGGGTGACCTGAAACGGATGGAGTCACATAAGCAGATGGCAGAAGACCTCCCTCCCTGGGAAATGAAATGGCCAAGTCTGTCCCAGGCCCTTCCCCTGGTGCAATTCAGAGAGGAGGCAGGTCTGCTCATCCATGCTCCCCTCAGCATAGCTATTGCGGGCAAGGGCTCTGTGCCTATCCCTTACTGGTCTCACGAGCCCATCCTCGTGCTGGCACGCTGCTAGGCCCCTGCGTTTCCCCTTCTCACAGACGCATGGAGATTCCCTCCCCCGCCTGCCCCTCCGTTGCAGCCCTGGGCTGAAAGGATGTGAAGAGAAATAGCTTTCCCCTGGATAAAAACACACGTAGTATTGCTGGGGCTCTCCCCAGACAGAGTAAGTGCGATCTGCGCTTGTATGAGACAGAATAATTTGTAATGTTTACGAACAGCTGTCTAAAAACCACTTAAGTTTACGAGGTGTACGCTGTAAAATCGCTGGCAGTCACCACAGGGGTTGCTCTTTCTCGGCTTCCCCTCCCAGCCCAGCAAGAACCTGCAACGGAAAAGGCTGGAAAACATGGTAGGTTAGAGGATGGGAGGTGAACGAAACAGACAGAAGGAATTTGGGTGGTGGGGGTAGCTGCATGTTTTTAACACTAGTAACACATCACGTGGGCATGGCATTCACTCCCTGTAGGGTCAAAATCACCTATCTATTGCAGGGTTTTATCTGCTGCCCATCCCCGCAGCACGCAGGCTTCTTCCACGAAAACGGTGGAGTCCCGCTCTGATCCCAACGGAGCTGCAGCTGGATTGTTTCCTGTCTATATCCTTCCCAGTCCCTCTACCCCATCCCCACATGGGCACGCTGAGACCCCCCGTGTCTCCCTTTCTCTCAGATGTGTGGAGATCCTCCAGCCCTGGAGCTGAAAGGTGTGCATGGGACTCGATTTTCCTGGATTCAAGCCTCATGCATTCTTGCCAGCTCTCTCCAAGAGAGGAGACTCGAGCACTTCTTCTCCATTTCAAGGGCAAAATTCTGCTCGGGGTAACGTTTGGGGTCAGGTTTTCAGTAGCTCAGCTCTCTGGGCCTCCTTTTCCCTTCTGGTAAAACACAGTCATAATCCTTCCACTGCCTAGTGAGACTGTCAAGACTTCAGGGCAGGGACTTCCTGCCTCTCACTCCATGTCTGTGCAGCACCTGGCACCAGGGAGACCCGCTCTCCCCCAGGACTGTCCCCTTCTAGCTGCCTGTGGCTCTCAAAGAATGTCACAGCCAGGCACTGAGAGGTGAAATGATTTTACCGGAAGCCAACAGCAGAGCGAGGGAGAGAACCCAGGAGTCCGGTGGCTTCCCAGGCCTCGGGAGAGAGGAGAATGTAATTTGGATGTAGACTATTTTTTTTAGACATTTTGTGACCAAGCCCCAGGCCAAACTGGCTGCACTGGATGCAAATGAAGCTGTTCCTGCAGTTAGAGGAGCAGGAGATTAGTGCTGGGAAATTCACTGCTGGAGGAAGGTTGATTTCCCCGGGCTGTGGGAGATGGGAGAGTTCTGGGCACCAGGCGCCGTCCAGCAGCCCAGCCTGTTTGTGAGGAAGTCACACCCGGTGCGTCTACACTGCAAAGAAACCCCCTGCGGGGTCAAGTCTGAGAGCCCAGATCGACTGACCTAGGCTTGAGCGGCGGAGCTAAAAATAGCCACGTCGATGTCCCAGCTCGGGCTGGAATCCAGGCTCCGAGATGCTCCCCCATTCCTGGCTTTCAGAGGCCAGATTCCAGCCTGAGCGGGAACTTCTACCCAACTTTTTTTAGCCCTGCAGCCGGAGCCTCGTGAGTCTAAGTTAAATGACCTGGGCTCAGAGACTCTTTGCAGTGTAGGCCTAACCCCCCGAGGCCTGGGACTCCAGTGATCGGCTCTTCCCCCCTAGACTCCCTACATGGCTGCGGGAAAGTCGGGCGGGGTGGGGGGGGCTCCTGTCTACCTTGAAACCTTAAACTTCTACCACTCGCACTCCCTGCTGGTCCAGCTGGAAAGGGGGACTCCACTGCCCAGCTCCAGCCTGCAGCTTGTCTAGAAGACACAAAGAGAAGGGCAATGGTGAATCAGTCCCATCCTGCACAAAGTCACATCCGCGTGTAATAGTGCAAGAGACCTATGCAAAGTCCCATCCAGGTGCACTAGTATAAGAGCCCAGTGCAAAGTCACCCTTAAGTACAATAGTGCAAGAGACCAGTGAAGTCACATCCACATGTAATAGTGCAAGAGACCGATGCAAAGTCCCATTGTAGTGCAAGAGCCCTGTGCAAAGTCACATCTAGGGGCAATAGTGCAAGAGTCCTGTGCAGTTACACCCACATGCAATAGTGCAAAAGACCTGTGCAAACTCTCCTGCGTGTGAAAATGCAAGAGACTTGGACAAAGTCTTCTCTGTGTAATAGTAGAAGAGACATGTGCAAAGTCATCTGTGGGGGACTGACTGGTCAGAGCGCTGCTATTAAATTACAACTAAATCCTCTTGTTTTAACACCCCTGTAGTGGGGTGGTTATCTTCTCCTGCCCATTGGGGCTTGAAACAGCCCTGGTGGAGGGCTGGGGCTGGGGTGAGAAGCCTGGGTTGATTGGGGAGAAGCAGACTCAGGTGGGCCACACCCCAATCAGGTCTCAGCTGGCCCTATAGAGGAGGCTTGAGCCCGGAGCCCAGGCTGATAGTCTCTCTCTATGTTCAGAGAGAATTGCTTGGCTGTAGGGAGGTTAACCAGGTATCTGGAGTGGAGCAGGGCTGGGGAAAGCTCCAGTCTAGGAAAGCCCCAGGCTGCAGGCCTGGTAAGACCTATTAGATACTGGGTTGCAGGGGCAGCCCATGGGTAGCCAGAGGCAGCAGGTCTGAACCCCTTTGCCTGTGATGAGTGGCTTATACTGCAGTCTGCCCCAGTGAACAGGAGCTAGACAGAACTGGGCAGTAGCCAAGACTGAGGTGAAGTGGGGACAGAGGGTTGGGGGTTCCCCTGGAAGGGGAAGACCCAGAACTGTGGGGGTACTGTCAGGGGGCAGCACCTAGTTAAAGGGGCACCAGCATCCTGGGAAGGACACAGAGGTCAGTAGCAGATCACTGGCCTGCAGAGGGTGCTCCTGGCTGGAAAATGAGCTAATTCCCAAGGATGACCAACAGGAGGCGCTGCAGGGGTGGGTCCACACCCTTACAACCCCCCACCCCATTTTTTCCACTTGCTTTCCATCTTTCTACCCAGCTAGGACAAGCAGAGAAAAAGAGCTGCAGAGGGAGAGCTGGAACGGACAAGAGCAAGAAGGAGATGGACAGATAGAAAGAGTAGAGCAGGGGAGGAAAATGGAGCTCCCTGCCCCCCTGCTCGGCTCCTGCTGCCTTCTCTCTCTCTTCCCTGTAGTTTATTAACATGCCTGATAAACTGTCATGAATTCTCCTGAGGGACCATTTGCAGAGGAGGAGCCGGGGCTGAGAGAATGGGCTGAGGGGGAGCACTGGGCTTTGGGGAGAGCAGGGGGGTTCTGGGGGTGGAGGAAGGCAGGAACATGGTGGTGGGGGTGTAGAGGGCTGGGAGCGCAGTGGGTCATGGTGGTGAGTGGGTCTAGTGCACAGGGGCCTGGGTTCGACCACTGGACTGCTGTTTGACCTTGGGCATGTCCCTTCCCGTCTCCGCTTCCCCTCCGTTGAGCTCCTTGGGGCAGGAGCTGTCTTTCACTAGGTGCACGTACAGCCCCTAGCGTAACAGGGCCCTGATCTAGGTTGGGGCCTCTAAGTGCTCCAGCAATGCGACACCCCGTCCCCCCGTTCCAGCAGAGGCAGCAAGTGCAGCTTGCAGAGCAGACACTGGTGCCGGGAGACACGGCCTCTCTCCTGCGCATCCCGCCCCCTGCCAGCGGCGAGGAGCCCAGGGCTGTGAGCTCCATTACAGAGAGTGGCCTCTCACTAAGTCAGCCGCCACTGATGGCAGGTTCCCTTAATGAACCCGCTAATGCCTGACGTTGCCCTGATAATGGGCTTCGCTAATGCCGCCTGGGATGAAGGCAATCAGCTGGAGCTGACTATTGTCATCACACAATGACAAGCGCCTGGCCCACCCCAGCTTGGAGTGCGATTAGCCCAAATATTTGCTCCCCGTCTCCAGGGTGACTGGGTTGCCAGTTCTCACCCACACTCCTCCTTGGATTGCTTTGATCTTGAGCTTCACAACGCAAAGTTTCCCGTTCTCCTGGCAGCTCTACGGCTCCGTGCCAGGGAGCGGGTGACGGGTGTGATGGACAGCGCTGGCCCTGGTGCTTGGGAAAGGCTCGGCAGAGAGTCTTGACAGGCCGGTGTGCTGTGGGGCTGGGAGGACAGGGGATGCTGCTGGGTTGGGTGCTTTAGCACAGCTGTGGGGGGCATCCAGGGCTGCAACAGGCAGAATGGCAAGTCAGGATTTTGGGAGCGTAGTGGGCAGGAGAAGGGGGCAGGGCGGCGATAGCAGATGCTGCTGCAGGCTCATCGGCAGAGCTCTGTGGGACCCCCAGGCAGTGGGGATAGTGGGTCAGATCAGGACGGAGCGGCACTGGCAGAGCTGGGCGTGGGAAATCTGTGCCGGTCTCCGCAGCACTAGCCATTCAACACTCGTCTGGGCATCCCCAGGTGCCCAGAGCTGCAGCTGGCATGTGCAGTGATTGAGGGATTTTCCAGGGAGGGTTGGTGGCCCTGCTCAGCTTTCGCCTGCCTGAAGGCAGCTCTGAAGAGGAAGAGCAAGTGTCTTTCCCATAGGGTGACCAGATGTCCCGATTTTTGGGTCTTTTTCTTATATAGGCTTCTATTACCTCTCACTCCCATCCTGCTTTTTCACATTTGCTGTCTGGTCAACCAGTTTCCCAGGAAAATCCTGACCATTAAAATGGCTCCTGCTGGGTCTCTGAAAGGCTCCGGGGATGGGATGGGGGGATTTTGCAAGCTAGTGGCACTATGCTGGGACTCAGGAGAGCTGGGCTCTATTTCTGGCTCTGCTGGTGGTGATGGGTGACTCACTCCTGCCCCCTATGCCTCAGTTTCCCTCACTCCTTTGGCTGTCTCGGCTGTGTAGATTGTTACCTCTTTGGAACAGGGCCTGCTTCTGGCTATGTGTCTGTGCTGTGCCTAGTGCATTCGGCCTCTGAATTGGCAGCCCCCTCCCAGGCCCCTCAATGCTCCTCTCCTCCTGGCTCTGCCCCCACACAGGAGCCAGAGCTGCTGTCCCTGCCCCTGGCTAAGGCTGTCAGTCCAGGAACGCTAAACAGCCTTTCATGTTTCTGGTTGCACTTCAGCCCACTGGGTGCTGCTCCTCCTCGTGAAAGGGGAAGCGAATGTGCATGATGCTCTCGTACTGTGGACTGTACTTCTCATCCTGCTCACCGAGTTGAAAAGTCTCGCTCTTTACAAACCACTTACTCGTCTGCGGCTTTTCAAGCACAACCGGCTGGTGTTAGATTAACACAAACAGGAGGAGAGATGGGCATCGCAGAGAGTACGCGCTGTCTCTGCCAATCCCCAGAGCACTTCCCGGGGGATGAGAGTGAATATTCGGCAGCGGCCATTTGCCTAACAGCCACTAAACCAGATGCAGCTTGAAGCTCGAGGAACCATTCAATGCCTCCAGCAATCCCTACCTAGAACAGGCTTCTTCCATCCAGAACTCACCAACTTCAAAAAGCTTCTACACCCCAATGCTGAGGGGTGGGGGAAGTTCTAACAGGTTCTAGATTATAAGTGCACAGGATTCTAAAAGGTTCTCAGTGCAGAAGCCCATGAGGTTCTAAAAGGTTCTCAATTCAAGAGCACACGGGGATCTAAAAGAGTTCTGAATTACAGCACACACCTGGTTCTGATGTCTAGAATGCATCGAGCTCTAAAGTCTAGTACAAAGTCAGTTCTGAATTCCAGAACACACAGCCCCTAAAAGGATCTGCGTTCTAGAACCCAGAGGGTTCTATGTTCTAGAACAAATGTACTGTAAATCCCAGAACACGGGGGCTTCGACAAGGTTTTAAATTCCAGAAAATGTCTGGTTCTCAGAGATTCTAGATTCTGCCAGCCCAGCCACCTGCAGGGTTCTAAAATGGTCTCAGATCTGGGCTGGCGTTTCTGCAGTCCTTCTCTCTCTGCCACTGTTGATTGCCATGTGCTGCTTTTACAGTGTGGCCGAACATGTGCTCCTGCAGGAAGTTGACTGATGTTAGAGATCCGAGGTGTCTAATTGCGCATGGATTCCTATTGAGCCCAGAAATATAAGGCCCTAATGGGTAATTCTATAATATTACTTAGTTCAGTGAAGTAAGTAATAATATTAGCCCTGGAGTTACTTGGTGAGCTCATTTAGCTGTGTGGGTCTCTTCCCTTTCACCGCTCTTACAGTGTCATTAATTACCGCTAGGTAACAGCCCTGAACTTTTCTGCCCTTTTATGTTGCTGAAGCCCATGCGCTGCCTGTAACTATGGGAAAGCCTCACGGTGTTGACTACGCCATTACCCAGTGCAGGGACCATGGGCACAGGAATCTGGGAGAGGAGAAGACAACAGACAGGGAAACCACGAGCTGTGAGCCCTTAGAGCTGGATAACCCTGGCTGCACCAACCTGACACTGCCCCGTCTGATCACAAAGAGGGAGGGGCCAGGGCAGCTCCTGCCCTGTTGGGAGTGAGATACGCTGTGGGTCTGATATGCAGTCATTCCACCCTTGCACTTGGGGTATGGAAAGAGGGTGTGTGTGGCGGGGAGTGGCTTTAAGATCCCTTTGTGCACCAGTTGTTAGAGCAGCCTCAGGTTTGCTCTAAATTATGCTCTGCTTCCCATGGCCCCCTATATCCAATCTGTCCTCTGTGCGCCGAGTCGGAAGACAGACCTGTGCATACCCAGTATGGTCTCTTTGGGTATTTTCAGGGGGCCATTTCCCCCCATGCAGACTGGCATAAAGAGGCCTGGGAATCAGACCTTTTGATTGTTACTCGCTGCTCTGGGCAGCACCTTTGTGTGTCAGTTTCACTCACCTGCTTGCCCCTGGCCACAGCCTCCACTGGGGAAGGACCACTGGCTGCCAGCCAGTTTGGACAGAGAGACTCCCCAACACCCCCAGCCCGAGCCCTGAGTATGGTCTGGGCTGAAACCCAGCTAATTTTGTGCAGGAGGAATGTTTGTGCTTCCTCTGCCCCCTGAGTCATGTTCAAGGGATGGGGGTAGGTTGGGAGTGCAGGCAAGGTGACCAGATGTCAAGTGTGAAAAGGTAGGACTGGGCTGGGGGGTAATAGGCACCTCTATAAGACAAAGCCCTGAATATTGGGACTGTCCCTATAAAATGGGGACGTCTGGTCACCCTAAGTGCCAGGAGAGGTTACTGCAGCAGCGAGAAATGCCATGACAGGAGCAGTCTCCTGGGAACAGCAGCAAGATTTTGGTGCTGCTGCCTTGGAAACTGACTGTTAGCTGGGCCTGGCACCCAAACCACAACTGGGAACAAATTGGGAGGCAAACAGCCCTGCCCCAGTTGAAAGGGGATAACAAACCTATAGACACTGCACATTTGTCCTTGCATCACGTTGCCTGGTCACCTAGAACTTCACAGCAGCTGTGGGGCTAGTACCCAGAGCCTCCTGCTCCAAAACACAGGCCCTTTTTGTTTGAACTAAAGGAGAATCTCCCCAGCTGCTTGCAGTATAGGGCACATGACACACCACCATGCTGTTCCAGTGAATTCCAGTAGAGATCGAGGTGCACACCCTCACTCCACTGGGGAGAATAAAGCATTCAATGATCCGACTATTTAAAAACCTTAGTGGGTCTGAACTGAAATCTGCTGATGGTGCTGTCACCTGCCTAGCTCTGACTAGGCCCCACAGGGGGTAAAGCGTATCAGCTGGTGCACGAGTGATGCATTCACTGGGTGTTTTTAACCATCACTCCGTGTTATGTGACACTGCGCCATATGGCTCCGGCTTGCAATGTGCCGTGAACATTCCGCACACCCTTCCTGGCACCGGCAGAGTTAATGTACTCCGGGTGAGCCCAGTGCCACAGCCCAACTTTCCAATTATCGGATTAGCCTCAGTTAGTTTGGCGTGGGCCCAGCTCCTGGATCCCTCGCTGGGACCTGAGGCCAGATAGCCAAGCAGTAGTAATCTCGGCAGCCACAGACCGGAGCCTAATGCAAGGGGGTGGTCTCAGATAGGAACTCTGAACGGGGGAATACACCGATGGGAGCAGGCTTTGCAGAGCCGGATCAGGGAGCAGGGTTCTCCAGGCCACACTGCTCAGTGCCGTATCCTGTGGACAGGACAGACCCTGGTCAGCACGACAGACAGCTGTAGGGTTAGGAACTCACTCCAGCTCCTCTACAAGCCCATTGCTGTTGGTTCATTTCTAGGCTCAAAGGGCTTTGCAGAATTCATGCCTGTGGGCATCATTTGTGCCATCAAAGAGCCGTCTGCATGGAACTAGGCAGCCCTCCATTGACTTGGTATGGGCCTGATCCTGCTACTCTGGCTCCCACCTTTCTCCAGGAGGAGTCCCGCTGACTTCAAACTGGGGTCAGTATTCGCTAGTGTGAGTCGGGGGGCGCTCTAGCCCTGTATAAATAATCGTCCTGGAAGCCATAATGTGGTTCCTCTGCTGAGAGGGAATTGAGGTCGAGGCCCAGCAGGTCGGCTTCCTGTGGGACGAGAAATTGGTGATGCCCAGTCTGGTCTATTCTGGTGTTTTATTTGCACACCAGCCCAGGAACAGAGGTGGCCACAAACGGCACACCAGCAAATCCCCAGTTTCAGAACTCCCAATGCCTGGCTCCCCGGAAGCACCCTGACCTTAGATCTGACTCTTGGCTGGGCAGGTTAAAGGAGAGAGCAAATGCTATTGCTCTTTGCAGCAGTTGCCCCCAAACTAACCCATACACCATTGCTCCAAGACTGAGCGGTGTTTGTCTGCTAAGAAACAGAGCTGGCAAGACTGTGTAACAGGGCCACCTGCTCTCATAATATAAAGCATCCACTATCTAAACCTGTGTGACCATCCAGACAGCTTTTCCCCCGTATAGCTGCGTAGATACGCAGGTCCTGATTCGCAGCGATTTCCTTCCTACTCCTGAAGGCAGGATGGAGGGGGTAGGGAGTGGAGGTGCATTTAAGCCATCTTTGCATTCCCTGTATTCTGGGCCCATGCAGGATGGAAGTCAGGGCAGCTGCAAGGCTGCTATAACTTCAACTCTGCTTCCCATGTCTCTGTGTGTGCTCTGACCACCCCACCCAACATGCTTCTGATCCAGCCCCTACGTAGGGTGCGGAGGAACAAGACTGCCCTAAAACTTTTATGCCAGTGCTAGCCATTGATGGACCCATCCTCCATGAATTTAACTAGTTCTTTTTTTAACCCTATTATAGTCTTGGCCTTCACAACATCCTCTGGCAAAGAGTTCCACAGGTAGACTGCAAGAGACTTGTGAAGAAAGACTTCGTTTTGTTTGTTTTAAACCTGCTGCCTATAAATTTAATTTGATGACCCCTGGTTCTTGTGTTATGAGGAGTAAATAACACTTCCTTATTTACTTTCTCCACACCACTCATGATTTTATAGACCTCAGTAATATTCCCCCTAGTTGTCTCTTTTCCAAGCTGAAAAGTCCCAGTCTTATTAATCTCTCCTCATATGGAAGCAGTTCTCTACCCCTAATAATTTTTGTTGCCCTTTTCTGAACCTTTTCCAATTCCAATATATTTTTTTTGAGATGGGGCGACCACATCTGCACACAGCATTCAAGGTGTGGACGTACCATGGATTTAGAGAGAGGCAATACGATGTATTCTGTCTTCTCATCTATCTACCTAATGATTCCCAAATGGTTTCGCAAGAAACGGCAGTTTATTTAGGTACTGGGGGATTCTTTCGTAATGGGCAATGATTCTAGCAAAAGACTGAGATCAATTCCTATTGAAAGAGAAATCTGTCTCCAAAACCCAAGTAACAGGGAAGGAAGCAAAGGTAGAGAACACAGAGAGACAAGTCAAACTTTCAGTGTTTGAGTGTTGGCCTGCTAAACCCAGGGTGTTGAGAGTTCAATCCTCAAGGGGACTATTTAGGGATCTGGGGCAAAAATCTGTCAGGGGATTGGTCTTGCATTGAGCAGGGGGTTGGACTAGATGACCTGTCCCTTCCAACCCTTATGATTGTATGTATATACACTGGGGATAACCTCAGGGATCGTCACCCTGACTTTAACTGAGACTCAGGCCTAGCATCTTCCATGTAACCATCCAGCCCTCCATGCGGGCTAGAGAGAGAAATATTCTTCACTGTGGCCCTTGAGAAAATCCTGCCGCTATAAAAAGACAGGCCACCTCAGGGTTGCCAAGCCGGGTGCCTGCAGCTGGCCCAGCATCTCTCCAGCCATGTACCACACTCTGGGATCCCCGCTGGACTCTGAGAAGCATTTACTTATCTCCGTCCCCCAGACTGACAGTCCCTCTCAGCTCCTTGCAGTGGGACCCGTGGCTGTCTTTGGCATAATTAAACCAACATTAAAAAAAAGAGAAGCAGCGTCTGGAGGAGAAAATTCCTCCCGCCCCCACCCCCAGTCAATTTCCTTTTGATTTAATGGTCAGGGGAGCTGCTTTTTAAATTGTAATCACCGCAGAGAAATTGAACTCCGGCAGAGCCAGGGCTGCCCGGCGAGCTGTGATTTAAGAGACAGGTTCAGGAGCAGCTGGGAGCGGCTGGCGCAGCATGGATGGAACAATTTGCCCCACTGAACACTGGAGAATCACACGTCTTTTTAACAGGGCCGGGCTTGGGGGGAGAAATCGCCACCCAATCGCCGCCCGGAGCTGTTCGATAAGCCAACATTAGGGATATTGGCCTGCCAGCGGCAGGAGCTGCATCCAGTTCCAAGGGAGAAAGGGCTGTCAGGGTATTAATGACCGATGCGGTTGCTCCAGTTCAATCTGCTGGTACATTGCGTGAGTAGCGAGGCTGATGCTGTCTGTGAGCGTGGCCTGTTCTAAACAGTTGCCTCTGTGTTAAGGGTGGCTGGAAACAGGGCTCCTCTTCCAGAGAGATGTGTCTGTTTTGGTCTAAGTGTTACACACACACACAATCACCCTTGAAGGCAGCCACAAAATCACACCCATAGTCAGTCGTCATCACGCACATGCGCCAAATCACGCCCAAGTCTAGCATTGACACCTCTGCGCCCACTCATGCCCACAGGGGCAACACACCCACAATCCTTCACAGGCTTTCTCTGAAACGCACAAAATCACACTCACATGCAAACACATTGCTGCGTAAAACACACTCCTGCACAATCACACGTGCAAACGTGAACTGCTGGGCACCTGGGACCACGTGCACAATCACATGCAACCCTGACTATACCTGCAGGAGCACAGCCACACACAATTACATGACGCACATTCTCACATCCACTTTTACACACCCTCAGTCACACACATACCCAGAATCTTAGATGCACACCCACACACAATCACCCATACACTCTCTCTCGCACACATACACACAAACTCAAACTCCCAGGTACCATTCTTGACATTAGTTGAAATACGTCAGCACTAAATCCCAGACTGCTTGCATTTCTCCTGGGGTGGGGTGGGGAGTATCAGATCCTTTGGTCAAACGCTTATGCTGGCACATCTGTAAGCTGCAGGGCAATCCCCTGCCACCAGCTGAGTTATAGAGTCTCCCTCATGGACGCACTTCTCGGTTCTCCAAACAGCCCCTTTGCAGAGGCTTGCTCCTCTGCTGCGTAGAACAAAGTACACAAATGTTCTCGTCAAGAGGGACTAAGGGGTTCAGAGGGTAGGAGTGGGATCAGGGCTGGAGCAGGGGGCTGGGGCACGGGGGGAGGAGGGTCAGGGGTGCAGGCTGTGGGTGGCACTGACCTCGAGCAGCTCACAGAAGCAGCGGCAGGTCCTCTCTCCGGCTCCTAGGCAGAGGCCTAGCCAGGTGGCTCTGCACACTGCCCCGTCCAGGCATTGCCCTGCAGCTCCCATTGGCCGTGGTTTCTGGCCAATGGGAGCTGTAGAGCTGATGGTTGGGGTGGGGGCAGCCCTGGCTGCGCCTTCGCATAGGAGCTGGAGGTGGGACATGCTGCTGCTTCCTGCCTGCCTTGGGCTGGAACCTGGTGGAGCAGAGATGGCCCAGATTCCTCTACTGTGGTCTCCTCTGCCTCTTGCCAGTGGGTGACATGGCTGGACTCGGACCTCAACCCCCCTAACAACCCCATACATTTGGGACGAGGGCTCTGCACTGCCCAAGCTGGGCTAAGCTCCCCATGGGTGCAGGCCTCCCCTCCCTAAAATCTTTGCAGCTGTCTTTGGCCTACACCTCGGATTAGCCCCCCTTCTTAGTCACCCCAAACTCCTTCAAAACTCCTGGACCCCTAGATCCTGCAGGCGCCAGCCTCCTCCCCCTAGTACTGGAGCAGCGTCAGGTCTTGCGGGTGGTCGGTTCCCGAGCAGGGGCCAGGGCTTGGGAGGCAGGGCTGGGGCACTCAATTCCAGTGCGGTGCACGCCGTCTGCCCAGCGAGGGCAGCCTGCCACCTGGAATTACTGCTTAGCGGCTGTGAATGGGACAGCCTGATCGATCCCTTTCCTCCTCATTTAAGAAGCATTTAGAGAAGGCGAGGGCTGGCGGGGGGGGCAGCTGGGCTGAGGGCGCCTGCCTTCCTCCTGCGGCAGGGAATGGATGCAGCCTTTGTCTGTGTCACTGCGTCTGCCAGCCCCAACCCCTGCAAGTGGATGGGGCTCCATGGACGGTGACTTCCCTGGCACATGGGCATGTGAAGCTGTTGAAACTGCTTCTCGCCAATCTAATGAGCCTTAACTCAGCATGAGTGTTGGATGGATGGATGCCTGTGTGCGGCATGGATGTGCACGTGTATAGCTTGACTGTGAGTTGAACGGGGTGTATTTGTTGTATGATTGTATAGTTTGCATGGCACTGTATGGGTGTGTGTTACACACGGTGTATTTGTTGTATGATTATATAGGTTGCATGGCACCGTATGGGTGTGTGTTGCACAGGGTAGATTTATTGTATGATTGTATAGGTTGCATGGCACAATATGGGTGTGTGTTACACAGGGTGTATTTGTTGTATAATTATATAGGTTACATGGCACCGTGTGGGTGTGTGTTGCACAGGGTAGATTTATTGTATGATTATATAGGTTGCATGGCACAATATGGGTGTGTGTTACACTGGGTGTATTTGTTGTATGGATGTATAGATTGCACGGCACAGTGTGAGTGTGTGTTGCATGTGCGTGTGTATCGCATGAATGTGTATCATAAGTGTGCGTTGCACACATGTGCACTTGCACTGTTTGGGGTGCAGGTGTTGTAAGGGTGAGCACGCTGATGGTCACGAAATGGATGTGAAACACGGATGGGGTTTGTCCGCAGCCCACCTATCATGTCTAATCTCCACTGGCCGTTTTCCATTTCCCAGAACAGTGTTTCTGGTGGAGACTGCCATGTTCTGGCTCCCACAGAGGCCAGTTATTAAGACCCTGTTCGATCCCCCTATACCTGCCGTGCTGACGATCATTTTGGGCAGTGGCCCACCTGGCTTGGCAGACCGTGGAGAGGGGGCAACGGACCGGCCAGCGTGCGTGCGAATGTCATGGCTGCGTGTGCAAATGGCGTGGGAAGAGCTAGTTACAACGGATGTCAGTGACGCTAGAGAGCACAGAGCCTACTACGTGGGAGCACTGCCAGACTGGCCCAGCGCCGTGCCCCGGGCCGCCCAGGATCCTGTTTTCGGCAGTGACCCAAGGAAAGTGCACAGATCCCCAGAGCAGATGACCAGGGAATGCCCTGCCTGTGAAGGAAGCTTGTCCCACCAGACCAGCCACACTTAGTGCCCAGCGCCTGCCTGGCAGCTGGAGCAGAGCTCGCGGGGCCCTCTGCTGACGAGGTGCCGGGGGCCGTGTCATGCCTGGGGGTGTCTGAACATGGAGATTGGCCACCCGCTGTGGAGCGTGCTTTCAGCATTGCCAGCCAATGAGAAAATGCACTGACGGGTCCCCTCCTCTGTGGCCGGGGGCTTCCAAACCAGGGGAAAAGGCTGCAAAGGCCAAGCATTAACCTGCCTCCTCCCACCCGGTTATTTTTCCCTCGCACGCGCCCTTCTGCCCTTTTCAGAACTGAGGAGTGGGTGCGAGATGGACGGCTGGCCCCGCGCATCGTCCGTGCGCTCGTGGAAGTGTGTGCACTCACGACGTGCATGTGTTTGTGCGTGTGTTCCCGTGGGTGTGTGTGTGTGCACTCATGATGTGCGCGTTTGTGCGTGTGTTCCCGTGTGTGTGTGTGTGCACATACGTGCGTGTGTTTCCAGCCGTGCAATAGAAAGTAGCTGGGGGAGGGAGCTGGGACTGAAAGGCTTAAATCAGCAAGTAAATGAGTCAGGAGCTCAAGGTTCACAGCGCTGCAGCACCAGGGGTAGGGGCAGAGGATCCGGAGGGTGGTGGGGCAGAGGGCTGGCTTGGCTGGCTCTGGGACCCAATCCAGGGCCTGACCCACCGAAACCTGGAGGAGTCTCCCTCAGCCTTGATCAGCTGCAGGAGCAGCCCCGTACGGGAATCTGCCACAGCACCTGAGTCACACGAGTCCTCCAGTGTCTCTGCTCCTGAGTCACTAGTGAGGTGCATTTGAAAATCCCACCCTTCAGCTGCTGCTTATTTTCACGTCTGCTGTTGGTTTCCCCCACCTCCCTTCTCCACCCCCGTCTCTGGGCCTCGATCTGCACCCGCCGCCCCCTTCGCATGGCACTGCCCACAGGCAGGTGACCAAGGGCCGGGAGGGCTGAGCTAAGCCCAGCCTGGGTCTCCATGATGGCAACGGGAGTTTTGCTTGTGTCGGGGCTGGGCCAGGGCCGGTGCAACCATTTAGGCGGACTAGGCGGTTGCCTAGGGCGCCAAGATTTGAGGGAATTTTTTTTAAATGGTTGAGCAGCCGCTGCTGCTGGGACAGAGAGGGAGTCTGAGCTGCCAGCGGCAGCCGGCAGCCCAGGGTGTCCCCTGGGTCAGGGCACCGCCCCGGCAGCCCAGGAGCGGGGGTCCCCTGGCCCAGGGAAACCCCGGGCTGCCAGCTGCCGCAGAGGTGCACTGACCCTGGGTCAGGGCGGCACCGCGGCAGCCAGCAGTCCAGGGTGTCCCCTGGGTCAGGGCGCCGCCGCGGCAGCCGGCAGCCCAAGGTGTCTGGAGGGGGTGGCAGGCAGCTCCCGTGGAGCTGCTGCAGTCGTGCCTGCGGACGGTTGGCTGCTCGCGCGGCTCTGGTGGATCTCCCGCAGGCACCACTGGGGCAGCTCCACTGGAGCCGCAGAACACCGGACTGCCCGCAGGCACCACTGCGGCAGCTCCACCGGAGCCGCGCGACCAGCGCGCGGGGCGGCAAAATTGCTGTCCGCCTAGGGCGCTCAAAACCCTAGCACTGGTCCTGGGCTGGGCACGAGCCGGGTAAGAGCCTCAGGCTCTGGCCTCTTCCTGAGCCATTCACCAGCCAACGTCCCGTAACAACAGTCAAATCATTCGTGTTGCTGCTGATGATGATTAAAGGGTACTGGTTGGTTTCCTTTGTCTCCCCACCCAGTCCCTTCCCACCTCTGAGCATGTGTCACCCTGTCACTTTCCCACCCCCCACCCTGGACAGGAGCAATGGGTTCTGTCCCTCTGCCCCCTTTTGTTCCCAGAAAGGGAGTTCGCAAAGTGACCCCTTGACCTCACAACTCCCTCCCCAGGGCCAGAACTGCACAGGGGGTTGGGGGTAGCAGCCAGTTCCCTGGGTGTTTTCGGGCTTTGGCCAGTGTTTCACCATCGTCCCCACCAGCATCATGAGTGAGTGTGAGTGCCTGTGATTGAGGATGGGTAAGCATGTCTGTGAGTGTGCACAAGTGCGCATGAGTATGTGTCAGTGCGTGCACGTCTCTGCGTGCCACGGCAAATGCGCAGCCATCCTGCCGTCATTTCCATCCCCCACGCGGATGCTGTTTGGGGAACCCCATGTCCCACCCTGTCTCTGTGACTCCCCGGCCATCCCAGGTGCAGGGATGGAGGGGAATGACCCCCTGGTTGCCCCCCCTAGCGTCCAGCCTCACTTCTCCTTGCTCCTGGACAGCCCTGGCTCTTCTGTAGGCCAGAAAGACGTTCTATGGGATGCCCAGGTGCGGGGGCGCAGCGAGGGCTGCGTCTCAATGTCGCAGATCCCTCTGCCCAGCAGCTGCACCCCGGTCTCCGCTGGACACGGCTCTGCACCCCTCCTCCTTTGGAGACCAGTCCAAGGAGCTCCAGCCCCTCTGGAAGGCTCCTGACGGGAATGGGGGGAGCCTCTGGAACATGTGCAGCCCCCATCAAAGCCTCAGTTGAGCCCCCACCCGGCCCCCCCGCGGAAGGCAGCAAGCGCAGAGCCTTGGCTCGGCTCCCCGGGATTCTTCTGTTATTGTTTTTGCTCCATCGCTTCCCTCTTCCCGTCTCACTTGCCAAAAATCTGGTGTTGCTGCCGGCTCCAGATGCTCCCAGGGCTGGGTGCTAAGTGTGTGTGTGTGGGGTGGGGGAGGCAGAGCCAGGCTCCATCTGCACGGCCAGTAGGGGGCCAGGAGATGCAGATGCACACACTGCCACTCTCACACATGCACACACACTGCCCCCCCTGCCACTCTCTCTCACACGCACACGCACGCACACACACAGCCTCTCTCTCTCTCTCTCTCCTTCTCACACACACATACATTGCCCCTCACACACACACACACACACACTCACTGCCCCTGGCAAACACCCACGCGCCCCCCCCCCCCCACACTGCCCTTCACATGCACACACTGGTGCACTGCCACTGCCTCACCACACGCACCCCCGATCCACCCACACCCGCTGCCCCTCACACACAATCATTCACATACACATACAGTGGTTTCTGTGCCCTCACACAGATTACTGCGCACTCTCATGCACACACACACTAGCTCTTGCACACACACGCTCCAATGCCTGAACTCTGTCACACACACTGACTCCTTCACCTCTTACACCAACACACCCACTCATATTCCTACACCCACCTGCACACACACAGCCCTACCCCCTCATACAAATGTGCTCCTGCCCCCTCACAGACACTCAGAACGGGGTGCAGGGTAGCATTAGCCATCCCATAATGACCAGTGTGACTCAGTTTCCTCCCCCACTCCCACCGTAACATGGGAATGATGAGACCTCGCACAGAGTTGGGCGGATGAGTCCATAATTGCTCTATTCACTCATCAGTGTCATTAATGAATGTAATTCATTAACCTTTTAGCCCAGTCTTGTCAGAAAATGGAGCTAGGTGGGAATGTTTTGACACAAGGTTTTTCATTGGAAAGTACCAGTGTGTCGAAACCAAAAATGCCTGTGAGAAAGGGCCGGTTTCGCTACATTTTTCAACCTGGAAAATTGTTTCAAAATTGGTGAAGCGTTTCCTAGAACCATTTTCAAAACGAAAAATTCCAGTTTTCCCCTTCGGCACGACCTGTCGGTTCAAAATTTCAGCTGAACAAAAGTCTTTTAAAATCAAAAATGGTTGCAAGCCAAACAAAACATTTTGAAACTATCCAAATAAAACATTTTAATTGACCTTAAGCAAAAAAAAAAAAGTTTTAGTTTTTTTATTTTCGGTTGGTGAACATTTTTGAGATGTCACATGTTCATCAAACTTACGGAAACTTCTTTGGATTTCTCGTAAGTTTTCACTGGACAGGAGCATCATTCCCCGGCTAGCTCTGTCTGAAAGACGCTCTGTGGACAGAGAAGTGGAACGTACCCTGCTCCCACATGCTCATTTCAGCTGGCCTGATTCAGCCATTGCCTGCCGTGGGGCTGTGCCCACGTACGCTCCCCAAGGAACACAAGCCACAGGTTGTGGCAAATTATTGAATGACCTTGATCTGTTGCAGGGACAAGGGGGCAGCTGCTTCCCCCTCATCTCCTGCCAGCACAGGCGTGACCCACCAAGGGGCCCAATCCTGGGAGCTGCTGAGTGCCCTAGGGTGACTAGATGTCTCGATATTTAGGTGTTTGTCCCACGTCCCGACTGATCTTTGTCTCAATATTTCATGCTACTCTTTTTTTTTTCGCTCTGCTGGCGACCCCCAAAAACATCACAGGATTGGGCTCGCATCCCTAGTGCCATATAGTGATCCCTCCCCAGTAGGCTGCAGCCTGCCCCCCCCAGCCTAGGCCTTTTCTCCCTGCCAGGAGCTGGGCCCAGCCTGCTTTGACTCACGAGGAACACAGCAAGCCAAACTCCTGTCAGGGGCCACGATGCAGATTTTGCATTCCCCCCCCCGCCCCCTGCCGGATCCCGAGCCAGCTGTGAGGTTGTTAGGTGTGTTGCTAGGCGAGCAGTAGTCGAAGTGTGGGCAGTGTCCAAGTGGCAAGAAATCCAGGCCACACTTGGCTGCCTGTTCCAGCTGCCGCCGGGGTGGATGGCGGTGGAGGTCCTCTCCCGCTTCAAATCGCAGCCCCACCCTGGTTCTATAATGTGCCCGTCGGTGCTGCATCTGGGCACCGATATTTTGCCCTTCTCTACCACCCTTTTCTCCCCCAAAAAATCTCTATGCAAAATCATTTATCTTCAAACTCCCATGGTGGGGCAGAGCAGTATGGTCATCCCCAGGTTTTGGATGGGGAAACTGAGGCACAGGGGAGCGCCTCACCCCAAACCACTCAGTGGCAGAGCTGGGAACAGAACCTCGGAGTCCTGCAGCCTAGCTCTGTACAGCTGAGGAGGGGGTGAACAGGAAGATATGAGTTCAGTTCTAGCCTCGGTTATGCTCTGAGGCTCAGACCCTGTGTGAATGAAACTCTGGATGCCCGTGGGCGCCAGATCAGCCTCTGAGCTGGCTGCTGTGCGAGGGGCTGTGTGGCTGCGTGCGGCTGCAGCATGGACAGACTGGGACTGAGGCCTGCACTAGGAAGCAGGAGCAGGTGGGGCTCCAGTACTTTGAAGTGTTCACTTAATGAAGCGACTTTCCCCTTGGTCTTTTCTTTCTGGAGCGGTTCCCTGAGCAGACCAGCTCCCTGCGGGCCGGGGGCAAAGCGAATGCTTCACAAACACTTGCTGCTATTTTCAGTCCAGCTTCTGGGAGGAGAAAAAGAAGGAGAAACAAGAATCCAGGATCTTTTGGATTTTACAAGTTTAACAGAAGCTTCAGCCATGACAAGCCATGGTCCCTTGGCCCAGGCTGGTGGTAATGCCCACCTATGGCACTGCTGCTCCCTGGCTTCAGGACTGTGCCCCCCAGATGCCTACACATAGGCACACTCATGTGTGCACACATATACGCACAGATGAATACACATCACTGACATGCAAACATGCGTGTATCTATGCACCTGTTGGCGCACACACAACCACAAACCACCCTGCTCTTCCACTCCCTTCACAGCACGTCAGCTCCAGAACCGCCAGACAACAGGGCTGGGGCAACCGGGCGTGTGGCTGGAGAACAGGCCTTTTGCTGGGAGGGGATCAGCCAGAGCGTTCCAGGGCTCGGTTCAGAGAAGCCCCCCAAAGTCGGGATGCCCTCTTAGAACCTTAAACCCGAACCCTGTGAGTCTTCAAAACCACCTGCCCGCCCACGGTTGTTTCACAAGCGCTCCAGTCTGTCTCACTCCCCTAGGGATATATATTTATCCAGCCATGAAAAGGTTAATGGCCTGGGTGTCTGTTGCACAGGCACTAATCAGACCCGCCGGAGCCCGCTGGGGCTAGAAGCGTCTGGGCACCATCAGCAGGTTGTGGCAATGAACAGGCCCCACTTTGGTGAGGAGCTGGGTGGCCACGATCCTCAAAGGTATGTTGGTGCCTAACTCCCCTTGGCTCAGTACAGGGGTCCTATGGTGATGATGCACATATAGATGGGTTAGAAGATGATCCACCGCAGGGCAAAATGGTCTCACCCAAGCAGCGTGGGAGCTGTTTACATCGGTGAAGAAACCTTTAGAAGCCAGAGCTGTCATTCAGCTGCTTCTTAGGAGAAACCCCCTTACTCGCCAGCCCCCATATCCGTCCCCTCTGCTCCCCTGCCTGGAATTAAGATCTGAATATTCACCGTCCTGGATGGAGTGTCGCCAATTCCAGGCAGGTATTTTCCGACTGAGCGCCTCTCTCTGACAGCCTGATATGGATTTATACCCACCGAAGGCGAAGAGTGAGGTAATACGCTGACCTTTCAGACCCGCAAGCAGCTGGCAAATCTGTATCATCTGCCCTGAAACATGTCACAGGGAGCGCACTGAGAATGGATGGAGCCAGCTGCCGAGACACGAGGAAGAGGTTGGATTTCGGAGCTGGGGGGAGAAGGGGGGCGGCCCTGGCTCTGCACCTCCCTTGTGGTTCTGGGGAGCGTCTCAGGGATACAGCCACGGGCAGCGCCAAGGGAAGAAGCTTCTTCTGCTTTGTCTGAGCTGGGTGGATCACAGAATCATCGAACCACAGAACCGGAGGGCTCGATGGGATCCTAAGGGGGTCACTTAGCCCAGCCCCCGACGCTGAGGCAGGACCAAGTCAACCTAGACCAGCCCTAACAGGGGTTTGTCCAACCTGCCCTTAAAAACTTCCAGTGCTGGGCTTCCACAACCTCCCTTGGGAGCCTGATCCAGAGCTTGACGCCCCTGAGAGTTAGAAAGTTTTTCCTAACACCTCCCTTCCTGCAGATGTTTCCTCCCATTGCTTCTTGTCCTGCCTTCTGTGGATCATCTCATGAGATGTCCAGAGCCCAAGACCCATTCGATCCTTGAGGACTCCGCAGAAAGCTGCCAGTGGTGATGCTGAAGACCATCCCACGCGAACTAGCAGGAATCCAGTGTCTGAGCCATCATGCAGCCAGCAGGCACTGGTGATTTTCAAGCACTAGCTTTGAGCTGCTGATCTCCAGGTGAAGGGCTCTGCGGGCCCCCCAAGCCTCCAGAAACACTGATTGCTGACACTGAAATTGCCCACAATGTTATTCAAGCTCAGTGACGCGTCTCATGGCACAAGTCCTGCTTCCCTAGTGGCTGGCGTCCTGCTGGGACTGTGGGTGCCGGGAAAAGATCTTGGTTCAAATGCCCAGCTTGGGCAACACTCAAGGGAGGGAGGTGGGCTCCAGGCGTGAAGCTGGGACCCAGATTCACATTTCCACGTCACCAAACTTAGGAATTCTGGTTTAGTTCTAAAATAGGGGGCCCCTTGCAGAACTGACCCTCAGAGGGGTTACATTCCAGGAGGCTGGCCCCGCCTCTTGCAAAGATGGGGTTAGATCTGAAGGTGAGTTCGGATAATAAGCGCCTGAGGGGCCAGATCCAGGGTTTTCGCCCGGGCCACTCTGAGTTTTCACCACCAGCGTGCATGGCTCGTTTTCCTCCTTTTCCAAATCTATTTTCACGCTTTGCAACTGGGTGGAGCTCAGACCCTGCCCTGAGAAGTGCGTTAAGAACATAAGAACATAAGAACGGCCGTACTGGGTCAGACCAAAGGTCCATCTAGCCCAGTATCTGGTGGCCAATGCCAGGTGCCCCAGAGGGAGCGAAGCTAAAAGGCAATGATCAAGTGATCTCTCTCCTGCCATCCATCTCCATCCTCTGATGAACAGAGGCTAGGGACACCATTCTTTACCCTTCCCGGCTAATAGCCATTTATGGACTTAGCCACGATGAATTTATCCAGTTCCCTTTTAAACTCTGTTATAGTCCCAGCCTTCACAACCTCCTCAGGCAAGGAGTTCCACAAGTTGACTGTGCGCTCTGTGAAGAACTTCCTTTTATTTGTTTTAAACCTGCTACCTATTAATTTCATTTGGTGACCCCTAGTTCTTGTATTATGGGAACAAGTAAATAACTTTTCCTTATCCACTTTCTCCACATCACTCATGATTTTATAGACCTCTATCATATCCCCCCTTAGTCTCCTCTTTTCCAAGCTGAAGAGTCCTAGGCTCTTTAATCTTTCCTCATATGGGACCCTCTCCAAAGCCCTAATCATTTTAGTTGCCCTTTTCTGAACCTTTTCTAGTGCTAGAATATCTTTTTTGAGGTGAGGAGACCACATCTGTACACAGTATTCGAACTGTGGGCGTACCATGGATTTATACAAGGGCAATAATATATTCTCAGGCCATGGCTACACTGGCACTTTACAGAGCTGCAACTTTCGCGCTCAGGGGTGTGAAAAAACACCCCCCTGAGCGCTGCAAGATACAGCGCTGTAAAGCCTCAGTGTAATCAGCGCTGCAAGCTACATCCGTAAGGGATGTGGTTTACGTGCAGCGCTGGGAGAGCTCTCTCCCAGCGCTGGCGCTCTGACCACTCTCACACTTCAAAGCGCTGCCGCGGCAGCACTTTGAAATGTCAAGTGTAGCCATACCCTCGGTCTTATTCTCTATCCCCTTTTTAATGATTCCTAACATCCTGTTTGCTTTTTTGACCGCCTCTGCACACTGCGTGGACATCTTCAGAGAACTATCCACGATGACGCCAAGATCTTTCTCCTGACTCATTGTAGCTAAATTAGCCCCCATCATATTGTATGTATAGTTGGGGTTATTTTTTCCAATGTGCATTACTTTACATTTATCCACATTAAATTTCATTTGCCATTTTGTTGCCCAATCACTCAGTTTTGTGAGATCTTTTTGAAGTTCTTCACAATTTGCTTTGGTCTTAACTATCTTGAGTAGTTTAGTATCGTCTGCAAACTTTGCCACCTCACTGTTTACCCCTTTCTCCAGATCATTTATGAATAAATTGAATAGAATTGGTCCTAGGACTGACCCTCGGCATGTTGGATGTTCTCCTGTGTCTTGGGTGGAATAGAACTAACTGTGATAGATATGTGTGTGTGTGTGCACACGTGCGTGGGATTAGCCTGTGATGTGGCTGAGGCTGTGTGCATCTGCCTTGAGCTGCAAAGCGTGTGTTGCTCTGTGTGTGTATCTGGGATTAGTTGCGATGTGTTTGTTGCTGGGTGTGTCTGGGATTAGCTGTGATGTGTGTCCAGAATGAGCTGTGGTACGTGTGTTGTGTTTTCTAAGGTGCTGAAAAACAGCCCCACTCTTACAGCCCTGGGGGCCCCTCCCAGCAGGAGACACTGGCCAGCCAGCATCTGTTGTGGACTTGTCGGGCTAAGACCCAGCTGCTGTGTGTTTAGGAGCTACCTTGTCTCTGCGGCAGCAGAATATCCTTCCCCCACACCGGGTGCTCTTCAAGGACCCTGACATGTTCGGGTGACAATGATTGATTGGATAGGCTCCGGGAGCTGGGCTGACACCAAGGGCAGAACGGCTGGAAATGGGACGGGGCAGGAAGCTAGGACAGAGTTTGTGGAGCGTGGTAGGAAGCAGCGGAGCGTGGCGGAAGGAGCAGAGGCTGAAATCAAAGCTCATAGCTGGGGGGCATGATGGGAGGCAGGGAAGAGGCCGGGGGCCACGCCACACACCACTAATCAGTGTCAGTCTGGCCCTCCTGAGAGGTGAAGGCCCCTGTATTAATAGGGATAAAAGGCATCCCATGGTCTCCAGCCTGCTGCCCAGCATTGGCCCACCCCATGCATGGGGAGGAACTCTCCTGCTTCCTCGCTGGCTGCTCAGCGTCTGACCCCGTGTATCTAAAAGTGGCGAACCCGATCTCATCAGGAATCACATCTCACCTCCGCCGCTCCGTTCCCCTCTCCCCCTGCACTGGTTTACGATTTAGCAGCTCTCCCCGCCGACTGGGCTTGGAGTGCCGGGCGAGGCTGCGACGCGGAGCACCTGGTTTTGAGCTGGAGCATACTGTGGTAGCAGTAAGCCACGCGGCCAGTGGATGGAGCAGAGATTTTTCCTGAGCGTGTGGAGAGGCCAGTTGGTGTGCTTGGAGCCTGGCCCTGGCTTGCGTTTCTGGTGTTCTGCTCCAGTAATGTCCTGGGCCAAACCAGGTGTCTCCTGGAAGCTGGCCCTTGGTCGTTATTTATCCTACCACACGGTGGGTGCAGGTAGAGTTCAGGGTATGGCTACCAGTAGCTAGGCCTGGGCCTGGCCGTGCAAATTGCAGTCACGGCTTCAGCCTACAGAGCACAGCTTGCACACATGACGGCTGAGGCCGGAACCAGAGAATCTCTGCAGGGAAAAGCACCAGCCTCGATGGCTCAGCTAAAGCTATAGCGCCTCACAGCATCGGGGTGGGTGGGGGGCAGGATGGGTCACACACACTGGACAGCGGGTTAGGTGGACTGGGTTGCCTCCCAGGTTCCTATGCTGGGTGGGGGCACATTGGGCTCTCTGCGGCAGAGATTCCACTACAAGAAGGATGTGGAAAAATTGGAAAGAGTCCAGCAGAGGGCAACAAAAATGATTAGGGGGCTGGAACACATGACTTATGAGGAGAGGCTGAGGGAACTGGGGTTGTTTAGTCTGCAGAAGAGAAGAATGAGGGGGGATTTGATAGCTGCTTTCAATTACCTGAAGGGGGTTCCAAGAGGATGGCGCTAGGCTGTTCTCAGTGGTGGCAGATGACAGAACAAGGAGCAATGGTCTCAAGTTGCAGTGGGGGAGGTTTAGGTTGGAGATTAGGAAAAACTTTTTCCCTAGGAGGGTGATGAAGCACTGGAATGGGTTCCCTAGGGAGGTGGTGGAATCTCCATCCTTCGTGGGTTTTAAGGCTTGGCTTGACAAAGCCCTGGCTGGAATGATTTAGTTGGGGATTGGTCTTGCTTTGAGCAGGTTGTGGGACTAGATACCTCCTGAGGTCCCTTCCAACCTTGAGATTCTGTGGTTCTATGATTCAGTTCTGCCAGCAAATCTGGGTGCTCTCAGCCTGCGATCATGTAGTGGGATACGGCAGATCCACCAGTGACTGCCTGGGCACCAGTCTTAGCTACCACGATGTCCCTGCTTTCCACGTTGGGCCAGTCTGACACACAGACCGGCCAGTCCTGAAGCAAACAAACCCTCAAAGGGCCAAAGCCATCCCAGGGGTAACTCCAGTGACTTCAGCAGATTTACTGCCTGGGCGCTCTGGGCACAGGACATCAGTGGTGATGGGGAGGCGGCAGTCACGGCATGGGAGATGCGTGGGCTGTGTGGGTCCGGATGAAGCGAGTGAGGCTCAGGCACTGGGTGGGGGAGGATAGGGGGGAAGAGCTGGGTGTTGCTGTTATAACTATGCGTAGCAGGGCAGAAGGGCTGGTGGAGGTACAGGTGTGGGTGTACGAGGGATGAGGCTATTGGGGGTTCAGAGTGGGGGGATTCTCTGGGAATGTATCTGTGCAGTGAGAGGTTGTGTGGGTTGTGCCCACCGCCAGCCAGGTGTGTCAGGTGGGGGCATGAGCCGGGCTCTTCGCTTCCCTTCCCTGGAACCCAACCCCGGGTCTCTTCTCCTGCCCTTGCCCCAGCACATTTGCTATCACAGGGCCCATGTCTTACAAGCAAACAATATGACTCAAAGGGTAGTTACCACTGGCAATTATAGACGTTCATTACGCAAATGCAGGAGGCAAATTAATTAACGGCTGGATGAAACCTCCTCCACGCCCTCCGTCGGCCCTGCCGCCCCTTCGCCTGCCCCAGCCCCTTATCTCAGGCAGAAATAAACTGCCTTGTGCTCCAGTCTTGTTAGGAAGGGATTTTATAGGCCGTTATCTGATGAGCTCTGTGGCTCAGGAGATCCGCTCTTCGTGTCTCCAGCCTCTGCTTCCTCCAGCCACTGGCGTGGAAGGCAGGGCTCCAGCGTGCAGCTCAGATAAGGAGATGCCTTCTTTTTTATTCTGTCTATCTCTTCCTCCCCTGGCTGGCTCAGCAGTCTGAGCATCAGCGTGGAGCTAGGTAGCCGCCCTGCAAACACAGATTCAAATCCCCTCCCTGCCCCCCGGGGCTCGTCAGCCTTTCGTCTGTCCAGGATAGATAAACTGAGCTCTGTGCAGTTTGCTGCGCGTGGGGCTTTTAAATGCAGCCGCCTCCTCGGCTCTGCGTGGGCATCCCAGCAGAATAGAGCCCCTGGGCCAAATGTCCTTCCTTGTTGGATGTTGTGCTTCGTCCCAGAGGAGGCTGCATTTCTCTGGTGTCACACGGGGATGCAGAGAGTAGATTCCTGGATTCCAAGGCCAGAGGGGACCATTGCGTTTGTCTCGTCTGACTTCCAGTTTAACATGGGCCAGAGAAATTCCCCAGAAAATAAAGTGCTCTGGGATCAATGATGCAGACACATGCAACTATTAAAGCCTCCCATCCCCCCAGCAGCGACTGTGGTTCTGCTTCTGGCAGCTGGAGGGGCTCTTTCTACTCCACCGGTGGTGCCTCATCCCCTTATCTCTGTGCAGGGAAACACTCGCCTTTGCCTTAGTTCCCGGTGCTCAGCTTGTCCCCTCCGTGCTTCCAAAACAGCTTCCTCTTCCCAGGCTATTTATCTCACTATGGGACTGATTACTAGTTAGCAGCCTGCTGGCTGGACTCCTCTGCCGACCTGCAAACAAACGCAGTCACAAGTGACAGGAGAGTCCCAGTGAGTCTGTGCCCCACAATGCAAACCACCAGCCAGTGGGTCGAGATTGACAGTCTGCTCAGTCGAGGCTCAGAACTGGACTGGGATGGGGGGACGTCGGGGGGAGCAGAAGGGCCGTGATGCAGGGCTGGGGGGGCAGGACTGGAATAACTGCAGAGCCAGACCGAGGTGTGGGGGCCTGGAAAAGTCGGAGGAGCAGTGAGGATGTAAGGGGTCGGTGTGCATGGCTGAGGATGTGATTGGCAGTCAGAGCTCATGGGAGCGCGTGTGCACACTCGAGGAAGGCATGTGCGGGGCCATGTGTGCGGGGCTGGGTGCTGTGGGAGCCTGCGTGCCTGTGTGAGTAGGTGTGTGCATGTTTGGGGGTGTGATTGTGTGTATTAGTGTGCGCAGGTGTGTTCACAGGAGCGGACAGGTCGGGGCCGATGTTCTCAGCCCCACGGCACAGGCTGTAGGACGGAGACGGGCTGATTACTCCCGGCAGGGACGGTTTGGAACGTTTCCCTGTTAGCCAGGCCTTGCCTTATGCCCCTATGCAGCAGGTGGGAGCCCGGCCCCCGCGGCCCTGCCCACAAACGCTGCTAGAAATTAACAACCCCGTCGGCTGAGCTGTGTGTCGCTTGCAGATTTACAATGGCGCCACTGGCTAGCTCCTGGAGACCACTAGGGCCTGTCCTGACTCCCAGGGAGGTGGAACTATGCATGGAAGGCAGATAACCAGGATGTCCCATGTGAACTAGCCCCCCAGCTCCGGCCTTTCTATCTGAGGTCCCGCCCCCACCCCGCTCCTCCCACCCTCCCTCTCCCTCTCCTAGCTGGGTCCTCTGCAGTCTGCAGCCAAGCACCCCTTGCAGCCAGATCCCTTCATGCCCAGCCTCACAGCAGAAAGCAGAGAATCATGCTGCCTTCCTCCATTGACTTGGAGGCCGTTTGAAGCACTAGGAACCTCCCCCCCTCCCCTGCCAACCCAACCCTGGTTTGCCAAGACAATTGCCGGCCACGTGCCTCTATTGCCGTCTTCTGCTGGGCGAGCGCCGAGCGCCGGCCGCCGCCCACCCCTGTCGGAGATCGCTCCTCTCCCTCCCGTCCCGTCGATCTTCCTTAATAAGAGGAAGCCTTCAAAAGGGGCCTTTAATAGGCTGAAGAAAACAGCGTCGGATGATTTATTATCGTTAACATGGAAGCGGTTGCAGAAGCGCGGGCTTCAAACGGATTAAATAACATCGGAACAAGCACCAGCCGACAAGACGCGGCTGGAATTGTATTTAATCTCGCCCAGCCAGTCTGAATTATTATTAACTTAAAGGGGGATCCCCCAGGACTTTTTCTCTCCATAGTAATGAAAAGCCTCCCAGAAAACGGAGGCAGGGTTTGGCAGCTGGGGACGGTTCGTGGCCGCACGGTGGGTTGGGCTGGGTTGGTTCTGCTGTGGCAGTTTGCCTGAGCCAGCAGGTGACGTAAGGCAGAATCTGGCCCAGTGGGTCCCAAACTTTAATAGCCTGTGAACCCCTTTCACTAACACATCAAGTCTCACGAACCCCCTCCTAAAAATGAATATTGCCAGGGGTTTTCTCCTTTACTACATATAAATTATAAAAGCAGTGATCTTGGAAATAGAAAATTTGTTTTTATGACATGCTTATTACACACTACTTAGTATTAATTACTATTTATCATTACAGTATTTGTATTACATTATGAAAACGGCGACACTCTTCCAAGATCTCACTTTCGTCGCTTGTATCCGTTGGGATAAGCCTGGTCTAAGACAAGGCTCCTATGTTTCATCAAGGAGTATCAGATGGGAAACAGCAGAAAGGGCTTTAAGAAGCCAACTCAAAGAGTTCCTCCTCCACAAGCATTCAGGTCTTGAGTGGTCCAGACAAACTGTGCACATTACAACAAAGCTTAAATTTGTCCTTCATAATAATTTTAAAAACAAGACTAGCTGCCTATTTCATTTTAAAACCAGCAAAAATATTCACCTCTCTTTTCACTTCTTATAAGGAGGCTTGAAGTTTAAATCTCCTCAGTGTGATAGAGATGCTTGCTTTGATCCACTTAGCTCTTGAAAGTCCAGGGGCTGCTGGCCCGGTGCTGCCCAGGGTCCCTAGGGACAGCTCTGTTTGCCATTAGGGAATTTTTTCCTGAGAACCTCCTGTAATATTTGGGATTCACGAAAGTATTGAGACAGAAGCACAAAAAACCATGAGAACCAAAGAATTCCTAATAACCTTCCTGACATGAAAAAAGCCTATGATGTGTTATGGAGAGAGAGACTGCTTCATAAAGTGGCTTCCACGGTTTTTACAGGAAAAAAATATACAGATAGTTAAGGGACTACTTAAGCAAAAGAACTAAAGTCCAAACAGGGAATGGACTTTATATTTTCCAATATACATTCAATTTTAAATGGAACCTCACAGGGGAGTGTAATTAGCCCAAGCCCTGTAATTAGCCCAACCACTGATCTAGCCCCTTTAGAGGAAGTGGGCTTATGTGCTTTGCCCAGAGACGAGGAAAGAGGTGCTGGTCGGTTACAGAGCCTGTGGCCGAAGGGAGACCAGGGACTCAGGAGTGGAAGGAAAACAGCAGGAATCCAGCTGGCTGGGGTTGAGGAGAAGACACTGAACGGGGAGAGGGTTGGGCTGGGATGAAACTTCTCCCCCTGGAGAAGCAGAGGGCCTGGGGTCTTTTAACGCACCACCAGGCACCCGAGGAAAGCTCGGGAACCTGGAGAGCGAGCGTCCCTCTCTACCCAGGGCTGGGATGTGCTGGGAAAGTCCACAACTACCCAGTCTGCCACGACTCTAGCAGGCAGGTAGTGTGGACCAGTGGGAAGAGCTTTGGACTGGGAACCAGGAGAACTGATTTTTGTTCCCATCTCTGCTGTGTGACTTTGGACACGTCGCTTCCCTTCATTACAATGACTCAGGAAAACATTCAACAGCAACTACTAACGTCCGACATTTTAAAATCAGCGAGTCCGGATGACTTGCACCCAAGAGTGTTGAAAGAACTGGCTAAAGAGGTCTCCAGACTGTTAACTGCTGATTTTTAATCACAGAATCATAGAAATACAGGGCTGGAAGGGACCTCGAGAGGTCATCTAGTTCAACCCTTTGCATTGAGGCAGGACCAGCCCTGACAGGTGTTTGTCCAACCTGGTCTTAAAAACCATCCATGATGGAGTGGAGGTTCTACAGCTCCCGGGAACGTATTTAACTCTCCGGAGAGTCAGAAATCGCTTGTGGAACACTGGGGAAATTCCAGAGGAAAGCGAATGCACTGCTAATAGTTTAAAAGGGCAAACAACATTGATCCCAGGAAAGATAATGGAGCGACTGATACCTGACTCGATTAATAAAGAATGAAAGGAGGGTAGTGTAATTAATGCCAATCAATACGGGTTTATGGAAAACAGAGCCTGTCAAGCTCCCTTGATATCAGTTTTTGGTGTGACTACAAGTTTGCTTGACAAAGGGCATAGTGTGGTATACTGAGCCACGTGGGAGGCATATGGCACCGCATGACATTTTGATTAAGAAACTAGAAGGATGCCAAATCAAAACGGCACACGGTAAATGGCTGACAAACTGGCTAACGGACAGATCCCACAAAGTAATTATAAACGGGAAATGCTCATGGAACAGGCGTGTTCTAGTGGCATTCCGCGGGGATTGCGTCTTGGCCCTTTGCTGTTTAATATTTGTATCAATGACTTGGAAGAAAACGAAAGCGTCACCGCTCAAGTCTGCAGATGACACAAAGATTGAGGGAGCGGTGAATAACAAAGAGAACAGGTCACTGATACAGAGTGATTTGGATCACTTGCTAAACTGGGTGCAAGGAAACAATACGCATTTCAATATGGCTAAATATAAGATCATACATCTAGGAACAAAGAATGCGGGCCATGCGTACAGGACGGGGGACGCTATCCCAGGAAGCAGTGACTCAGAAAAAGATTTGGGGGGGGTCTTGGTGGATAATGCGCTCCCAGTGTGACGCTGGGGATAAAGAACTAATATGATCCTTGGATGCATAAACGGAGGAATCTCAAGTAGGAGTTGAGAGGTTATTTCCCCTGTGTGGAGGGAGGTGTTGGTGCAACCAGTGTTTGAACACTCTGTCCAGTTCTGGTGTCCACACTTCAGCAAGGATGTTGCAGATTTGGAGAGGGTTCCGAGGAGAGCCACGAGAATGATTAAAGGAATAGAAACCTGCCTTCTAGAGAGAGACTGGAGGAACTCAATCCATTTAGCTTAACGTTGAAAAGATTAAGGGGTGACTTGATCACAGTCTATAAGTACCTACGTGGGGAAGAAAAATTCAATAAGAAAAGCCTCTTTAATCTAGCAGACAACAGGATCCAGTGGCTGGAAGTTGAAGCTAGACAAATTAAGAATAGAAATAAGGTGCAAATTTTTACGTGAGGGTCATTAACCATTGGAACAACCTACCAAGGGCAAGAATTCTCTGTAGCAAATCAGAGCCCTCCCCACCTAGTGTCCCATCATCGCAATAGCTAAGGTGCCTTAGCACTCTTGTTCCTTTTATGTTCCCCTTGACTTCTATAGGAGCGGGATTACCTACTAGACTTACTGATAATACCACTTCCACAGGTGCTTTCACTCCGGGCCTCTCAAAGTACGTGCCAGCCCCATGTCATAGGGAGGGATCGGCAGGTGCGTCTACACTGCAGTGAGACACCCGTGGCTGGCCCAGGCCAGTTGGCTCAGTTTGCAGAGCTGTTCTGTTGCAGCATAACTGTTCTCGCTCTGGCAGCCTGAGATCTGGGACCCTTCCCAGGGGCCTAGGCTGCAGCCTGCATCCAGATATCTACACCCAGCCGTGGGCTTTTAATTGCAGTGCAGACATACGCTTAGAGGCCCAAGGAGAAGGGAAGTGACTTGTCCTAAATCACAGGACAGCCACGATTAGAACCCCGGTCTCCCACCCACTAGGCCACATTGCCTGTGCATTAGAACATCCAGCTGCTGTAGGTCCAAGGGGTGTGTGTGCCCATTTTTCTCAGCTAGTTCAACAACAGCGGGGGAAGCTTTTCTGGCCTGTAGAGGAAACTCATCCCTCTGCAGATGGCCAGCACACAGGCTTAGGCACCTGAGTCAGCTTAAGTGGGATTCAAGCTGGGGTGAGCTGGCCCTGGCAGCTGGATCTTCTCCTGGGGGTGACTTTCATTCGGCAGGAGGCGGCGGGAGCAAGCTGAAAAGGCAGCCAGAGACCACCAGGGTGGAGAACTTAATTCTGTTGATGACACAAAAAAGAAAAAGCAGCAATTGGCCATTAAAATTCATGAAACCCGTTAACAGAAAACGTAAAGTAATGCGGAGCGCCTTCCGGCTGATGACAAAGCTGGGGAATTAGGTATTCATTACAGCTCAGAACATTTGCAAACTTTGTGCTTAAATCGTCACGATCAGTCCCATACTCCATCTGGGTGACTTGGTAATGAAGGGCTCCTGGTTAACTCCCGCCGTGCCGGAGAACAGGGCAAGGGACAGGAAGGAGGGGGTCGGCCAGGACTTGTGGTCACTCTGCAGTGGCTCTGATGGGGACCGGAGGAGCCTGGCAGTTGGATCCAGGAGGCTCTGTTCTGTGGGTGCTAAGAAGAGCAGCACCAGCTCTCCCTGGTGTCAAGGGCAAGTTAGCAGTGAGCATCAGCGGGAGTTGGTTTGCGCCTAATACCAACTGGCCACACAGGCATCCCTGTTGCTCGACGGGCCCCTGGGGTCGCTGCCAGGCATTCCAGAGGGGTAGGAGGGTATGTGCCTGGGGTCATCTGCAGGAAGGAAGCTTGTGTCAGTGCATTATTATGCATTATTTGTATTGCAGTAGCGCCTAGGAACTCGTCATGGAGCAGGGCCCGGTTGTGCTAGGTGCTGTACAGACAGAGAACAGACAGTCCCAGCCCCATGGGGCCTCCGATCTATCTGTACTAGGGTGGAGCCACCTCTCAGCTCCCAGGAAAGAGGAGGCGCAAGTTACTTCTGCTCTGTCTCTGCCTGCACCAGGGGGAATTCGGGCACTAGAGAGAGAATCATAGAATCTCAGGGCTGGAAGGGACCTCAGGAGGTATCTAGTCCAACCCCCTGCTCAAAGCAGGACCAACCCCAACTAAACCATCCCAGCCAGGGCTTTGTCAAACCTGACCTTAAAAACCTCTAAGGAAGGAAGGAGATTCCACCATCTCCCTAGGGAACCCATTCCAGTGCTTCACCACCCTCCTAGGGAAAAAGTTTTTCCTAACATCCAACCTAGACCTCCCCCACTGCAACTTGAGACCATTGCTCCTTGTTCTGTCACTAGTGCAGCCCCTAAACTCTGACCTCTCTTGCCCTCCCGCCAGGGGCCATGTACCCCTGCAAAGGTCTGCAGTGGCTAGGGTGACCAGATGTCCTGATTTTATGGGGACAGTCCTGATTTTGGGGTCTTTTCCTTATATAGGCTCCTCTTACTCTCCCACCCCCATCCCAATTTTTCCCACTGGCTGTCTGGTCACCCTAGCAGTGGAGCAGGCCATGCATGACGTCTCTTCCTTCCCCTGCACGGAGGAAGAAACGGGATCCAGGAAGAGGCACCCTTTGGGAAGGCGGGAGAGGGAGGTAGGTCAGGAGCGCCACCAACTTTTTTGGCACCTTAGGCGGCGGAAAGTCCCGCCCCCAAAATGCCACCCCCAACAGAAGCGGTGGAAGGTCCCGCCCCCGAAATACCGCCTGACAGAGGCGGCAGAAGGTCCCGCCCCCGAAATACCGACGACGACCGGGGCGGCTGAAGATCCGGCTGCCGCAGTCGCCGCCTCCCAAATATTAGTGTCCATGGCCACCGCCTAGGTCGCCTAATGGGTTGCGCTGGCCCTGGGGTAGGTGCCTCACCTACGCTCCCTGTGCCCTGTGTGAAAACAACTGCTAGGTCCTCCAGGCCCTGGGCTCCTTTCCATGCAGCTTGGGGCCAAAGTTGATTGCACTGGGCACCTGCCAGCTGCTGGTGCCTTAGCAGCCAGCAGCTGGCAGGTGCCTTGGCACAGCTCTGTCCTTGTCTGGCAGCTAGAGGGAGGGGACTGGTGCGAGATCGGGATTTGAAGGCTAGTGGGGCTGCTGGCACAGTAGCAGAGAGACAGACGCCCTGTGCTTCAGCACGGAGCTGGAAGCAGCTTCATGGGAAGGGGAGGGAACCAGATCCAGCAGGGACTACACAGGGTGGGGATCAGAGGCCGGGGGCTGCCTTCTGGGAGGTGACCATGGGCAAGTTGTTTGGACCGTGAGCATTGTGGGGCAGGGACTCTGTGCAGCCCCTGGCACGATGGGGCCTGGAGGTCAGGTTAGGTGCTATTAATAATGACTGCCAGGGCCGAGGACGTTCTCTGTAGACTCATGGGATTTTTGTTGCTCTCTGCTCCCATCCAAGCAGATGAATGGCGCCCCGGACACACAGACTCTAGAAATCGGCTGCCTCGGGCCTGTCCCACGCGCTTAGCGTTCTGCCCCTGCTGGGTGCGGAGCCAGCACTGGGACCTTTGATCCATGCGGAGCGAAGCATTTTTCTTCCCTTTTTCATATTTATTTTTTAAGTTAAAAATCCACATTTCCTCCCCCCCCCCCGCTGCCTCGGAACAAGTTTCACAAATCTCACAAGCTGTGGAGTGTTTCCTTCGCTGTAGTTAGCAGCATTTCTGCAGGCAAATGATGGTCTGAAGTGGAAGTGGCATTTCCTTAATTAAAACAATTTGTTAGGGTGGGGTGAGAGGGAAGATAAAACGCTTCCCTCCAGGAACGGCTGTTACAGCTGAAAACCCCGACAGGAGCAACTTCTGTTTTAAACAGCGCTGATTCCATCCCCAACAACAGAAGCAGTGAGCTTCCCCCCAGCAGTGCCCTGGCCGTGACGGCGCACGCTGCAGTGAGCTTCCCCCAGCAGTGCCCTAACTCACCCAGGATGCCCTGTGAGCGCCCTGGACAATCCCAGCTGCAACTCCCAGCAGCCTGAGCTCTCTCGGGCCAGTGCCCCTGCCAATGACAAATCAGAGACGCGGCGCTGGTGATGTGCTCCCTGGTGGGCTGCTCTGCCGGCGCGCTGCTCGTCCGACATTCCTTCTGTTCCGCCATCCCTCTCCCCCCTAACTGCAGCTAAACAGGACTCGCCGTGGTCTCTGGAGGGCCCCGGCCTAGCACAGCTGCATAGTGAGCGTGGCGGGCCTTTCATGTCCCACTTGGGACCCTTTAGCTCTGCTGAAGGCAGAGGATGTTCCCTCAGAAGTGTGGCTCCCCCCCTCACGTTTCCCCCTTCCCTCTGCAGCTCCCACAGGCGGGTACTTGTCTGGCGCCTGCCATCCGGGAGAAGATGAAGGCGCCACTGAGGACGGGGAGAGGGAGGAGGGGAGTGCTCTCCATTGCGGTAGTCCCCTGGTGCCAGGCTTCAAGGGCATGCAGGCTCCTTAGTTCTTCTGCCCCCCTCCCCACCAGTCTGGGGGACCCGATTCTGTGAAACAGGGCGGTGCAGCCCCGGGCAGGGTGGGTTGGGTTAATGTGTGAGCGTGTGCAGGTGTGAGTGCACGTATGAGTGTGTGCCCGTGCAAGTGAGGCCATGCGTGCATGAGTGGGGTGTGTGTGCAAATGGGTGTGTGGGAGTGTGTCTAGGTATGTGGGAGGGGAAAGGCGGGGGTCTCTCCCTCGGGCTGGGAGTGAACAGCCTCGCTGAGCGAGCAGTCTCCTCTCTGCGGTGCCATGGGCCGCAGCTTTTCCCTCACACCTGGTGAAACACGAGGGCGCCATGGACTCTGGTGGAGTTAAACCTGCATCACACCGGGGCTGAACTCGGCCTTGCACCTCGCTAGGCAGGTCTCAGGCTGCTACCGAGCCAGTGAGGTCCCCGGGGAATGGGCCAGCTTGGCCTTTGATCCAGTGCGGGGAGGTTTGGGGAGCCAGAGGGACAGCTCAGCACCTTGCCTGGCTGTAGCAGGGTGCTGGTGCAAAAGCGCCTAATTAGCCCCTGCCCAGCCAGCTCCAATCAGGGGAAACAGATTGGGGCTGATGGAAGAGGCCTGAGGATTGGCAACACCTACTGGCCTGACAAACCAAGCGCTATAAAGGCTGGGAGGGGGCCAGAAGGTGGGGGCAGCCAGGGAGAGGTCAGGCGGGGAGGGAGGGAACTGGTGGTCTCCTATCTGAAGGCTGCCTCTGCCCGTACAGGAGGTGACTGACCCTACAAGGCTTGTCTGTAGATACACGGGTGGTGGGAAAACCTTCTCGAAATAACGACACGGGTGGTTCCCAGCCCTGAAGCCTCTCTGAGCTTTCTTGGGAGCAGCATGTGGGCCCCGGGAAGAGGGGCAGGACTTGAACTCTGTTACACGGACACAAGTGGGGGGGGGGCTCTCCAGAGCTTGGGGGGTGGAAATTGGCTCTCAAGCACCCTCCCATCCAGTCATTGTCCTTCACAGGGCTCCTAGCCCTGCGCCGCCCCTCATGATGCCCCCACCCCACTCAGGTGAGCCAGGAAAGCCAGCGTCTTCTATTCAATGTCCGGCTTCAAAGCGTCCTCTGAAATGTCTCATTAGGACATGACGCTGCAGCTCAGGTCAGCCGGGGTCAGTCTGCCCTGCCTTTGACCAAGAGCTTGGGATCTGGGATCTTGGGATCAGGGAAAGCAGCAGCCCCCAGGAATCTTCTGCTGGGATTGGGGTCATCACTGGCTCCTGTTAGAAGCCGGATCCTGTTCCCGTTGGCATCCCCCACCCCATCGCTTCCAATAAAGGGCAGCGCCCCGGCCTGTCAAATGCCAGCAAATTCTTATGCTCCCAAAAGGCAGGAAATCTCAGGCCGTGCAGACCATATCCCATGGGTGTGCAGCACCCAGGGCCGTCCTTACCCATAGGCAAAGTAGGCAGCTGCGTAGGGCACCAGGAAACTTGGGGCACCAAATTTCCTGGTGCCCTGCTCAGCTGCATGCTGCTCCAGCTCTTCTCCAGAGGTCCCCCACCCCCACCCCTGCTCTGCCCTAACACCGTCTCTTCCCACCCCTGCCCTGCCCCAGCCCCACTCCCACCCCCACTCCCCTGAAGGTTGCAGCCAGGCCCGACCCTGCATTCACTGCATGGTAAGTGGAGTGACCCAGCCCCAGCCTGCTTCGCTCCCCTGGCTCCCAGGCTTGGGGGGAGGGGGTAACCACCCCCCAGCACTTGCCAGTGGCATGGCTGGGAGCCAGGGGAGCGGAGCAGGCTGGGGCCGGGTCACTCCACTTCCCGCAGGAAGTGACCAGCCCCCTCCTGTCCCCCGCAGAGGCCTGGAACCAGCCCACCCCACTCTCCCCCATGGAGGCCTGGGGTGCCACACAGCCCCCCCGTGGAGGGGCTGCGTAGGGCACCAAAATAGCTAGGGATGGCCCTGGCAGCACCCCCATATCCCCAGCTAAGCATGGGTGTGCAGTGCCCCCATATCCCATGCATGGGCAGTGACCCCGTATCCCATGGCCAGTCAGTGCCCTGTTGTCTCCTGGCTAAGCAGCACCCCACACCCTCTGGCTGGGGCAGTGCCCCCACTGATGGGCAGGACCTGTATGGCCGCACTTCCCTCCCACAAAGCCACCGCCCTCTTCCCCGCCAGGAGCAGCAGCGGCAGGCTAAGCCCAGCGAGAGGAAGCTCAAGGGGGAAACACACCTGATGCAATCCCCTGGCCTAATGGCTTGAGACAGGGCAGGACCCTGACCACCCTCCACCTCCCTCGTGTAGCCAGTGAGGCCACTCCAAGGAGCTGGGCTCTTGCTACCGGGGAGCAGAGAAGCCCCGGACTGGTCACTCCAGTGTAAATATCCATGTGTTACTTAGCGACTAATTGCAGGGAGGTTGATGACCAGAACCTGGGGAGGGGAGGTTCCCCGCCTAATCAGAAAGACATTAATTACACCCATCTTGAGCTGCTGCTTCTCCAATCCCATTGTCCAGCTTGGAGAAGGTTCCTGGCCCCCCTCCCTCCCCGCTTCCGCCTGCTCATCCCGATCCAGCCCGATCGCCCTTCATGCCACCTTCATTCTTGTATCGAAAAGAGGCAACCAAACCCCATCCACCTACCCCTTCCCCAACACCCGCCAGAGCCGCCTGCCTTGCCAGCCCCAGCTCCGGAATGCGGCCCTGAGAGGTGGGAAGGGGCTGGATTTCCAGCAAGAACCGGGCGGGTGGCATAAAACCCGAGCCAAGGCTCTTCCTCTGTTTACAGCCCCAGCCCTTCCCAGCCCGGGAACCAGAGCTGTGGAGCCTGTTAGGTTAGATTGGGCCAAAAAGGAGACTAGCACAGGATCCTAGCCGAGGAGGAGGGTGGGGAGAGGGCCTGAAAAGGAAATGCCGTCTGAGAGCCACCCTGCCTCTTGCTAACTGAGGCTTTACTGGAGAGATGGGGCTGGTGCAAAAAGCCACATCCCAACAGCCCCCACAGCTCTGCGGTGGTTGAGATCTAGGGCTGCCCCCCTCTGGCGTTGCCCATGTTGTTTAGCCGGTAGCCTCCCCAGGGCGGGGAATGTGTCTCCCCTTCGTCTCCCAGCGGACAGGAGTCAGGAAAACTGGGGTCTGTTTCTGGCTCTGAAACTGACTCGCTTGTGTGACCTTGGGCAAGTCACTCAGGGCAACACCTTGGAGCCAAAAGTGAGGCCAAGTCCGTCTTTAGGCATGTAAATAAGACTGGCCTTAATCTCAGAGGCCGCACGGATCCCATTGGCCTCCACGGAGTCACTCTGACTTGACACCATTGTAACTGAGAGCAGAATTTAGCCTAAGGCTGGGCAAACTATGGCACATCCGGCCCTTGATCTCCCGCCGGGGAGTGGGATCAGGTGTTTGCCCTGCTCCACACATGCCATGGCTCCGCACAGCTCCTGAAAGTAGCGGCATGTCCCCTTCTTCAGCTCCTATGTATAGGGGCAGCCAGGGGGCTCTGCACACTGTCCCCGCCCCAAGCGCAGCCCCTGCAGTTCCCATTGGCCAAGAGCCGTGGCCAATGGGAGCTGCAGAGATGGTGCCTGTAGATGGGGCAGCGCACAGAGCTGGAGAGGGGGGGACATGCCACTGCTTCTGGGAGCTGCTTGAGGTAAGCATTGTCTGGAGCCTGCACCTCTGACCCCATCCTGTGCCCCAACCCCTTGCCCCAGTCCTGGTCCCCCTCCTGACCTCCAAATCCCTTGGTTCCAGCCTGGAGCACCCTCCTGCACCCCTCAACCCTCATCCTAGCCCCACCCCAGAGCCTGCATCTCCAGCTGGAGCTCTCACTCCCTCCAACCCCAACTCCCTGCCCCAGCCCAGAGCTCCCACCTGCACCCTGAACACCTCCTTTCTGGCCCCACCCCAGAGCCTGCACCCCCAGCCGGAGCCCTCACCCCCTCCCACACCCCAACCCCCCAGTTTCGTAAGCATTAATGGCCCACCATACAATTTCCATACCCAGATATGGCCCTTAGGCCAAAGTTTGCACACCCCTGATTTAGCCCCTGGAATTGATATTGGTCCATTGAGCAGTAATCGATGGCCAGGAGAAAGGTGGCGTTTCCCAGTGGCTACCCCACCGCTCCCATTCTGTGGATGGCGCTGGAGAAATGGGCAGGTCTCAGAGTCCCCGTCTTTCCCTCCCACCCCCAGAGGGAAGGGTTGGCAAATGCTGCATTTTTAACAGCAGCCGCTAGACATGCAAAACCTACTGCCCTTCTGTGTCTGGGTACTGGGCAGTGCCCAGGGAACCGAGTGCCTAATGGCAGGTGTCGCGAACGGAAGAGTGAGCATGTGTGAGTGTGTATCCATGCAAGCGTGCATGCCGTGTTTGCGTACCAGGCATGTGTGCATGCAATGAGCCTGTGTAATCATGCGCGCACACAGGCATACGTAGCGGGGAGCCATTTAAAGATGCTTTCCTGCTGTGCTTAGTAACTTTACAGCCCTACAGAGACGTTCTCCAGACCAGCTTTTCACATTCCTCACCGGTCATTTCTCATCTCCTTTTAAATGGGGCCTTTTAGTTAATCCAAGAACTGCCAATACTAATTGATTTTCTTTCAGTCCCTGGAGGACTCAGGTTCCAGATGTTCACAGCTGGATGGGCTATCTGTAAGAACTGTCTCTGTTACCAGAGACCCCAGAAGGAGGCTGAGTGCTAGGCACAGGATTAACCTTTGGCTGAACTAGAACCAACCAGGCCGTATTACCTGGTTAGTTACCGGCTCTGCGAACAGAGGCTCATTCCATAAGGCCCGTTTTCCAGCTGCCTCCTTTCAAAATGAAGCAGGAGGCAATTATGAACTGATTGGCCGTCAATCCAACCAGACGGGGCGTCAGCGCAAACTCTCCCAGCAGAGACGTTGATGAACCTGGCCAGAGACCAATCTACGTAAGCGGAGGGCGGGGGGGAATCTGGAGAAAGTTCTTATCTTGGAGTGGTATCTTAGAAATTGGACGTGGGGAGGAAAGTCTGATGGAAAAGAGCAATCGCCGCCTTAGCTGTGTCTCTGAGTTGATTTTGAAAGCCTTGAGATTTCATGTGGTTATGGGCTGAAATGAAACACACGCCCACAGCTGATCAGGAAAGCTTTGTCAAACACAGAGCACTTCGACAAGGGGGGCGGGTGGAACACCCTGGCTGGCTCGATGAAAATCACTGGAATTCAACTGCCAAATAAATCGGAGCGGGAATGGAAAGCAGGGGTAATTATGGGGCGTTATCGAGTAGGGTGGCAAAGTGGCACAGGGTAACAGTGGCTGACTGCTGGATCCGGGGGCCAGGGGAGGACTGGCTGTGTTTATTATTTCTCTAAAGTTACAGCCACGGCCAAATATTTAGATTATAATAGGAAAAATTCCCACCGAGGTGAGAATGAAAAAGAGGAGCAGAAATGGGAGGCATCCGCAAAATCACAGTCAGGTGTGTTAGAAATGGGCTCAGTGACACAGACAGGTGGGGGGGGTCACTAGTCTGCCCTGGCCCAGTGCAGAACTCCCACCATGTTATCATCACTTGAGATCATCACTGTGCCAGGCGCTGTACAATAATAGTCTGCAGCCCTTCATCATTCGATCACAAAGCACTTTACGAAAGAGGTCAGCGCCGTTATCTCCATTTTGTGGATAAGGGAAACTGAGGCACAAAGAGGCAGAAGATCCACATGCATAAAGGGACTTTGGTGTCTAAACCCCAGCTTAGGCCTAAGCCCGTGTGCGGATCGAGGCTGAAATGACTGACCCCAGGTCACGCACGTGGCAGAATCAGGAACACAGCGTAAGTCTCCTGAGTCCCAGGCTGCTGCTCAATCCACTAGGCCACACAGCCTCCCAAGTGCACAGCCAGAGGCACCTTCTGCCCCCAATTGCTCACACTCTAAAGAGGCTGGCCAGACAGAGGAAGCATTACTGTTGCCATTTTACAGATGGGAAACTGAGGCACGGAAGGCTGGCAGTGACGTTACTTACGGGCTCAGAATTCACCAGCTTCAGCTGGTTGCAGGGGCACTGAGCACTCTAGCAACTTGTCCGAGCACCAACAGCCACAACGGGCACCAACAGCTGCCACGCACAGCACAAATGTGGCCCTAGAGCCGGAAGGGTTAACATAAAGAAACCCAGTTAGTGGGTTCAACCCCCCTTCCCCAACTTCCCCTATGCCCCTGCCAGTGGCCCAGAATAAAAGAACGTCTCTTCCCACAATCCCACCGGGTGCCCACTTTCCGGGCGGCTGCTGCTCAGGGCCATTCAGGTGGCCCGGAGCATTCACTGCTGCGGTTGCTGACACTGCAAACATCAAACAGCCCCAGCCGCTCCGCCCCTCAGGGAGGAACAGCCACTCTGCGCCCCGGAGAAGAGGCTGATTATTGGGGTCAGTGGAGGGGGCGTTGCTAGGTTGGGGCCAGGAGGTTCCAGGCGGTTTCTCTGGCTTCAGTCGCCCAACAAAGGCTGCGTTTCTTGTGCTCCCACTCCCTGCCGGCTTGCTTTCCTACAGAGTGGCTGGATCTTAAAGGGGGCCCCTGAATATTGTATGCACCTTGTTAAAGTGCCCATCAGCCGGGGGAGCTGAACAGAAGAGGCAGCATGTCCTAGTGGTTCACACAGTAGCCTGGGACACCATTGTGGGTTCTATTCCTGGGTATGCTGTGAGGCACCCAGGGCAAGTCATGTCCCCTGGCTGTGCCTCAGTTTCCCCATCTGTAAACTGGGGTAAGTGCTACTGAGGTGCTTGGTAAAGCACTATGAGAGTCGTAGGCGAAAAGTGCTTATGAAGGAGGGTCATTTCCAGCCATGGCTGGGGAGTGGCATCTCCTCAGCAGGCTCCCTTTGGCTCGAGAAAGTGCTAAGAGCAGCTAGGGGATCAGTCTCATGGTCACAGCCAAGGAGTTGCCCCAGAACAGGTCTCCACGGAATTGCCCTGTAGCGGGGCAATCACTCCGCTCCTGCCCTGAGGGGGTTAAAGCAGCCCTGGAGAGATACTGTGCTGATTGGGAGAAGCAGCCACAGGTGAGGCCACACCCCAATCAGGCCCCAGCTGACCCTATGAAAGGACCGCAAGCCAGACACTCAGAGAGAGACTCTTTCTAGCTTCATCAGAGAGAAGGCTGGTGCGGTGCGGTGCGGTGCGGTGCGTGGAGCAAGGCTGGGGGAAGGCTGGGGAGCTCTAGCCTGGAAAACCTGCAGGCCAAGTTAAAGGCCTATAAAAGGTACTGGGGCTGCAGAGGGGTAGCCCAGAGATAGGCAGAGGCAGTAGGTCCTGATCCCCTGGCTGATGATGAGCCTGCCCCAGGGGGTGGAGGCTAGATAGTGACTGGCAGTAGCCACTGAGGCAAGGTGGGTCTAGAGGGTTGGGGGTTATTGCTGGGGGTAGAACCCTGATCTAGAAGGGCACTGGAGTCTAGGGGGAGACATGGGGGCCAGCGGACACAGGCCTGCAGAGGGTGCTCTGTGCTGGAAGAGCTAATTCCCTGGATGACCAGCAGGAGGTGCCACAGTGGTGAGTTGCCCCCTCACCACATGCCCCCATCAGAGGTGGGACACACACTAGAGCTGGGGCTTTGCTGCCTCTAGTCTCCTCTCTGGCTGCCATCACTTCCCTGAGGAGAATCAAAGCAGCTAGTTCCTCTCCAAGAAGACCCCGCCTGGAGCTCTGTTTAGGCTCCGACTGCAGGCCCCTGTCTCCATTTCAATGGAACTCCCTTGTCCTTATTAACGTCCCCTGATTACAGACTCATAGAATCATCTAGTCTAGAATCCTGCCCACTGCAGGCCACAGAACCTCACCCACCCACTCCTGTAACAGACTCCTAACCTCTGGCTGAGTTAGTGATGTCCTCAAATCATGATTTAAAGACTTCAAGTTATAGACACTCCACCATTGACTTTAAACCTGCAAGTGACCCATGTCCCATGCTGCAGAAGAAGGAGAAAACCCCCCAGGGTCTGCCAATCTGACCTAAGGGAAAATTCCTTGCTGACCCCAGATATGGCATTGACTTAGCCCCTGAGCATGTGAGCAAGACCCACCAGCCAGACCCCTGGGAAAGAATTCTCTGCAATAACTCAGAGCCCTCCCCAGCTAGTGTCCCATCGCCGGCCATTGGAGATATTGGCTGCTGGCCATCGCAGATCAGCTATGTGCCACCATAGGCTGCCCTGCCATCCCCTCCCCTCCCCTCCAACAACATATCAGGCTCAGTCTCAAAGCCAGTTTGTGTTTTTTGCCCCTATGCTCCCCTTGAGAGGCTGCTCCAGAACTTCATTCCTCTGATGGTTAGAAACCTTGGCCTTATTGTGTGACTGTTATGCCCAGCCTGAGTGGACGGCGCCTGGGCCGTGTGGAAGGGAAGCAGGTGGCTGGGGAGCTCTGGGCTCAGGATTTGATCAGAGCCTGTGGCCGTGCCCCAGAGGTGGATGTAGCTCCCATGGGCCTCGGGCCAGATCATCCCAGGGAGGAGTGGGTTTATCCCTAATATCAGCCTCTCCCCAGGGGATGGAACCAGGCCTAAGCATGCCCCTGGCTAAACACCCAGCACGCACCCCCAGGGAGTTAAAGAGGCGTCTCCATTCTTCCTCAGCAGTAGCAGGGCTTTTATCCTCTCTCGGCTCCTGCCACTAGGAGGCGGGATGATGGCACACACTAGAGCCAGTGCATTGCCGGCGCAGCCTCAAAGGAGGGCCCCATGGCAAAGTGCCAGTCTAGTAGAACAGGCTGAGGGTGCAGGGCAGAGGACCCTGGCTGTTAGAAGGATGAGGGAGGGTAATTTGCCCTCGGATCTCCATGCACCCAGCTGTCAATATCATCAACCCCCGTCGGTGGGGCAGGGGGATGGTGGGTGTGAGGAGGGCACGGTACGGCGGTGTGGGGGGCAGGGGTATGTGGGCATGAGGGGGCAGGGTATGGACGGTGGTGAAGAGACAGGGGTGTCACAATCCTGAGATGCAGAGAGAAGGTGCCTGAGTTTGCTGCCTGGTGAGGGCTCATGCCCAGGGCCAGCTCTACTGTTTTTGCCACCCCAAGCAGTGTGCTGAATTGCTGCTGCGGGGGGTGGGCCGCAGTCCGTGTGCCATTAGGGCGGCACACGTGTTTCCTCGGCGGCGGCAGTAATTCGCCGGCAGCTTCTGTCTTCAGCTGGAATAGAGAAGCGGCACCACCGCAGACAGCTGAACATAGAAGCTGCCGCCGAATTGCCGCCACTGTGGAAACACACGTGCTGCCCTAATGGCACACGGACTGCCCCCTCCCCCTCCTCTGCAGCGGCAATTCGGCGCGCTGCTTGGGGGCAAAACTACACGGATTGCTGCCCCCAAGCACCTGCTTGGGATGCTGGTGCTTGGAGCCGGCCCTGCTCACCCCAGGGAGGGGAACCAGACTCCTGTCCCCATTAGGCTACATGTGGCCTGCTGGTGCTTTAGGGGGGCTGGAGTGGGGGGTGAGAAGCCCCCAGCTGCTGCCTTAGTTCCAGCCACAGGCTGCATCTTCTCTCCTCTCTCTCGCTCGCTCAGATTATTATAGAGCCTGAACCTCTCTTGTCTGTCTTCAGGGCAATTTCCAGTTAGAATATGAATCTGCTGCTCAATACAGAGATTCGCAGCAATCCGGGGAGAAGAGGGAGAATGCGGGGGCGGAAGCAGGGCAAGCAGCGGAGGGAGAATGATGGCAGAAAAGGGGGCAGAGACAGAAAAGCGAGGAGAAGACAAAGCACGGGAGATATCGATGCTGGTTTGGGGCTGAAGCTGTCTGTGGGCTCTTTTGTGTGTCACCCAGCAGGTCAATATGGCGCGGGTCCGATGGTTAATTAGTAATGATTGTCACTGTTGGTATTTGAGTCCCTGCCCGCACAACGATGCCTTAGACTAGGGTGAACAGACAGCAAGTGTGAAAAATCAGGATGGGGGCAGGGTGAAAGGAGCCAATATAAGAGACCCGAAAATCGGAACATCTGATCACCCTGCCTTATACAGACCAACACCCGCACCATGCACACTCAGACACAAACACATGCAGAGCTCACACCTGCACTCTCATATCTAATCAGTTACACAAATCAATGCACACATACCACACACCACTGAACTCACCCACATAACCACACTTACACAAGTCAATGCATGTGTACCTCCCACACACGCAGCATACAGCTGAACTCACACACAAGTGAATGCACAGGTACCACACGCACACACAGCTGAACTCACACACAGAACCACACATAAGTCAATCCACATGTTCCTCACACACACAGAATACAGCTGAACTCACACAATCACACTTACATCAGTCAGTGCACGGGTTCACCCCCCCCCCACAGAACATACAGCCAACTCTCTCACAACACAAATCAACATGCATTTTCCACACCTGCATGCAAAGAAATGCATGCATACCACACACAAGCATGCCCTTCCCATGCTCTCCGACCCTGACAGAAGCACATACACAATACACAAAGAGACACATCACTGCGCATACACATGCAAACCACACTAACACAAAGCCTGCCCTTACAGAAGCCACCCACGCAGCTCACACTCAAAACACACACACATTCTCTTTCCTTCCTTCCCCCATCCCCCTGCGCACACAATCCCTGAAGCCAACCAGAAAACAATCGCCAAAGTGATGTACACGCCTCCACCCATGAGCACAGGGCTTGACTTTCCTCAGTGAAACTTTAATCTTTGGTGCTGGGTAGCCTGTTTATTTATAGGCTTCGCTCACTGTGTGTGACAGAAGGCAGGTCCTAAGTAAATATATCTCAGTAGGCCCTTCCAGTGATGCTATCTTCACAGGATTTACAGCTTCAAAGAGTTCTGCCTCAAAGCTCCCAAATATCTTTTCATCATTTCAGCCTAGATCTAATTATCCATCCATAGATATGAGACACTTTGTCTATTCTTGCTGCTGCTGACCAAAAAAAAAAAAAGAAGCACGCTTTATTTTTTTTTCATTTGGAGCTGTTTGTTTGCATTCAGTTTCTAGTTTCAGTCTATAACTTTTCTGGGAATGCTTTCAGCTCTGAGGATGTGTAGTCATTCGGGATGGTCAATTAAGAAATACTCATGCATAGCTGCACTAGTGCAAAGGGATTGCACCAGTGTTACACACTTAGAAGTACTGGTGAATAGATGCACAAGTGCAAAAGGATCACACTGGTGTCAAACGCTCAAGGAAGCAGGGAAGTACTGGTGAACAGGTGCAGCAGTGAAAAGGGATCACAATGGTGTTACACACACAGAAGTACTGGTGAATAAGTACAGTAGTGAAAAGTGATCACACCAGTATTACACACATGGGGAAGTACTGGTGAATAGGTGCACCAGCAAGAAGTCATCATGGAACAAAGGTGTTCTGCAATCAAGGAAGTACTGGTGAACAAATGCACTAGTGGAAAGGCATTGCTGCTGAACACCAATGGTGGGTAGGGATAGTGGTGCCTGGGAGGACAGGGAGGCTGGTGATTAGGGGAACAGTACATGGGAGGGCAAGGAGCCTGGTGGTCTGGGGCAGTAGTGGTTGGATAAGCACTGTTGGCAGGCTGACTTCGAGGCGAGCCGGGTTTGCTGGGAAGGAAAATGTCTTGTCCCTTATTGTTCTGCCCTACGGGAGACAGCTAGTAATTAAGCTGAAGGTACAGCACACAGTGTTCTCGCCGTCAGAAGGAGCATGCAGGGTGCTTTTAACTGCACCGAGTTATTAATTAAGTGTAAGGTATATTTCCCATTTCATCTTGTGTGTAATTATATTGCAGGTAGAGCAAATGCTTTGCTTGTTAACATTTGCCTGGGAGGCTGCTGGTCGTGCAGGCTGCCCCTCTGCTCTGAGACGGGCCTGGGATGTTACACTGCCCTGCACGCTTGCAGATCACAGCAGGCAAGCCGGGCTGGCGCGGAACGTAAAGGGGTACTGCAAGGCCCAGTATTTGCCAGCAGCACGGGATCAATTAAAGCGGCTTGCAGCACTGGGGTTTCTGCTGTTTACGCTGCCAGTTCTGGTCTTTGGGATATTAGGGGCCTGATTTAGAGTGTGTGTGTGTGTGTGTGTATTTTGTGTCATGATTGCATCTCTCATTTGCATGTGCGGTGCCAGGGATCGTGCATGGAAATGGCGAGCAGGGGTTGAACGGCTAACTGCTGCCGTGGCAAATGGCTCGTTCTGCTCATTTGCACGCACGATTTACCGCTCTCTGCACACGTACGATGCTTGCGCTTTGCCTGTGGGATTCCCTGTCTCGGCACGCAGCAGGGGTCTGGCTCCTGGGTGCAGAGGCCGGACCATAGGGTTGATGGGCCGGCCCCCTTTGCGACGTGCTTGGAGGTCTAGGGGTGAGAAGTGCAATAGAAGAGTGAGGTGTTATTGTAAAGGAGAGAGAAGGCGGCTCATGGATGCTGAGAGCCAGATTTCCTCTTGAGCTGGCAGCAGGAAAGGGGAGGTAGATCCCTACGCTGCTGCTTACCCTTCCTGCCTTTGTCTGTCTGATCTACACTGTCTGTAGGGTCTTCGTAACAGGGACCATCTCCCAATATATGTATGGACAGTGCCTAGCGCAATGGGGCTCCGACAGTCGCTAGGGCCTCTGGGGGTTACTGTCCTGCAGTTACCATAGTGATGACCAAGGAACAAATATGTCCTTCCCTAATGATATAAACCAGGGATTCCTGAGAGTCTTCCAGGCAGGAGTCGTTCTGAGCCGTGCAGACACAACCCATGTTGAAAAGAAAGGGGGTGCCGGGGTGAATCCTAACTGGTCAGTGTACATGATTGCACCCTGAATTTGCAGGTGCAGTGCTGGGGATCATGCATAGAAACGGTGAGGGTTTGATTCACAGGAAAAGACTCAATCTCTCCAATCCGTCTTCAGCTTGATGAATGCAGAGCGCAAGCCCCAGGCTGCAGCTAGCAATGCCCCTTTGCTGAGCGAGGCCTTTCTCGGTAATTATTCAGTCTGGATTTACGAGGAATTGCAGCTCCCACTAAGAGTATCCACAGACTACTCAGTTATATTTATTATTGGCCTGAGATCTAAGGAGACTAAAATTATAGCAACAGAGGTGGCGACAGCATTTGACTTGGTGCACGGGTCCCTTGGCTTGTGATTTCTCTCTCTGAAGAGCAGCCAATATTCCCAGGAACTATATTAGCTGGGGAGAGGATTATTCATTATTATTAATTAGTCTTATTAAGACTTTGCTGACCTGGGGCCTTGGAATCTGGCTGGGACGCCAGGGCTAACATCCCTGCTCTTGAGAAGTGCTCCGGAGCCTCGAATAATTGTGAAGGACCACGGCCAGGCGTCCCCCAAAGGGTTAGCTGCCTTCTCACAGGCAGCCCTCCCCTGCAACAGGGTCACCCTGCTCATGTGTCTCCTCCAGCTCATCATGTCAATCCTTTTGGTTTCCCAGGTTGCTCTGTCTCACCTCTTCCAGCCAAGAAACCTCCCCGTTTGATGGTGATGTTATGCAGACCGCACCATAGCGGGGTCCTCTCTCTGATCCTGGAAGGGTCAGAGAGCCATTTGCCACCGGGCTCCGCAAACACACTTTCCAGATGCCAACTGTCCTTTCGGTGATCCAGCCGGTAAGTTTTAAATGGACTTGTTCTAATTAGAGGCCGGCGAAGTGGATCAGGAGTGAAGGGAAAAGTAAAAACTAAATTAAAGCGAGGGAGATTTTATCTTCCAAAGCTCAGGCAGACTGCTAGGGAGTGAAATATCTGAGACGCTGCTTGTCTTCTGAGCAGATTTGGAGACGATAGGTGACGGATGCTGCAGAAGAATCTCCAAAGACCAGTTTCAAAGAGACGCGCCAGATCTGAGTGTCTGAGGGGGAGATAGGCAAAGGGGGGCTGGGCGCCCAGCAGCTCTGTGTGCCTCTGACACACGCAACAACGTAAGAGGAAGGCTGGTTCTGTGGGTCAGGCGCAGGCTGCAGGAGAGCTTGGTTCAGTCCCAGCCCTGCCACAGACTCCTGGTATAACCTTAGTCACATCATGTTGCCACCCTGTACTCCATCTCCTCACCTGTACTATGGGAATAACCCCACATCCTAGCGGCCTCCCTCTGGCCTGTTTAGATGATAAGCTCTTTTGGGGAGGGACCCTCGCACGACGGGATCGGCTCTGCTGTCAGTCATTTCCCTGACACGCTGCTGTCACACAAATGAACAAAGTGCTCCACTGACATCAACCGGAGTTTTGCCCTTGACTTTGGTGGAGACAGGATTTTACCCCTAGGGTCTGACTTGTGGGCTGCCCTGGGCTTTCCTGTACCTTCTGCCTCCGCTCCTTTGCAGGAGCACCGAGCTTCAGAGCCCTACTGGCTTCTTAAACAGCAGCGAGGCCTCGACAGACCCAGATTGTAGAACATCATGTTCCGAGCCCCGACCCGCGGACTCCACCCTAAAGCTGTGTGCTTCCAAACAGCACCTCTGTTCAATGCGCCGGCCTTTGGAATGGAAATACTGTGCCTATGCACAGCCGCGTTCAGATCTGCCCATGGAACTAAATTTACTTTCCCCGGCTCGTCCCGGGTTTGTGAGCTCAGCAATATATGAAATTGATCGTTCAAGTGGGAGTGAATTTTGGTAGATCTGCGTGTTAGGTTTTTTAAATTTGATCCGTTCGGCTCAGTTTGGTCTATTCATCTGTCCGATTCTCTTCTGACTTGCACATCCCCCAGTTGCCTCCTGCCATTAATTATTAATTAAAAGACTGAAAATCTAGTGAAAGGGGGAAGAATGGGGTGGAGTGAAGGACAGAAGAAAAGTGGGCTGATACTAGGGGGGAGAGCGAGAGATGATCCAGAGGAAGGAGGGAGAAAACAAAGGAGGGACAAGAATGGGGTAGGAGGGAAGGAAAGTGGCAGAGAGAAGGAGGAAATGTTAGGAATGGGAGGGACAAGCTAGGGATAGAGGCAGCCTGGTCTAGTCACAATCCCTGGGCTGCCACAGATTTTCAGATGTGGGACTGTGATGTTCGTGCATTCCGGTGCTTCCTGGTCTCGTATGTGGCCGCGTGATGGAGCAGGGGTAGGCGGTGACCCCAGAGGGCTTTATGCACTGTCCATCCAGTGATGATTCCACGTTGTGGGCTAGTGGGAGAGAGGAGATGACCTAGTCAATGTTCTGATGCTTCCATAATAACATTGGTTATAAGACTCCCCTGTGATTGGGCCATATTTCTCTAAGGAAATATATATTAGCCAATGATTGGCCCAGGCCGTGAAGTTCAGATCAGGAGCCAAAGTCTCCCAAATGAGACCAGACCTGGGAATCTGGGTCCATCATAGCCTGGGAATAGCACTAAGGCTGGGATCCAGCTAAGCACATGCTTAAGTTTAAGCACTTGACCAGTCTCCTGTGGCTAAATCTAAGTACCCAGGTGGATGTGCTTTGCTGGATGGGAGCCTCAGTAACCGATCGGTGCCGTGGGACGTAGCTAGAGGGGCTCCAGGGATGGTCTGGAAGGATCACACTGCCCATGGACAAGCAGTTGCGACAAGCAAACCTGGATCCTGATGCGGGGGATAAAGATATTTACTCAGTCACCGGCCTGGCACCGCCAACCTCCTGGGAAGCCCAGGGGAGAGGAGGCAGTTGCCAGCGTTCTTTGACAGGGCTGAGAGTGGCAGCTGCACCTTTGAAGACCAACATGGGTTTCGGGGGCTTGGTCCCACACCCAGCGGCCAGCAGAAAGGCGGCAGTGGGTTTTGAGTCCAGCTACAAGCCTCTGAGCTCCTTGGAGAGAAGCCAGAGTCTGGGTTGTCAGACCTGTCTCCCCAGCCCCCTTGATCTTCTGAGATGTTTCTGAGAGTTTCAGATCTGTCCCCGGGGAGGAGCTGGTGTCTTTTCTCCCCTCGTTCCCATCCATCTCCCCAGCGTCAGTGGAAGTCATTTCAATCGCTCCCTCTCGTGATCAAACACGGGGCGTCGTTCTTTTCTAATTAACCGTCACCCAGGGAAGGGATCACCTTGACAGGCTCTGTGCGAAGAAATTCACCAGGGGCTGCCGCTCTCTGCATCACCAGCCCTGGGGGCTCCCCGCTGGGAAGTATAATGCCCTGTCATTAAACTGGCAACCCCCTCGTGAGAGAGAGACACCAGCCCCACTCTGAATGAAGATGCTGTTTTGATGTGTATCTTCATAGCTAGTAAATATTTATCCGTCTCTCTAGCTGCTGGGGCCTGCGCCGACCGCCCAGCACTTCCCAACGCTGCTTGAACTCCATGAGAGACGAGTGCTCAGCGCAGGACGTTTGCCATGGGGCAGCTTGGGATGCCAAGATCCCATCATGCCCTGGGGTTTCTATGCATTCCTGTGGCAGGGCGGAGGGAGCCCACCAGGGCAGAAATGCTGCTGTCTCTACCCTTCTCCCGTGCACCCAAAAGCCTTGTCTACACTAGGGTTAGCTTGGGGCTGCCACAGCTGTTATAGGCTGGGATTTGCAAAGGGGCCCAAGAGAGTTAGGCACTCAACTCTTGAACTCTGTTGAGTCCCTATGGAAATCCCAGCCAAGGGGCTGAGTGCTCTCTCTGCAGCCTTCTTGCCTCTGCTACCATCAGGGAGATTCCTCTCTGGTTGCCATTGCTTTCTACCGGCAGCTGGCACACCAGGTTTGTTGCCAGCTGGGACCAGTCAGAACCAACTGGAATTCTCACCATGGAGGGGCATGGCAGTGAGGCCTGCCCTGCGCAGGGCTAGGTGAGATGGTGCCCGGCTGAGCAAGCATTTACACGGTGTCCCTAGTGTAGACAGAGCTAAGGAGGGTTGGAGAGAGCCTTGCTGGTCTGGCTTCTCCAGGCAGGGGTGTGATTAGGCCATGGGGAGTGACTTGCCTGGGAGCTAGGAGTCCAGACTCCCAGTGGCCTCCTGGCCAACTCTTCCACCCACATTTACAGGAAGTGGCAACCAGAGAAGCCTCTTCCAGCTAGTCTGATTGCTTCAGCATGCAGCTCCCCCCACCCCTATCCCCAGGTGCTCCCCCCACTCTCAGGGAGAGCACGACAGCTGGGCCAAACAAGGATTCCATTAGCATCTAATTGCTCGATTATGGGCATTCCACACTGCCTCCTTTGAGCGAACGCTGCATCTGGAAAGAAGAGTGTGCAGAGATGCGCACTTGGCTTGGGAAGCGATCAAAGCCGTGGCCTGGGAATCCATCCGCAGGCATGCAGGGCAGGACTTTGGGAGTATGGCCGGTGCTGTGTCCGTGACCAGGCGGTGGTGGTGTGGCCAAGAAAGCTCTTCTGTAACTCCCTCTAGCAACTCAGTGCCTTGATGGAAGTCAGCAGTGACCTGATGAATGACCACACACCTTCTCCTGGTCTGGTTTCACACAGTCATTTGACCCAGCAGGACATCTATCAGAGGGTTCTTCTTGAACTGGTAGCAGCTCAACCTTGGGGAACTCTGGCTTAGCTCCTGCAGCTGGTGGGATGTGAGAAGATAGTTCTCCTGGTCAAGTAAACCAGCCATCGGGAGCAGGCGCTGGCTGCAGGAGACCTGGGTTCGAATCCTAGCTCCGATGCCCTGTGTGACCTCCAGCGAGTCACAACTGGGATTGTTTAGTCTGCAGAAGAGAAGAATGAGGGGGGATTTAACAGCTGCTTTCAACTACCTGAAAGGGGGGTTCCAAAGAGGATGGATCTAGACTGTTCTCAGTGGTACCAGATGACAGAACAAGGAGCAATGGTCTCAAGTTGCAGTGGGGGAGGTCTAGGTTGGATATTAGGAAAAACTTTTTCCCTAGGAGGGTGGTGAAGCACTTGAATCGGTTCCCTAGGGAGGTGGTGGAATCTCCTTCCTGAGAGGTTTTTAAGGTCAGGCTTGACAAAGCCCTGGCTGGGATGATTTAGTTGGGGATTGGTCCTGCTTTGAGCATGGGGTTGGACTAGATGACCTCCTGAGGTCCCTTCCAATCCTGCGATTCTATGATTTAATTGACTCTCCGGCTCAGAAAAGAGTAGGGATAATGCTCCCCAACATGAGTGCATGCACCTTGCGCATGAGGTCCTGGGCTGCTACAGAGATGGGAGCCAGATGCAGAGATCCTTGGACGGCTGGTGGGAAAATGTGCCTTCACAGTTGGGATCTCCTGGAAGAGCTAGAATTGAGAGGTCCCACTCAATGAGCTTCCAGCATCGACAGGGTTAACAGAGGATGTTTGGGGCAGGAAACATGATTTGCCAGCAGCAATGGTGGGTTATGCAGTTTAGCCACAGGAAGCAAATTCCCTTTGGTCCATTCAATTCCCAGCCTTGTCCATCGACTTCAGCTGAGCTGCTGCTGATGTGTTAAAAGAGGTTGAAAGGAATCAATCCCTCTGCAATCTTCGCTGGAAACACTCGGCGCTCGCAGCCAGGCAGCAAAGCGTGGTGGGCGCTGGCTGAATGCGAATGAGGCTCAGCTCCCACATTCATGGTGCCAATGGGCAGCTGGCACGGTAAGTTGCTGGCAAAATCTGCTTTAAGGTCACACGCAGCCTTGCATACCTGTGTCCCATTTGTACCGGATGAGAGGCAAACAGCCAGGGGGAAATTACCATCTGCGTCTGGAAATCGCCTCCCTATCCCAGGAACGCTTGGCATCTCCTCTTCACAACGGATAGGAACTGGGGATACCAGCCAGGACCAGGCCCAAGCTCTATGTGGCCCAGTATCCTGTCTCCAGCAGTTGCCAGCACCGTCAATTTCCGGGGGAGATGCAGGGACTCCTGCCAGAGGCAGCTATGGGGTAGCCTGTCCCCTGGGTAAGCTTGCCCTGACCCCCCATTGTCCAGGCTGGCACAGGAGGGCTAAAATCCTTTCTCCAGCTCTTGTTTGGTCTTTGGTCTTTACTCTTCTAGCCCTGGAGGCTCCCAAGCACCAGAAATGTCCAACCCTTTTCTGAGGCCTGCGAAGCTCCTGTGGCTGGATCTCCCCGAGGGCTGAGAGGAGACCCGGCTCCCTGGTGGGTAGCGTCTCTGACTGTTTGTTTGTTTTCCCCAGGAGTTCTGGGTGTTCTGTACGTACACTGGGCTCCAAAGCCTCCTACAGGCACATCCAGAAACAGGTCAAGGAAAAGCCCCAGCTGCCTTGAAACCATCCTCACTGCCTTATTTCTCTCTCTCTCTCCCCGCTCCAGGAGGGTAATTGAGGCTGAAGGTGACAGTGCCATGCAGGGAGAGCTCCCTCTCCGCCCAGCCTCCTTAGCGGGGAATGGGCACCTGGCACTCCCCACTTCCAGCTGACACCCATTGCCACCAGTGACGTGTGCCAGGCTCTGAGCACAGGGCTGGTGGATAGTGACTCCTGGGTTCTAACCCCAGCTCTGGTGACGCCCTCCCAGCCAGTCCCTTCACCTCCCTGGGTTCCCTTGTCCCCGGTGCATGATCTGAGGGGGCCGAAATAGGGCCCTGCCAGTAGCGGCACCTTTTAAAAGAAATAGCCTGGGCAGGACCATGTGTCCATTCAGCTGACACCCCTCTGGCTGATAAGAATTCCTGCTGTGGCTAGCCCTGTTCCCAGGGGCGGCTCCAGGCACCAGCACACCAAGCACGTGCCTGGGGCAGCAAGCCACAGGCGGCGCTCTGCTGGTTGCAGTGAGGGCGGCAAGCAGGTTGCCTTTGATGGCATGCCTGCGGAGGGTCCCCTGCGCCTGTGACTTCGGCAGACCTCCTGCGGGTGTGAGGCCGAATCCACAGGACCGGGGACCTCCCGCAGGCAAGCCGCCGAAGGCAGCCTGCCTACCATGCTTGTTGCGGCAAAATACCTAGAGCTGCCCCTGCCTGTTCCCCCTGGCTGCATGGACTCTCTCTAGTGAGGGAGGGGCTCCCTACACCCCCATTTCTCCCCCACCCTCCCACTAGCACATCTGCCCACAACCAGCCATAGGTGAGCTGTATCTGTAACAGGCCCCGGGGGCCGGGCCTAGCTTAGAACCTTCCAAGATTCATAAGGTTCTAGATTCTAAGGACCTTGGAAGGGATATTTAGCCTTCTAGGTCTCCTCCTGAATCCATCCTCTCCTCCCAGCTGCTTTCCAAGCCCCAAACAAAGGGCTTTTCTGTAACCCCAACTTGCCTAGGTGGCTGGAGGAGCCTCCCCTGGCAGGAAGCAGCCAGCAGTTTTCTGCAGCCTCCTTCCTGGGTGCTGCAAAGCCCTGTTGTATTGTCATGTAGATTTTCCTCGCAGCCTCTGCAAATCCTCCATGCACTGATGTCTGTGTCTCCCATGGCAGCCTTCAGCGAGGCGGGCTGGCAGGGACCGAAAAGCTCAGCTTGTGCCTTTTTAGTTTTTGCTCTTCAAGATTTCTCCCCCCCCCGCCCCCCACAGACACACACACACACTTATTTCTTCCCTTAAAAATAGAACGTCTGCTTTTGCTGGAGAATTTGTAGGAGGTCTCAGGGAAGTCGGTGGTGAGCGCTCTCACCTGAAATGAATGTGGGTGGGGAGGTTTTTGGAGCAGTAGCAAAACCTTCTTCTCTTGTTATTAGCCAGTGGAGCTGCAAAACCATAACAGAGCTTTATCCGTCCTCTGCCCATTGCTTCAGCTTCCTCGCTCCTTGCAATGCTGATGTTTACCTACGTTGACTCATATAGTGACAGAACCAGCGGAGAGCGGGACCCCGCTGTGCCAGGTGCTGTACATGCTCATAGGGAGCAAAAGCCCAAAGAGTTTACAGTCTAAACAGAAGCGTTATCCCTGCTTTACAAGCAAGGTCCAGAGACCTGAAATGAGATCAGAGCCGCCCAGGGTGTCTGCTGCAGGCAGGGGAAGTCGGCCCACTGCCAGGAAACTGTCTTTCCTCTCCGCCGAGCGTTCCAGTATAGAGGAGATTTGACTTTGTTTCTACTGTACTAAAGATGCAGGAGAGAAACCATTGACTGCCCCAGGCTGTCTTTATCCAGCAGGAAACAAAAGCCATTCAGGGCAGGGGTCACCTTTAATAATGATGAGGTGCAGGGCTAGAGAGATGCCCCAGTTGCACTGGAGAACACGAGATTCTCTAATTTCACTGGAGGTTCATCAGCAAAGCCAGGAGATGAGTCAAGCAGCTGCGGAGATGGAGAGGGCCCGTGAGACTGTGGCAGACAAGCCACGAGGACCTGCTGGTTTCTCTGACTGCAGCATGACTGGCTTTGCAAAGAGCGAGCTACCCAAGAGACTCTGGATAAATAAGCCAGAATTTCCAATGCACAGGTGGGTGGGAGGGCAGGGGAGACTTTCTGCACAGATATACATGTGTGTCCTGGCTCTGCATTTCCTGAAGGCAGCAAGTCTCACCTGACAAGTGCTGCATCCCTCCGGGTATAAATCCACTGACGGCTGCGGCTTGGCAGCAAAAGATCTACCCTCAGATTCCCTGCACTGCTGGCCGCTATTGCCACAATTGCTAAGACGTGCGAGGGTGCGCGCGTGTTGATGGCACCCAACTGATGTCCCTGGAGAAAATGCACCGGGCGAGAAACCTACTGGTTGGGGGTCAGAAATGCTGGGGGAGGGCTGCATGGCCCAGTGGATAGAGCATCTCGCTAGGGCTCGGGAGACCTGCATCCTGCTCCTGGCTCTGCCAGTGACCTACTGCATGAGGCTGGGCAAGTTACCTTGCCTGTGTTTAGACCAGAGATCCACAAACTGGGGGGTGTGCCCCCCTATAGGGGCACAGAAGCACCTCAGGGGAGGCAGGTGGGGGTCTGGGCCGGCACCCTGGGGGCAGGGAGGGAGCACCACCTGTCTTCTGCACCCCTAGCTCTGCGTCCCTGGCTCCGGGCCCCGTCCCCAGCCTTGGAGCAGCTCCACCACTGGCCCCACCCCCAGCCTCAGCCCCTGTCCGTGGCTCTGCCCCCAGCCCTGCTCTTGGCTCCAGACCCACTCCCAGCTGCAGCCCCAGCCTCAGCCCCCTTACACCTGTCTGTGGCCCCAGCTCCGGGGGGTGGGGTGTGGCCCTCAGACGTTTGGGGACGGCTGATTTAGACTGTTAGCGGTTTGGCACAGGACTCTCTTGCTCTGCATATGTCCAGAACCTAGCACAATGGCGCCTACGCTAGCTGGGGCCTGTAGGTGCCACTGAATTACTGCTGGAGCTCCCAGCACTCCCCTCCCATTCGGTCTGGTGACGCTGCGGTGCTCTGAGGACTAGGCTTGTACGTTCTCCCCGCAGAGCCGGCACATCACCGGGCTCCTTGCCTACAGCAGCTGAGATGGCCACGTTTCTCCAGCCAGCAGTGCAATGCAGACCAGAGCCATGGGTGTGAGCACGCTCCCAGAGCCTGCGGGCTGAGAAGAGTTTCCCCCCCACCCTGCTCCAAACAGAGCGTTAAACTATCTCCGAGTGGATTTAATCTGCACCCTGCCTTGTGGTGAACTGAAAGCTGGGGCAATCCCAACTGAGCCTCTGCCTTTGTCTTAGCAGGCATCTCCGGGGGTGTATGAAAAGGGGGAGCTGAGGGGAACTCAGCAGAAAAAGAGACGTGATGACATCTGTAAAGATAGCTGCTTATTTCCAGACACAGAGGGCTCCGGGATACTGGGGCCAGTGGGAACTACCAGGGCTGGTCAATGGGAGTTGGGTGCTGGGAGCCTAACTCCTTTAGGTCCCTTTGAAAATCCCGCCCCAATCCTGCAAACACACAAATCCTTAACGTTACTCTTGTGCTTAAGGCTACTCAAGGATCAGACGCCGATGGTGCACCAGGGCCGGATCCCGTCCATTTTTGCATCTCCTGCCTCCTCACTTTGCTTTTATGATACCTAAAATTCTGTGATTGACTGCTTCTGGCTCTCATAACGAGTTACATGCTTTACTGCCAGGCATAAAATGCGCCTCGTGTATCGTATGCCTCGTGACATGCCATCAGACTACACAGAAGCCAACTCTCCCTTTACCGTGTCGCTTCGCTTTGCCCTGTGTTTGTTACAGATAACAAGCCAATACAGGGGATAACATTTCCTGAAAGGGAAGGTTAAAGACAAAACAGTCCATTTAAAACCAGCCTGACACCTGAGCTAAAGGCACCCGAAGGTTAAAAACTGTATAGTCATGGGGGGGGGGAGGAATTGCCCCAGAATTTAGCACTTTAGAGTATTTTTTAACTCTGTGTCTTTCTTTCAGTCTTGATCCGCTTTTTACTGTTTCTTGAGGGCATTTCTTAAAGCCCCAGCTCCCGGAGTCATGGGGTTCTATGCTGGGGTAGGTCTGCACGGCAGTCAGAGGTGTGACTGCACCACATGTAGACAGAATAGGCGCCCCTGCCCGGGGTGCTGGGTCTGTACCTGAGCAGCTGGCCCCCGCCGCTTTGGCGTCACGGCTGCTGTTCCTCTAGCTAGCTCAGTCCAGGCTGGCTCGGGTGTGTCTACACATGCTGACGGAGGTTTCAGTACCAACCCCGGTGGCTTCCTCGGGCTTTAATTCGAATCCTCCGTGTGTGTTACGCACGGTGCCCTGCACAGCCCTGGGTAATTAACCGGCGCCCTCGTTAGCACTAACAGCGCCCTGGGCCCAAACAAGCCAGACCCTTTTAAACACAGTTTTACCCATTGTCTTCACTTGCACCAGCCTCTCCCACCCCATGGTCTTCTGGGAACCGGGCCTAGAGCTCCCAGGCCAGCTCTCTGATGCACTGGCCTGCGGGAGATTTTGAAACCCTTTGGGGAGCCCAGGGGTGCATGGGAGAAGAGACCGAGCTCCCCCAATTCCCTGGGAAACTCACATGCGTACCATAGAGGCAGCGTCTTTTTGAAGTTGTTCCCGAGCCAGGGTGGCTGCTTCCTGCGTGGGCTTTGTTCTCCGTCACCAGGGCCCTTGGGCAGTGGTTTAAACCATCAATGTGGTGATGTCTTACACCCGCTGGGCCCTGGCCACACAGGAATGGTTCTGGGGTTGTTGCAGGAGAGCGGGGAGGCGGGAGGAAGTATCCCAGGGGACCGAGTGCGAATTCTGATTTCATTTGTGTCGTTTAAAACGGGTTCCGATTGATTTACTTTTAATGCCTTTGACTTAGAGCCAAGCATCATTGCAGGCAAGTGCTGTGTGAGCCACTCTGTCCTATGCACCTCTGTCGATGCCCAGCTTCCTGTTTCAGCTTGGGCTCCTCCACAGCTCTGTTGCTGTCCCTGGATCCCTGCATCACGGCTTGTGGTACCCGCTTTGCCCCCACCAATGCGGTTACTTCTGGCCTGCAACCCCTCTCTGCTATTCCAGTCTCCCACCCCACGCCTCTACCGCTGCCCCGCAGTCTCCTTTCCCCACCCCCGGGCCCCTCTTCTGAACAGACTAGACCCACTGCGCCAAATGTGGGGTGGTTTTGTGGGACAGGGCAGCAAAAAATCATGCAGGAAGCCAGGACGTGGGCTGTGGGCCTGCCACAAAGCCACCGCGGGCAGGTTTGAAGGCTGGGCTCCTGGCCTACAGAAAGCAGAAGGAGGCAACAAACGGTAATGATCCACTGCCCCCGAAATCCATTGATTAGTAGTTTTAAAAATAGACTCTTCCTGCCAAGTTCCAGCAAACACACACACCCGCCCGCACCTCCTCCCTCTCTCTGTATTTTAAACCGCTGAGCTATCTCTGAAACCAGGAGATTTATAATGGAGACGCTGCAGGATCTTTAACGAGGGAAAGGCTGTGATATTTATTGCTTAGGTTAAAAAGGGATTCAAAGTGCCCTGGCTTTCAAATTTCTGTATAGTTGTGTCACAACCACCCCTCGCCCCACCTCCAACAAAAAATATTCAAATAAAGTCTCTGAAGGGGGGTTTTCCCCAGACAATCCTGGTTGGTGGAGGGGAGCAGGACAACAGCAGGGGCGCGTCACTGTCGTTGAAATTCAGGATGCATTCGCCTGCAACCCGGGGTGGGGCAGCAAATGCCACCGCGCGTTTGATTGCAGGAGAGAGCGTGAGGCCTTGGCGCCTTTCCCCGGGTTTAGAAAGGGGCTTTTCATGCCTCTTACTTTTGTCGCCCCGTCCCTGGCATCCACGGCTCAGCTCCCCCCTGCCCGCAGCAGGCCAAGGCGGCAGAGGCTGGTGTGGGAAGCGGGTATCACGTCGTTTCAAGTGGGAGCCAAGCTGCTCGCCGCTGAGCCTCAATAGAAGGGCCCTGACCCGGGCGCGGTGCTCAGCCGGCTGGGAAAGGGGCCGGGGGGAGTGGGAAATGGAGCCAAATTCTGGTCTGCTCGAGTGCTGGAGAGGAGCGAATTGTGCTGGCTTCTGGAGGAGGTTTTGGCTCCTGAGCAGAGCAAAAGACTCTCTCTGTGGGGTGGGGCAGTCTTGTCTAAATCACCCTGTGTGTGCACACAAACACACTCACCCTGCATATGCACAAATTCTGCGTACACACACACTCACCCATCTGTACACACCCCACCTGTGTGCGCACACACATCCTGCATATGGGCACACGTGCACACACCCTGTGTGCACACACTCACCCTGCATATGCACACATTCTGTGTACACACACACACCCATTTATACACACCCCACCTGTGTGCACACACACTCATCCTGCATATGGGCATACGTGCACACGCCCTGTGTGCACACACTAACCCTGCGTATGCACACATTCTGTGTACATACATACTCACCCATATTTACACACTCCACCTGTGCGTGCACACACTCATCCTGCATATGTGCATGCATGTGGACACACCCCGTGTGCACACACTCACCCTGCATATGCACACATTCTGCGAACACACACACTCACCCATCTATACGCACCCCACCTGTGCGCACGCACAATCATCCTGCATATGTGCATGCATGTGGACACACCCCATGTGCGCACACGCTCACCCCACATATGCACACGCATGCACAAACACACTCATCCTGTGTGCACACTCATGTTCCCCTGTCGTGAGCGCACACACGTATTCACTCTGCGTGTGCACACGCCCACACCTGTGCCATAATTAGCTGCATCCTGGCCTGAGGGGGCTGGGCCTAACAGGTCAGGTGTTAGCGTGGCAAAGGCTTAAGAGAACATAGGGGCTGGCACTGCCAGGGCAGGAGGAGATGGAGACCAGCGAAGTGGGACTGTGGCTAGAGCCACAGGAGTGGAACTAGCTTATCTCCTGGGCCAGAAGGGCCGGGCTACAGGGAGGCAGGCCTGCGGCTGGCGCTGCAAGACAGGAGCTGAAGGGAGCCCCAGGGGGATGCAAGACCCGAGACAGGAAAGGGCTGGAATGCGCTTTGGCAGCACTAGCATGTATGAGTGTCTGGAGTTTGGAGTTGGATGGCGGGGTCCAGGGAGCAGCCCTGAGACCTGCTACCGTGCAAAAGACGAGTGAGATTCTGGTAAGGCCCGGTTGGTTTGGAAGGACTTTGCTGCTGGGCTAGAGGGCTGCTGGGCAAAGTGACTCTGGCAAAGCTAGCTAGGGGACTGATCAGTTACGGCTGGATTTGGCGACCCTGCTAGGGAACGGGCCACCGAAAGGGGGTGCTAGAATGGGAAGAATCCCTGCAAGGCTGTGCTCTGGCCGGAGGGGTGTGCCGATGGTTAGTCTCTCCCATGGCAGCCCAACGCCTGGCCTGAACTGGAAGGCCCCAGAGATTCAGTGAGACAGCCAGCCTCTGGACTCATGCAGCCCCTGACATCTGTGATCTTTGCCCAGCGTCCATGACGCGCCACTGTATGTGTTCCCCCCGGTGTCATTTCTCTTGTGGCCCTCGCCCCTCGTGTGGCCAGGAACACCAGGGCTAAAAGGCCAATCCAGCTGGTGATGCTTTGCACTCACTTTGCACTGATGTTAGCAGCTGCACAAGGGGCAAAGCAGGATCAGACCGAGTGGTGTGCAGGAAGTGATGGGAGCATTAACGCTGGATACAGACTGGTTCCTCTTCAGGAGCTCAGCCCTTAAAGGCCAAGCCCCCCACCTCCCCTCTCCCCCAGTGCCCCAACCAGAAGATTGGAAATATTCCAAATTTTCAGTGGAAAAAAGGGACACATTTTGCACAACAGATCGTCCCATTTTTCTGCCAGCTCTAATGATGTGTGACTGCGACAGCCAAACCCTGCCCACTGTCGGGGCCCCGTCGTGGTGCTGTCTAAACACACCCATTTGGTGAAGCGAGAGAAAAAAGGGTGTTTTAAAAAGCCAGATGGGTTAGTGGACAGGTTTGAATTCAGCGCTGCTTCAGGACAGGCTAGCAACCCCGTGTGGACAGGTTTTACACCTTTCGAAGTGCGTGAGCTGGTCCTGGTCGAGCCGGGAGCGGGAGCGTCTGTTTGACCGCAGCCAGCTAGCGTGGTTTTAAAGGGGTACCTGTCGAGAGGCGGGTCGGTCCGACCCTTCGAGGCCACGGTTGGCATTCAGGGCTGGCTGACGCTAGCAAGCGGTAGCTCGGTGCCACTCATTAATCTGGGGCGGCGGAGTGCCGCCACGCTCGGCCACTTGTGCCAGGGCATTGCATCCACCCAGCACCCACTGGATTGGCCTGTATGACCTTGGGCAAGTTACTTTCCCTCTAGTCTCCTCCAGCCCCCATGACCCTTTGTCTGACTCTTCCCCTTCAGGAAGGGCCTCTCTCTGGCTGTATGTACCGCACCTAGCGCAGCAGCGGCCCTTATTTCATTTGGGGCCTTGAGATGTCACTGTGACACCCAGGGACCCTCAGGCTCTGAAGGTGCCAGGTTCAGCCCCTAGTAATGGCCAACACGATGCTGCAATAGAGACACGAAGTCAAGGGAGGCTAAATTCACCGTCTCGAAGCCCTGTTCTGTCCGTGCCAGGCTAGGCGCTCTTGCTGTTCGCATGGATGCTGGCTCCAACCTCCCTCCTAGTATCCCCCATCGGGCACCCGCACGGGCACCCTCACGGGCACAGCCAGGAGCAACCTAGAGGCCTTGGGTCATGACTCTTTACAGCATCTCATCCCCTGTCCCCTTCACACACACACTAAAAATGATCTAAAAGATTCATGGGGCAGGAGGAGGCTCCGGTGCGTGACTGATGGCGCAAGGTGTTTAAACAGCTCTTGATCTGATGAGAAATTAATTATTCACTACCCTAGGGGGTTGGTTGTGATTTGGGGAGAGGGGAAGGGGGCTGAGAAATCTTTGGGTGTCACCTGCTCTTCTCCTTGGGGAAAGTCAAAGCAGGGGGGGGCAGGGGGCGTGGCCAAGTCTGCAGAGCTCTGAGGATGGAGCTGGGGAGGAAGAGGGCGAAGGCAGAGGTTGGTAGCTGGAGAAGCGTGGCCATGTTGGAGATGCTGACCTGGCCCCACAGAGGGAAGGGTTTGATCAGCTAGGCATGGTGCAGCAGGGTGCTTGAGGCTAAGGAGGTGGGGGTTGAGTTGGATTGGGGGGCTGGATGCTGGGGAGTCAGATTGAGGGGCTTGTTGCTTAGGAGGATCCCTGGACTGGGGGTTGTGTCACCAGTTAGGTTTGAAGCAGACTCTGCCCAAGCGTGTCTTTCCAGGAGCGCAGGGGTGTCAGATCATGGCCACTGAGAGGCAATGTATTACCTGGCTGGGGGAAGCCGGCCCAGGTCCCCATGCCCAGGACACTCCCCAGGATCATAATCGCACTTAGACGTACGGGCTATCGAAATGCCCCCTCCCCCATGCCAGGCGGTGGGACCGCAGCATTCTCTGCACTTCCAGATGGAGAAACTGAGGCACCAAGGGGGGAAGGGACTTACCCCAAACTCACGCAGCAAATCAGTGCAGAGCTGGGGAGGGGCCCCAGGAACCTTGGCACCCCCTTCCCCTGCTGCACCTGCTGGCACACACTCCCTGGCAGATAAAGGAATCGAACCCAGGAGTCCTGTCTCCCATCTCCCCACATCTGCTCCTATCTGCGCCCCACTTTCCTCCCTGAGCCAAGGACAGAACCCAGGCATCCTGACTCCTACTCCGCCTTGCTCTAACTACTCCCCTTCCCAGGGCCTAAAACAGACCCAAGCCATCCTGGGTACCAAACCCCCATGCTCCATCCACTAGGCTGCACTGTCACCCTGAATGGCATCACACCTGGCACCTCAAGGAAGTTGGAGGCTCTGGCGGGGAGGCATCCGGCTGAGGGGATGTGGGTGGAAAGGGGCCGGTAGGGGGGTAAATCTGGGCCAGGTACCCTTTGTTCCTGTGGGAGCAGGGCTTGGTGCATGCCAGGGCCTGCCACGGCCGTGCCGCAGCCACAGGTTAATTACGCGGGCCATGAAGCCACCAGGCTCCAAAGCAGAACAACGCCGTTCTCAGCCCTGCTCCCTCGGCTGGGGGCAGTCACCACAAGGGACCTGCTTCCGGCTCGGGAGGGATGCGGCGCTAATGGGGCCATGGATGAAGGAGGGTTGGCAGGGCCTAGGATTGGAGAAGAGGGGAGATTTCCTTTTCCCTCTCCCTTTCAGGTGCAAATCATCCCAGCTGTTCTGATTGGAAACCGCTGAGCAGAGCAAGCCAGTCGGCTTCTGGAGAGTGAAATGGGGGGGATCCCCCAGCCAAGCTGGTATTTTCGTTTTCTCATGCCCCAAAGAAGGGGGCCCGGCTCCCTGGTGCGGCCATACCAGCCGGCAGCTTTAATGATCCCTTGCTGAAAAATACCCGGCATCCACAGCGTTCAGGGGGTCGCGGGCGCCTGGGCTGCCTCCAGCCCTGATGGGAGGTGGGAACGTGGGCCGCTAGGATGGGTGCAAATAATAAAAACAAGCCTGTTCGTTGTCACTGGCTGGCTAGTTAGCATCCCCCAGGGACTAATCCCCAACCTCCTGTTGGCGATGCGAACGCTCAAGCCCCACAATGACAGCATTCGTTATTATCAGTTATATTATCGTAGCTCCCCCACTGTGCCAGGCACACAGAGCCAGGTCCTGGCCCAAAGGGCTTGTAAAGGAAATAGACAAAGACTAGGAGGGGAAACTGAGGCACAGAGCAGTGACTGGACTTACCCAAGCCCAGCCAGGAATAGAACCCAGGGCTCCCGAGTCCCAATTTAGAGGTTTATGCTGCCTTGGAACAGGAACACACTAGCAGAAATGGCACTGGGGGCTTTGTCTATGGAAAGCAAATTGAGTGATGTTACTGTACGGAGGAACTTCACAGATATTGCTAGGCTCTGCACCAGGGCCACTTGGAACTCCCTGATAAGACTAGAATTCAGATTCTCTTGCTCCAGAAGTACAGACCATCTGCCATTTGAACTAGTGGAGAATCTCCATCTGCTGCTAGCAGTATAGGTCCTATGACACGCAGGGGGAACAGAGCTGCATCCATCTAGCAGTGGGCAGCTGTGCGCACGTACACACCCCACAGATACGGGGTCCAGTGTGGTCAGAGACAGGCGTGAGGTCGGGCTTATTGCCCCGCAAAGGACTTGCAAGAAGCTCCAGCTGCAGCTATATCAGCCACTAAAGCCAAGGAAACTTTCCCAACTCATGACAGAGAATGGCCCTCGGGAGAGCCCACCACAGGGCAAGCTGGTACCCCAGGGCTTGGGGATGGGCCACAGAGCTGCTGGCTGGGGCTGTCCTGGGCTACCGGGGGCAGGCAGGTCTCTGGCCAGTCCCTGATGGGCAGATGCCTCTATCCCAGCACAGGTGCCAAGATCTGAATGGGCACCAGAGGCTAACCTCCCCTTCTCCTCCGGCTGGATGTGTGGGGAGCAGGCGCTGGCTGTTCTGCGGGTTGGCAGGGGTCCTTGACCTCTAGGGCTCCCAGCCTGGCACCCCATTGCATGGAAAAAGAGCGAAATGCCCCCCCATCTGAGAAAGGGGCCCCCACCCCACCTGTGTCGGCTCAGCCGGTGAGGGGCCTGTGCTCTAGGCTGCTCTCCCATGTGAAACTACAGAGGGCTGGACACTTTGCCCAGCTTAGTAACCGGGCTGTGCTGGGGGAAGGGGCTTCCCCAGGGGAGTTAGGTGCCTAAATACTTTTGAAGATCTAAGCCACCGTCCTGCCCATCAGCAGCGGGGGGCTTAGCCCTGCCTGGCCTTTGGCAGATCTCTTTCTTTCCCCATGGACATGGCGCCCCAATTCCCAGCAACCCCCTCTCCCCACCTAGCGTAGCCCCCCCCTTCATGCCCAGCCCCCCACAACGCACAGGGAGCATCACATTCATTTCTCTCCCCACCCCCCATCTCAGTGCTTGTCCTCTTCTCATTAGTGACTCTGCTGTTTTCCCCTCCACCGAACAAAGCCCCTGAGGCCCCTTCCCTAATCCATCAGTAGAGAGGTAGGTCCCCATCGCCCCCGCTGGTTGGAGAGCAGCGCGCTCTCTGCCAGCTTGGAAGCCCTGGACAATCTTTTCCCTCTGGCCAGTGTTGCCCGAGCTACGTCGGGGGAAAAATGCGCTCTCCCCGCTCCGCTTTCCACTAAACCTCGGGCGTTAGCCACGCTTGATGAGAAAACGACAATCGATGTTCCCGTCGCGGGCAGGCTCACAGGGCCTCCGCCCTGACTCGTGGGCACACGTTACTCAGGGCCTGGGAATCGGAGGCTCTTTCTAAGGAAACTGCGCCATGTCTGAGGGTGACAAACAGGAACAGAGACCATGCTGCCTCGGGGTAGTACCCTGCCGGCTGGACCAGAGATCAGTGTGCAAAATTCAGTGGGCCAAATTTGCTCACTGGTGTAAACTTGGTCACCCCAGGGGAGAATCTGGTCGAGGCCCCATAATAACAGGCAGCTGGGCTAATGCAGCTCTCAAATCACTGCACAGAGGATGGCCAGTCGCATTATCTCTTTGGGGAAACTGAGGCACGGGGCGGCGACATGACTCTCCCATGCTAGTCCATGGCAGGAACAGAGGGAAGATCTCCTGACACCCAGACTGGGGCCCAATTCACTTGACTGTGTTGCTTCCATAGTTTCTCCTCCCCACATATCCCTACCTCCACCCCTGCCACGGAGGCCAGCAGAGGGTGGGAGCTCTGAGGTGCAGGTGACACACGGGGTTGGGAAGCGATCACTTGTATCACACAATAGCAACCCTGTTTGCTAATGAAAGGGGGGTGCTGATGGAGTCCAACAGGAACCCCAATCCAACAGACAGGGTAACTGCCCTACTACTGGTACTAGCAAGAAGTGATTGGTCCCTCCTCAGCTGCAGAAGCAGGGTTCCGGTCTCTAATCCCCTGAACGTGCATGATTTATGCCAGACATTGTGGTGATTTATTACTCTGCTAAAGGAAGATTTTTAAAATGGGCAGCTCCTGCTGGGGATCCCGAGCACAGACAGAAATGCCGGCCGGTGTCCGCTTACTCTCCATTCTCTCCAAATCTCCTTGATCCTCTCCCTCTCCAGCCGTCTCCCTTTCCCCCCATGCCAAAGCTCGGGTGCCACCGCCTTTGGAGAGGAATCACTCAGCATTCCTGGCCAAGATTCCAGCTCCTCCGGTCTCACTGCAATCACCAAAATTTTCAATCGGAAATGATCAATCTGTGAGACTTTAGCTGCTGAAAACAAGGGAGCAGGAAGGTAGGGGCTGCAGGCCAGGCTCCTTCGGCCCAGCATGGGTTTCTAACGCAACAGAAAAGGGTCATCATGGCTCTGGCTTGGCCACCTGGCCTATTTGACCTGTAGTGCTCAACCTTAAAGAGGATCTAAAGCTCTCCAGGCAGGGATTCGTGTTCCTTTGCAGTATAAATAAACCTGAAGGACTTTCCATCCTCCTGCAAAGAAGGGGAAAGGCCATTGCCATGCGGATGAGAGAAGGGGGACATAAAGACTTCCAAGGAAAGGTAACTGTAGCAACCATGCCAGCGGGCACCTGGCTAAACGTTCACCTCCTTCACAGCACGGCATCACAGAGACCTCGGCGTCCTTTCATCACACAGAGAAGCCAGAGGAACAGGAGAAAAGAAAGTCTCCAGGAAAAAAAAAAATCTCTAAAGTCTCAAACTTTGCATGGAAGGGCAGAGGGCAGGAAATGGTCCATGAGAGTAAATATAGCCTCGGCTGGTATTAGACAGATGGGCCCAAGCCAGGAAAGCTGGGCTGGGGAGAGGGAGAACAGGAGTGTGCTGGGATGGACCCTAGGGGGTTGGGAAGAAGGTGGGAGCTGGGATGGTCCCTCTGGGGTTGGGGAGAAGGTGGGAGCTGGGATGGTCCCTCTGGTGATGGGGAGAAGGTAGGGGCTGGGATGGACCATCAAGGGTTGGGGAGAAGGTGGGAGCTGGGATGGTCCCTCGGGGGTTGGGGAGAAGGTGGGAGCTGGGATGGTCCCTCTGGTGATGGGGAGAAGCTGGGAGCTGGGCTGTTCCTTTGGAGATGAGGCCTGATTCTCCCCTCGCTCGCACCAGTGTAAACCAGGAGTAGCTTGAGTGATGGCAGTGGAGTTACACCCGTGTCAGGGAGAGGAGAATCAGATGCACTGGCCAGGCACTGTGGAGATGGGGAGACAAGGACGAGGCTGGGACAGCCCTCTGGAGACATGAAGAGATGAATATGAGCAAGATGAGCTGGAATGGGGGGGATCCCCATGCCCAGACATGGTGAGAACAGCTGGATGGGGATCCCCCCTACCCACGGAACAGGGCGAGAATAGCCGGACAGGGATTTCCCCCTACCTACAGAACAGGGCGAGAACAGCGGGATGGAGATCCCCCTACCCACAGAACATGGCGAGAACAGCTGGACAGGAATCCCTCTACACACACAATATGGCGAGAACAGCAGGACAGAGATCCCCCCTACCCACAGAACATGGCGAGAACAGCTGGACCAGGATCCCCCCTACCCACAGATCATGGTGAGAATGGCTGGACAGGGATCCTTCCTACCCACGGAACATGGCGAGAACAGCTAGACAGGGATCCCCCCTACCCACGGAACATGGTGAAAACAGCTGGATGGGGATCCCCTCCACCCTAGGGACATAGGGAGACAATCTGGAGAGAACTAAAAGCTTTCAGTGTTGGGAAATTCAGACTTGCCTGATTCGCCATCGCCCTCCAATGCTGTTTTTCCCCACGGAACCAAGCTGCCAGGCGGGCCAGTGACATTACAAATGGCTGGGAGTGAGATGGCTCCAAGCCATGCTGCACATCGTTCCCCCCGGAGAGTCACAGACTCCCCAGAGCCGCCACTATGGAGATCATAGGCACCCCCGAAAGCCAACGATCTGGTAGTGCCCTGGGGCTATGGGCAATACCCCAGAACCTCAGCAGCATTTCGACACCTAACTCTCCAGCCCTTTGTCACCGGAACCTTGAAACACCTGATTCTGCCTCTGGGTGGTGCAGGTAGAGCTGTGCAGGGAGTGTTAGAAGAGACTCTAGTTTTTCTAATGGAAGTGGGGGGACCCAGGAGATTTGGGCACGGACGCTATGTGCGGCCTTGGGGAAATCATTTGAACCGGGCTTTTCCAACGGCTTCAGTTCCCATTTGCGCACTGCAAGACGTGCCCTGGTGGCCCAAATGGTTCTGAGCTCGTTGGAGAGCCTGGCCCTCTTCAGGAACTGGATCCCTTTGGAAAAGCCCCTCCCGACCATGGGCGCTGGGCCCTTGGAAGTCTGGCCTGGAGCTGTTTTGCATCTGTCCTCACTGATGTCTCTGAGCCGCCAAGGCTATACAATAGGGCTAATCCTTCCCGACCTGTTTGGTGCTGGGAGTGCCAGCTGTGTTGGCTAGTTTCTGATTGACTGCATATGTCATGTGGTTTTTTTCTCCTCTCCTCTGATTGGATGAGTGTAACTCTTGGAAGCTGGTGAGAACGCGTGTTCACGGTGAATACTTTTTCCTGGGAACTTGGGCGCTGGCGGGTTCCAGGAACGTGACCCCAAGCGAGGCACGAATGCAGCCAGAGAGAATTCAGTGTTAGGACTCGAGTGAACAGGTGGAGAAAGGCCTGTTGCAGTATTCACCCAGTGCCATCTACACACAGCTCTGCCAGCGCACCTCGGTCCCGACCTGCAGCCCCCTGCACTTTTCCAGGGACCCCTTCATACCCAACTCAACCACAGCGTCCCCTCCCCTGCCAATGCCCTTCCACTCTATCCTGCAGATCCCGCACTCCCCACCCCACTCTTCCAGTCCTGGCTAAAAGTCTTCACAAACCTTTTCCATCTGGCACTGCCAGCTCCTACAGTGCCCCCTGACATCCCTGCCCCGGGCCTCTCCTCAGCCTGCCAACTGTGCCAAGCAATGATGCTGGATCTATCAGCCTCTGGTAGCTAGACAGAGACACTTACCTCATTTCACTTAAGACCGTAGCTAGATCCTCGCAGACTAAAGGGCTCATGTATTATCAACCCTTGGCAGCAGCACCCTGCCTCCCTCCTTTACCCTCCATCACCAAATGCTGGCAAAAGAACATGAAATCAGCTTTGCTTTGGTGATTAAATGCGAGTCACTGTCTTCAGCTTTCCCCCTGGGGAAGCAGGAGTGCAAATCCCCGCCCCTGTAAGATTATAACCCTGGGTCTTGTTTAATGCAGCCCATGTCTCCGGCTGTGAATCTGGGCCCTGTTCTCCAGCTTCTCAGATCTCTACCTGCGGCAAGGGAAGAGAAAGCAGGAGGCTGCTAATGACCCATCCCCTCCCCTGGCTCCCGGAGCTGAGGTGCCAGCCTGCTGGGATCCCAGGGAAAGGGGAACTGTCAAACAAGGAGAGAACAAGGTCCATTCTGCACAATCGATCAGAGACTAGCAATGATTGCAGCTTTCCATCAGCGCCAGGTGTGCTGCAACTCTCAATCAGCCACTGGAATTGGGGACAGCTCTGGCGTGCTCTGGACAGCAGGGCCAGGAGAGACTGACTTTATAACACGAAATAAAGTGGTCTCACTCTGTGTGTCTGGTGGGGATTTTCACCCCAAGATCTCAAACCATCATATGAAGGCAGGGAAAGAGTGTTATCCCCACAATGGGGAAACTGAGGCACTGGGCTGCAAAGTGACTGGCTTGAGGTTGCAGATTGAGTCGGGGAAAGAGCCGGGAATTGGACCCAGGAGTCCTGATTCCCAAGACAGGCGCTTAACCATAATTCTATCCTTCACTCCAGAGACAATCACTCTCCCTCTGAACACTCCAGGTGCAGCCGGGTGAAATGTACCTGCTGTGTTACAGTCAGGTCCAGGAGTGTCCTAAGGAGACGCAGCTGCTGTACCATTCAGTGCTCCAGGTGTGTTGCATGGAGGAAGGTCTTAGGTACGACGCAACCAAGAATTGCACCTGGTGATAGGATTCTGCTCTGCTAGCATCTTGCCCAGGTGTAACATGCAGGCGACCTGCTCTGCTGGAGGGGTGGGGGGTTGATTCCCACCGGATCTCTGAAAGCGATCCTTGTCCCCTGACCCACATCTCCCTCCTATACAGCAATGCCTGAGCTTAGCTCAAAGCTGTATCAATCCCTCACCCTAACACGTGCCCGCCGAGGGGGCTGTGGCTTCCTGCAGCTCTGAGCCAGCCCCCCACACTCCACGCTCTCCCTCCCACGCTGCCAGTCACCTGCCTTCATTCAGAATAGAATGACTCAGTCAGGTGGGGGAAGGGCACTGGGAGGGGGTGGGGTGAGATTAGCCCCCCTTCCAGGGCTGCCTGCATTCTGCACCTCTGAGTAATGGAACCTTCTCCAGGGCGGCTGGCCCGAGTTAACTCTTTCAAGGCTGCTCTGGGCTTTAATGGGACTGGAGCCATCTGTCCCAGCACAGAGACGCAGAATGCGGCTTTGGCCACTGATCTAAACCAGAGGTGCCCAGCGGGGGCACTGGTTCTCCCCAGCGAGGAGAGCCCGTCCACGTACCATGTGAGGGACTCACTCACATCCAGGAAGCTGGGGCTCCCCCTTTGAACCCAGCACCACATGGCCCAGCGCCCAGGGCAGGCGTTTACCTGCTGGCAGAATGAGGGGTCAGACAGTACCAGCCGAGTCCATCTGCGTTTTATACTCCCCTTACCCCTGTGAAAATACCAGAGAGGGGAGAATCGGGCACTGGGAGCCAAATGCCCTGGATATTAGGAGGGGTTGGAACCCCGGTTTGCAAATGGCCCAGAATTTCATAAAGGACTGAGCCAAGCCCTTGCTCCCTCAGACTTGGAAATTCCTCTCCCCGACCCTCCAAAATCTAGAAACTCTCATCCCCTGTCCCCAAAATCTAGAAACTCTCATCCCCCCTCAAATCTAGAAACTCTCATTCCCCTTCCCCCAAAATCTAGAAACTCTCATCCCCCCTCAAATCTAGAAACTCTCATTCCCCTCCCCTGTTCAGCTCTACTGTCCAAGCTGTGGGGAGTCTAGATCCACACATAGCCTCCCCCACACTGTGTAGGTTCCCCCCATCTCCCCCAGGAAAGTAGGAGCCCCGGGGCTGGAAAGGGAGCAGGCGATGGGATACAGAGAGGCGGGCTCTGGGGTAGAATTGTCAGCAGTCCCTTATTACAAGGGACATTTCTTATTATTTCTCTGTACAAGATCGGGAGTTGCTGAGTGCTGCAAAAAGCAACAAGAAATCCCCCCGCCACCAAACAGGGGACCCCTTTCCATGTGTTGAGTTTTCAGCCTCCTGCTGGGAAAAGTCTCAGCTCTGCACAAGGCCCTGGTTCCTTCCAGCCTGGGGACAGCAAAGAGGCCATTAAGCTTGTGCGTTTCAATGGGTCAGCACCTTCCAGTTTAGGGACCCCCAACTACAGAAAGGATGTGGACAAATTGGAGAGAGTCCAGCGGAGGGCAGTGAAAACGATCAGGGGGCTGGGGAACATGACTTACGAGGCGAGGCTGAGGGAACTGGGCTTGTTTAGTTTGCAGAAGAGAAGAGTGAGGGGGGATTTGATAGCAGCCTTCAATTACCTGAAGGGGGGTTCCAAAGAGGATGGAGCTCGGCTGTTCTCAGTGGTACCAGATGACAGAACAAGGAGCAATGGTCTCAAGTTGCAGTGCGGGAGGTCTAAGTTGGATATTAGGAAACACTATTTCACTAGGAGGGTGGTGAAGCACTGGAATGGGTTCCCTAGAGAGGTGGTGGAATGTCCTTCCTTAGAGGTTTTTAAGGTCAGGCTTGACAAAGCCCTGGCTGGGATGATTTAGTTGGGGATTGGTCCTGCTTTGAGCTGGGGGTTGGACTAGATACCTCCTGAGGTCCTTTCCAACCCTAATATTCTATGATTCCCCTCCACTCAAGATATCTTATCCCACCCTGGATAGGATTCAATCCCCATGTCCCAGTTCCCCAGAGCTCTTTCCATCACCCCTCAAATTCTCTCCTGCTCCCGAAATCCTGCAGGCCCCGAAAGGCAAGACAACCTCTCACAGGATCTCCCCCTCCCTCCCAGATGCACCCAGCATCCCATTTTCTTTTCATGTCTCAGGATCGTGCCGTGGGAGACTTAATCAGCCATTTTAGTAAAGCAGTTTTGACGCTGGTGTCAGAAATTAACAGCGGCGAGCTCTGCTCCAGCCGGCACCTTGATTGAATTGAGTGTCACATAGCAATCGATGGCGAGAGCAGCAGCAATTTTCATCTCCCTACCATGGGGCAGCTCTTAGCAAAGAGAGAAAGAGAGCGAGAGAGAAATTAAAAGAGAAAAGAAGCAGGGCCGAAGGGGGGGGGAGAGCCCCCCCTCGGCAGTGGGAGAGGGACAGGGAGCGTCCCAGGGTAACTGCTTCCCAGCTGGGAGAGCAAAGAGTTTTCAGCTCCATGGAGAGGCTGTTTTAAACTGGAAGAAAAGCGAGAGGGAAGGCAGGGAGATGAGGGCTGGGCAGAAGAAAGGACTGAATGAGAGAAAGAAAACAGATGAGAGGGACATTTATGTAAATAGATAGATAGATAGAAAGATAGATAGATACAGGGGGTATATGGGGATAGATAGATAGATAGATAGATAGATAGATAGATAGATAGATGATAGATAGATAGATAGATAGATATTGGGGTATGTATGGGGATAGATAGATAGATAGATAGATAGATAGATAGATAGATAGATAGATAGTGGGGTATGTATGGAGATAGATAGATAGATAGATAGATAGAGAGATAGATAGATAGATATTGGGGTATGTATGGAGATAGATAGATAGATAGATAGATAGATAGATAGATAGATAGATATTGGGGTGTGTATGGGAATAAATAGATAAATATTGGGGTATGTATGGGGATAGATAGATAGATAGATAGATAGATAGATAGATAGATAGATAGATAGATAGATGGTGTGCGCAGGAGCAGTTGTTGTGTCCCTCTTGCTGGAGCTTGGCTGCATCAGCCCACAATGAATGGACCCTGGGCAGAAAACACTCCTTTGTCTGATATGAAAGAGCAGCGCCAGCAGCAGCAGTCAATTGCCTGGATTCTACCAGCCTCAGCAGCCTGCCCAGGCACAAGCATTGCGTGGTGCTGGCTTCACACAGCACTCACGCTCGCTCTGTACATCTCGCTCTCCTGGCTGCTCCCTTTCATCGCAGGGAGCAGGAGAAATCTCAGCCGCTGAGAAGTGCCTGCAGCAAGGAAACTAAATCACCCCGGCTTCTGCAATGCATGTGCATAGCTAGACTGGGCCCAGCAGCCACAGCCCTGAGCATGGGGTGGCACAGAGATGCCTGGCCCCTGGGGGAGCAGGGAGCTCCAGGAGGGATGGCATCTCAAGGGGCACAATGCTTCCCTGGCATCACTGTCCCATTGCATGGTGCAGCCTGTTCCCTTCGCTATGGGCCAGGCTGAAGCCTGCACCTCACCCTTCCCCACCTCCACTGGAAGATGCACAGAAAAAGTAGCCCCTCTGCTAATCCTGAGCACAAGAATCTAGCTTTTGTGGGGGGCAAATGATGCATGGAGTCCCTCCCTGGCCCACGGCCTCTGCTCACCAGCTTTGTAGGGTTCTTGGGATGGGGAGTAGGAAACAGGCTGAGGTGTCAGGGATGGCCATGCAGGGCCCTGCGCATGAGATCATCAGCCCAGCTGGGCTTGGTTGAGTGGCCCAGGGTTGGGTGGGAGTGATTTCATGGTGAGGTTCAATGTGCCCCACGCTCTGGATTTGGGAGGCAGGGTGCTATAGGGGCACAGGGTGCCAGCAGAAGGTTGCCGCTCTGCAACAGTCCTAATGTGAGAGAACAAGATCAAACCCAAACATGCTGCTTACTGCGGAGCCTGTTCGTCAGCATTCTGCTGTGATGTCATCTCTGCTGAGTCGATAGATCAGCATTCTGCTGTGATGTCATCTCTGTGGAGCCAGTGCTGTCAGCATTCTGCTGTGATGTCATCTCTGCTGAGTCGATAGATCAGCATTCTGCTGTGATGTCATCTCTGTGGAGCCAGTGCTGTTAGCATTCTGCTGTGATGTCATCTCTATTGAGCCAATTGATCAGCATTCTACTGTGATGTCATCTCTGTGGAGCCAGTGCTGTCAGTGTTCTGCTGTGATGTCATCTCTATTGAGCCAATAGATCAGCATTCTGATGTGATGTCATCTCTATTGAGCCAGAGCTGTCCGCGTTCTGCTGTGATGTCATCTCTATGAAGCCAGTGTTGTCAGCTTTCTGATGTGATGTCATGTCTATTGAGCCAATAGATCAGCATTCTGATGTGATGTCATCTCTATTGAGCCAATAGATCAGCGTTCTGATGTGATGTCAACTCTGTGGAGCCAGTGCTGTCAGCGTTCTGCTGTGATGTCATTTTTATGGAGCCAGTGCTGTCAGAGCCCTTTTTAGCACCCTCTCCTCTCCGTTCAGCAGCTGTTCCGGAGCATGTCGATAAGTCATCCCTTGGCTTCTTACAGCAGGAATGTGAGTTCTGGCTGGACTCCCTGCCCCGTTGGCTCCCGACCAGCAGCACAAACCAAGCAGCGGATGCCCTAGTGGTGCTGACAGCAGAGCAGCATTGTGTAGGGTCCCCTTGCAGCGGATGCCCTAGTGGTGCTGACAGCAGAGCAGCATTGCGTAGGGTCCCCTTGCAGCAGATGCCCTAGTGGTGCTGACAGCAGAGCAGCATTGCGTAGGGTCCCCTTGCAGCGGATGCCCTAGTGGTGCTGACAGCAGAGCAGCATTGCGTAGGGTCCCCTTCTCGGCTGCCCATCAGCCTGACCAAAAGCGTATGACTTGCACGCCTCATGTTTGGCTCCTGGTGGGGCCCACTAGATATATAGATGCCTCTGAGAAGGATCCTAAAGAGCGATAGCAGCTTTTAAGGGGCTCGTTTCCTCCTTTGCAATCTCCAAAGCAATCACATAGATTTTCGTCTTTATGGATGAACTCTATTAAGTTAACATTCCTCTCCCCTGCTTCCTCGCGCGGAGCAGGGAGTCAGGGCCTGGGCGACGGAAACGAGATCATTAAAGCAGAAAGAAAAATACATTAGAAATGTTCAAATGCTCAGTCTACCCTGAAATGTGCTTAACTCATTCCTGAGTAAACAATGAGAGTGAATTATTCACAATTAGTTTTCATTAGAACGGCACCGTCACCTCTCCCTGCTCGTTTACTTCTCGTCGAGTGCTCCCCCTTCGCTGCTGACAGAGGATGAGTTTTGCCAGCGACCGGGTGACCAAGTTGGGGCAGACAGGGCTAGGGGAGGGGGACAGGAACTAGACCGGAGCAGGAACATGCCCTGGCGGTGGCAGTGGAAAGTGACGCTGGTTCCGCTACCATGGCCAAAGTTCCTCTAACAGTCGGCAGCTGAGCAGCGGAGGGAATAGAGCACAAGCAGCTGAGACACCAGACACAGGCAGGGGATCACTTTCAAAAGGGTCTCAGTGACTTAGGAGCCTAACTCCCATTGATTTACAATGAGGCTTAGGGGGAGATTTTCAAAGTCACAAATAGCATGTCAACGCCTAACCCCTACTAACTTCCAATAGGAGTTAGGTGCCTATATGACATCGGTGTCTTCTAACAGCATCTTCTTTAGGCTCCTAAGTCACTTAGGGTCTGTCTACAGTGCAGCTGGGAGGGAGCCCCACAGCCCGTGTGATAAATGAATGGGGGGAGCTCCCTTTTATGGACACCCAGCCAGCCAGTTAGCTATAAAGTCCTTCTTGGTGGCTTCTTCCTTTACCTGTAAAGGGTTAAAAAGTCCCCCAGGTAAAGAAAAGGGAGGGGGCACCTGACCAAAAGAGCCAATGGGAAGGCTAGAACTTTTTTTAAAATGGGGGGAAAAAGCTTTCCCTTTGTCTCTCTGTTGTTCTCTCTAGGCTGAAGAGAGGTGGGGCAGCTGGACACTCTGTAAAGTTTGGACCAGGTATGAAAAATCATCATCCATCCCTAGAAGGATTCATGGGGACAAGGAATGTTTAGATAGACGCGATCAGGTTTATTTCTTTTATTTTCGGTAAGGCTTGCAGACTCCTCTGTGCTAACTCCAGCTGCTTTCATTTGCTTGTAACCTTTGAGCTGAACCCCCAAGAAAGCTAGTTTGGGGGCTTAATTTTTAGAATCGCTCTTTTAAAATCTAGCAAAAGCCTAATTTGCCAATGTATTTTCTTTCTTTTTGTTTTTAATAAAATTTACTGTTTTTTAAGAGCTGGATGGGCTTTGTGTCTTAAAAAGTCTGTGCATATGTTTTTCAATTAGCTGGTGGCAACAGCTGGTTTCCCTCTTGTTTTCTTTCTTGGCTTCCCCGAGGGAGGGGTGGAAAAGCCAAGGGGGCCTCAGGAAAACTTTGTAAGTGAATTTTCCAGGATTTGCAAGAGGCAGTTTTTCACTTGGGCGGTGGCAGTGTTTACCAAGCCAAGGTCAGAGAAAAGCTGTAACCTTGGGGGTTTAATACAAGCCTGGAGTGGCCAGTATTATTTTCAGAATACTTTTGGGCCCCAATCTTCTGCATTCGGAGTGCCAGAGTGGGGACTCAGCCCTGACAGCCCATGCAGACGGACTCATACCAGCAGGGCTCGAGCTAATACTGTACATATAGCTGCGGTGAAGTTGTGTCATGGGTTGGCGCTCAGGGTCTTAAGCCTAGGAGGTCAGGGGGGCTTCAGAGCCCAAAGCGCAACCCCCCCAACTATTTTTAGTGCCCAGCCCCGTTAGCATGAGTCTGTCACTGGCAGGCCCCCTCCAGCTGCAGTGTGAACATACCCTCGGGGGCTGTTGCAGACCGTATGGCCTGAAGGCCTAACAGCCTTGGGTCACTGAGACATGAGCACCTGAGGCAGGTGAGTCTACCTCTGCTGCCCAAAGCAGGGAGCTGCAGGCCTGCCTGTGACATCTCTGCCCTTCCCCCAGAACCCAACCAGTCTCGGATAGTGACCCCTGGCTCCCTCCCCCCCAAAAACAGGTAGAACCGGGTGACAAAAGCCACCTCAGTGGGGAGTGTGACTGGTGTGCTTCAATGAGGAGAAACAGCCCTCCCTAGAGGGGAGCCTGTCCGCTGTCTCCAAACACCTTTGCACTAGGCCATAAGAGCCCAGCATCCACCAACGTGCTGGATTTGGGGCTTGGCTGCGCAACATGTATCAATCGATTACTGATCAGTTCCACCAATCTCTGACTCCAGCCAGCGAACCATCTACAGCCCAGCCTGAGGTGGCTGGGACAATTTGTATAGTGGGGGGGCTGAGAGTCATTGAACCAATCTGTAAACCCTGTCTGTGATGGAAACCACTTCAGCAGCACCCCTAGTTCCAGCTCCTCCAGCCCAGCCTGTTCGCTGTACCCTTTGCCCCAGCAGAACTGGGGGGAACTCTACGATCTAATGGGACGTCTCCACCTCTAGCTTCCAACATCAGCCGCACAATTTTCTAGGCTGCCATATGCCGCCAAACTGGGGCCAGGTGGGCTCGCTCACTGAGGACTTGTCAGGTTTTGGCTCGTCCTTCTCTGTCCGTCCTGGATATTCCCTGGTGCTTTGACAAGCTGAGCTGCAGCCCCCTTCTCTCTCCTCTCCTGTGCACCTCGCTCAGCAGCTAATGCAGGAGGCTGAATGCCTGAGCATGATCTTCTGCTCGGTTCCTCCGCTGACACCTGGTTTACACTGGCACGGGACCCGCCTGCCTTTCCTTCCATTCCTTCCCCCTCTCTCAGCAGATGATTTAAAGAAATGCAGGAGTGCAGGGGAGAGCCACTGCCTTTGCAGCTGCCTCTCACTCCCTCTAATCCTCTGCTGCAAATGTGCGATTTACCCCAGCGAAACGCCCGCCTGGGATCTGTCTCTTCCCATTAAGCATCGGGGCAGGGATAAATTGGGGATGAGGCGGGGAGCGGGAGGCTCGAAGCATATGATCTGGTCTTGGCCAAAGCACTACAAATTAGTTTGCACGGCGATGGAGTGGAAGGCTGCATTCCCCCTCATCCCCGCTATCAAGCTCGAAGGGGATGTCTGCATCCTATATAGGGAGACAAATATATGTGTATATATCTCTCCCTTCCCAAGAAAATGGCTGCAGAGAAACAACTTATCTCCGCAGAGCCAGAGCCCAGGGGCCAGCAGCAGCCAGAACTTCAAAGAGAATCTATGAACATGGCATATGCCCAAAATAATAATAATAAATAGGGAGATGTCAGTTGTTTGGTTCACCCTAAGTGCTTCCCACCTTCCGAGCCTATAGATCTGTATTGACGCAGTTTGTCCTAGCTCTTCAAAGCAACTCGCCACGAGGAAACGCTACATTATCCTAATTGCCAGCTGGGCTATCTTCAGTGGCTTCAGTGAGAGGGCCGGGCAAGCAGCCGGGAGGGCTGGGGTGTGAATGGCGTGGGCGAGAGGGTGTGTTGGGAGTCATTAAGAAAGGGAGAGATAATAAGACAGAAAATATCACTGTGCCTCTGTATAAATCCCTGGTACGTCCACATCTTGAATACGCCGTGCAGATGTGGTCGCCCCATCTCAAAAAAGCTTATTGGAATTGGAAAAGGTTCAGAAAAGGGCAAGGAAAATGATTAGGGGTATGGAATGGCTGCCCTAAGAGGAGAAATTAATAAGATTGGGACTTTTCAGCTTGGAAACGAGATGACTAAGAGGGGATATGAAGGAGGTCTATAAAATCTGGAGAAAGTAAACAAAGAAGTGTTATGTACTCCACAAAACACAAGAATTAGGGGTCACCAAATGGAATTAATAGGCAACAGGTTTAAAACGAACAAAAGGACGTATTTTTTCACACACCACACAGTCAACCTGTGGAACTCCTTGCCAGAGGATGCTTTGAAGGCCAGGACTATAACAGGGTTAAAAAAAAAACCCTATATAAATACAAGGAGGATAGGTCCATCAATGGCTTTTAGCCAGGATGTGTCCTAGCCTCTGTTTGCCAGAAGCTGAGAATGGGCAAGAGGGGATGGATCACTGGGTGATTCTCGGTTCTGTTCAGTCCCTCTGGGGCACCTGGCATTGGCCACTGTCAGAAGACAGGACACTGGGCTAGATGGACCTTTGGTCTGACCCAGTAGGACTGTTCGTATGTTCTTATGTTAAGGGCAAGCCCCGTCACCTTAAAGGAAGCTTTGGGGAACCTGGCTGAGAGGCAGTGTGGCTCAGTGGGGAGAGGACTTGACTAGGTTTAGCAGACTAGGTTCTAGTCCCGCGTCTCTCATGATCAGCTGTGTGACCATAGATAAATCGTTTCCCAGCCTACCTTGGGTATAATGACTGGATTTTGAGGCTTCACTAATTAACAAACCCTTTGAGAGCCGTCAAGGTCCGCTGCCATGTGGGGTCATTAGAAACATCAAGGTACTTGACATGGCAAGGGTGGGAAATTCAGCAAAATGGCCACCTCTCCTTCCCGGTGCCATGGTAACAATGACTGCGGTTGCACAGGGCCTGGTTCTCCAATGAGACTAGGGCCCAAAGGGGCTCCCACGTGGGCTCGGGTTCCCTTTGCACGAGCACGAGAAGCTGCCTGATCCTGGTGCAGTTGTTTACACTAGTGCCAAGGGAGTGTGCAATATCAGAGCAGTAGCATTTTACATGCTGGTGAAAAGGGCTGCCCGGTGGTGCCGGGTGGAATCCGACCCCAAAAGCTTTCAGAAGGGACAGGGAATGGGATACAGGCCCATGCACCACTAGGTCACTGTTCAAATCTTGCCCAGACTGGCAGGGACTGATACCCGATCCTTTCTGACTGCTGCTTGGTCGGGGGCATATGTGAGATGAGTTGGCAAGTCTCAGCTCAGTTCTAGCAAACAGGCATCCGTGTGCCAAACTGCACTCTATAGCTGGAGCTAGATCTCAGCAGAGGGGCCACGGCTGGGCAGGCCGTGGGTCATGAGTGGAGGGGTGGGTCCGTTAGGTCACACTGGCAGCATACATGTGCCCGCCCGGTGCTTCTGGAGCTGCCTCGCTGAGCCCCAGGCGGCCAGAAGCAGCCGTTCCCCGAGGCTTGTCACATTCCTCATGCGCTTCCCCGCAGAAATCAGCCCGCAGACAGGTAGTGATTTGTAAATATTAAAAAACCCTCAAATTGTAGGTTTGCAGCACTGCCTTAATACACTGCCTGGCTGTGGTGACGCATGCCGCAAAGGGACTGCTTTCTGCTGCTGCAGAGAGCAGACATGTCTCAAAGGGGGCCTAGCCCCACGCCCCCCCAATCCCATCAGACAATTTATTTCAGACCCAGAAATCCAAGGCTCCCAAAGCATCCCAAGCCCACTCAGCTCTTAGCCCCATCGCATACACCTCTCATCGTCGCACTGGGCCACTCAGTGGCTTTTGGGCTATCTGGTGAGATCCCATCATACCTATCTGCCATCTCCCACCATCTTCACCCAGAGCACGGTGGAGGTCCCTGGGGACTCAGGAGACCTGGCTTCAAATCCTGGTTCTGCCCCAGACTCCCTGGGAGACCTCAGGGGAGGCACGTCACCTCCCATGCCTCAGTTCCATCTCTGGAGATATTTAAGAGTAGGTTAGAAAATGTCTATCAGGGATGGTCTAGACAGTATTTGGTCCTGCCATGAGGGCAGGGGACTGGACTCGATGACCTCTCGAGGTCCCTTCCAGTCCTAGAGTCTATGAGTTTCCCATCAGTAAATTGGAAATGATAAACCTACCCCCATCTGTCCTGTCAGCGTAGACTGTAAGCTTGTCAGGGCAGGGAGAGTGCGCATAACCCTAAGAGACCCATGAGCTCAGCTGGGACCATTAGGTTTACCCTACCTCTATTAATGAAGTTCGTTGCTGAGTTGCTCTGAGCTCGTGCTGTATGGCATGCTTCGTTATCCTCTCCCGGTTTGTGACAGGGCTGGCCCGACGAGCCGGGTGCGTTCTGGGGTTCATTACAGCACTGGTCCCGACAAGCCACTGCACACAGCCCATCTGAGCACTTTGCTGTCCTCCGTGGGCTGCCTGGCAAGGCCTCCACCCAGGTCCCTCATGCCTTTGGTTTCTGTTGTTGCTGGGAGGCATTTTGTGGCAAGTATCATTTATGTCACCGCGGGGCCAAGAGAGTCTCTTTGGAGAGTAGATCTGTCTGGAGCGCAGGGAGGGAAGGGGGTAGGGTGATCAGATGTTCCGATTTTATAGGGGATGTCCCAATTTTGGGGTCTTTTTCTTATATAGGCGCCTATGACCCCCCACTCCCGGTTCCGATTTTTCACATTTGCTGTCACCCTAGAAGGGGGGCCGGTTCCAGGTGCATCGTGTCTTTTTAATTCTGCTGAGTGGCAACACCCCTTCCCCCTGCTGCAGACTGGACCTTGCCCCTTCAAGCCCCCCACTCCCCGCCTTGTCCATCACAGGAGGCTGATGTCGCAGCTATTCCAGGCTGGAGTCCCGCGCCTGGGCCTTGGCGAGTCCTCACCTCCCTGCTGCGCCCTCTCACCTGCTGTCTCTCGCTTCAGAGATAATGATAATTGCTCTCCATTAAAGGATCCCCAAGCACTTTCTACACAGATTAGCCCAGCCACCCAGGGAGGCAGCTAAGTGTTAACTCACCCAATTTCACATAGCGGTGAACTGCCAAGCTAAATGACTCACTTCAGGCGACAAGCTGGCAGCAGAGCTGAGGACAGAACCCAGGAGTCCTGCCAGGCGTGACCCTCTCCATGTGCCTGGCTAGGATTTCGGACCAACCAAAAACACAGGAACTGAGCACATCCCTCCCAGCAGTAGTTAGCACCAGTTGCTTCAGAGGCAGGTGTAAAGAACCCTGCAGATGTAGAATAATCTACACCCCCCCACACGCACACACTCAGAGTTTATCCAAATCTCTGATAAGTCGAGTTCATCTTAAACCCTGAAGTACGAAATTGACTCGCCCTTCCAGCACTCTGAGCACTCCCTGTTAAGCATCCCGCTTTGGACCTTGCCAAATTTGTGGCCTCCGTGATGTCCAGTGGCAGTGAGTTCCGCAGTCTTCACACACATTGCTTTACACAGAGACCAGTGCAGGATGGAGCAGGATTTCAGGGGCTAGATTTTCCACTGGTATAAATGGATATGACACCCCCTCTGTTTAGCTGGTTTACAGCAGTTGGCCCTGGGAGTTTCGCCTGTGGATGGTGAATGAAAGACCCCCCCAGGAGCTGGGACACAGCCCTGACTCCCAGCCCCCATGCACTAAACATTAGAACATAGCAGCAGGCAAGCGACGCAATGGAGAAGAATCCTGGAGCTGCTTAAGTCACTTGAGCCCAGGGCCTGTGGGACTTAGGCTCCTAAATACCTTTGAGGATCTGGGTCTGGCATCCTTGCCCACTGGCCAGAATAAAGGGAGCAGGAGGAGCTGGCTTCAGCGAAGCACCAAGCACCGGCTTAAACTCCATTGAAGTCAGTGGGACTTCAGCATGTGGCAAGCGCTTTGGCTGAATCGGATCCTGTAGGCCCATGGGAAGCCCAGGGCTGTGTGGGGGCTGCATGTCTAGAATCCCCAGCGGTTTTGGTTCCCAAGCCCTGACCTACCTTCTGCCTTGGGGAGCCCCAAACCCAACCACCTTGGAACCTATTTGCAATATTTACTAAGGCCTAATGATGAGCATAATTAGCAGGGGACTGTTCCTGCTGCAGAGATCTTTGAAAGTTAAAAATACCATCGCCGCCTGGCTCAGGGAGGCGGCTCCACAGAGCCAGGCCCAACATCAAAACCCGAGTCTCCTTTTACCTTGGAGGATTAATCCTTTTACATCTACTTTTGCAAATAAGGCTCGTTTGCATAGACTGCCGCACAGCCCAGCGCCTTTCCTCCCTGCAGATAGGGGCCGTCGGACCTGCCCTGCCTGCTGGGCCAGGAATCTGGGGCTATGCCACGGGCACTGCCAGACCCCAGTTCGGTTCCAAAACCACAATGATGGGCATAAGACACCGAATGACAGAGGCTCAGCTGGGCCTAATGGTTCATATGGGCAAACTCTTGCAAGACTGCTGTGTCTCCCTGTGCATATGGGCAGCGCCTAGCTCATTGTGGGAGCCACCAATATAGCAAATCATTTTTCAGGGAGGGTTCCCATGGATGTGCTCAGCACCTGGCACAACCTGATTTCCACCAAGGAATAATCATCCTGAAAACCTTCCACAGTGAAACATCTTGAGGTAAAATCACAGGAGAACCTCTGTTCTCACGAGCTCGAGAGATTTATATTATCTACCTACCTATCCCCGTACGTACCGGGATATCTATCGTTCTGTCTATCTCTCTAGCAATCTACTGGCAGTCCGTATATTGTGCAGCCTCGTATATCTTGTTGCCTGGCTCGGGAAAACAGACCTCCTACCAGCTCTAATCCAGAACCCACAATTGTAGAGAGGGCAGCTTTGAATCCAGCTGCCTGGGAATTGCAGGAGGGACTGACTTTGGGGTTGCAGTTTGCCTGGGCAGATTCCTTCGCCTGATGGCTGCACCGGGTAACAGCTGTAGAGGAACGGCACTGTTTATTAGTGGCCTATTAATCTGTTAATCATTCGGTGCAAATGAAGTGAGTGTGTCTATGCAAATGCTGGGTCCTTTGCATACGTCCCTGAATTCCTTTCTCATTCATTACTGCCTGGAAACCACAGGCCTGATGTCTAGGAAAACACAGCAGATATGTACATTAAACAGCCAATTAAAAAATTAACAGATTCAAACTGAGCCTGATTTGCATGTGCAAATTAACGTAATTGCCGCCATTTCTCCCAGCCCTCCAAGGCACAGCTATGGAAAGGGGCTCCCCATGGCATCTCTAGCTGGCAGGTGCTGCCTTTAATGTTATTAACCCATTGCAACAAACAGCAGGCGTACCCTCCGCTGCATGGAACAGGAACCCAAGGAGCATGTGTCTCAGCCCCTGTACCGCTAAGCCAGGATGGTGATTCTCCTACACCTCAGCTGTGTGGGGCCTGTGTGTTTGGCGCGGGAGAGGGAGAATCTGTACTGCAGCTCCTGGGAGGACCAGTGCATGATGGCTGGGGAGAAGAAAAGTGAATTGGGGCAGGGACTAGCCCCATGGTGTAGGGTAGCGAGCAGCTGTAATGCAATCCAGCTATGCTGAGCTCTGGCAGTGGGGGGAACTCGCTCTGAGAATCCCTGAACTTCCCTAGCTGACGCAAGGGTCTCCTCTGCCCCTGCTCCCAGCCCCAGTGTTGTTAGCATGACGGGGGGTGTCCCAATTGCACTGTACCATGGCTGTTTGTTACATCCCCAGGGTCCATGGGGAACCACGGGCACCAGAGAGGCAGTTTGTGCAGCAGGAGCTGGATAGCCCCTATGCTGCCCCAGGATACGGGGAGCTGCCTTCGAGCACCTCCTTGCATCCCCGTCCCCAATGCAAGTGCAGGGCCGGGGTGACCAAGGATCAGGCCCCAGAGAAGAAATTTGCCACGGCATTTAAAATTCTCCCTCTCGCCCTTCCCCCTCTCCCAGGCACAGGTGCCTCCCATGAGCCTTTGCCACCAGCTATGTCCAGGCTCCAAGGGGAACATGGGGGTGGAGGTACCTGGCAGGGTCAGGTGCTCTGGAGAGGAAGCTGCACCTTGCACTGTGTCATTTCCAGGTAGAAGAGGAGCAGGGGTAAGTAGAGTCTAGGCTGCCGCAGAGCCTGGGGCCAGCTCAGGAGGAGAAGGGGGGACAGAGAGGGAGATGCTCTCGGAGGGCGGATGATGACACCTCATGCTCTGGAGATGGCCCAGCTCCTTCCAAAGCTGTTCCCCACATTTCAGATGCAGAAAGGGGAAGACATTTGAAGGCTGGATTTGTCCAGCCTCTCTGAGCATTGGTATTAAGGGTAAGAAGACTTCTGAAGACTCAGGTCTTGGCGTGGTGGGTCACTCTTATTATGATCCCCATTTTACAGATGGGGAAACTGAGGCACAGAGCAAGGCAACGATCGAGGGTCTACAGAGACTCAGTGGCAGAGTTGGGGACAGAACCCAAGAGTCCTGACTCCTAGCTCCATGCTCTGATTACTAGACCACACTCCCTACTAGTGCTGGGGATGGAACCCAGGAGTCCTGATTGCTGCTCCCATGCTCTGGCCACTAGCCCACATTCCCTCCACTTTTAATGGCAGCAGAGCGGAAAACATGTGCACATGTACACAACCCTAAATGGATGTACATAGGCACACTCATGTGCACACATGCACACAGGTTCACTCCCAAGCATGCAGGCATGCACACATTCCACTCTGCACATGCACACACATGCACTCCGACATGCACACACACACACACACACACTCCACCCTGCACACACATGCACTCCCATGTGCACCAGCACACACTCCTAAGCATGCACACACACACACACTCCACCCTGCACATGTACACACATGCACTCCCAAGGGCATACAGACACTCCCAGGCATATGCGCGCACACACAGACACACACACTCCATCCCGCATACGCACACACAATTCCCACATGCACACACACACACACACACTTTCAGGTGCACACACACACACTCTATGCACTCCCAGGCGTGCACACACACACACACTCCACCCCTCACATGCACACACAATTCCCATATGCACCTGCACACACTTTCAGGTGTACACACATGCACACACTCTACCTCACACATGCATTCCCAGGCACATATACACACATGCACCCCCAAGTGCACATGCACACTCTAAGGTGCACACACACACACACACACACACATATGCACTCCCCAACATGCACATGCCTTCGGCATACAGATGCCATTTAGGGTGACCAGATAGCAAATGTTTAAAATCAGGATGGGAGTGAGGGGTAATAGGAACCTATATAAGAAAAAGACCCAAAAATCGGGGCTGTCCCTATAAAATCGGGACATCTGGTCACCCTAATGCCATTCACTGACCCGCCCCACTCCAGAGCAGCCCCAGGGTGCCATGTGTGCCAGCAGGGACCCTTTGTACCGCCTGGGGGCGTTTGAAGTGAGCGGGCTGGTTCCCTGCCCAGTTCCAAGCCCCAGGTGGGTGGATCTGGTGCGGCAGGCCCCACGAGATGAAAGGCACCGAGCCCCGGGGAGGCTGAGATGAAAGGCAGGCCTGACTCTCACACACAGAAATTCACACTCGCAGATGCCAGCCCGGCCCCCTCTGGCTGATTTGCCTTGCATGCAGGCAGCGGAGTGCCACCAGTGACGGGCAAAGCGGCTGCGTGCCAGGGCCAAGCTGCATTTCCCACGACGGTGCCAGGGGACGTCGCTTTTTCCCAGCTTCTCTTCTCTGTTCCCAGCTGCGACAGCAACCACTGAGATTAGCGGCACCCCCTCTTCCTCCACCCCACGCTCCTTTACAGACCCTGTCACCCTGCTGCGCTTCACCATGGAGATTAAAGGTAGCCGCTTCTCTCCTCAACTGAGCCATGCTCTGCCATTTCATTAGGGAGGCTTTCCTGACAGCCGGGCTTTGGAGATGGGGGACTAGAAAGGAGAGCAGCTCTGGCAGCCTCTGGGGAGGCGAGGGATGCTCAGCGTGAAAATTAATCAGCACAGAGACATAGCGGGGATGAGCCACAAGAAATCCCAGCTAATGGGCCGGTGGCCCAGCCCCCAGCCCCGGCCCCACGGGTGGGTTCCTTCGCCCTACTATAGCCCCTGCCCGCCACAGATCTCAAAGCACTTCACAAGCAGCCATGAATGTGGTGACCTGCAATAGGGAAGCGTCATTATCCTTCTTTTCCCTGGAGGGGTGGAAATTAAGGCAACGGAGCAGGGAGGCGAGCGAGTCACAGGACCCGAATGGCTCGCTCCCGGCTCTAATCACTAGACGATGCTCCTTCCCTGCGTCCTCTTCTACCAGCCCCAGAAATCCTGGCACTGCAGCTGTATCCCAGCCTTTGCCCTGTGTTATCATGAGCGAGTATTATTTGTATTGCGGTAGAGCCTAGGAGTCCCAGCAATGGACCAGGACCCCGTCATGCTAGGCGCTGTACAAGGACATGATGGTCCCTGCCCCATAGAACTTCCACCCTAGAGTGGCTGTCCCACACTCTGCCCTCGCCTGCAGCTTGCATCCCAGCCCTGCTATCTGTGCCATTCGGGTTTGGAGCCCGCTTTGCCCTGCGCAGGGGGCAGGGAATGGCGATCACAGAGGAAAGGCTGATGAATTCGCCTTGGCTTTGTGAACACAAACAAGAATTGGCAAGGGTCACAAAACCCCCACAGGGCCACTCTTCCCTTGTCCAAACACAAAGCCCACTCCAACTGCCCCTTGCTCCACCGAAGCAGCCCATGGTCCTCAGTCGACTGATGGACCAGGCCTGGGCTTTCATGTATATGGTGCAACACTGTGTGGTTCCTAGGACAGGGCATTGGGTTGGGGTTCAGGAGGCTGAGATCTTCAGAGGTACATAGGCTCCTAACTCCCAGTGAGATCAATGGGACTTGGGCACCCAAGTGAACCCCAGCATCTGTCCCAGATCCGTGTCAATGGGGCAAAGCCCTTATGGAACCGGCAGTGATTGAAAAAGAGCTGATTGGCTAGACAAACTGTCAATCATCCAGAAAGACAAGGGCGGGACTTCCCTTCTCTGCAAAGGCTTCTGGGTAGGGAAGCTGTCTATAAAATCCCTGGCTTGGGGCTCACTAGGGAGCTGGAGTTGTGAGGCTGGGGAGGCAGGTTGCTGGGACCTGGTGGAGGCAGCTGGAGCATGGTGGATGAGTGAATGGAGTGATGTCAGATTATGGAACAATATCCTTTGTTGTTCTTTTGTTTGTCGGTTATTTGTGGTTTTTTTGCCTAAACCCCTCTGTACTGGGGCCCACCTGCAGGTTTGTTTGGGCCGCCTACTGCTGTGCTCTGCTGTGGCCTCCCAGTGACATCCAGGGGAGTTAGGTGCTGAGATCCCTTTGCGGGACTGAGCCTGTCCCAAATCTGCCATTGGCCTCCTGGGTGACTTTGGGCAAGTCCTTTCCCCCTTTGCTGTGCCTCTGCCCCACCCCTTTGTCTGCTTAGACTCCAAGTTTTTGAGAGGCTAGGACTGTCTCTCACCACATGGCTGTGTAACACCTTGGGGCTATTGAAGTATAAATCCTAGTGCTAATAACAACCAGAGAGGATGGCACCTGCAGCGGGAAGGACTTCCAGCAGAAGATCTTTAAGAAGCTGGAGGATAGGGAGCTGCGGATGGCAGGCAGGTGCTCCCTCTCCAGCCCTGGAGACTGGGACTTGGAGGCTACTTGGTTAGAGAGGTTCTGCCTCCTGGCTGTTCTCAGCACCAGCTTTGCCTCACAGCACGACTGAAAGCCAAGCCAGCGCATATGCCTCGTGGCCAGTGCCTGGCTGCTGTCCCCCCATAGCGCAACACGGGACATTAGCCCTCCCGCCCTTGCAAGCAGGGAGGAGGTGGAGAGAAATCCGGACCTCAGCAGAAGCTATGCATGTTGAGCTTCTTTGGAAGGATGCACCAAAAAATGTCAGGCAGGCAGAGGAGAATGGGCTACAATCCAGCAGCCATGGAATAGAATAAATATGCTGATATCCTACGGGAGAGCAGTAGCTCCAGAGGACTTTCTCTGTCCATCCCCACATGTACTTCTCTGTCTAACCATCACCAGACCATCTGCAGGGAATGCTTTGTCCCGATAACACCCCAGGGGAGGCAGAGTGGAGTTAACACAATCAGAATGTGCCCAGGACATGAGGTGTGATGCCTCACGGGATTCCCTCCCCCTCCCTGTCCCATATCACCCCTCACTCCCCGGAACAGCTTGGACACCTGCAGGCCACTCCTCCCCGCGCCCCCAAAGCTGAAACTCAGGATCTCGGCCTTCCTGTCTTACAGGAAGTGTGATGGGATCGTTACTGACCCTGAGTCCCTTATGGGAAGAATGGCAGCACCGTGCCCCCCCTAGGACCACACAGGGCCTCAGTACTGGCTCAGAAGGGAGCAGCACTTTTTCCCTGTCAGGCTCAACCAGGCCTGATGCTGCTTAGCTGGGGAGCTCCTCTAAGGCTGGTCCTGACCCTCAGGCCTCATTGGGAAACGCAGGTAATGACACGGGATCCTCTGTAACCAGATCTGTTTTGAGGACCTCAGTAACTCAGCTGGAAGCTAGGGGTGTGTTGCAGGAGCAGGGAGGGTCTATGGCCTGCAACGTGCAGGTCAGACTATTGATCATGAGGGTCGTGTCTGGCCTAATCAAGGCCTGGGAATGGGGCCTCGAGCAGAGGGATGCTAACAGGAGCCACCACGGTAGGGCAGGGCACTTACCCAGCGAGGGGTGTCGGAGCAGTCGGCATGGCGGCAGAGGGGGAGGCCACTATCCCTGTTGCTGGAGTTCTCTCTGCCTAGCACAGCTCTGGTATCTGCTGCTCCCTGCAGGGTTGTGTCCTGGCTAGGGGCTTACCGCCCTGAGGCTGGCTGGAAGGATGGGGAAAGATGCCTTGACTGACCGGCTGGAGCCGGGGGGTGGTGGGCTGACTCTGTGCCTTCTCTTCCATGGAAGGTGTCTCTCTTCTCAGCCAAAGGTGGTTGACAGGTCGCAGTACCGCAGGGACCTTTTCCTAGGGGATCAAGCCAGTTCTTGGGCCTGATCTAGGACCAGATCCCCACTGGTGCAGCAATTCCTATGCAAGTTGGTGGGCCCCACCGGCTGGAGCTCAGTGAGAGCTGTAGGTGCTGAGCGGGTCCCTAGCACCCCGGGATTCGGCTCTGTAGGCTGCATATCCCCCATCCGGAGATCTGGTGGCTTCCCAGTGCTGAGAGCTGTAGATGGAAGGAACCGTCCTTAGTGCGCTAGGCTGGAATCCCCGAAGGCCTGACTTAGTTCACGAGCGGGAAGGGCGCTGTACCGACACTACGAGCGGGGACCTGCCCACGTCCTCGGAGCATGGCTCAGTACACAATGAACAGCAGCGGGGAGCCGAGGGGCTGAGCTGGGGCAGGACAGATCAGCAGGGGCTGCTGCAGGTCAGGCTGCGATGCATCAGCAGAGCTGTGTGGGGAGCCCAGGGCTGGGACAGCAGGGAGGTTGTGAGTCAGCATTAGGGTGCACTGGCTGGGATGTGTGGGGAGCCCAGGGCTGGGACAGCAGGGATGTTGTGGGTCAGGATTGGGGTGCACTGGCTGGGATGTGTGGGGAGCCCAGGGCTGGGACAGCAGGGATGTTGTGGGTCAGGATTGGGGTGCCCTGGCAGGGATGTGTGGGGAGCCCAGGGCTGGGACAGCAGGGAGATTGTGGGTCAGGATTGGGGTGCACTGCCAAGGATATGTGGGGAGCCCAGAGCTGGGATAGCAGGGAGGTTGTGGGTCAGGATTGGGGTGCCCTGGCAGGGATGTGTGGGGAGCCCAGGGCTGGGATAGCAGGGATGTTGTGGGTCAGGATTGAGGTGCCCTGGCAGGGATGTGTGGGGAGCCCAGGGCTGGGATAGCAGGGAGTTTGTGGGTCAGGATTGGGGTGCGCAGAGACAGGACCAAGTAAACCTAGAGTAGACCATCCCTGATGGGTTTGTCCAGCCTGACCTTAAAAACTGCAGTGACGGGGATCCCACCACCTCCATGGGAGCCTGTTCCAGAGCTTAACAACCCTGAGAGTTTAAAAATTTGTCCTAACATCTAATCTAGGTCTCCCTAAATCGGTGCCGTGATCCATCCAGGCGTGTGCACTGGGGTGCTGCAGCTGTGGGTCCTATCCCTAGATCGGCCACTGACCTGCTGGGCGACCTTGGGCAAGTCTCCCCGAGGTGGGTGTAGATTGTAAGATCCTCAGGGCAGGGAGAAGCCTGGGAGGGGTGAACCACCTCCAGAGAGCAGCCTCCTGGCCCACACTCGGTAGGGGCTGGCATAAGCCCCGGACTGGGAGAGTTTATTGCCCTGCCAATCAGCAGGAACAGGCACGGCCCGCCAGCCTCGTTTGCTGGCTGCATTACAGCGGAGAGGAGTCCTGGGCAGGGCCCTGCGGGAGGCTTGGGGGATTGACACAGGCTCCTGCCAGGTCTGTGAGCCTGGCTGGGGACAGGGGTATGGAAAGGAGTCCTGTAGTGTTCACAGGACCTGAGGGGGAGGACGGGAGCATGCACTGCCAGGGGGAAAGGCAAAGGGATACAAGTCTGAGCATTACCCACCTCTGAGACGGGGCCCCAGCGGCTGAACTTCAGGGGCCAGGAGGACGCTGCATCTGTCTGGTAGAGAAACCTCAGTTGTCCTCAGCTCCTGCAGTGGGAGAGGAGAAAGCAGAGGGCTTTTTCGGGGACACCATCTACCGGGCGCCTACAGCGGGCCCCTCACCATGGCTCCTGGGCTCCCCGCTGCCGGCCACCAAGACTCTTGTTTTGCATCAGTCCAAACCGTCTTCATTTTGGACGTTGGTTTTCCCTGAGCAAGGCGGTCAGGAGCACAGGTGGAGACGCTACCAGCAGCTCCCCGTGGGCCAAGTTCAGAGCATTGGGCCCTGTGAAATACAGGCCAGGTAGCGAGGGGAGTCCTCAGTGTGCATCTAGCATCAGGGAGAAGGGGAGCCCCAGATGTCCCTAGGGGGCCCCAACAGGTGAAGCCAAGAACTGCAGAGCCTGACTGGGCCAGACTAAACCTGGGTTTCTCTTCTGCCTCTGCCTGGATGGAAGGAGACCAACCAGTAGGAGTCAAGGGAGCTCAGCACTGTGCTGGGGACACCTGGAACTCTGCAGGATTAGGCCCATAGGGGGTAGGCAGTCTGATGTACAGTGCCCCATGTGGGGGGAGGGAGAAGCAGCTTGGGCCAGTCCCTTCGAGCCTTTGGCTGAAGCATCCAGCATCCCTAACCAGAAAAGGCCTCCTGGCCAGCAGAGGAAGCCGCCTCTGCCCCAGGTAGCCAGCCAAGAGCTAATGAGTTAGTCCCAGGCCAGGACCCCATTGTGCTAGGCACTGTACAAATCTGGAACACAAGGACAGTCACTCCCGCAAATCTGTATCTGCTGTGTACATGCCCTTCCATGTCCTCGTTCTCTGGGGCGATCCATCTTTCTCCAGGGGAGCCCGCAAGACACAAACCCCCAAGGACCGCATGGCATCTCCATGGTGTCTGGCAACGTACCACCAAGTGACAGTATTGGGGGGCCCCCCCGGTGCCCACCCAGGGTGACCTGGTGAGGCGTCAGTGTTGTGACAGGGTGAAGTCAGAGATGCTGTGTCACGGTGATGGTGTGATGACGCGTGGTGATGCTGCATCGTGTCAAGATGCAGTAGGGTGACGATGCAGAGGGATGTAATGGCGTATGACAGCATCTCCCCGGGGCACGATATGGTGCCCTGGCAGCATCCCATTCACACTACAGACAGGACTGGAGGGGACTTGCTGGGTCACTGAGTCCAGGCTCAGCTATCACAGGCTAGTCCATATGGGAGGGACCGTGCTGCCGGTGTCCAGTGCTGGGAGACATGATGGCTTTATCCAGCAGGACAAGGAGTCCAGAGCAAGGCTGGCCTTGTCAATGAGGGACGCAAGAGATCTCATCCACAGACTCCCCGTGTGCCCTTGAGAAAGCCATGTGGTTGTTCTGTGCCTCAGTTTCCCCACCTACAAAACAGGGCTAATAATCCTTCCTCCCCCCACCTTTAGCCTTCCTTGGCTATTTAGGTTTGAGGCAGGGAGTACAACTGTAGTACAATTAACCGGATGGGGGTGCCCCGGCCCCCGTGCCTGGGTCATGGCTGGGTGCATGGTCTGTTCTTCATCCTGCCGGGCTGGAATATGGAAGTGATGCCGCTGCGTTTTCCACGTGGAGCGTTAACAGAGCTGCGGCTGGGCCCAGGCCCCTCTCTGGGCTTGCGGAATCCCTGCCCTGCTCCCGAGCTCACTGTCCAGATGCTGCTCTGAGTTACAAACGCAAAGGGAGTGACAGGCAGCGTTCGGAGATCCTGGCTGGGATCAGAGCCTAATTAGCTGCAGCCTCTGCCTCCCCGCTCCCCTAGGAGGGGGCCAGAGAATGGAACAACTTGGTTGGAATTATCTTGATTTTTCCAGCTCTCTCTCTCCTATTTTCACTCGGGTCTGTTTATTCCCCTTCCCTCCCAGACCCTCAAGCACCTCAGGGCCCTTCGTGGGAAGGCGCCAGCTCCCAGGGAAATGCATCTGCACCGCTCACCTGGCCAACAAGCAGCGTCTCCATTTCCCAGTGCAAACCCACCTCCCCTACCCGTGGAGTGGGTGGAGGTATTGAAAGGGGACGCTGCCGGGAACGGTGTGGGAGAGCCAGCTGTGTGGGAGCCCCTGGCTGCTGGAGTCCTAGCCAATGCCAGCAGGGGGCGCTTGTCAGGAGCAGGGCAGCAGTGCTTGCTGGGGGAGGAGGTCCTGGCTACTCCAGTTCTAGTTTTCCCACGCAGGGTGTGCGGCAGGGGGAGCTGTTGGCTACGCAAGCCCCAGCCTGTTGCACCAGGGGGTGCTGTAGGGAGCGGGGCAGGAGCGCTGGATGTGGGGGGCCAGTTCCTGGCTACTCCACTCCTGGCCTCTCCCAGCAGGAGGCGCTGTAGGGAGTGGGGCAGGAGCAACTGCTGCAGAAAAGAGGTAAAAATGCCTCCCTAGAGAAGAGACTCGCCCCTTGAGAGAGCGTCTACCATCACTGGCCCCTGGCTGGGTGAGGACGGACAGCAGGAGGTGCTGGGAGGGGGCCAGAGGGCGGCCCTGGTGACATCCCCAGCAAAAGCTGGCTCAGCCCTCACCAGCTGATGCTTAATTGGATGTGCAGGATCCACTGGCAGACATCTGCTCCCAGGGAGTGCAGGGAGGGAACCATCAGCAGCTACTTAGGAAGGAAGCAATTAGCATGGGGAGGGTGGAATGTTGTTCTCTAGCAGGGGGGTAAGTGCACAGCTGGGGCAGAGGCAGACAGGGAGCGCAGGGGCATAGGCTCAGCAAAGGGTGAACTGAGGGCTCTGCCATGGACCTGGAGGAGCCGTAAGCACACGCCAAAGCGCTTTGCTGATGAATATCTTCCCAGTTGAATCAGGCCTTAATTCCCAGCCCAGCCCCTTCTTCTGCCCCTCCTCTTCCCCCCTTCCCCGGCCTCTGGCTGAACCCAAGGCTGAGATCCTGGCCCCATTGATGTTAATGGTGCTAGAATTTCACCCCAGATGCCACGTGTCCTTGTCCAATCCCCTTCCCACTGGGTCATGCTGCCGCCTCATCTGAGACTGGCCCAAGTGACTTTGCTCCCTCCCCCCAAAGCAGAACTGGAGCTCCTTTGAGTCAAGCCATGGGCCGGGTCCTGTCTGGTGCAGGAACAGCAGGGGTGAGCAGGGAGGTGTGTTCCCATAGGATAATGAGTAGTAGATAAAAAAGAACATGGGGTTTACATGCTTCTCCATACATGTGGGTGTATGGCCATGGCCTGTGCAGTGGGGCCTGTGTTAGAATACATGCAAAACAGGTGATGTTGTCATGACTATGTGTGTGTCACATCTGTGGGGATGTACATTGCAGGTAGTGTGTGTGTGTTCATACATGCAGGGGTGAATCTATGCATGTTACCTGGGGGTGTAGGTGTGCAAAGCATGTAACACATCATTGCACATGCTGTGTGGATATGCACACAGGAAGGGTCTTCCCCCATGTAGCATGTGTGGGGATGTAAGTGTGCCAAGCAGGTCACACGTGAATGTACGTGTAATTTGATGCGTGTAGTGTGTGTGTAGGGACCCGGGTACGGGGCTGGTTGCATGCACATGCAGGATAAGGCATGCCGATAGGAATGGGAGCTTATGCACAGCAAAAGCTGCTGTGTGTTGGTGACCCAAGAGACATCCAGGCCCCCCAGGCGACTGCTCCAGGCCCTGCTCCGTCCCTCTCCCATTACTGCATGCAGATTGACGATCAATGCTATCGATTCCCTTCCTCAAAACTATCTCGCTGCTGCCTCCCGTCCCAGCTGGGAGCAGCTGTGCAGGGCCTGCACGCTGGCCTGAGCCACCCCACTGCGCTGGGAGCTGGGGAGAACCTGCCCCACCCATTCTGCCAGGGACCGGCTGGGACAGACTGCAGTCCTGCACCAGGGCCCCTGTGCTTCCTGAGTCGTCCCGTCCCCCCCCGGCACTGCCAGAGCAGCTTTCCAGACCCAGCGGGTTCAGGATTCAGCTCCCCTCCCGAATTGGGGGGCAGGATTCTCTGATTTGACGCTCTGTGTCTGCAAGGGGCAAGGGCACCGTGCCAGCTGCTCTCCCTACTTCTAGCATCCATGCAGCATGGTCACTTGTGAGAGCAGCCCTGGGAAGGCCGAGAAGGGCTGCCCCACCTCTGCTGGGCATGGGTGTGCTCTTGGGGGCAAGGGACATTACAGCGGGCCCAGCAGGGCACCCCCCAAAGGGTGATGGGGGGGACACCTCCTATGCCCTCAAGTTTCAAGTGGCCTGGGCAAGTTGGAGGCACAGCTGATAACACAATGCCGCCCTGCAGAACCGGGATGCCAGGCTGGGCTTGCCTAAGGGGAAGATGGGCGTTAGATCCCCAGGTCCCCATGGAAATCCAGTGCGAGTCGGTCCCTATGGAGAGCCCAGCCCAGCGGCTGAGCAATACCTGCACAGCCTGCTTGCCTCTGTTACCCACAGGGAGATTCCAACAGAGCCCCTCCGCTGGCAGACCAGTCACCCTGCAAACCCGTTGGCCTCTTGCTCTGCTTCAAAACCTAGTGGCCAGCTGGGGGCAGCAGGAACCCCCTGGAATCCACCTGAGCAGGCTCTGACCGAGTTCCCCTTGGTGGGTCGCTGGCAGAGGAGGGGCCTGGTGGGCGTCCCATGCTGCATCCACGCACAGTTGCCTCTTGCAGGCTCTGTCTTTGCATCCCCTCCCCCGGGGGTGTGCGGGTCCCAGGGCTAAGCCAGGCAGAGAGTCGCTGCTGGGGTTTTGGGGGAGGAGCGGGGGGGGGGGAGCATGAGACCAGATTGTCAGCACCCAGCAGCTGCCACCCATCTCAGTGCTGGGGGGGTTGGCCCTCATTTGCCACATGGGGTGAGAAGGGATCTTTGTTGTTCTCTGTGAGGCTGTTGGTGGCTGGGGATTCTCCACTGTCCTCAGTGGGACTTGCTGGGTGCTGCACCTTTCTCGAATGGGGTCCTATATAGCCCAGTCCTGCTTTTCAGCCTGGCCCAGAGATCGGCTGAGCTGGGCAGAGGTGGTTTTGGCATGGGCGTACGGCTGCCGTTTGCACAGCTTGGATTTCATTTCATCAGTCCAGAATGGCCCGGGAGAGTGGAGCATCTGCAGATCAGGTAATAGCCAAAGGCAGTGGGGGTCAGGGATCCCTGGCAGGCTGGTTCAGGGGTTCATTGCTGGAGCCCCAGGAAGGCCAGGGTAGAAGGAACGTGGGGATGGAGCACTGTCTGGGGACAGGCCCCAGGAAATACCAGCAAGTGTCTGAACAGTCCTGGCCAGCGCTGCTCTCCCAGGGATAACTCCTCACCATGTTTTATTCACAGGACCAATCCCTCCCTGTGAGTCACAGCCTGATCCTTTTGCAGTTAGAGATTGGGAACTCTTTTCTTTTCAATCTTTAGTGGCTCTTTATTGGCTGCAGGTCACCGGATATTAGCCTGCAGATAAGGCCTGACCTTTGAAAGGCACAGCACAGCACATCTTCCCCCTGTGCTGGGGGATGCCCATCCTGTCATCCCACCCGTGGCTTAGGGGCGACACGCACGGCTGCCATGTTATCGCCCACTCGCCAGCACTTATTTGTCCTTCACCCACCTTTCCTGCTTTGCTTGGATCTGTTGATTTCCTTTTGCTCTCTGTGCTCCCTCCCCAGACCCACTCTGTACCTGCCTTTCATCCGGGCCCTTGGCCAGAAAGAAATGAATTGGGACTATCGCTGGTGAAAGGGTTAACTCGCCTTTCTTCTAACACTGAGACCAAAGGTTCCCTCCCCACACATGCCCCTGTCATCCAGTCCCCCTCCCTGGGTTTGCAGAACCCAGGTCCCTGGGGCTGGTCAGTTCTGCTCTGTCACCATCTCCTCTCTCTCTGCTCCCTGTCTGTCTCGCCTATAATGGGAAAAGCACAGAAATGAGGTAATTTACAAGGTAATTTATGAGTCAATGGGCTCATCTGCTGCCTATAATCCTAGCTGGCAATTGTGTGTAGTTTATTTTCTCAGATGCAAGCTTAAAAATGGAAAGATGAAGTGCATGCACAGGATCTCAACAGTGTGGGCTGCTGGCGTTAATATTATGGTAACCAAGAGAGGCCCTGTTGTGCCAGGCGCTGCACAGCAAGAGAGTCCCTGCCTCAAAGAGAATGCAGGTTCAACAGACAAGGCAAACAAGGGTGGGAGAGGAAGTGACCTCCCTAACGTCACCCCCCAAGTTAGGGCTAGGACTAGCTTCTAAGTCTCCTGAATCCCCACCCAGTGCACCACCCTCTAGCCCATACTGCCGCAGGCTCTGCTAAACTCTTTGCTTAGTGAATAGCCCCTGTCACAGATTTGGTTCCACTTCCTTGGAGCTGTGGGGTTTAATCACTGCCCTTCATTCAAAACAGCTGTAAAAACAATTAAGCTTTCTAGCAGCCCCCACCTAAAACTAAGGCCCGTGTGAGTCAGCCCAAGAATTGGAACTACAGGGGTAGAGGCTTGGCTGGGTATTGGTCTGGGTAAAAGAGTGTGCGTAGGGGCTGCACAACCAGGAAGCGACTCAGCAGACGCATTGGAGGCAGGGACAGATGCAGGAGAGAAGCAGACAGACCCAGAGAAGGAAGGTGCAGATGCACCCGGTGTGCTGGCTGGAAGAGGCTTTTTTGGGCTGTGAGCACAGAAATCATCTCCCGTTGTTTGGTCCCCCCCGTGTTCAGGGAAACAGGACTTGGCACAGGCTTGGGAGATAAACAGTTTGCCTTAAAGGCACCTGACTCCAGCCTCAATTTCTCCCATCCGGAATCACTCACAGGATCCTGGATTTTTGTCTAGCTGCTCAGGTCAAAGGGGATAACAATCCACACATATCCATAACACCATCAAACAGGCAGCCCCATTCACCCAACCCATGATGAATCATAAGGTTCCTTTCCTGAAGGGCTTTGTGAGTGTTAAACGCACCGGTCACACCCTCCTCACCCGCGGTCCTCCTGGCTGCCTTGAGGGTCAGGCACCGGCACTGGCCTCGGGGGCTCTGGCTACAGTTCCCGGTTCTGCCACGCACCCCCTTGGGTGACCCCCCTGACTCCCAGTCGCCCTTTGCTGCCTTTCTGCTAGAAAAACGCCCTGGTCTCCCTAAAGCCATTTGAAAATCGTTGGCAAGTTCCCAGCTGGGGGAAACTGACAGGAGCAAAGGGACTAGAGTGTTTCTTAACCCCACAGGCGGGGTCATGGCCCTGTCTGTGCCACCCCAGTCAGGGCGTACAACCTAGCACTGGTGGTACCGGCCGCTACCCGGCTCCAATGGCCTGCAATTCCTAATAAGCCACTTCCTGCCTTTGCCTGCAGGCCGCCCCTTCCCTGTTCTGAGCAGCCAGACAAGCCCATAGCAAAGATACGAGGCAGTGTGGGGAGGTTCACCCCAGAATGCCAGTGCGCCCATGGGCTTAATCATAGAATCTCAGGGTTGGAAGGGACCTCAGGAGGTATCTAGTCCAACCCCCTGCTCAAAACAGGACCAACCCCCAACTAAATCATCCCAGCCAGGGCTTTGTCAAGCCAGGCCTTAAAAACCTCTAAGGAAGGAGATTCCACCACCTCCCTAGGGAACCCCATTCCAGTGCTTCGCCATCATTGAAATAGTTTTTCCTAATATGCAACCTAAACCTCCCCCACTGCAACTTGAGACCATTGCTCCTTGTTCTGTCATCTGCCACCAATGAGGACAGAGGAGCTTCATCCTCTTTGGAACCCCCTTTCAGGTAGCTGAAAGCAGCTATCAAATCCCCCCTCATTCTTCTCTTCTGCAGAAGAAACAATCCCAGTTCCCTCAGCCTCTCCTCATAGGCCATGTGCTCCAGCCCCCTAATCATTTTTGTTGCCCTCTGCTGCACTCTTTCCAATTTTTCCACATCCTTCTTGTAGTGTGGGACCCAGAACTGGACACAGAACTCCAGATGAGGCCTCACCAATGCTGAATAGAGGGGAATGATCAAGTCCCTCAATCTGCTGGCAATGCCCCTACTTAGCCTAAAATGCTGTGAATCTTCTTGGCAACAAGGGCACACTGCTGACTCATATCCAGCTTCTCGTCCACTGTAACCCCTAGGTCCTTTTCTGCAGAACTGCTGCCTAGCCATTCGGTCCCTAGTCTGTAACAGTGCATGGGATTCTTCCGTCCTAAGTGCAGGACTCTGCTTCGAGGCCTTCACCATGCCCCGGGCACCCCCATAACGAGAAGAGCAGTGATCTGGGCACTCCCAGCTCAGCAAGAGGGGATTTTCCTCCCCGACACCGAACCAGCCCCATTGCTAGTTCATGGGCCTCCCATTCAGATCATCTGTCCCTCAGTTTACAGGCCAGCCGAAGGAAAGTTAAGCCAGGCAGCTGAGATAGCAGCAGGGGGTGAGGTGGGTTCCAGGGTGCCTGATGAATGCCTCTTATTACAGCTTTGAAATATAATTTCCATTTTTACACCTCCGTTTCTGTTTGCCTCATAAATAACGACTGCCTCGTAAAGGCAGAGAGGAGCGCGCGCCCCCCTCCCGTGCCGGCTTTAATTGTAAACAGGGCAATCAATCCGCAAGGACAGCACCGACCGAGTTGCTGCCCAGACAAAGCCCGTCGCCCCCATGCAACAGGAGCTGCTGACCAGCCTCCTTCTGTGCAAACTCCCCCAGCCTGGCCCATCAACATCAATCTCTGAATCCCCTGCTGTCTGAGTCTGGTGCTACCCATGCCGCTAGTGTTCTGCCAGTCAGCGGCGGCTCCAAGCACCAGTGCTCCAAGCGCGTGCTGGGGGCGGGAAGCCACCGGCGGGGGGGGGGGCGCCCTGCCAGTCTCTGCGAGGGCGGCAGTCAGGCTGCCTGCGGGAGGTCCGCTGGTCCCGCGGATTCGGCAGCAATTCGGCAGCGGCTACGCCAAAGCTGCGGGGCCAGCAGATCTGCAGGCAAGCCGCCAAAAGCTGCCTGATTGCTGCATTTGGGGCGGCAAAAAAGCAAAAGCCACCCCTGCTGCCAGTGCTCCTCAATTCCGGCCTGCAGCCCTCGCTATCCCAGTCCTTGCCTCCCTCCACACATATAGCTTTTACAGATGCTCCTCCTGACCCCAGTTTCCCTGGTATATCAATCCAGGGTCCCCCCCGCTAGTGTCCCTCCATCCCAACCCATAGCGCTATCTGCTATTTCAGTCCAGGGCTCGCACAGCTGCAAATGCCCATCTTTCCCAACTCACTGCTCGGCTGCCATTTCAGTTAGGGGCTCCCCCCACCCTTGCTCTGCTGGTGCCCCTCGATTCCAACCTGCAGCTTCCTCCCTTGCCCTCCAGCGTTCCACCCATTAGCTCACACTCCCTTCTCTAAGCTTCCCGCCCTTGCCTTGCTCAAGCCAGCCAGCGGCCAACCAATCTATGCAAAGCACTCCCGACGGACACTGCCAAACATCCCCTGGACTGGAAGCTTTGGAAGATCTTGACTGGCAAGTTTCCCTTTCTGGGGTGCCCTCAGTGGCGGGGTAGGAGCTGTGAGGTCCCAGCGGTGGGATTCATGCATCAGGCCTCCAAGCAGAGCTAACGCTGAGAGCTCAAGCACAGTGGGGACCAGGCCAGGCCTGCAGAGGAGGAGCTGTCACTGTCCGAGGCACCATTCATTGGAAGAGGCTGGGAGTTCAGACCCGTTTTCCCTGCCACCCAGGGAGATTTTAGAGCAAGCCAATTAGTTCCTCTCCCACTATATATATTTCCAAAAGGTCAAATAAAATCCACAGGCCATGAATAAATCTCTCCGTGCAGGCTGTGTACAATTATAGCCCTCCCGATGCTGCAGTTTCCAGACTGCCAGCCAAACTCAGACTTAGGCGGGTTTATATAACCATCACAATTCCACTTCGCATTTTTATATAACACCTTTCGGCCAAGGCTCTCCAGGCAGGAGGCAGCTTGTAACCATCTATCTCACCCTCCGCTGGACTGCGGCCACTTCTGGGGCAGAACACAGATGCTGTTAAACAGCCATCCTGCTGCGTCTTAGAGGAGTCGTTCAGCCAAGAAATGCAGCCGCTTCTGGGGAAGGGCCCAGCTGCTGTTTGAAAGCCACATGGCAATGCAGCATAAGCGTCGCTCACTCAGGACAGGTCTACGCTACAGACTTGCATCAGCTGTACGCAGCTACGCCGCTGTCGTGCTTCTGGCGAAGACGCTTTCAGCCAATGGGAGAGAGCGCTCCCGTCAGCTTAGTTACTCCGTGAGAGGTGGTACCTATCTCCCGCCGACATACGCTGGGGGTTATGGTCAGTATAACTACTCAGGAGGATGGATTTCCCACCCTTGAGCAATGTAGTTATGCCAAAGTAAGTGTGTAGTGTAGACCTGGCCTCAGTACTGAAATACAGCCACCTCTGGGATGCAACATGGCAGCTGCTTAACAGCCACCAAGCAGTTCTGCATAGGGACCACTCACCCACGGTTAATGCAGCCACCTCTGGGATGCAACATGGCAGCTGCTTAACAGCCACCAAGCAGTTCTGCATAGGGCCTCTCACCCACAGTTAATGCAGCCACCTCTGGGGTGCAACATGGCAGCTGCTTAACAGCCACCAAGCAGTTCTGCATAGGGACTACTCACCCACTGTTAATGCAGCCACCTCTGGGGTGGAACACGTTTAACAGCCGCCTAGCAGCAATGTGCCGCAGTTTTAGGATAGGGAGCAAAGAACAGTTCATTCAGTTGAAATAATGGGGAATTTAGGTCAGTGGAATGTAATTAACCTGACTGGAACTGGGCCAGGACACTGATATGAACAACCCCACCCATGCAGAAAAGGGCAGTGGGCTCTGTAGTGCCCTCTGGCACCACACTGAGACAAGCTCAGCACACGGAGTCACCAACACAGTTCCCTACTGCAGCCTGGGTCTCCTTGGCCATCTCCCATTCAAGCCCTGACCAGGCCTAGCCCTCCAACCACGGGCAGGGCCTCCCCTTGTGCTGACAGATATGCTCACGGTTTCCAAAGAGTTAATTTCTTCAGGGCTGAGAGAGGCGGCGAGGCTGGTCCCTAGCGGCCTGTGGAGACTTGCACCAGGCAGCAGTGCCAGCCCATGGCCCATAGGGGGAGCTGTGCATGTTCCAACTATCATGCCCCAGCACCGTAATCGGCATTAAGGTGGAGACTCATCCAGGGCTGCCCGGGGGGCGGGGGGCAAGTGGGGCAATTTGCCTTGGGCCCCACAGGGGCCCCCACGAGAATACAGTATTTTATAGTATTGCAACTTTTTTTTTAATGGAACGAGCCCCTGAAATTGCTTTGTCCCAGGCCCCCTGAATCCTCTGGGCAGCCCTGGACTCATCCAGCTTCCTGGCTCGGGTAGAGCGAGGGGGGAGCTGATAGCTTTCTTCCTCCTCAGCTGGAGGCCTCACTCTGCTCCCTTAAGTCTGAGAGGAGATGCAGGTGGGGCCCAGGCTGGGGAGGATAAGACCCAAACCCAGGACTGCAAAGGAAACCAACCAGAGGAGGAGGCAGTGGGAACCTCCTACCTGAATCCCTTCCACAGCCACGTCCTGCTCCCTGCAAGGTCTGGATGGGGGTCACCTTCCCAATGCCCCCTGGGGTCTCCGTTGTGGGGAGTGGAGCTGGCCCCTGGTGTGAGACGGCCCCTGGCCTGCTGGGGCCTCCACAACCCACGACCAAGGGGCTGAGCGAACCCAGCGGGACGGGGCTGTTCCAGCCAGTTTCACAAGCCACCAAGGACGGAGAGGAAATGGCGGAAGGAAGGGGATGGCAGGAAGGGGATGAGTGGGCACTTTCCGCAGGGCCCTATTTTGAGCACAGCGCGCCTGGAAGCCGCGGGGTGGAAATACAGCTTTGTAAAGACCGTGAGGCCATTCCTAACCGGAGTCGGCTTTGTGCCTCGCCTGGCTGCCTGAGAGAGACCCAGCCGAGCTGTTTGCCTGGAAAGTAGATAAGCAACGGACCATAAAAACGGCTCCAGCGTAGCCCATGGTTTCCTTCAGAGCTCCCTGTTTCATGTGAATGCTCTGTGTTTCTAGCACCCCTTCCAGCCACAGACTGTGACGGGCTTTGCCAGCGTTCGTTAGCCCGGCCTCACCACAGCCCTGCTACCGCATGACTTAGCCCACCACTGCGATGCAGCCACCTCTGGGCCGGAGGGCGACAGCTGTCCACCTGCCACACGGTGATGCTTAAGGACCAGGCAGTGCAGAACGCTCCTAGCCAGCTGTCATTGAGACAGGGATCTGGGGGAGGCAGGATGGCACCACCTGAGTGGGAATTCAGCCCAGACGGCAGGCCAGATAAGGAGCCCCTAGGACTTTCGGGGGCTGATCCCAGCTATGGCACTTCCAGCAGCCCAGCGCCCCCTAGCATCATGCTGGGGCATTGGCTTAGAGAATGAAATCTGCCCCTGGAGCTGGCCCTCCACCCAGGAGTCGTTTGCACCCTCAGACAGACATTGCCCATTTCCCCGCTGCTCAGTTTTGGGAGGTCTCCCAGCATTGCCCGGCAGGGAAAGCCCCTCTCTGTTGCTGGGACATGGAAGAAGCAAGAAGGTCATGGTTTGGGGGAGAGAGACTGTGCGTGAGCACTCCCTGCTGGGGTGCAGCATTCCCCTGCCATGCATCCTCCCTGCCTGCCGAGACCTGGTCGCGCTCAGGGCATAGACAGAAGTGAGCAGCCGGGAGCCGTGCCCATGTTGGTGTCTCTGCTCTTACAGATACGGGAGAGGGAGGCAGAGGAGAATCAGTGTTAGCCAGGAGGCGGGCTGGGAATATATTTTATTTTCAGGCACCAGAGGGGGATTTAAGAGCAGCAGAGAGTGCAGCTGTATCTATTTATACTGCAGTTGTGGCATTCAGTGATCACTTAGCACTTGAGCTGTTTGCTAAAGACCTGATGTATTCCATCTTCCATTTCAATTGGCTCTGCATTATATGAGCTTTATAGTGCTCTGCCCAGATGCTGTGTCTGGGAAGCTCAGCCCTTAAAGGCACCCCCATACACAGCAGTACCACCCACTGAGATCATGGCCCCATTGCATGCATCCACATAGAGAGAGGCAGGCTCTGCCCTGAAGAGCTTGCAGTCTAAATGGACAGGCCAGGCAAAGGGTGTGAAGGGAAACTGAGGCAGAGCAGGGAAGTGACTTGCCCAAGGTCATCTGGCAGGTCAGTGGCAGAGCTGGGAATAGAACCTAGGTCTCCCAAGTCCCAGCACAGTGCCCTGCCCGGGGGGAGAAGAAAATGAGATGAGCTATAAAGTGAGTAAGTGACAGGATCCTTTTAACATCTCCCTGCGTGGTAGGGGTGGCTGCGCTGATGCAAGCGGCTCAAGGTGGCTCGGCCGGGGGGGGAATATTAAAGGTCATTCTTGAAACAGATAATATAAAAATTAATTTTCTGCCGAGTGGTTTTTAGGGGTTTGACACTGGTGGAGTCTGACAGGGCTAGAGCCTCACGTTCAATGGCCCGAATGTGAGTGATATATGACCCCTCGCGCTAAGCCATGCGGGTGTGGGAGGCCTTCCAGAAATACCCTCTCCGAGTCCATGCTGATCTGATGCCCCAAAGCAGTGCCAGGGGGCGCTGTGCTGCCAGAAGTGCCATTTCCAAAGCCAGCTGTGAAACCCAGGTCCGGCCCACCAGGGCTGCCCGAGGGGGGCAAGTGGGGCAATTTGCCCCACAGGGGCCCTCACGAGAATATAGTATTGCAACTTTTTCTTTATGGAAGGGGCCCCCGAAATTGCTTTGTCCCAGGCCCCCTGAATCCTCTGGGCAGCCCTGCGGCCCACCGCTGGCCGCTGGGAATCCCAGGGCTCTTTCCATGAGCGTCAGGGTGGGTAGCCCTGGGGGTCTGAGCCAAAGGCAGCCATTCTGCCTCACTAAGGTTCCTGTGCTGCTCGCCTGTCCTGACCCCGGGCAGCACCCCCTCTAAAGTGTGAGGCAATTTGGCACAGGAGCGAGGGCTGGGGTTCCTCTAGCGGTTTGGCCCTGACGGACAGTCCTTGTGGAGAAATCCCACCTCCAAAGATTGGGGGTGGCCACGCGACTAAAGCTTCCCCCCTTGTCTTCTGCAGGGGCAGGGAGTTCAATCCGTTGGCCACCAGTTGGAGACAGATTAGACTGCTAGCTACTAATAATACTTAGCATTCATCTAATGTGTTCTGTGTTCAAAGCACTGTGCAGATATTAACTAATTAATCCACCCAACACCCCTGGGGCTGGGAAGCATTAGCATCAACCATCTGATGAGCTATCGGACAAGACTTCATGGCGTTTAGGTATCCTTAAATATATGGGGTCAAATCTCACTGGCTGCGTGAACTGGGCCCCATTGAGTAGCTGTTGTTCTGCTCTGGTTAGTCCAGGCCTCCTACAGACTGTGGGGAAGCCCGGAGCTCCCCCTGGAATTGGCTGTGACTCACCTACCAGTCACTGGCTGACATCCGTGCAAACTGTTTCTGAGTTGGCAAAGCAGCAGCAACGTTTACATTTGGCCGTATGCTTCCAGCTCCATGCACAGGGTCTGCAAGCAGATGAATAAATAGATGGACTAGATCCAGGCCCAATACGTAGTATCATAGGCAGTGCAGGTAATGACACCTCTAGTTAAGGTGGCCCAGCATTTGCCACGATATGATCCTGTTTTCAGTTGCTTACAGCTTTGCTAAGCTTTGACTGTTCAGGCTGAAATTTTCCATGGCGAACGTCAGCCTTGGGCTGACGGATTGATTGATTTTTGGAAAGCTTCAGCTAAAGCAGGCCAACTAGTTCTAAGGGTAGGGGGGAAATACCTTGTTTTTCCCATATTCAAAAAAAAATCTTCCAATTATTTCATGAGGCACTTTAGCGCCTCTGTGCTTTGGAGCGCGGATGTGAAATTTGGCAGGGAGCTCACCTTTTTGCCATCCCCATGAAAATCCACCCAGATCTGGCCCAGTTAGAAAACTCTCTCTTTGCACATGCTCAGAGAGTTAGCGTCAGGCAGCTAAATTCTCCGAAGAATCCGTCTACAATGAGCATGCTCCGTCCCCATCCAGCTCCTGCAGGCGTGTGGCTTCCCTGCAGAGTGGCTGACTGTGCTCCATCTTCAGGGTGGCAGGAGCTGAGCTGGACTCTTCCTGCAATTGCCCCGTCTGACTTCCAGAGGATGCCGAGACATCGCATTCAGGCACGGCCAGTGGGAACGCCATCTCTCCAGTGAGCTCAATGGCCCAGCCCCTTGCTGGCACGTGGAACCCAGGCTGTGGCCAGGGGAGGAGAGGAGGAATCTGCCTGACTCAAAGGGGTGAGGAACTGGGGGCTGGGGAAGAGATGCAGGGCAGAGGGACGGGGCGGAAGCAGGAGCAGAGGGGAACAGAAGACCCAAAGTGGAAATAGGCACAAGAAATGGCTAGGGATAGCCATGATGGGAGAAGGGCGTGAACCGAGGAGGGAACAGAAAAGGGGGCAGGCAGGTGTCGGGGGGAGGAATAGCAGCAGGAGGGGACGGCTGGGGGAAGGGGTGGATAGGAGCAGAAGGAAATTTGGAGGAAATAGGACAGAAGGGTCTGTAAGCGCTAAAGCACACTCCTCTATAGAACATGGAATGAACCCAGGAATCCTGAGTGTCAACATTCCTCGGCTGTCAGCAAATAGCGGTGAAACCCCCCGGCAAAGCGTGTCTCATCTCTTTCTCTGCGCAGAACCGAGCCCTCCAAAGTTAGGAAATACTGGCATTCGGGTTGTCCGTGCAACCTTAATTCAGCCCTCTTGTGCATATGCTGGGCGGTGATGACACACTCTTTAATTACATGATCACAAGCGATTTTTTCCACAGGTCCCCTGCCTCAGTCAGTGCACAGGCTGGACCTGCTCTGGGGATGACTCAGGGCTGTGTAGTGAAGCTGCCTTTTGGCGCCTCGAGTCATTTTTGCAGAAGTTGGAAGTTGTGCAGTGAATGAGGCAGGGGACGGCAGGAAGGGAAAGGATTCCTCGCTACGGAGGCAGTGGAATGCTGTCCTGGACAACTGGGTTCCATCCCTACCTCTGCCACAGAGTTCCCGGATGGTGCTAGGCAAGTCACTTAGAGCAAACTTTTCACAGCGGCCACTGTGCGTTCCTCATTTTCTGGGGACCTAACCTGAGACGCCTTGGGTCTGACTTGCAAAAGTGTTGAGCACTCACAACTGCCACTGAGGTCAACAGGGCACCGTGCTCTGAATAATGAAGAGCTGCCAAATGTTTTACAAAAAATCCTACACGTGTCAAACTAGGCCTCCAAAATTCCTTGGTAGTTTGGGCTTTAACGTCTCCGTTTCCCAGGTGTAAACTGGGATGATAATATGCCCTCACCATCCCGGGGTGTCACAACGATAAATTCATTCATGTCTGTAACAGGCTAAGATCCTCCAATGAGAGCAGCATGGAAAAGTCCACAGGGGAATGAATAATTCTGTATTCAGTGCAGGGCTTGGCGCCGGGCAGTGAATAATGCCTGGGGCCATGCACTGAAGCATGAGGATAAAAAGGAATATTGGAAAGATACCCATCAGTGAGCACCGTCCATCCTGAGCACTGAACAAGGCAGGGTCTGGGGGGAAAAAATAGTGGGTATAATTAAAGACTAGATCACAATGCATATGCCCCAGACAGCTGAATTAAGGATGCAAAAGCTACCTTCATTCTGGCACTTCCTAATATCTGAGTGCTTGATTTTGCAACCTTAACGTTCTTTGCATGAGGTTTGCTGTATGTAATAGCCATGCACATTAAATAATGAAGACAGGCCATGAGGGATCGTCAGTTCTGTGTTTGTGCAGCACCTAGCACAGGGGCTCTCAAACAGGGGGGTCGTGAGGTTATTACATGAGGGGGTCACGAGCTGTCAACCTCCACCCCAAGTCCTGCTTTGCCTCCAGCATTTCTAATAGTGTGACATATCTCAAAAAGTGTTTTTGATTTATAAGGGGGGGCGTGTCGCACTCTGTGGCTTGCTATGTGAACGGGGTCACCAGTGCAAAAGTTTGAGAATCATAAGCCTAGCACAACAGGGGCCTGGTGTATGACGGGCGCTGCTTGGCCCTGTGGCAAAACAAACCATAATAATACCCGGATTGCCAGCCTGGGGTTAGTTCCCAGCTGTGCCGGGTGAGCAGGGCTGTCTGAAGGCGGTCTGGGGCCCTGGGCACCTGGCATCCTCAGAACCCTCCCTAAAGATCATGGCCCAGCCCCTAATTACGGGGCCAGCAGCTTTGTCTGTCTTGTCTGAGATTTGGGGCAAGAAATGGCTCGCACTGTGTGTCTGTACAGCACCTAGCGCTGCCTTGGTCAGGACCTCTGGGTGCTGCTCCAGTTCCAATCATAAATCAAAGACTACCGTCTCCTAACTAGCTCCAGTGTAGACACAGTGCCCGCGCTCCGGATACTACAAAGGCCTAGGAGAAATACCGAGGGCTGCGATTGTGTCCCCTTTGTGGGTACAGAGTCAGAGACGGCCCCCGCCCCGAAGAGCTTCCAGTCCTTGGGGACAGGGTGGGCAAAGAAAGAGTTCTCCTGATGCTGCGGATGGGGGAAACTGAGGCACGCAGCGGGGCAGCGATTTGGGAACTGGAGTCCTCGCCTACTCTGGCCTAAAACCAACCCCCCACCCCACACCCTTTGCTGGGCTGGCAAGGAACGAGCCCCACCCGGCCTTCAAATCTTCCCCCGCCCGCTCGGAGCCTCTCTGCCCCCCCGCCAAGCGGGTCCCCCTCACGCTCCAGCTCCGGGCAGGAGCGCCGGAATCCAGCCCTGCTCTTGCCTGGAGCCCGCCGGGCTGGGTGCGGGCTGGAGCTGCGGCGCAGGGGAAGATGCAGCCTGCAATGTGCGCGCTCCAGATAACGCAGGGGCCGGAGCCAGCAGATACAGACAGCGCCGGGGGAGAGGGGGGAAGAGACCCGCTCTCCGCCCCCCGCTAGCCCTCTCCCTCCGCAGGCTGACAAAGGCAGCAGGGAGGGGTGGGGGGGTAGCAGGAGCTCTCCTCCACCCCCCCGGCAGGAGCCCCTGGCTGCAGCTGTTCCCAGCCCCCCTCCTGGCCCAGGGGAGGGGGGTGCCGGGGTTTGCATGCGCACAGCTGGCGGGGAGCTGCATTGCACGGGGGGGATTTGTCGGGGGACCCCCCCCCGCCTGGTGTGGGTCTCTGCGCCCTGGCTCCCGGGCGCTGCTGGATGCGTGGCCAGGATGCCAGGCGGGTGCGAGGCAGGGACAGGTGTGAGGGGGAGCAGGAGGAGCGCCGCCCCTTAAAGGAAAGAGCCGCTCCGAGTTGCACGCTGCAGACAGCTCCAGCCTGGCTCCCGGGAGCCGCCGGCACGGTAGGTAAAGGCGCCGGGCGCTGCTGGGGGGGGGCATTGCCTTGATGGGGGGGGGGCTTTTCCCCCGGGAGCCCTGCAAACTTTGCGGCTCTCGGCCGGCGATCGCCGCCTCCCGGGTCCGTTTGTGGGGGGGCAGCCCAGGGCAGGGGGCGCGTGGCGGTGGTGCCGGCGGGGTGGGGGGCGATTTCACTCGGGGGGGGTTATCCTCTGCCCGGGCAGCAACGTGCCTTTGTGTAGTCAGCGAGCAGCCCCTGCCTTCCCCATCAGAGCTGGGGGGCGGGGGGGGGAGAGCCTGAAGCGAGCTTTTGTTACGGGCTCCAATGCAGAGGGGAACCTTGAAGGGTCACTGGCTCTGCCCCCCCGCCGGGGGGCTGGCATTTCCCAGCAGCTGGTGGGTACCGGGGGGGGGGCTGTTACAAAGGGGGAGGGGCAGAAGCGGTGAGGACCCCCCCCAGCTGGAACTGTTCTGCAGGGGGCTGGATGGGGGCGAGGTGGACGAGGTACCAGGCAGTGCTGCCTGGGTTTGTTTTGTGCTGCCACAAGCCCCTTGGTAACCGGCTGGAGTTGAGGGGGGACCTGCCCTTCACTTGGGGTGCAGCCCCCAGGCTGTCGGGCAGAACTTGCCTGGGCTGGAACCGGGCACAGGGCACTGACCCAGAATCCAGCACACGGGTGAGCTGGGGAGGGCTGCCAGGGGCCCCGCCATAGAGACGGGGTGGGGCAGAAAGGGTGACAGTGCCCCCACCCCAGGGAGCCATGCGAGGGGAGCTCCCGCTCTGTCCGGATCTGAGGTTTGCCACCACCGGAAAGGTTGGCCCTGCCCTCGATGAGGGGCGAGGTGGGGGGAAGGCTCCGTTCCCCAGCCATGCGGGTTACCTCTGCCTCCGGGTGCTGGGTGGCCTCCGGACCCTGCAGCTGCAGGGAAGGTGTCTGCCTGGCTGTGGGTCCTGCTTTATGACATTCCTGTTGAGGAATAGGATTATTGGCATGAAAGGAGCCAACAGCAGGGGAGTTGAATGCTTTTAGACGCGGGGGGCTAGGCCCTTCGATTTACAAGAGCGGGTGGGGGTTCGGCAGGGGGAGCCCCACTAGATGTCAGTCCACCAGGCATTCATGGTTCGGTGCTGGGCATCAGCTGCCCTCGCCCGGTCCTGTGAACCCCCTGATGCTGGTATGCTAAAGATAGCCCACCTGCATTCCTGCTCCTCATGAGGGGGCCCATCCGGCAGGGTGCTGGATAAGGGCTCTGAGAAACAAAGGCACTCAGCGCAGGATCGGGCCCGCAGAGGTCCTCCTGGCTGGTTTTCCATTGGCCTGACATCTGTGCTAATGTTGAGCCCCTCCTGCTTACTGCTGTCAGGGGCAGCTTTGGGGACAGTCACTGTCAGGGGTGGGGGACAGGGGCAGGGACCTGAGTGCCGCCAGGCATGTGGCTGAGGACAGGGCTAAGCAGCTGGGGCAGTACCCCCGCCCCCCCTTCCCTAAACGCGCACCCAGCCTCCACGTAATGGGGGAATCAATAGAGAGGCAGCCGTGGGATCTGGAGCCACTCATGACATCAGAACGGCAGGGCCTGTCAGTGTTCCCGTGTGGGGCTCGCACGGAGCACGCCGGCTCTGCCTTGCAGACCAGGTTCTCCCGGCTCCCAGGGAGCAGGAGCGGTTGGCTTGGGGATGGGGAAGTGGGGCAGGCAGAGGGCCGTGCCCGGAGCCCGCAGAAGCAGCGTTGTAGCAGCGGGACGCGGAGCCTGGCCTGGAGCAAGGAGGTGATTGCTCATCTCTCTGCAAGTTCATTAAGCACTTAAGGTCTCCAGAGTCCTGTACTGCCCTGAACATCCTGGCAGGCAGCGTGGCCCAATGGGTCAGTGTAGCGCTCTGGATGGGGAAGCAGGGGGACCTAGGTTCTGTTCTCAGCTCTGTCATTGTTCTCTCTGCGTGACCGTGGCCACATCACGGCCCTTCTCTGCACCTCAGTCTGCTTCTCTGTAGAATGGGGCTGTTGGTGTAGCGCCTAGGGGTCTCTGCTGAGATCAGGCCTTTCTTGTGCTCGGTTCTGTTCAGATACAGTCCCTCAACCTGTGAGTGTACAGTCTAAATGGACAAGGGCAGGAGGGGAAACAGAGGCACAGGGCGACCTGCCCAAGGTCACACTGCCGAGAGCCCAGGTCTCCTGAGCCATCTTCCCATGGGCTGTCCACTCGCTCACACTGCCCCACTTTACCCAGCTGCTAACGAGACCAGAGCCCCTTGAGAGTGCTCTTCCAGAGGCGCTTTTCGTCTAGCTAAGTGTTATTAACGGATGATGAATACCGGCGCTGGGCAAGGACACCGTCCGGGTGAAAATTCCGTCAGAACAAAACTTTTCTGATCTGCTTCACCAGTAAGAATTCCGCAGAGACCTCAGGAGAGGATATCAGACAGACAAAGGCAGGCCGGGCTTTTTGTGCTGGGCTTTCCCCCTCTCCAAGGTGTTCGCTTAGTTTCACTTTCTGGGCCAGACCCTTCGGCTGCTGGAGATGGAGCTACAGAGGCTCTCCGCTGGCTGTGGAGAGCTCGCGCTGTAGCCTGCCCTGTGAATAATTATGAAGAATCTTAACCCATTGCCCATTTCACCTCTGGTTCCTATCCTGTGGCGTAAGGGGAATGCAGGACTCCAAGACCCAGTTTTCATTGGAATGACCATAGTCATAATAAAATAGTTGCCATCTAAACCTCCTTCACACACCCCTCGGCCCCGTCGCCTAGTATTTTGAACCTAAATGTAGGACATGGGCGACATGACGCTAGGGGGCGGATTTTCAACCGCTTAGCACCCAGCAGCTGCCATGCTGATGGCGCTATCCCTTTAAATTATAAACACGGGCCCTTCACTTGCAGCCTGTGCAGTTGGGAGGAGGGGGGTCTTGAGGACATTGGGTCGTTTTTGTTTTTTTCTTTGTGCTTTTAATTTGAAATCGGGTCGTGTTTGTGAATGAGGGGCCCAGTCCGGCCAGTCCCCACTGAAATGGGTGAGGGTGCTCAGTTGCCTGCCGGATTGGGCCCTTCCGATGGAGCAGGTGCTGTGCGGGGTGTGGGGGAGGCAGGCTGCCCCTTGGCTGAGTGATGCAGAGCCGTGTGGATATAACATGCAGTTGTCCAAGATGCTGGCCCACAGCCTGCCCCCGAATTTTGCCCCATTGTGATTGGTGGGATGCCATCCCCCTGGAATAGCCAAACTCAGGGCTCTGTCATCACCATCTGCCAGTGATTGATGGATCAAAGGGTCAGAATCAGGGGGCTCCCAAGTTGTCTTAGCTGCCGATCCGGATTCTTTTGCAGCGTGCGGGTGGCGTCTGGGCGGAGGCGAGTCATGTGCCGGAGGGCTGTGCCATGGGGTAGCAATGCTGCAGGGAAGGTGGCCTCGTAAGAGAGAAGATGGGGGGTGGGAGATTATGGAACAGAGAAAATAGAGTATTTCAGGGGGCATCTTGAGATAGGGGGCGGTATTCATTGGGTTGCTATGGAGAGGGGGAGAATTGGCGGTGTTTATAGAGGGTCGGGGCTGGGAAAACATGGGGGGAAGGACTCCCCTTCCCTGCCCCATCCCTGCAAAGGCAGCACTTTACTGAAGGCAGCTGGGAAACTTTGCCCTGGCTCAGAGCGCTGCGGGTACCAGCTCGCAGATGGGTTCAAACTTGGATGCTGTGACCACAGGCACCGTGGAACCCGCCTTGGATAGAGCCGCTTGGCTTTGTGCAGTTCTGTGAGCAGGATCTCACCCGGGTTCGGGGTCAATGGCTTTTGGAGAGCTGGCTGTCGCAGGGTTTATAGCCTGCTGCTGTTTGAGCCGACCTTAATGGCAATGTTTGCAAACCGGCTGCACGAGTTGTCTTGGCCCTGCAGTTTTCCCGGCCGTTTGGAAAGGTCACCATATGTGTGTGTTTTTTATGGTACATCCAGGCACACTCCGGCCATAAAGAAGCTGGCCGCTTTGCGGGAACCCAGCCTTGAGTGCGCTATTCCAACCCCGCTGGCTTATGGACACCGCTTCGCAGAGCCATCCAGAGTGGGGGGCAAAAGGGGCAATTTGCCCCGGGCCCTGGAGCGGGGTCCTTCACTCACTCCGGGGGCCCCGGAAAACTCTCGCGGGGCCTCCAGAGCTTCTTCCACTCTGGGTCTTCGGTAGCAATTCGGCGGCGGGGGGTCTTTCTGCTCTGGGACCCACCGCCGAAGTGCCCCAAAGACCCATGGTGGGGGGTTCTTCTGCCCCAGGACCCGCCACCGAAGTGCCAGGTCTTCGGCAGCAATTCGGCGACAGGGGCCACCAGCCGCCAAAGACCCCAGGCTCCCTGAATCCTCTGGGCGGCCCTGCTGCTTCAGAGCCAGACTAACTGGGGACTCCCACCTCTGAGCAGGCTGCTGACTTGAGTCGGTCTCAAACTCAGTTTCCTACAGTCGGGCAGGAGGATTGGACTCCCCGGCTGGCCATCGGCAGCACCCGTGGGTCACTAGTGATCAACGCATGCCTCCTGCTTCCACCTTCACCCTGAGACTGTCGGTCCTTTGGGAAGCTGGGGACGGGAGGGCACAGGGAGAGGGACCTGGTACCTGGGCAGCACAGGACCCCCTATTACTTACTGTGACACCTGCTACCACAAGCAAACATCCAGTAAGACTCTGTCACCCTCTAGAGGCGGTTCGGCAATCCAGGATCACCCTGGGGGCCGTGGGAGCTGAGGTCACTGAAAATGAGCAGGATCTTGCTTGGAGGGGCCGTCCCCTGCAGCTAGCATGGGGAATATTTTTACGAATGAAATAGCGAAGGTCTCTGCCCACCTTGCTGTTATTTGGCCACTTTCTTCCTTCTGTGGCTCTGGCCGTTGTGTGAGTCGTGCGCAGAATGGGGGCTGGGGGAGGGGGGCTCATTAATATGCAGCGTTGCAAGAGTTGGCAGGTGTCTGGGCCAAACGCGATCTACTTGGAAAGGGAGCTTGGGATCTGGCGCTGAGGCTTTCCTCCCAAAGGGGGGGGGGGGGCTGCCGAGAAACCTGAGAAATTTCCCAGCGTTCCCGGTCGGACGCTGTTGAATTTGGTTGCACACGTCCACCCTCCAGGCACGTGCCCCTCTGGTCTGTCTCTGTCCTCCCCCACGTACCCCTCTGACTCTGTCACTCTTGCATCCCCGTACCTGCCCCTCGGGCTAATCTAGCATGTGTCTGTCTCTTCTGTTGATTGCCCGCTCTGGCTGGCATGGATGAGCTGGAGCTGGGAGACAGCATTCAGCTACCACAGCAATGATCACATCTCCTTGAGAGGCAAAGGGGGAGCATAGATCCCCTTTGTCCCCAGGGCACCTGCTCAGGATGTCCTCTAATCTGGCCGCACGTGCTGGGGAGCACAAAGTGGGGAGACCTGCTGATGCTGCCCCCTGGCACTCACTGGCCTGGAGAGGCCCAAGCTTCACCCCTCTTCGCTTAGGGGGGTGAGTGGAGAACCAAGGGGAATCTGTTTTCAAAAGGCCAGCCGGATTGGTTGCTCATCGTGCGCCTCCCGAGTGCCCGTGGGAGTCCTGCTAGGTCACAGGGCCTGATCCCACAAGCCAGGGCCTCACTGAAGCAACTGGAGCAATTCGGGGGAGGAAGGGCTGCTCCCACGAGCCAGGCCTCGCAGGATGAGGCTCTCATTTGCTGCAGGTATTTTCAAGGCCTGGCTGTTAAACTCCAAGAAGCAGTTTATTGCCCTCGTGCTGCAGCTCCTCCGGCTTGGGATCCAGGCGGGAGCTGCCATGGGTCAGGATGCCTTGCCCTGAGCCCACAGGAGCTGCATCCCAGACGCTGGAGAGAGGACTGGTCTTTTCTCCTCCACCCACGCTGCCTGGAGCCCAGCTCCCATGTCAACCGGGGAGCCACTTGTAAATACTGTCTTCCTTCCGCCCTGCCGTTCAGATAAACAATGGGAAATTAATGAATTCAAACCCCGAGCAATTCAGAAGCAGGGCTGAAGGACTCCACGCTCGTGTGCTCCGCTGTAATGCAAGGACAGGGGTGCCTGGTACTTTTCTCTTGGGGCAGGATCTGTGCGTAACCCCTAGCGATGGCAGACGAATGCTTTCCTGGCTGGGGTGGTGGGGAAGGCTGCTCCCACTGCAGTCCAGTTTAAGGTGGTGAGGGGCAAGTTTATTACTAGTTGTGAAAGTTTATCTGATGGGCATGACCAAATTCCCCAATTGTGCAAGGGGCTGTACAGACACAGAAGAGACAATCCTCACCTTGGGGGGGGGGTGTCATGCACAATCTAAGGCCTCTGTTCAGGACAGCCTCTATGCATTCCCGAGGGATTGAAATCAATGGGAAAGCATAGATTTTTTTCAGGCCAGAAGGTACCATAATGTGGATCTAGCCCGAGCTCCTGCGTTCATGCAGGCCAGAGAACGATTCCTGCGTCAGTCAAAGCCCATAACTTCGGGCAGAGCGAGAGCTTGTCTTTTGGAAACCCAGGAAGGGCTGGATCGAAAGGCTGCAAGCGAGAGAGAATCTGCCGCACCCCAAAAGTTACACTCCTGCTTAAGTGCTGCCCTGACTCAGAGCCTGAAAGAAAACTCCCGATCAATGAGGCCTCGTTGAGGTTAATGTCATTATGTCCATTTACGCCGGCCGAGGTTCTGCCCCTCGGAGACTTGTGGGAGCTCTGGTTTCGGGGGGAGCCAGCTTTGCCTAGGCTGCCGAAGAGTGAATAAAGAATTGCTGCCTTAATGCTAAATTCTCTGATGTTCCTTGGCTTAATGTTATCAGCTGACCTTGTGGTTTGTGTAATTAATGATACTGGCGTATATAAAATTTGATGTAGCAATCGCTGGATACGGATGCGTATATCTAGGCAGTGGATAGGGACAGAACGAGGTCGCTTGTGCCTCCTCCATGCCAGGGCAGGATTTTTCCAACACAGCGTATCTTCAAGTCATTTTGATGAGTCCAGTTTAAGAGGCAAATTTTGAAACCAACCTCTGCTGTTTGCACATGCACTTTACGCACACTGGTATCTGCACGAACACGAGACTGTGCTCCCCAGTGGGTATCTGTGCAACCCGATGGAACAGCTGTGCATCCAGGACCATCACGTGCATGTTACCGAGGTTAGAAACCAGGCCGAAAACGTATCTTAAGGCCCAGATCCTGTTAGAGTTAGGAGCCTAAATACCTCTCAAGTTGTAGGCTTATGTTTTTAAAGGAGCATGGGTCGGGGGGTGGGGAGGCAGTACAAACACCCACACAAACTTATGCTCATGAAATTACTGCTGACAGAGGAAGGCTGGGCTAACGGATGAGGCACTAGGCTGTACTCAGGAGACTGGGATCCGGTTCCCAGTTCAGTCGCAGCCCCCTGTGCGTGACGTCAGGCAAGTCACTGAAGGTGGAGTTCTGTACTTATTGAAGGCAATGTGAATTTTACCCCCGACTTCCTTTCGCCCACCCTCTGTGTTATCTGTTTAGATGGTTAGCTTTTCGGGGCAGGGGCTGGCTCTCGCTCCGGGCACGTGCAGCACCTTGCACAGCGGGACCCTGAGTTCTATACGTGCTGCTAATAATGACAACTCTCTGGAGTCTGGCAAGGCAAAAGTAACTCTCCTCCTGGGAGTCTCAGCTTAGTCACTGCGTCTCCTGCCTCTTCCATAGCATACGGCATGCGTTCATCAACATAAACACTAGTAAAGAAACGCAGGAATCAAAAAGACTACAGATGCGCTGCATTGCTGAGCGAGGATGTTTAACTCATTCATTTCCTGCCTGGAGAGCATTTGACGGAGTTTTTGTAATTTAATTTCCCTAGTGGGTTTTTGTTTGTTTGTTTTTTAAAGAAACAGAGGCAGGGAAGGAAGAAGTGTAGGACGTGACAGAGAGAGGGCTAGACGAAAGTAGTGGTAACTTACCCCAGAAGCAGTGCCACTGAAATCAGATGCCACTGGGTATGAATGAGGGGGCAGAATCTGGCCATTGTGTTTAATAGATTTTTCCCAGCCTTCCTCGCAGGGAGGAGCACCTTACTTCCCCTATCACCTGATAGATCTTGGTGGGTCTTTTTGTGGAGCTGGGTGCTATTTGGGTGGGGGTGGAGCTTCTCATTCCTAGGCCTGATCCAGTCTGCCAATGCCCCAGATCCATCCAGCCCATTATCCGGTCTCTGGCAGCGTCCAGCAGCTGATGCTTCAGAGGAAAGTGTACGAACCCCCCGAGGAGTGGAAGTGAGATAACCCGACATTTCCCCCTGCCACACACACACACACACACATTAGGTCCCATCTTGATCCCCAATAGCTAGAGATCAGCTTAAACCCTGACGCCTGATATCGCTTCTGAAACACTCGTTGGCATGAATTAATGCTAATAGGTGGGTGATCTACAGATCCAGGTGCTTTTGAGTATTGTTATCTTCATTCCTCAGATGGGGACCCAGAGGCCCAGCACGGGGAAGCCGCTTCCCAGGGATCGGATCAGTCAGTGGCACCTCCCGGCTCACCCTGCCCCACTGCGTTTGTGCGTTCTGCCACAGAGACTGATCCCAGTCCTGCCTGGGAATCTTTCCATTGACTTAATTATAGTATGTAGTGTCAAGGTGGTCCAGCTGAGGTCCGGGCCCCAATGTGCTAGGCTCTGTACGCACACAGTAAGAGCCAGTCCCTGCCCCCAAAGTGAGCGGGGGAAACTGAGACACAGAGAGGGGAAATGACTTGGCCGTATCACCCTGCAGAGCCAGGGATAGTAGAATCCAGGTCTCTAGAGGGTTAGCTCTGCACTCATTCCACTAGGCCATGCTGCTTCGGCTAATGACTTCTGTGGTCTTTGGAGCAAGCCCTAACTTTGCAGATTCTGCGTGTGCCGGCACCAGAGCCAATTGATAATACAATTTTGATTCTCTTAGTAAAGGGAGGGGGAGAAAGAAGCTTGTCTGAAGTAGAGTGAACTCCCAGCGGGGCTTGATTGAGCTAACAGGATTTCACTCTCTATTTAATTACAATTTTGTAAAATTAAAAAAGCAAAATAACCCCCCCTTGTCTCTTTCTGCATGTCTCTGCCGGCCTCTGGGAGCCTGGCAGAGCCTTCTCCCGCTGAAGGGAAGTGGATGCTGACGAGAGCCCCCCATTTCCTGGAGAGCTGGTGGCAGAGATGGGAGCTGGCATGGGTTCCTCGTGGAGCGCTGCTCCCAGGCTGCATGTCCTAGAAGCCCAAGGAGGCTGGGCAGGCTTTTTGCAGGGGAGCAGCGGGGGAGGAACTTGGTTGCTGTGGCAGATCAGGTGTCTCTTAAGGAGTAGACGCAGGTTGGGGCCAAGATAGGGGGTGTGAGCGGCAAAGAGATGCCCATCGTACTATCACTCCTCCAGCCACTCCATCTCCCCTGGAGCGTCTCAGCCGCTCTCAGCTTTCAGGGTGTTTTCTTGGGCCTGTGAGTGCGAAATGTTTCCCAACTGCATCCTGCCTCCTTCTCCCACACAGGCTCCACAGCCCCGGGTCTGGCGTTTCTCTCCCCGGCGGCTGCGCTAGCGTCTCCGCGGTGCTGCCGCCAGACAGGTTTAGCCGCTTCTTTGGCAGGACAGCCTGAGTGCAGCTTCAGCTCTGCCTCATCTGTCCCACTGGCTGCCTGCCGCCCGAGCGGCTCCTCGAGTCCCGCCCGGCTCGGGCCTTGCTCTCAGAGGGCAGACGCGTGCCCGGGTGAGCCAGGTCAGGAGGGCATTCCAGCCAGGGTGCCTGGGAGCCTTCGTGGATGAGTCATGCTTGCTCTTGAGCTCTGGGCATAGATGGAGGCAGCAGGGCTGGCGTTTTGATGCACCACGACTGATCCGGTGCTTCTGCGTTCGTAATGCACCGACATGGATAATCTCAGGCCAGACGGCCCCACTGGTGACCTTGGCTGGGCCGCACCATGGACATTTCCTTGAGTTGCGTCCCGGGCAGGTGCCCAGGATAGGTGTCGCCTGGCAGAGCTGTGCGATCAGGGGGGTGGAGGGGGGCTCCTAGCCACCAGCAGGGGGGATTGCTCGCCCTGGCAGGCCAGGTGCGTGGCAATCCGTGGGCTGCTGTTCCGTGGCCAGGCTCCTGAGGAACTCGGATCTTGTCGGGCTTTGATGTCTGTTTCCCTCCTTTGTCCTTTCACTGGGTTTATAACTCCGCTGGAAAATAATTTTTGCCTTTGGGGCCGGGGTGGGGAAACTTGTTTTGGGTGATGGGACTGAGGGCGGGTTTGTATCCAGGCCTCCTCCCCTGACTCCTGGGAACCGAGGAAGGGGATTTACTCAACCCTGCCCAGACACGCTAGCCTGGCAGGGAACTAGAGGTGGTCTTCTAAAGAATTCGGATGTGTCCTCCAAACATTGCTCCCTCTCTGCCTCTATTCAGCAGCATTTGCATCTAGGGGTTGGGTAGCGGGGCCCCATCTCTAGGGGACTTGGACTAGGATTTTACAAGGGTGTAAAGGAGTTAAGTGCCCAAATCCCACTGATTTTCCAAAGGGAATTGGGTGCCTAATGCTCGCCTTAGTACAATAAGCAGTGGCCAAACTTGACCTGGCTCAGATGGCTGCATTTGAATGAGCTCAGTCTCTTTAGTCTGGAAACAGAGACTGAGTGGGACACGATCAGGTGTCATCAGAGCGTGTTACAAAGGCGGGCGGGTCTCATTACCCCCATGTGACTGATGGGTAAACTGAGGCACGGAACGGCAAAACCGCGTGGCCCAAGATCACTCAGGAGCAGAGCTGGGAATAGAACTCGGGTCTCTTGACACCCACTCTCCTGCCCTGACCAGAAGATGATGCTGAAATTGAAGATGGGGGCGGGGGGATAGGGAGGGGAAATTGTTTTGGAAAGTTCCATTAAAATCTCCGTGTCAGGTCTCCGCTGGCCATGAGCATTTCCCATCCCCTGGTCCTCTCCTTCTGAGGACGGGGTGACGTGTCCTTGGCTTATGGGCAGCAGGAGAATCCCACGCTGGGATTGGAGGGAGGGATCCAATGCACCTTTGCATTTGGGCAGGGAACATCTGGCTGGCTCTTCTTCAGCAGGGCAGGTGAGGATGAGGTGGGTACCGTCAGAGGCCAGGGAGGCAGGACATGCCCTCCAGGGGAAGGGGATTGGCGGTGTAGCCCCAGCAGCCTGGCTCTGTCGGAGGAAGCAGCAAATCCCACTCCAGTTTCAAGCGGTGGGAACATAACTCTTTTTTATGATCAGCCCCATTCATCATCTCTCTGCCGGGGGACGTCGAGATAAAGTGCCGGTAAATTAGAAAGTGTTAAGAAGACGATTTGGGAGGCTGTGAGCCTGGGGCGATTAGAAATCTTTCTTCTGCCCTGGGAACAAGGACATGCCAGGCCAGCCCGTGGCCAGCAAACCACGAAAACGCCCCCCCTCCTCAGGAATAGCCACTAGGTCCCAGTGCTCATCTCCCACGCCACGGCGCTACCCGTGCCTTTGGTAGCCGCTACCAGGCCTGGAACTCTTTGTTCTTGCACCATAAAGCCTGCACACACGCGGATGCACCCCTGATCTTGAGCTGTTGGCCCGGCAGAGGCTGTGTTCCCAGCCAGTAGTTCTCAGGGGTGGTTACTGTTGGGTAACCGGTGCGCTCATTGGCCGGAGCGACCCATGGGACAAGAGGCTGGAGGACCCGGTTCAGTTCCTGGGGGATGTGTGTCAGTGACACACCAAAGCCACCTTGGCAATAGCAGAGAGGCCGAGGAGTGAGCGGGCAAACTCACCTCTCTCTGCCAGGGCTCTCGCTGCGGGCCACGACTGAGGCTCATTGATGGCGAAGACAAGTGGTTGTGAATGGGCTTGTCTCTCTTCCTGGTAGATTGGAGTGGGAGGTTGGGAGCTGGAATCCGTGATAGGGGAGCCCTGCAGGATCTCCCTACCAGGGCAGGATTCCTCCCTCCAGGGCGTTCTCCGGCGCTTCGATGGAGCGGGCACCTCTCTGGTACGGGAGCTGACCGCCCAAGGCTGAGTCTAGGGCTGCTAACGCCAGGCGCCCAGCGTGCTCTGTGGCCAATGCTGGAAAGAGCTGCCCCGACCCTTGAATTTGGTCCAAGTGGGGTCGTCAGATCTGGATACCAGACGCTTTGCTCCACGGGCCAAATTCAGAGGGGAGTCTCGACAGGTGGAACTGACTCCCTGAGACCCCCTTCCATGGGCACCACGCCCCCCTCTGTGCTCAGACCCGGGAGTCTGTTTGTTGCAAACACCTCTGCCCCAGGGGTCCAGCTCTTCTGATTGTTTTTTGTTCCGGGGCCAGATCCCCAACTGGTGCAGATCAGCCCAACTGCACCCAGAGGCCGGTGAGGGTGGGGGTAGGGCTGAAGAGGCAGCAGGTTAATAAGTGTGGGTCAGAAGGGAGGAGCTCCGAACTGGGCAGGCCGGCTGGCCCCCATCCTGCCGCATGGGAGTGCCTGCTGCAGCGCTGTGTAATATCCTTCGGGTCACCTCCAAGGGGAATGCTCTGACTTGGAAGGATGAGGTCAGTGCTGCGAATAGACCCGTGACCGCTCAGGGCCCAGCCTGCCAGGGAAGCAGCCCCCGCGTCCAGGCCAGAGAGAGCCGGCCTGGCAAATGGAAGCCAAAAAGCAGCACGGTCCTCAGTCCCCTCGACTCCCCAGATCCCCCTCCAGAGCTCACCCCCTAAACCAGCCCCGTCCGTCCACTCCCTCAAACCACCATCCACCACTTGCATGTGCCTGAACATCAAAGCCAGCCAACCCCCCAACGCTGTCTGCTGCCCCCCAGGCAAACCAGCCCCCACCTGCCCTCTCACCCCCGTCACTGTCCACTCTCCCCCAGGCAAACCAGCCCCCCACCTGCCCTCTCACCCCCATCACTGTCCACTCCCCCCCAGGCAAATCAGCCCCCCACCTGCCCTCTCACCCCCAGGCAAACCA